>NC_092825.1:96142467-96778377 GCF_039878825.1 Excalfactoria chinensis | reverse complement strand
TAAAATGTCTTGGAATATTTCAAGCTATGCAGCTTACTGTAGTCAATGAAAGCCCATTTTCCATAAAACTAAAACAGTGGTGTACAGATGGTGATGATGGAGCAGCTGGATCCAACTCGTCTTCAAATGAAGACTGAAGTAATGGAAAGTGCCATGCCTCAGGAAACAGATGACAAGCAGATCATAATGCTTTGCTAACATGGAAGAGCAGCCTAAAAACCTTTCCTCTATGCAAGTATATAAAACACACACATTTACTTTTGTTTATAATTGTTATATAAATATACACATGTGTATATATATATATGCATAGCCATTGCATCAGATATGAGATCTGGATGGCTTTTGACTTTGTATGGTGAGGAGAAGGTAAATGCAGAAGGACACTCCTGTGTGAAACTGAGATGAGAAGTAAGCATGACCTTTGAGAAATCAACTCCAGACACTTATCTCCCACTTCTAGCTGTAAAGGTATTTGTAGATGTGTTTTGGTGTTTGGTAGACTATTTCTATCTATTTTATGAAGCTTTAAGACAAATACTTAGAAATTGAAATTAAGGTAGAATATAACCATTCCAAATAATTTGCTTTTCTTAAGCAAATTATTCACTTCTCTCCCAGGCTTCCTAAGGATCAGTGAAGCAGGTTACTGAAGAAAACAGGATTTTTTGAAAGTCCTGGTTATAATGATAGAGAGTGGCACTCTGAGTATTTGCCCATGGGAGGAAAAGTGTTACTGATTGGATTAGAGCAGGAGAGACTAATGCAGTTTTGTCCTTAAGGGTTAGATGAAAAATGAATCTTTCACCTCTGCGGGTGAGCACAACAAGCAATTCAAAAGCATTATGTGTGTGAGGTAGTTTGGAGAATCTGTTCTATTTATCACTGGAATTAGCTGTAGAGCATTTGGCAAAATCTGAGTTGTTTCTGCCCCAGGATCATTATATTGAAGTCCTCTTCTGTGCTTAAACTTTAAAAGTAGCTTGAGGACATCTAAAGAGAAAGAAGAAATCATAACACATTTCTGCAGTTTAATACTTAATGCTTCTGAAAACAAATGATACTTTTGCTGTCGCACAGGACTTCAGTACTGTAATACCTACTGTAGCGTCTGTGAAATATCTCCAAAGATTAAGGAGATTTTCCAAGAACCCTAAGTGAATGCACTGCTCAAGCCTCAGTGATAGACATCAGACTTCAGAGAGGCATCAAAGTATCTTTTTGCTCAGCTACCTTGGCAGCTGATGAATTTAGCTCTGCCTGAACGGTCCTTTTATCAAGAATGTTGCTGCTGATCCAGAGAATCATTTGGAAGGTTTTCTATTCTGAATAATTTTAATGTAACCCCAAATGATGAATGGAAGTTCAGCCCATAATCTCATGAAACCATTGTAATTGAGGGAAAATACTGATGATTTTTTTATTATTATTATTATTATTATTATTATTATTATTATTATTATTATTATTATTATTATTATTATTATTATTTAATGAATGCTAGTCCTTTTTTCTTTTTTTCTTTTTTTCTTTTTCTTTTCTTCTGTTAGTTGTTTGTATTATATTGTATTTATAGCTTTTAATGTATTTATAAGTATTCTTCACATCCAGTTTTCATATTTGAAACCTCAGATAATTTGTCAGTAGTGGTGTCTTTGTTTTTCATTTACCAAAGGACCTATGGTTATTATTATTCACCTATGGTAACAAAACCAACTGGCCAATCTGTGAAGTTTTAAGTTATTTTATCCACTATTTTAAAAGATCGTGATCATTTACACTTTAATGAATGTATAAAAGCAAAACAAAGTTCATACAAAATTCTTTCTCAGTACAATATACATTCACAGATGGGCAGTCTTCTGCAAAGGTAAGCTTTGTGAGGCTACAGCTGGACTAGGTGATTTTTGAAGGCCCCTTTCAACTGTTCTGTTCTGTTCTTCAGTCTCATATAACATTCAGTTAAATCTCCCTCACTAAATTCTGTAGTGATCACCTTGTTCTGTGACCTGCTCCATTGGCCATATTCCACTCAGACACACAAGTCTCATCTATTTTACCTATTATTATGTAAATATCAATTATCCAGTACCATTATTAACCACATACAAAGAAAAAAAATAAAAAATCCCATCACACAAATAATATTTTGGAGTGCTTGTTGTGTTCACTTAGAGAAATTAAAGGCTGCCCTCTTTCCTACTCCCCGAGTACTACTCGGTATTTGAATATTAGGAGCATTTAAGTTCTCCAGTGGGTCAAGTCCATAAAGAGGAGCTGAGAGTGTTTCTGAAAAGTGCATAATAGTGGATGCAAACAGACTGAATCAACAGCCATCTGGAAGAAAATGGCAGCTAATGCCAATATAGGTTATAAGACTATCAGACAAGAACTGTCTGTAATAGTGAGCAAATAATTATGATCATTATATTAGTAATTAAATAATTTCCGTTCCTGTGATCATTATCTTATTTGGAGAAAATTATGTATTACTGCTCAGTTATTTTTATTCTTTGTAGCAGCTTTATTTTTTCCCAGATATTTGTACTCTTTTTCAAGTGTTCAAAAAATATAGTGAGATCACTATGAGTTTCTGAAAATTGTTTTTTGCAAGCTTTCCTGTTGCCTTTTAAATAATTCTACTATTTGTTTGTTTGTTTGCTTTAATTTTGCATCTTTCTAATTTCCTAGAAACTATGAAAATTCATGAAAAATATGGCTGAAATCAAAGGACAAATTCCCATAATTTCTTCTCAAGTTTCTCTGTCTAAATAGTGGCTATTCCCATGTAAGTCAACCCTCTGATTTAGTATAGTTTCAGTTAAATTTACATGCCATATCAGCATCATTTTTTTTCTTATTTAATAAGAACAGAGTAAGATAATTAAACACATTAGAGTTCTCATTAGAACTTAGTTCACTTTCCATACATATCTAGTAATTGGCCTCACTTCAACCTTTGTTGTAAGTCATACACGTTTTACTTTTCTAGCTGCTTCTGCAGTTGCTTTATTTAATGCAGTCCTTGTATTCTAATTTATTCTTTTATTTATTTTATCAGACACATTGGAATAATCCAATGCTTCTGTCTATGTGGAAGTATAAAGAATATCTATCAATGTAAAAAGTCTTCTTCTAGCTCTCTCTTCCCAAAATCTGACTCTTCGAAATGTGTTTAATTTATAACTTACTTGTCAGTACAATTTTCCCAATATCATGCAATTCCATAAAATAATCAATTTCATATTATGCATATTAAATGTAAGCAGTGCTTTTATGAGCATCAAATTCTGGAAAGATGCCTTCTTATTTGATTAGCAGGAATTCCATGTGGATAAAAATAAATTAATTTGACATGAAGACTGAAAATTAGAACTCCAAAATATAACTCAAATTTATTCAGTTTTACTGTATTCCCAGTAACGTGCCTTTAAATCTAAGAACAGAATCTAAATCAGCGAATTTCTGTAAGTCCTTCTTCAACAGTGCCATGTAATCTCTGAATTTTTCCAGAGGGATTGTTAGATGATAAGTACTTCACACATTCAGTCAATTAAGAAAATCATATTGTGACCTTCTGGAAGTTATAGCTATTATTTTAGAGTGAATGTAGAAGCCAGACAAACACAGTTTAAGAGTACAAAGAACTATATTTTGGTACTGGACACCAAAAACCTGGGACTAATGAGCTACTATGCTAAGGAATAATATGCTCATTCTTAACAAGAAACTTAATGAATCTCTGCTGGCCTGGCATGCACTGGTTTTATGAGAAACTGTTAGCATCCAGTATCTCTGACCACAGGCAGACTGGCTGTACTGCTGAGTTATCTTTTAATTCCTGTTAATTGAGTGCTTCAAGCTATTAGTGCGTTTTTTTTTTCTCTCCCTCTTTCCCTCTCTCTCTCTTTTTTTTTTTTTTTTTTTTTTTTTTCCCCCTTTTCTTCAGCTGCTAAATACCGTTTTCTTGGTGATATTATTGTTATCTGAACTTTTATACATCTCAACCTGTCAGGTTTTATCTCTCATATGTCCAGGTCATGTAGGTCTCAGATCACAGGCACCTGTGAGAGTTACTCAATTTTGTTCAAACAGATGCTGTTATGGATGAGGTGGATCATGAGTACAGGGGGATTTAAAACCTGATATTCATGCTAACAGCTGTATTGTACTTTAGCTAATAATGTCACTTTAAATATTCTGAGTTACCCCGGTGGCGCAGCGGTAGAATTCCCGTTTGCAACACCAGGGGGCCCGGGTTCGAATCCCCCCTGTGGAGCAGGGGGTAGAAGTGCCGCTCTGCTACACAGAGGGCTCGAATCCCGGGAGTTGGACTCGATGATCTCTAAGGTCCCTTCCAACTCGCACAATACTATGATACTATGATGAATATTATGTCTTGTGTGAAAACAGCAAATCCAGTGAAGTGGAGGTTTTTAGAGGGCCCAGACTAGAAGTGCTATGAACAGAAGTAACCATTTCTGTAACCATTACTGTGGGGTAACAAGCAATGCTGCTCCTACTACGAGGTGTTAAGAATGTGGAGATAAATTCCTTGAACAGCATTTGCTTCCTCTGAGATTACTCTAGACAAAAACAATGTTACTAGGCGCACTGTACAGTGCTCTTAGGAAACTTTCTACTGTTCTTTTCCAAGTATTGGGCTAATCTGTGAAAAAGGAATTTCCTTCAAAGGATCAAATCCTCTAGATTCCAAGAAACCTCCTCAGCCTTGACTTCAATATTCTCTAAGCAAAATATTGTGTATTCTATATACAGTATATACAATTTTTTCCCTCATGGAAGAGTTTTGATGAATCTTGATCTTTCTGATACTCAGAAGGTGAAGAGGAGAGATATGAACTTGATTCCCATAGACTTGTGTCTCAAATATGAAAAATCTAATAAGGGGGATTAAGATTGTACAATAGTGTATATATAACACTATATAACACATTGTCATTATTTTACAGTATAACAATTTGTATGAGACAATAAGATAGATTATTACTAGCTTGCCTGTACTTTTTCTAATTTTTTATCTTCCTTTGGACATCATTACTTAAATGGCCTGGGAAGCAGACTTTAAGATATAGTAATAACCCTTTTATTGTCAGTTGCTGTGTCTTTGCAAATGAGTAACAAAAAGACAACAGGAGCCCCTTGAATGTCTTTTAGGCTCTAATTACAATTTAGTGTGCTTTTTCAGTCTTCTTAGATATGCTTAAAATACTGTTCTTGTTGGAAATAGAATCTTTAATAGATGAAATCTCCCTTTAAAAGCAATTGGGTAACATTTATGACTGAAGGAATAAGGAGTAACATTTCCTGTATTTCTACTGTAAGTCATAGAATCATAGAATGACTTGGTTTCGAAGGGACCTCAAGGATCAAGGTCCATTCCCCCTGCCACAGGCAGGATTGCCAGCCACTAGGTCAAGTATCAGAAAAGATTGCACAGGGCCCCATCCAACCTAGCCTTAAACATGGCCAAGTACAAGGCATTTACAGCCTTTCTGGACACTCTGTTCTAGCACATTCATATACCATTTTTCCAAGAAATGAAATAAAAAGAATGAAGGAAAAGCAAAGCTTCCTATGTACTACTACTGTGCCTAGAAATGGCTGTGCAAATGCTGCATATAAATAAATGAGAAGCAAATAGATAACTCATTTTTTCAGTTTTTTAATTTTTTTTAAATTTATTATTTAAAAACAAAATTCAGTATGTAATAATCTTTCACATAATCACTTTAATATGCACCAACCATACTTTTTCATTGTAGGCAACTGTCTGTGCACGAGACTGGGAACAAAGCAGCCACTTGACTCTTATTATAGAACCATAGAATCATTAAGGTTGGAAAATACCTCTAAGACCATCCAATCCAAACCTCCACCTATCAATCACCAATAGTCCCCACTAAACCATATCCCTCAGTAGAACATCTAAATGTTTTTTAAACACCTTCAGTGATATAGATTCCATCACCTTCCTGGGGAGCCAGTTCCAGTGCCTGGTCACTCTCTCGGAGAGCATTTCCTAATGTCCAACCTCAATCTCCCCTGATGCAACTTGAGGCCATACCCTCTAGTTATATCACTAGTTACATGAGGGAGGAGGTTGACACCCAGCTCACCACAATCTCATTTGAGATAGTTGTGGAAGGCAATAAAGTCTCCCATGAGCCTCCTGTTCTCCAGACTGAACAGTCCGAGCTCCCCCAACCACCCTTCATAATGGCTGTGATCCAGATCCCTCACCAACTTTTTTGCCCTTCTCTGAACGCAGACTTATTCACTCACCTGCAAATCTCTTCTGCTGCTTTTAGATCATCTAGGATCTGGCTCTGTACGAAAACAGTGTTGTGAGACCTGATTATTTCAGCAATAAAAAGGAATTTGCTATATAAATTATAGAATCTCTGTTCATACAGATATCAAATCCTATGTTTTCTACCATAGATGACTGCCTTTCTTTAAGGGAGAGTGAGAGAGCTCACCAGGGACTCTTTGCAATAGGCACCTAGGGTTACATTATATGCCAGCCCCACTTTTACATCTCCTGCTGCTGGAGGTATAATTCCAGTCATGTAGAAATGAATCCTAACAGTATTTTCTCTCTGATCACTCTCTTTCTTTTGGTACACTTTTGAAATTTCATTTAGAAAGAGCAAAGAGTTGGAGAAAGAGAGCTCCCTGACCCACATTTACTCTGCCTGAAATCTCCTCCTGCTTTTTGTCTTTTAGGGTAATATTACTGTCATCTGTTGCAGAGGCAAGAAAGGGAATTGAATGATATAACACCATCTGGTCCATTGGGTCACTGAAGATCTTTAAAAAACCCTGCTGTTATTTTGTGCATATGTTGGTTTATCTCTGTCTAACTTGACACATAAGGCACTAATTAATCGGTTTCGTCTCACTTTCCTCACTGTCATTAAATTAGTTTCATGCTATTGTGACAAGTATTAAAAAGAACTACATACATCATGAATGTAAGAGATTCGTATTCACTTAATAAATAATAATAATAATAATATAATGAAATGTGAATAATTCTCTGCATGAAATATCCTTCTTTTTACATGCAAACTCTATAATGAGCCATCTCATACATCTTATCAACTATGTGACAACTCAAAAAATCTTTTGCAGCTAGCATATCCTGCTGTTATTAGAAGACTTCTTAGTGTGCCTCCATCAGCCTAGCAATTCGTATTTGAATGCAAACTTACTTTATTATCTACTGTAATTTTGCCTCCTATTTACATTGTATTACAAAAACAACAAAATAACCAGTTAATTGAATATTCTGCAATGAACTAGGATTCTCCACTCTCATGCCCAGCAATAGCTTCCTGGATCCCAGACAGACAGCTTCACCTGAGGAGATAGATAGTAGCAAGTGGTTGTGAGTGTGTGGATTTGCAATACCAGAGCAGACTCTTCCTGGCTTCCCTTCTAAGAACTGAGCAGGGAATAAAGCTAGAGAAATACTGCAAGCTAAAATAACTGTGTCCTTTGCAATTTATATGTTTGCTTTTTTGTTTAACCTGAGCCTGTTTCCCAAGCAAGTCTGTCATGCTCCAATAAGCAGTTGAGCTAGCACAACTGAACGCCCTGAGATTGTTTCCTCTGAATTACAGCCTGTATCCTGCTGAGACCAATTGGGAAGAGACTTGGTATTCAGTCCCATGTGATTTTCTGACTAGGTTCAATCACAATCATTAGCAATAATCAGAGGAAGCCTAGTGGGTCACACGCTGTCCTTAATTGAACAGACTCTTCTGAACTTCCAAAGAAACAAGTGACATTATATCCAGGGACCTTCACTCCATAATATACTAAAATTATTATCTGGTCATTTTTTATGAAGGTTTAAATTTATGAAAAGATCAAATACTTTTATTAGACATTGTCACTGAAGTGTGTTTATATATGTCAGGGGGAAGTTCTTTACAGAAAGAGTAGTGAGGTGCTGGAACAGGCTGCCCAGAGAGGCTGTGGATGCTCCATCTCTGATGGTGTTGAAGACCAGGTTGGGTGGGACCCTGGGCAACCTGATCTAGTACCAGGTCTGGAGGTTGGTTGGCCCTGCCTGTGGTACAGGGGTTGGAACTTGTGGTCCCTTCCAACCTGAGCCTTTTTGTGATTCTGTGATTTCTTGCAGACTCTGAAGAAAAGTTTTGTGCACCTGAGGCACTGCACTGATTGCCAGAAAGCTAAATTGTAAGTTATCAGATCAGCTGTGCTGGAAGAAGTTTCAGAAGTAGAAAGTAGCTCATTATTAACATTAACTCAGTATTTAAGAGAGACAGTGTCCTGTTTCCCTCATTGAGAATACAGATGCCAAAAAACCTTGATAGTAATTTTTACCTTAAATGAAGATGACAAGAGCCATACTGAGGTATTTACAACACAATGTATCTGTTATTTGAAGTTCAAGTTATCAGCTGTACATATCAATCTTTGCTACTAGTTTTTACATGAAACAAAGCTCAGTGTTGTTTAAATGATTAGAAGAGCCTCTACCTGTTTAATGTCCTTCTTTTGTAACTTTTAAATTATTTCTTCACTGAGCATCAAGCAAGAATATATCTAAGGACAGTCTTTTCCATTGACAAGGTTCCTAAGGTTGGATAAAAACCCATGTCGGTTTTCAACAACTAGTACTCCATTGATTGCTAGAATATAAAGAAAGTCAGGGAAAGAGGAAAGAAGAAAAAGGGCCATAAATTGACTCAGTCTTCAGCAGAAATTTGATTAACAGCTGTTGATTAATAGCTTCATAATGACTTTGTCTTTTATTTGTTATTCCTAAAATTCAAAAATCTGATGTCGTACTGTTTTCATAAGGAAATGTAAACACATATATTTGTACCTGTACAATTTAGACAACACTGAGATAATCATGTTTATGTGCCTTATAGAGTTCTTAACATAAAAGGAAAATAATTCAGTCTTTTTCTCAGAGCTGTGACCATAATAATGTATGAATATTTGATAATTTTTCCCCTAGAATAGGTCAGATGAGCTGTTAGTAAGTTTCAGTTTAATGCAGAGTAATTATCTAAAGGTATCTACACTGTCATTTTTTATAACTTGCCTGGATCAGATGACACAGTTTCATGAAAAGACTTGATAATAACAAACTGGAAAAAAAAAAAAAAAAAAAAAAGTTCCTACCTGATTTACTAACATAGTAACTATTTAAATTGTTGTGAAAGAGAGCTGGTGAACTTTTTGTAAAAGGTATGTTAGCTCTTCTGTAAGGGAAAGATAAAATTGCTACTTATTTTAGAATAGAAATTTATTTATTTATTTTGGGCTGTCTTGATTTGCTGTGCTCTGATGATTAAGCTTCCTAAAATATAAAAGTACTGTTTCCCATTTACCCATTTACTTTGTACATTTTATTATTCATTGTAATTTTCTCTTTGTAAGAACAAAGAGGTTTAAGATTAAAAAGTCTGGCATTAAAACCATGTTATCAGCTGGTAGGAAATTATGTTATCAGTGGACTCAGGATCTGATCTAACCTGTTTTGAAGTGTATGGAATTGCTACCTCTCACCTCAGCAACATTTTGGATTATGTTCTGAGTTTAAAATGTAGAGATACTCCCATCCCAATGACTGTCATTTGTGGGAAGAATTAGAAAAAAAGCAAAATGGGATTTCTACATAGGAAACCAACAGGATTTCCTCTTAAAATCTGTTTCAGATTACTGAAAAGAAATGTCAGATGAGTTTATATCAGTGAAGATCATTTGGAGAATGCTAACATTCAGACATTGGTTTCATTCAGAAGGGAATTTCTCAGAGGTTTTTTTTTTTAATGATTTTTAATGTTGAAAATGCAATTAAGATTATTTCAATTTAAAATTTGTTTGAATTTAATGCTTCAGGGAAAACTGCAAATTGAAAACATGCAATGTCTTAAGGCTCACACTGTCTTAATAAACTGCCTATGTAACAATGAAATTTTAGGCATAAAATTTGTAGGTCCTTAGTGAATATTAAAACTCATCTGCTGTGGAGGTTTGAGATGTTCTTCCATGTTAGAAAAAAAAAAAAAACAACAAAACAAAACACAACAAAACAAAGTTACTAAATGCACTTCTGCTATTCACAAGAAAGAATGTCAGTTCCAAAAGTGAGAACTGAAATATTCCTCTCACTGCATTTAAAGACTTCACAAATATTCTTATGACCAATTACTTGTTGTACTTGGGTGACCAAAAGAGCAAAAGAACTGCTGGGCAGTTCTTTGTTTACAGTTGGAATGAAATCAATGGAAAAGCAAACTTGTTACAGTTGTGGGCTAAGCATTTTCCACCTCATCAATCAAGCTTATAAATCAGTAATTGTGACATTATGTAGAACCCTTTAAAACATTTGGTTGATGCACATTGTAAAGGACTATACAATCATCTATTAAAAAAAATTGCATCTATGTGCAGATAACACCAGAAAAGCCTGGATAATCCAAGCATGCTCCACGTTCACCCGCAGCAATTTCATTTCTAACAGAACCTCACTTCCATTAGATACATTCAGAGACACTAATATGTGTCAGCTGTGCCAGCGTTACTCTTTCTGAATCACAATGTATGCCATGCCCTCTATGGATACTGCTATGCTAGCCATTTATTTAGGATTTTATTTATTTATTTATTTTTAATGAGTGGAAAGCATTGTGCTTGGCTTGCTGAAAGAGAATTTGGCACAAAAGTATTTACTAAAATGATTACTTAGAAACACACTACAGAAATTTGTGAGAGTCGGTAGCAAGCACTAGTGTAAAACAGGGAAACATCTACCGATGCCTGTTGAAAGAACTAGATGAAACTAATAGGGAAGTTAATAAATGCAAAATATTCATTTCATTTCAAATTTGTAGTAATAATCAATCATACAATATTTGTAATTCATAGAGCTTTAAAGTGCTTTACAAAGAAAGAATTCACTGTTAGCTTTCAAGAGAGTAGAACAGAAAGATTAATCGGAAGAAATTTGCTCTAAATTACACATGCAATTGAAAGCACTGCTATGCACAGAGCTAAGATGTCCTGAAAAGCAATCCTCTGGCCAAGCTAATATTAACACACTATATTATCTACCTGGAGGCATCAGCTGATAGATCTTTACAATGGCAGAGTAGTAAGTGGGAGCCCAGATGGGAGTAGTCTTTATCACTTTTATCACTTTTATTGCTTTTATCACTTTTATCACTTTAAGACTGCTTTCCTCTAGGGCAAGACTCATCAGAATACAAAGTCCTGGATAAATCCTGAGAATTCTGAGAAAAACAGAGGCACTAACGTAGCACCACTACATCACTTTCGAGTTTTGATAGAGGCACTTGCAATGCTAAAAGACAGGCATTATTTATTATTATTACTAATTTATTATTAATAATTATTTTTGTCAGGTTTCATATTCAGAAACTTTTATACTTTCACATGTTTCCTTAAATTTTCAAATCTCTACCACACCAGCTGATCACGACCCTGTTAAGAAAAATGGAAAAGGAGGGAAGAGAGTGAAGATAGCATATAGTGATAGAAGCATCTATGGGAAACGGTAGAAACAGTTCGAGTAAGACAAACTTTTCACTTTTAAAATTATATAAGGTTTTATAAAAACTTAAGTAGCACATAAAGCCTTTCATGAAAAAGAAAAGAAAAAAAAAATGACATATTTGGTACAAAACACTGCTGTTAATTCTTTCCATTTTCAAGATTCTTAACACTTTAAGATTTTAGATATGTTAATCATAGAATCACTTGAGTTGGAAGCAACCCTTACGGGCCATTACAAGGAACAGCAGCACCTTCAGCTAGATCATGTTGCTCAGAGCTTAGGCCAGCCTGACCTTGAATGTCTCCAGGAAGCAGCACTGACCACATCTATGGGCAACTTCTCTGTCCTCTTCTTTCTCATACACCCCTTTTAGATACTGAAAGGTCACTTTCAGGTCTCCCTGGAGCCTTCTCCAGGCTGAACAGCCCCAGCTCTCAGCCTATCCTTGCAGGGTAGGTGATTCCATCCCTTGAATCATTTTTATGATTCATCTGTATGCACTCTAACATGTCCATGCCTGTTCTGTACTAAAGACTCCAGATCTGGACACTACTCTAGATTAGAGGTCCCACTAGTACAGGGTAGCAGTAGGACAGGATCACCTCTCTTGATCTGCTGGCTGTGCTTCTTTTAATGCAGCGCAGGGCTATGACGGCACATTGCTGGCTCATGTTCAGCTCACCATGATACCCCCAGGTATCATGCTCTATTCATAGATTTCCCAGACTGTATTGATAGTGGGGGTTGCCAGAACCCAGGTGTAAGACCTTGAACTTGGATTTGTTGAACCTTCAGCACCCAAAGGGGGGCCACAGGAAAGCTGGAGAGGGACTTCTTTTTATAAAGGCATATAGCAACAGGGTGAGGGGAAATGACATTAAACTGGAAGACAGTAGATTTAGACAAGGATCTGCTCTGTGGTCTTCCCCAGCACAGAGGTGATGGAGAAAAATAATTAAAACATACACATCTGATTCTGTGATGTAAGATCCTACCTTTTCATTTTGGGGCTGACTGCATTTTAATTTTGAATTTAGTTTTTTAATCTCAGAAATGGTATATATCAGGAACAGAAAATATCTTGGTGAAATGAATATTCCTTATGTGCAAGGAATAAACTTTAAATATGCATTATTATTCCTGAAGGAGGGTACTGGGATGTCTATTTCTCTACTGCTATTAGACATTGTATTTGTTAAAATTTCTAACAAATTAAAATAAGTTTTAACCCCTCCTACTGCTACTGTATGTGTGTATATATACATATATACATCTAGTATCAGGCAGATATAATAAGTAGAGTTTATTGAAAAAATATAAAGTCAAAAATAGATTTCATCCTACTATAAGCTAAAATAGAAATTGGTAACAATAATATAACATATAATGACCCAAAATTAAAAAAGAAAAATAAATAAAAAATAAGGTCCCATTTTAGGTTAGAATAAATGCCCATGCTTAGCTTGTTTCTTATCTAATAAAAAAAAAACCACAAAACTATTAAACCATGGGTGTCTGACCTTTTGGTTTGCCTGGGCTGCACCTAGTGAAGAGGAATTTTCTTGGACTACATGTAGACTATATAGATCCCTCCAAAAACAGTGCCTCCTATTTATTTCCATGGAAACTACAGCAGATAGAAAGAACACAATAACATTATTTGATAGAACAAATTCTCAGCTACAAAACACTATTTTTCAACATATTCACATATTTTTTGTCTTGTGGTTTTTACTTTTTTAAATTGTAGATAGTCTTGGGAAAAAAAAAAAAAAAAGTCCAAGTGATGCATCTGGACTGGATCTTCCTGCTGAAGTTAGGCACTCCTTCCTGTCCAAACTAAAGTCTGCTTCTCCACATGAGTAGCTGCCTGTCACTTTGACTTCTCCTCCTGCCCTGTGGAGGGATGAGAAAGGGGAAAAGGAAAGATATGCTCATAGAAGCCTTGGATGTTAAAAGAAGAATTGCAAGGAAATGGAGGCTTCATGTGAGCCTGCTGGATGGCCCTGAATTGGGGATCTCCCAGCTAACAGTAAACTTATGGGATCCTAACACCCTTGTGATGTTCAAGGCCTTGAGACATTCAGATCCTTCTGCTGGACTCCTATTGACCTGGTGTAGTTGCTCAGATGCCAGTCCCTGCACCACCACCCCCTGCCCCCCTCCCTTTCTTGGGACTTGGTAAAGAAGAGATGAGAGGTCTTGGGAAGAGATGAAGGAGGGGGACAGGAAGGATGGGCTCATAGGACCCTTGGCTGTGAAAAGAATTACCAGGAAATGGAGACTCCACAGGGTGGCCCTGAGCTGGGGCTCTCCCAGCTAATGGTAAATTACATGATGAGAGGATCAGTGCTGGCATCAATAAGGGAATTTGGAGGAAGGTGAATGGATCCTGGTGCTCCTGTGATGATGTCTGAGATGTGAACTCAACATGGTTGGCTTGATAGTGATGATGTGGTGACCAGTCTGCTCTGTTGTAGATGGATCCACCTCCATCAGGTCATTCCCTGGAGGTAGAGCCACCACCATGGACTCTCAATCACTGTGAGGCATGTTCATCTCCATGGGCTTGATTCCATCATTGCTTTCCATCAATTACCTCTTCTTGAAGGGTGGATGGTCCATGGCCAGTATGGGAGGGAAAAACTTGTATGTCTCTGTTGGACACCAACCACCATCACTGTCTGCTTTGGCTCAGTAACTGGGGTTCTAGACACAGGGTCCTTGTATATATAGGGCTTGGAGTGGAAGGTGGCCATGGAGATAGGATTCTGAGTGTAGCACGGTGACAGAAACATGGCAGTTGGGAGCTGGGGCCCAGTCTATCAGGAAACTGTGGAAATTACTCTTATAGGAACATTTAAGCTAAAAATCCCATTGCTTACTTCTTTTTCCTTTGCTTCTACTCTTTTTTTTTTTTTTTTTTTTTTTTTTCTCCTTAATTTTCTTCTGTAAGTTGTAGACCTAATGAGTGCAAAACCAAATGAGCCTTGGATCATGTTCCATCTTACAACCATCATATTAAACCTATTTTGTAGCTTGAAGTAAACAGAAAGTTCAGTGTGCAGTTATTGAAAGATTAAGACTAAGACAATTAAAGCAGAACCCCACAGATTCAGCATTTCCCATTGGGCACATTAAATAGCACGTTGTTGATGCATAAATTGTTTCCCTAGCTGTTGGCATAATTAAATTCTTCCCCATTGTCCCTTATAACTCATAAAACTTCACTGGGAATGAGCACACACCAACGTGCACACTTTAAATGGAAATATGAGGCACCTGCATTTTAAGCCAGCTCATGTGCAGTCCAAGGCATTGGCAGACAGAGATATTGGCAGCAATTAAACATGAAACATAAGCATGCTTTTATGTATCCGTGTGAGAGAGATATAAATTATGTTTAACTATTACTTTAAAAAGAGCACATCCAACCAAGGATTAACTGTAGTTAATTTTCAAAGACCTGTAATTTATTTATTTGTTTCTAGAATGGAGTAAGTATGGAATACAGCTGGTGTTTACAAACTGAATTTTTTCACTGCTCTACTGAACCAAGTCCTTATTTTTATCTTTTACTTTAAATTTGGCAGTCTTCTGACAATGCTCTGAAAAATGTCCAAACTTAGGTTTAGAAGATAGCATGTGAGTGAAATTACCACAGTGATACACAGCGGTAGTCAGTGGATTGCATGTATCTTTTTATTATTTGCATTCAAAGGAATTAATGTAATAATACATGTCTCACTTTTATTTATCTAACTGGCAATCATTTATATTTCAGCTTTCAGGAAAACACAGGTATTTCAGTGTCTCAACAAAAATCTTGCAGTTTTGTTACTCCATCTAATAAACTGATGATAGCAGGTGATAAGATAGATAGAGCCGCTTGTCTCTATAGATTGCTAAAGTCTGGAGTATAAGTCCTGAGTTTAAAGACAGGAAGTCATAAAAAATCATGTTAATAAAATTATTAGCTCATTTGAGGACTTGAACACTTTGTCAGAACTTTACAAAGTTACAAGAATCTAATATGTAGTTGCCTAAAATTCTATTCTGTTTGTAGTTCTAGAAAACTGCATAATAATGACATGGGAAGGATGGCTGAAAAGAAGACATAAAGAATACATATAGAAGACATAAAGAATAAAGTAGAATGAAAAAGGATACAGATGAAGATATACATAGGTATATCAGACTTGTGTGCACACTGAAAAACATGGCTGGCTTTCAGTCCTAACATTTCTTCATGTTTTTTGAGAGATGTCATAATCACCTTTTAGAACTATGGACTCCTTTTCACTAGAGGGCTGCTGGAGGATTATTAGAAACTAACTGAAGCATACAGGCAAACTGTAGTTGAGTATAACTGTTAGAAAAGTATAAGAGAAAAGTACATGACAGAAAAGTTGTCTGTATATGAAAGGACAGAAGGACATTTCAGAGAAAATGCAACTGTGGTTATATGACTTAAGTATAATAGTTGAGAAATGAGAAGAAATAGAAGCCTCTCATAAAATAGATAATCATTTATGCAAGAAATCAATGCAATTAGATGTAAATCCACTGATTAAGGAAGGAATCAATAGAACAATGGATGAAGTAAAAAATGAGGAAATCAAAGACTAAGATATACAATGAAACTGAAAATTCACAGTATATAAATCACAGACTACATTAGGTAACAAATTACTCACATAGTAGATTAATAAAGTGAAGAATCAATAGATTAATCTATTCTTTAAGCAATTAGCCAGCTAAGTCTATGCAATTAAATAAACAATAAATGTTGAATTCAAAGAAAGTATCTAAAGGAGTTCAGACAGTTAGAAGAAGGCTAAAGAATTAGTTAAAACGGCAAGCATTGACAAAGCTGGTAAGGAAAGGTAAGGAAGTCAGATGTATGACAGTGGGGGGAATTATGGATAGGATGTCAGCTTTAGTGAACACATACATGAGTTCTTTTCTGTTGGAATGGCTAGATGCTGTTCAGATTGCTGACATTAACAAGCTATGTTTAGAAAAAGGAAGTCTTATCTTTATTTCTAGGACATTTGTGGGTATTTAGAGAAATTTCCAAATTTCCATGTTTTTTTCCAGAGAGCCAGACACTTGGGAAATATTTTGCTTAATAGCACGTGGTTTTGCCAGGAGTAAGTACAAGACATTGTTAGAAGGAACATACCATGATGTGACAAGAAATAATTTGACTTGCAATATAAATGTGCTGTATTATTGCATTGTAAGTGTGGAACAAATTTCTTCAGCTGTCTTCCAACCCTATGTATCTCTAAAAAGTTCAGTGTTCTGTTCTTTATTACAGTGAAGTATAGAAAACCTGATAAGGTTTGTCTGTTCTTGAATGCTTTGTGCTCCACTAGCTTTTCTGTTGAACATATATTTTTTCAAACCTATTTGATATTGAATTGCTCTTTCACACTCAAGGATTCCATAGCTCTTTTTTTTTTTTTTTTTTTCTTTTTTTCTATATCTGCTGTGGTTGAAAGGAAGGACAAGCATTTGTCTCGCTTTCATCTGGGACAGAGTTGATTTTTCCCATAGTGCTTGGTAAGATGCTATGTTTTGGTCTTAAGAGAAAAACAATGTTGATAACACACCAACATTTTAGTTTATTCCACTGGGAGGGAGGGGAAATGAGTGAACAGCAGTGTGGTGCTTAGCTGCATGTTGAGGTAAATAATGAGGTCATTTAATGGGTTTAGGCAAGCCAATGGCCAGTCTCAAAACTGTAGGTCATTTAGGTACACTCACAAATTGCCTGAAGAGTGCATTAAGAGGATGTGTATCCAGAAGTCTGTTCTTAATATGGCTGTTGCCAAGACTATCCACATAGTGTCTGCAATTTGCTTATATGTTGAGAACAGGTGAGGACATTGTGGATCATTCTTTCAAAGCAGAATAGATGCTATCTGATTTTGCTTAGGCTCTAGCTATCTTACTGAGAAGTGCTAAGGGAAATGTTAAAAGTCAAAGCAGCATCTATATGATCCATATGGTCATCCTGTTTAGTTTTTGTATCTTCATGCATTTTCAAAAGCAGCATTTTTACTTTGTACTCAGCTCATCTTATCTTGTACAAGTGTTGGTAGGTCTTGACTATAGAATATAGTCTACAACCTCTGGTTTTATGACACTCATTTTGTCTCTAACCAAGACAGTTTGAAAAGCTCTTTTATCTACATTATGCAGATGCTGATCATTTAGCAGATTTTCTAATGTGGGCAGGAATCAGATCTGCATTCTGTGAATTGCCTTGACTTGCAAATGAATTAGGCCATGATCTCTTGTATGGTCTTTGATTATCTGTTTTACACATTTAGTTTCAAGCTGCCATGCAGGTGTCTTGGCATCCTCTCTAGAGGAAGCCTTGTTAAGGACAGTTTACCCTGGAACTTTCACATTTTATGCAAGTCATTTCCTACTTTATACCTGCCTTCAGTTGACCCAAATGTAATGAGAGTATACAGGACTAGTGATTCAGGAATCTTCAGGAAAGAAAAAATATGCTCAAACCCATAAGACTTCAAAACTAGACTTCTGTGGGTTTAGCTCCTTTTGGTTTTTGTTTCTTTGTTTTGTGTTGTTGTTATGAGTGTTTTTTTTTTTTCCTCTTCCCTTCATCACTGATCTGAAGATATATTTTGATTGACAGTCTGAATTGAAGCTGGATTTTTCATTTTTACACTAGGAAAGGATAAAAAATAAAAAAGGAAAGAGTAAACTAATATGGTTCTGTCACCCTAAAATCTTAGTGTATGTCATCTGAGCTTGAAATTCCAAAGATTATTTTAGTAAATAACTTTGGGAAAGAGGAGTGTATTTCAGATACAAACGTTGAAAGAAAGCAGTTCCTATGTTACCTTGAAGTCAAAAAGAAGAGAGGACTGTTGAGAGCAGCTTATGAATTTATTAGTTTGTTGTGGTAATAGTATACTAGATAAAGAGAAAAGGCAGCAAAAGATACCATGTCAAATCAGTATGTCAGGCAATGAGATAGCATGAAAATATCTTAGCAGAAACAGGATCACAGCCTCAAATGGAATACTATCTGCTGGTCACATGTCAGCCCTGATTTCTCATGGCATTCACAAAATTCAGTGGGAGATTACATGTATTCCATCACTGAAGCAGAGATGGGATATGCATCATTCAGTGCTTTCCCTGTCTCCTAGTACTGAAGAGACTGAGCTGTGAGACTGTTTCTTAACTCTGTCATGGGGTTACCCCTAGATGTAAGTCTGTGACAAGGGGGCACAGGTCCCGGGAAAACATTTCTAGGAATCTACATGAATTGTATTTTAGCTATAGAGTTTTAAAAGCTATACATGTAAGTTCTTAGGGAAAATGACTACATATTCATTTGCAATATATGGACACATTTTGCATGGAATTACTTCTTTGCATTTATTTCTGTATTCAGTGAAAGATGAATTCTAAGAGACAGTTTTTTAAACTAAGTCTTTGAAAATTGTTGAGAATCAGAGACTGCTATATAAAGTGAGTCATCCTTGGTTTATATCAACGAGCTGGGAGATGCAATATGTAAACTAGCTTAGGAAAATATATGAGTTTGTTGTAGGATTCTCCCTCGGCCATATTTTTGGTTAATTTTTTTCATTAAGAGCATTCCACTGGAAGAGATACTGGGTGTTGATAATGTTGCCTGTTAATCGCATTCCAATAGGTATTCAGAGAATTCAAAGACCAAAGGCAAAATGTTTCACATACTCTTTTTCTTTCTGTCAAAACTATTTTTTTTTTCCTCTAAACCTAGTAAATATAAAGGAAAACAATGCAGAAACTTAATGTGGAAGGTTGCAGAAAACTTCTCACATTCATTCAGTCAGAGAGGAATTCAGGGAACCTTTTTTCAGGGTTATTACCAGAGGTAAATGCCCTGTCACTATAAAATGGAAATTGTTCAATGGAAAAATAATTTTCCAAAATTGGTGTTTACCAGGCAGTTTTGTTTCAAAGAGTGCATGCTCTGAAGATGTTGTTCCTTTCTGGATTTAGTCAATTGGAGGGCAGCAGCAAACATTTTACATTTCTGAAGATAGTTTTCATGGTTATCCCGTCAGCTCAGCTTCCTTGTAAAAAAACAAAAACAGAAAAACCCTCCTATCTCATGCATGTTTGCAGTCAACAACATACACCTATCTAAAATTTGTGTTACATAAATCACTGTCATTCAAGGATCTGTCCCCAGTTAACAGCCTTATGGCATGAAAGTATTTTGATGTGTTTTCTGTCCATTTTCTATTGAAGAAGAAAGAAGAAACATGTCCTCAGTCATTTCACAGCAAATGGTCAAGGAACAAATGTAAACTCTCAAAGAATTCAGTATCATCTTAGTGCAGAGAAAATTTCAGAAAGCTGTAAGAAAATAAATGTTCTGAAGAACAGCATAGTTACATCATTAACATTGGTTAATTTTATTTGTTTCATTGTATGGGAAATATATATATATATAATATATATATTTTAGAATAGGAATACATTCGACATCATTTTAATGTAGACTGCTTACATCAATCTTATTTAAAGGATATTAAAATCAAATATTAATATGTTTGAAGATATAAATATTTGCCATCCTTTGCAGTATTCGTATTCCATTGTAGGTAGGAATGTATTACAAGCACTATATAAAGTTGTGGTTAGTTCCCATTTGAAATATCATAAATGGTTTTGTTATTTACCATAAAAATAATAATAAAAAAAAAAAATTGAAAATGAACCATTTGAGGCCCTTTTGTTTCAAAAATGACTTCAGAATGATGGGCAGGAATGGAGAGGAGTCAAAGCTAGCTGATCTACTTTGTTTAACAATGACAACAACAAAGTGAAATATGATATCACTGATCTATATGAACATATAATTACAGTACGTGTTTGAACTGAAGAAAACGTGTAGATATTTCAACAAATAAGCATAAATTGACAGTGAAATTTAATCTGGAAATTAAAAGATATTTCTAGACACCACCGAATAATGGAAATTCAAAGGAGCTGAAGGACTGAAAAACTGAGTTGATTTTAAGATCAAGCTTTAAATATTTTGAATGTGATTATATGATTTATTCATGTACAATAAGCAGAGTGCTCAGTTGCAAAACCAAAGATATTTCTTCTTCATATGAAGGTTATTAATGATACAGCAGCTAAACTTCTGTTTAAAAATATCCTATAAATTCATGACCTAAGTCTAGTCAATATTAAGATGAGAAAGAATGATGTGAAACTGAAAAGAAACTGAGAAGAAACAGTGACACTGGACAAAAGTATTAGTGAGTTTTATAGAATGTATTATTTTAATGTGCTTCATTTTGAAGCAGATTTTCCAGCTTTTTAGAATATGTAAAAATTTAAATTAGAGAGTCACTTTAAAAATCTGTTTGGGATTGCTTATTCATCTGCATTTCAAATCTGCTTCATGTTTTTTTTCCCATGCATAACAATTCTACTTTCAAGGGTTTGAGAAAATTCTGAACACTATGAAGTTTTATTCTACAAAGCAAAGTAACCATTTTTTAAAACTTATTTCTTATGACCTGGAATGTAGTAATGTTGAGACTGGTTTAATCTGTTGCATTTATTTATTTATTTATGTACTGGCAGTTTTCAAAGTGTAATTTCTTAATGACCTTTCACTTTCCTGAAGCTGAATCAGGAAGACAAGGTAATTACAAGGAAATTTGCAGGTATCTTTGATCTAATAATAATCCTTTTTCCCTTAAAATAAAATAAAATAAAATAAAATGAGCACAGTGCATACAATTTAACGTTAATTTTCAGGGCCACTAGTTTACATTGCCTCTTTGATTCAAGATTGCTTGTTTTTTTTTAAACTCATTGACCAGAAAAAAGAAAAGTGAAAATGATAGAAATGAAGAAACTAAGATAATTTTCTTTAAATCTGAAGACAAGATGTTAATGTTTGTAACTAAGTACTCTCAGGAGGGAGCTTCGTAACCAAAAATTTTATTACTGAATAAGGATTTTACATATTCAAGATACTAGGATAAGAAAATAAGCCAACACTACAAAAAAAGAAAACCCCAAAACTTTAGAGTGGTGGTTAATTGTCAGTAATATGCATTCCAGGAATTACTTACTGATGTAAATATCTATCATACACAATTTTTTTTTTTATTTTGTGTGTGTGTGTGTGTGTGTGTAATTTCCACAGACTAAATAGGAAAATTCACTTATCAGGAATGTCTTAACACTAGAACATCAATTTTATGTTTATCTCTTTGTCTGTAGAAAAATAGTTTTCAGGATGGAAGATAAACACTGCATTTTAAATGTTTACTCCACTTTTTAAAACCCTAAAATTACTTTGCTAGAATTTTGGAAATGTTATAGTGAAGCTGTAGTATATGTCCCAGATCCACCAGGATACCAGTGGCCTTCATCTACTATGAGGGTTGCTCTAGAAGTAATGCCTCCTATTTTATTATGTTGATCCCTAATATCAGGATGTTGGTGGTATGCCAGTGGAGACTGAAACTTCTTGCCCCTGTTCCACTATATTTTGTTGATGTGCAACAGATGACAGCAGTGGGGCAGCCTGGCAAAATGGCGACTGACATGGGAATTACTCCGTGCAGAAAAAATGGCACCCACGGGTATTCACTGATGCTATCTCAGTGTTTATGGAGATCACAAAACCTTTCTTAGCACAGTGATGCACTAGGTGATGCATTTCAACAGTGCTGACAGCAACAGTGGGTCTCCTCCACTGCTGCAGATTTTTATGAGCATGGCACACAGGCTCCTCTTCGTTGATGAAAATGCATAGCTAATGGTGGTGACTATGCTGAAAAATAGTCTTTTGTACCTGAGAATTTGCTCTATCACATAGTGATATTGTGCTCATTTTATCTGTTTCCACTGAAATAAATAGGAGGCCTTGCTGAACTGTATTTTTCTGAAAAGCCTCTAGAGGAATAAGGATTTTAGTTTCTGAAAGGGCTCTGTTTCAGTTCTGCAAAAGGGAGATATTCTTTGCATATCAAAGTTAAGAGCCATTTTGAGTCATGTTGAACCAACTTAGCTAATTATAATTTGATCTCCTCTTACATATTCAGGAAACATTTGGAGTAAGATTGGCTTTACACTTCAGATCATTTGGTATTATTTTCAGTAAAGAAGTTTGGGATGGATATTATTAAAGACCCAGATATCTTCAGAGCTTTCGGGCAATGTCCTATTACATCATAGAACTTCAATTTGAAAGCTCAAGTGTGGATCACATTTTTTTTTGCATTGCAGAAAAACACGTTTTATTTACTTGAAATAAAAGTTTCAAAACACTAAGCCTGAAGTACTTTCACTTGGAATCACCATTTTGCTCTCTTAATCCAATGGTAAAGCATTAGGATTGGAGGGTTCTACCTCCATGCCTTCTTGTTAAGGTCCAGTATGACGCACTGATTCTGTTTCCATTTTCTAAATTAGTCAATTTTATTGCCGTAACACCCAGTATAATAAAAAAATAGAAACACCTTCCACCCCTAAGGTTTCTGAATTGTGTCTCTCAGTGATTTGCTTCAGCTGTCTTAGAGATCAGGCTGCGTCAGTCAAGTAAATACTTACAAATTGGAGCCGTTTTTTGTGCTTCACTAAATAGATTCTTAATGACTGCAACAAACTGGCCTACAGATGTGTGCTGCACTGGTACACTTCTTCCAGAGTTTGTAGCAGGGATCTTTAGAATTATTCCTGTGAAGGAAAAAAAAAAGTATATGCATTATAGTTGCAGCTTGTTATTGCTAAAAAGAGCACATGACAATCAAGTTCAAGATGTTTAAGCAGTCTTCTCCCCTCCTGAAACACTAAGCTGATTTATCAATTAGATACACTGGATACTACAAAGTGCTTGTTTCCCAAACCAGACCTTAACAGTCAAATTATAAAGTTGGTTTAAGGTACACTCATCAATCATGAATCAATCACATAGACTACTTGACAGCAATATGAGCTTTGAATGTAAAAGCAAAATTATTCTGAAATGAGAAAATAATGATGAGAACATTTCTGTACATGAGTCTCAAATAGTCTTTAGATAAGTACAATACAGCATTCTTTTAGAATTATCTGACACCGCATTTTAAATTTTAATTTCAAAGTTTACATAATGCGAGAGACATTTTGGCTAAACAGATTCCCCACACCAATGCTTCTTTCAGGCTGTCATTTTTTTGCTGACCATGGTCTCTGAGGCACTGGTCTTATGTATTAAGTGATTTAAATATTTATCTACACAAAAAGTGACATTTTTCTTCAGAACTGTCAGGTTATCACTGAAAGTGCAATGACCTTATAGGCACAGTGCATGAGGGTGAAGACTGTTAATAAAATTTGAAGTTCATTGGTAATTATTACTAAGGAAAAAAGCAATATATTCCTTGCTAAGATGTAATCCAGTGATATATATTTTTAATCCAATAAAATATAGGAGTACAGATTGTCATATTTACAGATGCTGCTCCATTTAATTGTCCTAAATACAGCAGTTTCTACACATTTACCTTTGAATATGTGTCCAATCATTCTACATCAGAACCATATAAATTAGAAAATATAATACTTTCAATGAAGAAATAAAATATATATTGAGATTTCATTTTGTTACAGGAAGTGATTGGAAAAGAACAAAATTTCCTTTAAATATTCCAGTGACCTAAAACAGATATCACTTTGCCCTGGTGAGATCACATCTAGGATACTTAGCCTGGTTCTGGTCTCCTCAAGTTCAGGAAAGGCAGGAAACTGTGGCATAGAGTCCAGTGGAGGGCCACAAGAATGATTAAAGGCCTGAAGCATCTCCTTTATGAGGAAAGGCTGATAGCTCTAGAACTGTTCAGTGTGGAGAAGAGAAAACTGAGTGGGGATTTCTTAACTGTTTATAAATATCTCATGGGTGGGAATCAAGTGGATGGGGCTAGGCTCTTTTCAATGGTGCCTAGCAACAGAACAAGGGTCAAGGGGAACAAACTGGAAAATAGGAAGTACCATCTGAACATGTGGAACCGTCTGTGAGGGTGACAGAGCACTGGAACAAGCTGCCCAGAGAGGTTGTGAAGTCTCCTCTGTAGATGTTCAAAACCTGTCTGGACGTCTACCTGTACAGCCTGCTGTGGGGAATCTGCTTTAGCATGGGATTGTATTAGGTGGTCTCCAGAGGTCCCTTCCAACCCCTATGATTCTGTGATTGTTGCTAAAGTCAGTAGTATTTTCTGAAGCATAAAGAGTTCGTGCTTATATATAGAATTTTTGCAGATAACTAACCCCTTGTTAAAAAAAGGAATCTAAATATAGTATACTGAATTTAACACATAAAGTTTGACCTACGTCATAAAAAAAAAAAATAAAAAATCTGCATTGCAGAGATTTTCCTTAGTGTCTTTTAAAATATACTATGGATTTTCAACATTATGTTGCTTCTTTAATACACACATTAAGAAGTCTAATATTTAGTTGCTCATTTCTGACAATCATGACATGACAACCACCTGTTATGATGAATACATCATAATGGACTCTTGAGTAGACCATAACAAGTGAACAAGTTAAATTAGTTTAAGTATTGATCACTGAAACTTACCCATTTTACTTAACAAAGTTTCAAGAGTATAATAAAAAAAGTTAGACATGTATACAGCGCTGGCTGTAAGTACTCTTAGAAAAGTTTTTGTCATTTAAGTAATACATGGACTTTTTAACATTACTTGAACAATTTTCAAAGTAAATATTTTATGCTTATATTTTCTGCAGAAAAACTGACTTCTGGGACAAATTGAAGCTGAGTTGCTTTGGATAGCAACTTACCCCTTTAGAATTGCAACAGATGCTTGGGACCTATTGTGTTTTGTAGAATGTTTCATGGTCTACTTTCAAATACAGATGTTCATAAAGACACTCCTGGGGTCTATATGGCTCCATTTGCTGCATTCCTACTGTCAGGATAGCTTTGATCCATTCTCCATCGTTCTTGAAAGAGAAGGGAAAGAAGGAGGGAAAGGAGCTCTCTATTCAGTGAAGACAGCTGTGCCAGAGTCATCAAAATGTAGAGTTACATGCTATGCTATCTATGGCGTGATTTCTTCACCAATAGCTACAGGCTACATCAAATTACCTGTATGTTTACAATAAATAAGGAAATGTACTGCAAAGTGGGATTTCACCATCACAAAAAGGGAGTCCAAAATCTGCTACTTCATTGGTATGTGTGCGCTATTCCTCAATAATATTAGGTGAGCAATTCTTTTCCATTGCTATTATCTCTCAACTTTTCTATATCACTGACCCCTTTCTGTAAATTCCTAAGTAATAACAAAATTCTTACATCCATTCACAGCTTCCCAACAACCACCGCAGACATTTAACCCTCATTTCATAACTCATGGATGATCTTCAGAGGTGCTTCAATCATATTTGTTTTGTTGCTGAAATGGGTTCTTTTGAATGAGATAAAGACCACGGCAACTTCCTACAGCTGCCCAAGACTGATCCTGCTCAGCCATTAGTGCCCAATGCAGTTTCCAATGACCTAGGGTCTCTGCTGCAGCTGAGAGATGTATCTGCCACTGTCCCTTTGCAGGATCAGCATGCACCAAAGCTGAACATGTATCTCAGGGTCACGCAGACACACATGGAAAGAAACAAAACACTGACATGACTGGTCACACTAGCTACCCCAGCCACATGCTGCCTTCAACAGCGCTTATGCACAGGACTCACACAGATCACAGCCACAGCTGAATCCTTTTCCCTTTCTTCAGCTTCTTTGGGACACATGGAGTGAAGGCAAAGGGTCATTCCATACCTCTCTCTTTTACATGCTTCTTCTGTTATCAGGATTATTCTTTGTATCTCACGCCACTTTAACACCAACCGGCAACTGAAATTTTGCCTCATAAGAAACATCAGAATAAAGCACAATGACTTCAACAGTTTTTTACATAAGAAAGCAAATGTAACATTTTTAGCAGTCAGACAATAAATAGTTGAGATAAAATAAGTTTTTTATTTTTATTTATTTAATTATTTATTAGGATGAGAGTTTTAAAGTCAGATTGTTCAATAATAAATACTTTTGTTTACGATGTAATAATGAGCAAGGTCATTGTTGGGCTCATCAACTCACCATAAAATAAAAGAAAACCTGACAATTTCATCCCACCGTGGATAAAATACAGTGGAGAAGATCAGTGTAGGAATTTGATTCCCTCAGAGATACAATTTTAGAACAGTTTGATTTTGTTTTCCTTTCAACCATTTTAACTTCAAAGTTTGTGTCTATTTAGGTATCCAGTGGTAATACTTTCCTGCAACTTTTAGTTCTCATTTCATCTTATATTATTCCCTAATGGATAGTAAATTTGTTTTTTATAGACCTACATATGAGTAGATATATCTGAATTATTTTCTGTATATGGGTACATGCATATGTAGAGATATTGTATATCTGTATATGTATACATTGTACTGGTAAATTGCAGTATATAGGCTTGTGCTCAAATTCTGTTGATGCAGCATTAAGAATGTGGAACAAAACAGGATCTTATATGTTTATTTATCATGTATGGATGGGACTATATGTAACCATTATAAGCTAAAATTTCTCTAGATGGAGAAATGAATGGCATAAACAAATACACAGCAATACTCATAACTTTCATGAAAAATCTTTAGTGAATAAACTCCTTTCCAGGCTCTCTCAAAAATGTATGAAGCCCTGGGACATTGTCCATACACATAGAAGACTTGGATTCCCTAAAAAGAATGTGGAGAGAGAAGGCATTGACTACATAAAGAATGATTTGAAACTTACATAATTTATTTACATGTTATTGACTTTCATTTCATTATCTCTAAGTGGATTATGCCATAACTTGTGAGTGCAATTGTATTATTTGGAAAATTCCTACTATGAAAACAGATTCCTGATAAAATTTGAACACCCTTTTCCCCCAAGCAGTGGTGTTCAGAAGAAAACACTGCAAACCTGTACACCATTGATTTTCTTAAAACAGACTGTTCCTTGGAATGAGAGAACTGTCTTAATAAATTGCAATTGCATATAGTTTAGTTAAATAAAATATTTCTACTGCTCAGTAATCTGGCTGTAAACAGTACCTCATTTGTATAAATCAGTCTTGATATTCATGGTACTTTCATTAATGTGCTTATAATAAATATAGTAAGGGAGACATAAACACATTAATAATACAATAGTACGTGTTACATTTAATAGCTTATGCCCTTGAAAATTCTTATCTAGCTCCTACAATAGTCAATGGAAAGTCTGCAGTTTACTGCATTAGAAGAAAACCTGAACGAATGTATGAACATATTAATTCAACATTCAAATTGCTGAGCCATTGATATTCACTGCCTTTTTATTCAGTGTTATGACAGGTCAGTTCTCTTTTTAAGTGTGTTGTGGCTTAGCCCAGCAGGTTGCTCAGCACTGCCATACAATCAAAGAATCACAGTGTCATGGTTTTGCAACCCATGACACATAGAATCCCTAGAGTTGGAAGGGACCTTTAAAGGTCATCTAACCTAATTACCCTGCAATGAACAGGGACATCCAGGTAGATCTGGTTGCTCAGAGATCCATCCATCCTCACACTGAAAGTCTCCAGGGATGGGGCATCAACCCCATCTCTGGGCTACCTGTTCTAGTTGAAGAGACTGTCCCCTTCTTTCTTGCAGCTCCCCTTTAAATACTGAAAGGCTGTTATCAGATCACCCTGGAGTATTTTCTTCTCCAGTCTGAACAATCACAGCTTTTTCAGCCTGTCCTCATAGGGCTGGTATTCCATCCTTTAAATAACTTTTGTGGCCCCCTCTGGATGCACTCCAACACATCTATTTCTCTCCTGTTCTGAGTACTCCATATCTGGATGCAATACTCCAGGTGAGGCCTCACTAGTGCAGAGTACAGGAGCAGCAGGATCATCTCCCTTGATCTATAGACCACGCTTCTTTGTGTCTTAGCATCCTGAAGCCCAGGATATAGTTGTCTTTCTGGACTACAAGGGCACATTGTTGGCTCATGTTTGTTTTCCCATCCACCTGTAACCTCATGTCCTTTTCAGCAGGGCTGTGCTCAATTTTTCATCTCCTGGCTTGTATTGGTAGAGGGGGGTGCCTTAAACCAGGTGTAATATCGTGCACTTGGCTTTGTTGAACCTCATGATGTTCTCCTGGGGTCACTGCTCATATCTGTCTAGATCTCTCTGGATGGCACCCCATCCCTCTGGTGTGTTGACTGCACCCCATGGCTTGGTTACATCACCAGACCTGCTGAGGGTGCACTCAACCTTAAAGTCCATATCACTGATGAAGTTATTAAAGAGTATCAACCTCAGCACTGAGCCCCGAGAGATACCATTCATCATTGACCTCCATCCAGACACTGAACTTACTCTCTGGGTTCAATCTTACAACCAGTTCTTCATCCATTGAACAGTCCACCCATCAAATTGATGGGTTACCATGAAGTTAAGATAGATGACATCAGTGGCTCTTTCCTTGTCCACCAATGCAGTGACACCATTATAGAAGGCCACTAGGTTGGTCAAGAAGGATTGCACAGAATCATAGAATCATGGAATGGTTTGGAATGGAAGGGACCTTTAAGATCATCTAGTTCCAATTCTCTTTTACAGGTAGGGACACATCCCACTAGATCAAGTTGCTCAAAGCATAGTCCAGCCTGGTCTTGAATGCCTCCAGGGGAGGAAAATTCACAACCTCTCTGGGCAGGCTGTTCCAGTGTCTTACCATCCTTACAGTAAAGAATTTATTTTTAATATCTAGTCTAAATCTACTCTCTTCCTTTTTTTGCCCTTGGTGAAGCCAAGCTGATTCTCCTGTACCACCTCCCTGTCTTCTGTGTGCCTTTGCAGAGCTTCCAGGAGGATTTGCTCTGTAAGTTGTTCACTCATTCCCTCTCTCCCAGTGGGATGGGGAAGAGAATAAGAACAAAACAAAACAAAAACAAATAAACAATAAGGTAGAACTCATAGAACTCATGGATTGAGACTGAAGAACTTATTAAGATAGAGAAAAGGAAAACAATAATAGTTATAACAGTATGTATATATAAAGGTACATAGCAAGTAATGCACAAAAATTGCTTACCACTACCCAGGTAATGTCCAGATATCCCCCAAGCAGCTGAAGAGACAGATGAATTTCTGCTGCCTTCAAAATTCCTTCTGTTTTATGTCATATGGTACAGAATATCTTTTTGGTAGTTTATGTCACTTGTTCTGATTCTGTTCCCTCCCAGATCTTCAGGCCCTTCGCTATGAATGACCTTAGCACAGTACAACACTGCTTATCAGCAACTATAAACATCGGTGTGTTATCAATATTGTTCTCCTAGAACCAAAACACAGCATCATATCAGACACTGAAGAAAACAATTCCATCCCAGCTGAAATTAAGACAAGATGCTTAATAAAAACTGTGGCAATAGTCCAATTTGTAAGCCAGATGTGACACATATTGAAATACCCTTTTTAAAAATGCATATACAAATATATATTTTTTAAAATATGCATCCAAGATTTACAATAATAATCAATGGAAAAATATTGATACAAAATTACCTTAACGAAATTAAAAAAGCTATATTTGGTGTTTTCCAGTTCAAACAAATTAATTAGATCCATTTTAGCATGTCATGGCTAGTTTTCTATGTGTGTGTTTTTGTGTTTTTTTTTTTGTTTGTTTTGTTTTGTTTTGTTTTGTTTTTTCCCCATTATATTTTATTCAATTTTCTGAAAGTTGACAAGTTTCTTTTTGTAAGCAATGATATCTATAAGCACACACCTGCATGTACACATTGTATAGCAGAATATACTGTTTTCATAAGGATATTTCATAGTCCCTACCATTTATTTCTATAACATCCTACTTTTTGTAAGAGTTGTTAAGAACATTTCTTAATAGGAATGTGTACAATTAGACAAGGTGGATTAAAAGTTATGGTAGTTAAGAGCTACTTAGATGTTCAGTAAGTGCTGACATATTTTATGAAAATTGCATGGAAATTGCTGCCATTACCATGTCTTCATCAAGCCCAATAATGGACATTTTAATCATATCTGCTTTTCTCTTCAGAAAGGGTTATTGCGACCAGCAGCAATGTGACAAGAAGAAAATTTGAAAAGAAAATGTGTTGCTTTTGAATAGAAAATGAGAGCTGATAGAAACTTGCATACAAGGCAACCAGAAGTTTTCCCCTGAAGGAAACCTGAGAAGTGAATAGGAACTGAAGATCTAAGTCTAAACTCTTGTCAACTCTGTATCAGTTTTCCTTATTTATTTTTTATTTCTTTTTTTAGCATGCTTATGTTTATCTTGCCCTCTGGAAGCAGACAGAAGGATACTCCTAGTTTTAATGATAACTGCCTAAGGTAAGGAAACAGACAACATAAAACCATTTTTCTTCATACCTCAGTGACCTTGAGTAAGATGATAGACTATATAAATACAATGTAAATTTATTCATTGTCTGACACCTACTAACTCAAGTTTACTAGGAGAAGGGGAAATCATGTAAAAGAATGCTCTTTGCTATCACAAGGCAGCAAAGAGAAATAGGTTGAAGGAAGAACACCTGAGGAATTTTGTCACCAAGCATCGAACTACAACAATAGCAATACAGCTGAAAGCTGACACAAAGAACATGGGCTCTGTAATACAATAACAGAAATGTAAATAGTTTGCACTGATTTTTCACATATGATATCAAAGCATGTTGCAGATCTTTTCCTGCAGAAAGGAATATATTTGCTTATTTTTAAAACTGTATACTTTTTTATATGCACAAGCTTTTATATGCACAAGATCTGTCAGAAATGAACTTCTGAAGCAAAATGGTGCTAAATCAGTGCTAGAACATACCAGTAAGCCTATCCTGCCCAATTATATAAGCAAACAAATCAAATGAAAAAGAATGCATTTAAGAGGGAAATCAATCTTATGTTTAGTGAGGTAGTACAGTAGAATACAACATTTATAAGAACTGGAAATCACAACAACATAAAATGAAGTCATTTAACAAGAAGTTGTATATCCATTTGTAACTGCTATACATTTAAATTTTTGTAACCCATGATCTGAACTGTATCTTACAAGAAATAACACAGTGGAAACCACCCTAACCATCAGAGAACAAGCCTTGTATGAAGTCAGGTAAGGGTTGCAGTGGCCCAGCCTGAGCTGATTTCATTGCCCAGAAATACAACGCATTGCCTTTCCTCTCCCGAGTGTCCATCAGAGCAGATAAAATAGAACCTAAGAGATGAACTAAATTGACCTAATGGACTTTTTATGGACACTGTGCACAGGGAATCAAGGAATGATATCTGTGTATTATCAAAGGAGAGAAGGGGATGATGATTAATGAGAATGTATTGAGCAGTGTTGGACCTGAGCAGAACATAAATGGTATGGAATAAGGTATTGTGATATTACAGGATTTGTCTGGGATGGGGTTAATTTTCTTCATAACAGGCTGTTTGCTGCTGTGTTCTGGATTTGTGTCTAAAGCACACCAATGGCTGTTAATATATGAATGTTATATCTGCTGTAGTGCAGCACTTGCACAACATCAGGGCCTGCTTGTTTTTTCATTCAGTTAAACCATGACCTATGTGGCATGAAAGATGCGGGAAGGGAACATAGGCAGTATAGCCGAGCCCAAGTGGCCAACAGGATATTCCATACCACATAACCTTGTGTTCATTTGTCTGCTGATAGGAAGCAATGAGCAAATGCCTTGTTTTCCTTTGCTTGCATATGCAGCTTTGTGACTTTATCTTGACTCACGAGTTTTTCCCCCTTTTACTATTCTGATTCTCTCTCCTATCCCAATTCAGGTTGAGCAAGGAAGCATTTGGGGGCTTAGCTGTGAGCCAGTGTGTGTCAACATACCACATCACTCCATATACATTTGGAGCTCAAATTTTCATTGTGGAGCACAGTTTTTTATCAATCCAGACAGAAGCTGTTCTACTTTGGTGAAATACCCATTTCCAGGAAATCTGCTCAGTATTGAGGGTGTTTTTGTTGTTGATGTTGTTGTTGTTTTGTTTTGTTTTGTTTTTAATGTTTAAAGATGTAAAATTTCTTCCAGATCTGCTACCTACTTTGGAAAGAAAATGGTCTCACTCATCATAAACCTTATTGTTTTAATTATCTTTATGGTTTTTTTCCCCTCACTTTCAGGACTTATGAAACTGATTCTGAGAGCAATTTCCCAATCTTTTAACAGGTGACCTAGGGTTATGATAGAAAATATGCTCAATTAGCACCTTTCATATGAACTGTACAGGGAGCCAGATCAATTTGAATGCTGACACCATAAATGTGAGGCCTCCTGTGTCATTGGAAGCATAAGAAAAAGTAGACGAATGCAGACAGAGATACTGTAGGGCTTACATAGAAAAAAAAGAAATACGTGCGATATTAATGCTAGATAATAATGTTAGATATGGCTAGTTAACTATGTACTATTTATCCTCTACAGGTTATGCCAGTCTACTAGTTGCTATATATTGAGTAGAAGGTGAAGGTAACAAATTGATATATTCGAAAGATGAAAGAATAACTATGAGAGAACTAAAAACATTTTTTTTTCTAGGTATTATATATTTATTTCTTTACTTATATGGCATTACTTTTTAAGCAGACTTGAAACAAAATCATTTTTAAAAGAAACGAAGACTGAAAGCGTATGTCAAGTGAATGTATCCACTCCAGAGATATTCTATTTTTTCTAGAAAAATTCTTCTATCCTACAGAAATATCCAGACTGATAATCTATGCATCTATTTCATTTGTTTTTACCTCAGTATGATGAATCACTACAACTAGCATCTCTCTACAGAATGGTAAAATTAAAAAGGAAAACAATTCTGTTACAACATCTGAATTTACGTAAAATATAGTGCTTTTGTTTTCTTGTTTTATTTCAGAAATTAGCTTATTGATGTTAGTCCAGGTTTAAATCATATGAATGGGAAGAAATAAATGCAGCAAAGTCAAACCTAAAGATTAAATTGCCATACTAAACTGCATCTCCTTTCTGTGTATATATCCATAACAGAGTGCATCATTTCAATACAATATACTTATATTGTATAAATGCTGGTTACAGAAAATGGAAATGTACAGCAATTAGGGTTTCTGTTTATAAAATATCAGTGAATGTGCTTGTAATGTTATTGCATATTACTAGAAGCTGAAAAAGAGGAAAATTATCATACAACAAGGTGTTCTCAATTTAATTAGCTTTTCTTACTGTCCTGAACATTTCACTTTTCTCTCTTGTGGTAAGGATTTTAACATGGAAACAGCAATCTAAATGGTGTTTCTGTGTGATAATATCTGTTAGGCAGCCATGAAAAACATAAGTGAGTGTATTTCAATAAATCTCCAGAACACTCTCTTGGCCTTCAAAAATTTGTGATTCAGTAGCACTGTCTCTGTATTTAGTCCCAAGTGTTTTAATCAGTACAAATTTTTCTGCCAATTTCAAACTCAAGTAAAACCTTAAAATTTCCACATCCCCCAATTCTTCAGAAATAACTATTTTTATTTTGACCTTCCTGCCTGCTAGTTTCATTTGTCTGAGCTTTTGTATAGGAAAATGTTCTCCATGACAAGAACTTAAGATCATCTAGGATTTAATAGCTCTCTCTTGTACCTTTACTCTTTATTATCATTTCTTTCAAGATGAAAGAGCCCTCAGCTCTTCTGCTGTTTGTTATACTGAAGATATCTTCAATTACATTTATACTCTTCTCTTGATTTTCTACTGTATGTCTTTTGAAACTAGACGGACCAAAACTGTATACTGTTCTCCAAATATAAGTGGAAAATGGATTCACATGATCATTCTAGTAATATTCTCCATTTTGTTTTTTATTATTTTCTAATGTTTGCTATGCTATTTGACTCCTTACATACACTAAGACATTACTTTTATATAATAATTCATTACAGTAGCAAGATGTTATAACTGTGATTATGATCTAATGAGTCTGCAACTCTGATGTGTGAATAAGGGTGTTTTTAGGGTTTGTTTGCCTGTTTTTTCTGTATGCCTAATTTTGTGTTTACCTACATGGATTCCACCTGCAGTTTTATTCTATTGGTATGCCAACATCATAAAGCTCTTCTTCCTTTCTTTTTGGATGTATGTTATGTTTGCAAATTTGGACATTGTGCATCACATGTCCCTTCCAGATCCTTTGTGAGTGTACTGAATAGCACTTCCAGTTGTCTGTTCTGTAGTTTTTACCCGCTATTTTTTCATGTTGAACTTTTTTTTTTTTTTTTTTTCCTTTGACACCTTCCTCTTGGTAGGTCCTTCTGTTAATGGGTAATGATAAATGTTTACTGAAACATGCTTCAACAGCAGTCCTCTCCAGACCAGTTTCCTCACTCACTTGTACCCTTCTGGCAGATGACTTCAAAAAGCATACTTTGATGTTTTCTGTGGAATCTCTACCCTTTGCAAAGCTAGTTTGTACTTTTCCCAAGGTGACTGTTGCTTTGGTTCTTAGCATTAACAATAAAATACTGGACATTTTATAAAACGCAGCTTTTTTAGAGGTAGCAGCGATGAAAGCTAAAATACTTTTCTAGCAGAAAGATAGTAACTCATATCAATAATAAAAGGAGATTTTCATTTGTTGTATGCTCAGCAGAGAAAGGTAATTATAACTTCTATTCTAGTAAGCACTGATTTACCTAATTTTGAATACTGACAGAAGTTTTGATTGGCCATCATCAAGTACGACTAACTCCTAATGAAATAAAGAATTGCGTAAAGGATGATCAAGAGAAGGAACAGTGTACATAGTAACAGATAAGCTTGAACAATGTAAACTTTTTGCAGTAACTCTGGGGTGTACACTGAAGTCAGCAGTAGATCTAAATTCTGTCTAAACAAATATGATTAGTACCTGTCTGAACAAATTTGTCTTTGGATGAAGTTTGTAATCAAATAAGACAACAATGACAGATTGGTAGATGAATTTGCTATTGTGTCTATACATTTGAAAAGAATCCAATGTTCATATTAAAAGAAAACTTGATCATCAAGGCAGATTTATTTTGAACAAAGTGAAATGGAAGCAAATTGAAATGCATGTCTTGTATGAGACATTCAATATGCATTAGTTTTCATTTTTGAAAGTTAATCAATTTCAATTTGATCAGGCATGAGATTTAAGCAATCTTTATATTGTGAATGTTTATCATTTCTGAAGACTCTGCAATACTACACAGAAAGCTGTAATTATCAAAGGACTTACTACTAGGAAGCTCATACTAAAGATGCAATGAATCTTGTAGATTCAGTCCTACCACTTTTACATACATGAGATCACAATGTGACTAGTTTTTCAACAGAATATGAAGTATGGAAAACTTTTATCTGTTTCTCTCCTCTAACTCCAACAGTACTGCTGGAAAACAGCAGATGCCTATTTAGATATTAGTAAGCTATTTCAAAGCTAAGTAGCTAGTGTCAAATATGTAATTTGGGTTTTTTGACTCTTCTCTTTACCCATAGATTTTGAATCCAAATATTTCCTTTGCATGAACAGGAATAAAAGACTGCTGTTTCTCAAGTCAGATTATTTTGTTCAAACAATGTAAAGTGAACCTTACTCTATGAAATCAGTTTATAGCCACAGGTCAACAATTCCAAAACATTACAGTATTCAGAACAGCAGAAATTATTCCTCTGCACTGCAATAGTTAATGGTATATGCAAGTAAAAAGGCCTATTATCTACCACTGGAGAATAGCCTGCTCTCAGAAAATGGACAAATAATAATGCAGGGGAAAAAATCTGTTTAACAATTCAAATACTTATACTAGCTTGTTGTCAAAGTGATACACTTCATGTATTGTATTTCTACAGTTTCCTGATTGCTCTCTAAAACACTTTCATGCACTGAGTGTAACAAAAAAAAAAAAAAAAAAAAAAAAAAAAAAAAAAAAAAAAAAGTGCGTGTTTTACAAATGAAATATTTGAAGCAGGATATTTAACCTTTTAATATTTAATATTTGTGCTATGACTAATTACCATACAGCTCACATATTTCACTTTTCTTAAGCAGTATTAGCACTATCTTATTTGATATTAGTGTTGAAGAATTAGTGTCTATTAGTGTCTCATATATCTTTATCTGAATCAGAATAATTTTCATTTCCATTTCTAACAGATGATACACATACATACAATTTTAAAATTTCTTTGTAATACCCATTACAAAGGTTTTATTGAAAAAAGTGTAGATTTGCTACTTAGTTATAAATTTAAAGATTGATTTTCATGTGTACATACTAAGTTCTAAAAATCTCTTAGAGACAAGTATTCCAAGCCAATTTTCATATGTTTAAAGAAGTTGTTCTAGGATAAACAAAGCCAGGAATTTATTATTTACTGTGCTTGACGTTTTATTGGTCTTCAAGATGTGAATCAATTTTCTTCATTTCAAAGAAAACACTGTCATCATATTTCCTACGTTTATCTTCCAGCCATTGATACTTCATGTATTGACAACTTTTCTCTATTATTCTCATTACAGAACTGAAAGCTATTGGTTCTTATACTCACATTGTCTAATGACTGAGCCAAAATAGTTGAGTATGTCTATCATTACGTAAATGGAGTTGGATGTTATTTTCTGGGATAATGTAACAGAAGATCTGGGAAATTAGACTAAGACGTCTTATTGAAAAGCAGTCTGCTGATAACAACAGTTTAATTCATTTATTGATGTTTTGCTTGTAGACATAATTGACAAGTTGCTTAGAAGATGCAAATAGTCATATGTTGGACTTGTCCTAAGCTTCCTGTTGCCATTATCAGATTGTTATCAGAACCAGAAATGGCTCTGATCATTTCTGATGTACACTACATATCAGCAAGGATAACGCTTCATAAAGAGCATTGCTATACTGCATAAGCGTAACAAATAAACTATCAATCAAATATGTGTCTTTCACAGAAGAAGTCAATTTATAAGTATCTGAAGGCTATATGAAATAATGATTTTGACTGTCTGGTTTAATTGCAGGTTTGTGATTAACCTTGTTGGTCATTAGTGTGTATAAGGGATTAGATTTAGGTGAAAAATCTCACCTTTGAATAAAATAAGAATTTTTTAAAAATAATGTGTAAAAAACTCTGTGTATGCCGAGTGTCTAAAATCCTCCATGTGAAAAATGAAAATGAGGGAAATCAAAGCATAATCATCCCATGGATATGATAGCATTCAAGAATCTTAATTGTCCATATCCTTTTAGTATAAAGTTCATGTTAGAACACTTTGATAAAATGCAATGCTGTTAAAATACAAAGGACTCATCTTGCAATTGTTTAATGATACAAAAGATCTCTTGCTATAGCAAAACCAAGGCATTAAATATGATAGAAAGGAATAATCATACTGTGCAACATTTTATTTTGCATATGCAAACTCAACCCATACTAGGGTTATTTGAAAGGTTATGGTACTTTGAAACCATTCATGCTTTAGAAACCACTGACAAAGTTGTAGTTCCTGTGGAAACCTTTTCATCTATCCTGAAATCTTTTCCTGTAATGGTGCTTTTTAGATCTACTGTGGAAACAGAGGAAGTTCGGTTTTTTATACTTTCTGTCACATCCAATACTGCTGTAAATGGCAATTCCACATTTATATCATAAAGGCTACCATAACTTTATTTGACAATAAGGGAAGACGTTTATTGATGACTTAATGAAATATCGGTTTGCATTCAATCTGTTTTATTCTAGCATTTAAACTTGTCCAAAGTCACTTAAAGATTTGTATTAAGTTAGTTATGTCATTAGTGTATCTCTGAATAAGCAATCAATTAAAATAAAAATAACAACTATATATATATATAAAGTACATAGGGAAATAGAGCTTTTAATAATTCAAGTCAATAATTTTTATTTTATTTTATTTTTGCAAGGCCCAACAGAGATAAAAACACATTGCTTTTCTAAAACTATGCTGCTCTTGGCAGACACAAAAGATAGCATAATCCAAGAGAATGTAACAGCATTCTCAAAGCACTCCTCAACCCTGCAGTCCATTGCCTTCAAATTATTTTTAGTCAATAATAAGCAAAAGACAAATTTTAAAGAACTCCGAAAAGTTTAGAAACCCATACATTCATGTACACTGATGTATTCTGCTGGGGTTGTGTTCACTGCTAGAAGTCTTCATAGGGAGATTCACTAGTTAGCTAATTAAAAAATCCAGTGTACTGCACTTTTATTGTTTATTTATTTATTTATTCTGGCCTTAGGTGCCAGAAATGTTAGACTTATTCCCCTGGATGACAAATTTGTTCCCTGCTTAGTCAGCCACTAGGAGGAAGTAGATCTTTTTTGGTGATAATTGATTAGGCAGCCTATACTTAAAGGATTTTTGCTTCTAATTTAATTTTTGGGGTGCACTTTTCTTCCCTTTATCAGATATCTCAGACACCAGACAGCCCATGAAATTTTGTAACTTTTATTAAAAGTAAGTAGCTGCAAACACATATTAAGATAAGTTTCAATAATGCAAGAGAATAATTCACTTTAATACATCCATAGGCTAATGTGAAATGGAAGAGATGCTGCAAAATAAGAGTTCTGTTAAATAATGACTTCTTTTCTTGTGAAAGTGAATCAATACAGTGTGAAACCAGAATGTAAAGGAACAACTCTATGGGAATTTTCCATATTGGTCATGAGAACTCTTGTCAGCAGGTTTTTGAGTAATCATATTGAAACCCTTTAAAACACTGAAACACTGGTGTTGCTATAGCATAGCACCACACAATTTAGCTCTTCAGATCTGAATTAAAAATAAACAAATAAATAACAAATGGGTACCTGCTGTAGCAGTCAATAACTAGTGGTGACCAAGGCAACGAACAGTCTAAAACTAAAAGGAAGGACACATTACAGTTTGCACTTGGTAAAAAAAATGAACAAACAATCAAAAACACGAACAGGTAAAACACCCTCTTCTAGAAACCTGAAGTATTTTTACGGTATATTAAACCAGTGGTGGAGATGGGCAATGAAGTCTTTTCAGTTCTCAGATAACTCCTCCAAAGTTTTTCGCAAAGCATTCTGAGAAAAAAGCACTAAGTGAAAAGCAATATTTTAGAAAACAGTTTTTGGTGGAATAAACTTTCATCACATCAGAAATGTCACATTCCTCTTTTGTTCTTGCAGCACAATTGAGAAAAATAATAAAAGAAAAGAAAGAAAAGAAGAGTGAGTCTCTGTGAACATACTGCAAGACAACTCTAGGTAAAAAAAAAAAAATAAAAAAAAAATAGATAGATGAAAAACCTGTGAACTGTATTTGGAAGAAAGAAGAACTATTACTGAATACTAGTGATTGCTTGAACTGTGCAGGCAAAAAGTGCTGAAATATCCACCCTCAGTATTATTTTGAACAAATAAGAAAAAGGCAGAACAGCTCATACACTGTTTGGACAATAGGTGACATAGAACTATGTGAAGTAATTCTATTAGATGAAAACTGCAGTTACTTCATTTGGGAAAGAATTTCCTGACATTTTAACACTACAGCAAAGATCATGTGGGCATGGTATTAATCAAATTAGAGTGGGAACTACCAGGCAGAAACAGAACTACAAGGTTTCCTGTGCACTTTCAGTGAAGCACTAATGGAGTTTTATCTGACCCTACCAAATATACAAACTGTGTGAGCTCTAATACAGCTCATGACAAAGATCATTTCATGCAATTTATTTAAACCATTGCCAACTTAAGAAAATTTCCTAGCTTGTTTCCTAGCCTACATTTAAGAGAAATGAACCCTACTGTTTCAGAAGACCTACCGCATAGGTAAGACTTACTCGAGATGTCCTTTGTATTGTCTGCATCCTACAGCAGGTGCATATTACACCAGCATTAACTTAGTACTCAATTTTAACTAGCAGTATCACCTAAAACAATTTTGCAATGTCACCTCTATTATTGTAAAGGAGAGAGAAAGTCATAAATACTCTGTGAAAATGCAACCTAGCTAAGAATGACCCCAGTTTGAGACACTTGTGGAACAGCTAGGTATGGCTTTTAGTGATTTTTTCCATCAAAAGCAAAAGAATAGGAGAGAAGATTTTTCATTTGCAGTGAAATTCCCTTGGAATTTTTTTTGCAGCAATTTTTTCTCTCTGAAAAATTAAAACAACACACAGTAGCACAAATGCATGAGTACTTCATTTGTGTTTGAGGGCTCTGGTATTGTTTCCTTTTTCTTCTATTACCAGCATGCCTTTTTATTTCAACACATCCAGATTATTTCTTCCCCCCTCTGTAATCTAATCTCTGCCTATTCTTTTTCCACTCCAATTAATTTTAAATAAATCAAGTCCATGTAATTTTTCTTATGGAAAAGCTTGAATCCATTAGAATCTATTATAACTATCTGCAATCTCTTGTCATGGCATAATACCCTCCTTCATGTATCAAATGGTAAGGCTAGTTAAGCTACTAACTCTTCACAGGATAGGACTCTATTTTCCAAGGTTGAATGTTTCCTGTTTTTCACAAATTAGTTCTTTAGATGTTTTAAATTAACGTTTGACTTTTTTTCTTTTTCTTTTTTTTTAAAAAAACATAGCAGAAATAACTACTAAAGCTTCAATGAGAAACTTCATGGAAAATTGAGAAAACAAAGAAAACAAAGCTAAACAAATCTTTTGACTTATACTGTCTGTATCAATAGGTAGCAAAATAGAAAATGTTTCCTTCCATTATTAGTCCTAACATTTTTCTGCTACCGATCCAAAATGAGAAGGAAATGATGTAATTAATGTTCCCAGATTGCTGCAAAACAAGGAGGCTTTTTTCTCATCTTTTTAATCATTATTATTTTATTTTTTGGTAAGTGGCCAATTAAAATCTTCACTTGTTACTTTACAAAGCCATGATTGTCACTATACTAACACATGCAGATGGTAATTGCTGTTTCATTTGCTGGCTGTACATCAATAAAAGTTAAAACTGTTCCACTGAGGTAGCACAAAGCTTTTAGTAAGTCAGCATTTTTTGTGACTCCAAAAAAAAAAAAAAAAAAAAAAAAAAAAAAAAAAGCAACAAAAATTTCAATCTGGAAGTAGGTCAGCATATTTTATTGTTTATCTAGAGAAAAGAAACTGCAAAAAGTGTTATAAGTTTCTCACACATAACCATTTTAATATCCATCTAAGTCCCAGCTACTAAAAAGCTACCTTACAGAACTTTTTGTATAAAACATATGAGAATGTAAATGTAAACATAACATGTAAATAACAACTAATAACAAGAATTCAAAGTTATAGTTATTGATTTATTTATTTTAAACAGAACTGTTGCATTATTACTGAAAATGGTAAGTAGTTTTATTCCAAACAGTCATCAGAAAAGGCCTTCTCATAAACTCAAATTATATTACCACTGCGATTTGTGGAGGAGAAAAACAGAATAGTTTTCAAAAAGGCAAATTCACAAAAGACGCAATGATAGCTGTTAAGAGCAATGACCTAAATACTACCTAATGAGTAGCTGACAGAAGCTGGAAAGATGCACTGAAGGGTTACTTTATAATTGAGGTCTTTCCCAAACATCTGCTGGTGCCAGCTGTCAGACGTTTTGAGCAAGAGGGATACTGTTGCATTGCCTACATTATTTTGTAAATTGGTGTAGTAGCAGTAGTTTAGCAAACTGAAGTAGCTACTGATGGGTTGCCTGGTGTGTATTGTGAATATTCAAAAGGTTATATGTCTGAATAGATGTAGTTTTCTCTCATATGCAAAAAATCCTTCAGTACCTGTGGTTCAACCTGTCTGAAGCACAGCTGTTCCACAGACATCTGCTTTTATGACTGTGGGTTTTTTGAATGCAACCTGTGGTAATGTCTGATTGTCCCTTTGCAGTCTGACATCGATAACTTCAGTAGCACCACATGGTCTTACAAGCTTGATTTCAGTTGGTACTTGCATTTATTTCTCTTCTTTTTTTTCCTCCTTACTCTTTTCTTTCTCATAACTGAGTGACATCATGATACCAGCAGATGCCTTTGAATTTGGTCACTGGTGAAAATAAAGACATGGTAAGGGGAAACAGTGGGTTTAATCCTGCAGCTGCAGCAATCACTCTATAAAGACATCCCACAGGCTGTTTCTCCAGCTCAACTAAAAGTTCCAGATCTGGTAGACAGAAGTGAACCCATTGCTCAGCACTGCTTGTGTGATGCTGTACAACTAACAGGCTGCAGAATTTTTGTACATGGAACAATAAAACAAAGATCCTGTGTTGTTGACTGATATCACAGTATCACACACAGTATCACAGTATTGTGCGAGTTGGTAGGGACCTTAGAGATCGTCGAGTCCAACTCCCAGGATTCGAGCCTTTCTGTGTAGCAGAGCAGCATTTCTGCCACTTGCGCCACAGGGGGGATTTGAACCCCGGGCCTCCGGTATTGTAAGCAGCACCTTATACCACTGCACCACCGGGAGCACACATAGACAAATATCCTATATATCCTATTATTTAGATAATCTGGGGAAACTGTTCAAACACCATCTTCTAGTATCCTTAAAACAAAGACAATGGCAGATATGCATTGTTCAGACATAGGTGGAAGCTTTTTTTTTTTTTTTTTTTTTTTTTTTTTTTTCTTTTCCTTTTTCTTCTGGCTGTTTCATTTTAATTGGCATTTAAAATGGTTCTAACATCGTATAATTTTATTATTGTTACCCTGTGTTATTGAAAACATCATCTACTGAACTTCATGGAAAGAATACTTTGGTTCATATTAATTCATCTACAATTTTAATTTCCCCACCTCTTCCAGCTACAGTGAAATTCCTTGTATTTGAAGGAAATTCACGAAGTGGGTCCAGTATGCTTACACTAAGGAAGATTTTGTTTTAAATGAATCACAATTAGGAACAGAAGTTAATCTAAAATTATTTCCTTTCAGACATCTAGAGGGAAATTTAGCTCAAGACTTATGCACCACTCAGCCTGAAGTTTAAGTAATATGTGAGACATACAGGCATCCTGAGATACAGAGAAGAATGAATAATTGCATTCTTATGGAATTATTGCTTCAATATTAAATCTGTTTTAAAATGCTATACAAACAATCTACATAGATCCTGAGTTGGACAAGACTGGCCTCCTCTGAAAGTATGATAAAAAATTTTAGTAAAAAATCAAGTCTCATACTGGTAATAGAAATACTACCCAAATTCCTGGAAACTGATTACTATGAAATAAAATATCTTTGTAAAACTCTATACATTTTGTTATCAATGTATATAATACACAGACTTGCATACATTTCTGTGGATGTAAAGGTTAAAAAGTCTTGCTTTCTGTGAATATAACAGCATGTTTCTGTCATTGGAAGTCTCAATAAAGAAGAAACAGAAGTCTCAAAGACAACTACATTCTTGGAACTCAGATGAATTAAACAGATATGTAGGGGGAAAAACTTTCAAAGAGGTGAGCTTTCATCATGTAAGACTTGAACTGACAGATGTGATAGAAAGTCTTCCAAATACTCAGCCACAGGTGAAGCTCTGTTAAGGTCTGAGACCCTTTCAGTTATCAACAATGATGACATATAGAAACGTAATAATAATCAACTTTGATAGGCCATTTTGTTTTTCCATTAGCATAAATATAATGAATTTGGAGGGAGAGACTAATAATTGAGCAGGAAACTTTTCAGGATATTTTTGGCAGAGCTAAAAAGTCCAGTTAACTAATTGAAATGGAAACTGGCAATACATTATCCCTTTCAGGGATAAGAATATAAATTCTCACTTGTACAATGACTTACAGCTTTTCATAAAGTCTTCAGAGGAAATAGTCATATTGTTACTTTTATTTTCCTTTCTATTGCTTTTCTGACTTTGGAGATTGTCAATTAAAAAAAAGGCCCAAAGTCGAATTATTTTATAAACACCGATTATACTCATGAGCATTAAAATGCTACTAGTAATGTTACTAACCAAGTTTATTTCCTATTGGCATTGTTTTCCACTTGGAAATATATAGATGGTATATTTCATTTGTTCTACAACATGACGTGCTTAAATTGACCAGATGCATCTGTTAATAACTGACTGTGTAATTCCCTACAGCTATTCAAACTGATATCCTCTAATGTGGATATATGTATTTGGAGGTAGAATACCATTATTGTCCTCTAGATTCTCTGCAAATGAGTTTTTATGATGTAGCACAGAAAATGACAATGGATGTAGGACAAACCACAAAGGAACTCTTTTTGATAACATCCAGAATTTTATAGTGAATTGCCAGTGACTGTTGTCTGAATATGGTGTAAATTCACTTAGAATTGTCTAACATGATACATTTCTATCAAATCTGTGCTATTTGCTTCTATGATTAGAAATACAAATGTGATCACTTTTTCAAAAATATTTCTGAATTGAAACTATTCCCAGAATGATTATTTCCTTATTTAATACTGTGCATGATGTGTCTCCATTTCTTATATTTTCATACCTTTTTACCTTGTCCTCAGAATTTTTAAGATTTCATCAGCTGGGGGTGCTACTATGTCCAGCTGAATGTTTAATACATTTAGCATGTCTGCCTACTACCTAAGCTTTTCTTTTGTAGTTCACTGCTGTCACTACTGTTAATTGTATAAGATCAGCACTTGATCTCTATTGTAAATACTGATGTGGAAGGCATCAGAACTTTGGCCTTTGAGTTATCTGCTGTTTTCCATTAACATGATGGATATATTAATCTTTTCCTTGGTCTTTCTCTTATTTCCAGTATTTAAACAGAGTTTTTCTGTTCTTGATCCCAGCTTGCTACATACCATTGCGAGCACTATATTTTATTATATATATTTTTAAATTTTGCCCTTAAGCATATGTTGCTGTAAGTGTTCATTTAACTTTTATCCAGTTAAAAATAGTGAATAATTAATTTTGATGAATTCTGGTAGACTGTTCTGATGTCCATTTGTCCCAATAGATGTCAAAGCATTTTAAATCATCCATTACCACCAAAACTTTTTTTTCATGTGATTTCTATACTTATGTTCAGCCTCATCTGCCTGAACTTTCTTAGTATACAGATTCGGTTTGTAACTGTGCTTACATGTGAATTTTTCACTTTTTGAGAGCTGATCAGTTCCCTGAGATAAAATGTAGAGAAAAAAGTGTTGAAATGTGAACTACAACTTCTTAAAACATTAACAATTCAAGAGCCCAAGTATAAAATGTTGAAAGAGAGTGCTTTGACATTTCTAAAGTGCTTTTATTTTTATTTTATTTTTATTTTTTTTTAACTAGAATCTCACACAAACTGATAGATTTTCAGATTCACTTTGAAGTAAAAATGTGAAAATCTCTTTTTTATATCCTGTGTAGCCGTCAAATAACTCCTCACATATAAATTGTCAGGAAAAATTATTAAAGTAATTATATATTTAATATTAACTTTGGAGAAAAGGAAGGGAAGAGGAAAGGAAAGGTGGGGAGGGGGTTGGGGGGGAAGGGAAGAAAAGAAAACATCTTTGGATGCCTTGCCAAGCCTCCTTGACAGGACTTTTTGGGTGAGACTGTATGTTGGACAGAAACTGTGTGCTGGCAACCATGGTTATGCATTTATTACATTAGAAAGGAGACAAGGAAGAACATACGGATGCTGTCAAGAAGGAGAGACTAAGTCTGCTGTGTTGGCAGTTTATCTATGTGGGACTGAATAGGCATCACTGCAGCTCTTGTATTCAGAATATGAGATGCTGAGCTTGGAGTTCTTCTGTGTGTGATCAAAACTCCTGACAAGAAAAGAAGTGCAGAGGGCCCTCCTTAACTCTCTGCCTGGGGTCTCTAAAAGTACTAGGAGCCTTGAGTTATTTCCACATATTGGTGATATACTGACGATATTCTATTTATCTTTAAAGTATATTCTTTATTTTTCAGTATAAAATCTCATGTAAGTATGTACAAATCATGGACAATATATAGGAGCTCATAAGCTGAGTGAAGAAAGATGAAATCTGGTTTTGGTCTATGTAGGGCAAATGAGGGCAATGACAGAGCCTTTATTTGAGAAATAGGTGCTGTGCTGTAGGAAAAGATATCAAAAGGAATTAACTCACTCCTCCAGGTAACAGCTAGGAAAAAGGATGAGCTGAGGAATGTGACCCTCCTGGGTTATACATTCACACCACAGGAGAGAAAGGGGTGGGTGTAAGGGGAGAACCCACACAGACTCTGATTGCATGGAAGTAGGGTGGCTTCAAAACCCCCTGCTGCTCCAGGCATTCACGTACTCTTGTAGCTCACTCACTGGTTCAGGCTGTGACCCTGGAATTCCACTACAGCCTGGTATGAGCATACAGACCAAAGCTTTGGGGTTGATGGCAATGTTGCTGATAGTACAAAATCACTCCAGTGTGAAGATGGAGAGTGTTGGAAACAGGACAAAGGTTTCAATTTTTGTAAAAGCAGATTCTATGCACAGAATTGTTTGCCCATGAAACAGCTTACATTGCTGGACAGGGAAGATTTAGTCAAGATTTATTTATTTATTTATTTTGTTCCAGATAATGGCCTTGGAGCAGACAATGGCTTAGAACATGAAAGCTATTGTTGATTTATAAAACGTAGTTGGGAAAGCTATGCCTAAAGGGGAAAAAAGTGTCATCAGTAGCACTAACTGAGCTTGTGTGATCTGACCAGTGATGAAGCACTACTTTGTGGATGGTAGAGACTGCAGATTTGAGCCCATCTACCATGAGTTAAGTGAAGGAGAAGTGTAGTAAAGGAACCATGTAGTAAAGATAATAATGCCTGTAATTTTTCTCCCTGTATTTTAACCCTACGCTAAGAAATTCAGCAGAGACCACTGAGTCACTCTTTCCACCATTCTCTAACATGTGGATTATTGCCACAGAATTTTTGGGGGATGGCTTCTGCTCCTTAGTGCTAGCTTACAGTACATTTAAAATTCATTTGTAGTCATCATACAGTTTCTGAAACCTGTCATGTAGCCATCTTGCAGAGGGCAGACTAGAAATTTGTACCAGAGTATAGCTGAGGCAAAAATGTTAATAGGGCCTTCATGCCTGTGGGCAAAACACATGAATATCTGTATCCTGAGACATAAATGCTGGATGTATTCAATGAATTATAGAAGACTATGCCTTTAAGTGTAGCCAGCTGGTTCAAGCTCCTTGGTTCAGTGAACCTGAGACTGAAATCAGGTCCATGCATGGCATACAATTTAAAATTGGACCATATGTCTATCCATATGTCTGTTTCCATGTTCCTCACCATCCCATATATTTTGATTTTGCCTTTTCTAAGCCATTTTCAAGCAACTGTTTCTTTATTTTTGGCACATATTTATATTTAATCCAATTCAGTGTTGAAATGGTGTCCTGAAAGACACTTTAAGTGAGAAATCCTATTCTGTAAGTTGTTTGAGTAATTGTTTATTTTAAATGTATTTCCACAAATTTTAGTGGGAAATAATAACTGACCTACAGCAGGATTTGCACTTTCTTTAATGTTCATACAGTTGAGACCCAGATAATATACATATATATATATAGTTAGCATTCTATCATTTCTTCTTTTTTCCTTATTTTTCCTGCTCACTCTTGCTCTTACTAATTTTCCCATATTTTGCTTTACTGTTGTATATCCACACATTTTTGTTTCCCTCATAACTCCCTTTTATAGTGCTGTGATGGAAATCAATTAATTGGATTTGTATGAAGAATCTATGCAAAGAAAGAAAGGTGAAATTGAAGAAATAAGAAAATATCTCAGAGATTACTTAAAATATAAAACTAAGAAAATGAAGTCATCCAGTCCCAGGGGGATATTAAAAAAATAAAAAAATAAAAAATGTCCTATTCAAAAATTATTACTGAATTCTGAAGAGTGTAGCAATTATTACATCAAAATTTAAAACAATCTTAAAAGAATTCTAATTCTTTGAAGGTACATTTACAATATGAATAATCATCCCTGCTGCTTTTGTCATGAGGAATGTTATTTCTAATAAAATAGTTGTTTCACTCTTCAGTAATATTCATTATTGATTTGTCTCACAAACACAGTCCATCTTTTCCTGAAGCAATTTTGTTTCAGGATGGAGCAGTGGCAACTCTAATACTTTACAGCCAATGGGATCACAGCAGAATCTCTTGTATAAGATAAGTAGATGTGTGTGTTATACGATGTGTGCATGTCATATGACAGAAATTAAGAAAACCATAGTGCTTCATATTCATATTCATATTCATATTAATTCATATATATTTCATGCATATACTATATATGAAAAAGAAAGTAGGATATTCAATATCAAAATAACAAAAGCAAGATAATAGTTTTGTTAGGGATTGGAGAGTATAGCCATTATCTTCTAAATAACAGCCTAGAATCCTTTTGGACTGAACCAAATTTATGTCACTGACAGCTAGGGATGGCCATGGAGGGCAATGTCACATTGTGACTCCTGTGCCACAAGCCACAGCAAAACTGGACTCTGAAAGATTGTACCAAGAGTTTATGAAGTTTGGTTGAGGATGAGCCCCACATATCCAGGGGTAAGGTCACTGGTGTGGAGATCCTCCCTTCTCATCTTCTCATCTTTCCAGAAAGGTCTTCCTCTGATATGGTTAGATTATAAAAATATAACAAAGAGAAGAGAGTTATGGAGTAAAGGGCTAGAGTTGAATCTGGAGAAGAATGAAGGATATATTTTCTCTAAGTGTGCAAATGTTTTTTTTTTTTGGTTTTTTTTTTGTTTTTTTTTTTGTTTTTTTTTCTGTTTCCCCATACTTGATAGCTATATTAACTGGTGATTAATTTACTCAAGTTGATACTGTTTTGCCTATGACAGTAATCACTAAGTGTTCTTTCTATTTTTATCTTGACCCATAATTTTTCCCACTTCTTTTTTTCTATCTTCTCCTCCGTTACAGGGAGAGAATATGTGAGCAAGGGACTATGTGGGTGCTTGACTTTCAGATGGGCAAACAAACCTCATTATGCAATGGAATTTTTAACACTCCTAACAGCCATACAAAATGGTGACATAACTGATTATTGAACTGAGCACCTGCATTTTCATTTCCTCTGTTACAAAACATTCATTTTTCTTTTTCCCTCTTCTTTTTTCTTAAATATATTTCTTAATTGAACATAAGGATTATTAGCTGGAAAATGAAAGTCTGGACTAAATTTCATAGCAAGTATTTTCTGCTCTTACGTTGTGAACAATTTTTTCTAAGATACTGTCTGTCTAGATTCACAGGAATGTTTGGAGGAAGTAAAGAATGATCTTATACTAATGAAATATTCATTGTCGCTGAATGCTTTTGCTTTGGTTGTGTCTGAATCTCAATTATGTGGGAGATGATTTAAGATACACTTTTGTTCTGTAAGTAATTATGAATGATTAAAGTAGATGAGAGAATAATTTATAAGGGTCACACATGCTGGCAGAAACAATTGCCAACTTCTTGTGTGGTATTCTTTCTTCAAGCTGTCTCGTTAATGTTATTCTACCTTCTAACGCTTCTCTCTTGTAGTTTAAAATAAATGGTGATGAATCTATTAATCCAAAATCTCAGCAACTGCAATACTCCAGTAATTCAAAGTTCACACTAAAGGTCAAAACTGGTCATTTTCCAGGATTTTATTAAAGTGTCTTGAATCTTTCTTTGAAGTGAACTGAGAATATTTTATCAAATTTCAATGAAAAATAGGGTCCTAGATTACTTCAACAGCTTTGAAATTCCACTACATAAGGGACATTGCTCTTGTATTGGTGCATTTATATTGCACACACTTGAGTTACTGCACTGTCATGGGAGTCATAGGAAGTATGGAGTTATTTCCTTTTGTAGAGTTGTTTTACAATTTTCAAATACTTTTTAAATTTGAACGTAAGAATTCATGGGTGGTATTGCAAAAGTTAAGGCCAGGGACGATCTTCAAAAAGAAGCACAACTAATACATGAGCTTAAGAATTTTTCAGTGGTCTTTGTTTCCAATCCATACATATATTTACTTGGCTTTTCATACAAATAAGTAATCCCTGTATAGTTACTTGAAGTGGAGTGATTCCAGAAATTGACTACATTAACTACTCTCAGTTTTTTCCACTTTTTCTATGATGCCCATTAAAACTTTCTCTCAATGTGTCCTAATTCTATTAGAAATAAGAGACAAATGTTTTATATAATCATTGATCATAAGGAAAAAAGAGAGGAGTGTCAAGAGAAATTCCCAGGAAGAAAAAAATAAACCTCCCATTGTTTATGAGACCTAGGTTCAAAGCAGGAATCAGAAATGTAGAATATCTCATTAAAATAGAAATGTCAAGCCTGAGATGAGTTCTGAAGGACAGAAAAAGGTAAAGATCCCTCCTAAATACCATGGCACAGTTAGTTCATTAAGTAGGGACTAGAATTGTTAACTAAGTTGTCAACCGGTGCTGAGAATTACATTGAAACATCACTTTGATTTACTCTGTGGGTGCAAAGATTTAAATACCATCTTTTTGCACCTAATGAGAATTAGATATTGAACAAAATGTCTCAAAATGTCACTCAGTAGAGCATGTGCTGTTGAGAAATATTTCAGGAGGCAAATAGACAGAATCATTTTTTCTAATTGTACAGAGAAAAACCAGTTAGATGATTGCATGATATTTTGTCCTTCATAGTTTTGAATATGATCCTTAATGGAATACATGAAGAAGATGTCATTTAGACATTCTTATTAACTCCTGATTTGCTTATCCTCTGCTGTACTGCCCACCCAGGAGATATCAGGTTGGTTCAAGTTCCATGTTAGGCCTATGAATGTGAGGCTTCCTTCAGTTTCTTGAAGAAGGCCTTATCAGCACATTCTATCTCTTCATCTCTATCAGGCAGTCTGTAGCAGACACTCTGCAAGATCTTGTTTACATTGGTCTGCCCTCTGCTCCTGATCCATTCAGATCAGCTTTATTATCACCGTCATCAATTCCTGCACTTTTACTGTTCTTGTATAAAGAGTAATTTCCTGTCATTCCTAACATATCTGTATCCATCCTCCCACTGGCAACACTGCAGTCATGGGAGCTTTGAGGCCAGTGAGGTAGTGAATGTAATTTACAAAATATCAGTGAATTTTTCTAGTATATAAGGATAACTTTGCACAAAATAAGCCAGCTGCATGCCACCTCCCATGAAAGACTACTGTAGTATAGTGTTATTGCATATTTTTAATACTATAAAACAGTATTAAATAGTTAGAGAAAGCATACTTTTCCAAATGCAGAAATGGAGTGTGTTTTGTGTGATAGAGTGATACGTACAGCACTCATTTCGAGGTGTCTTACAGCACCATGATTTTCAGTAAACATATTTCATGACTATATATGCAAACAAGAGTAGAGTCAGGCCCAGCATTTGTGAAATGAGAACTCAGAAATGAGTTGAAAACAGATCTAGTGGCCTGTACAATAAGCTACAGGTCTGGTTAGACACAAATACAGTTTGTATGCAAAAATCACAATTTCACACTTCCTCTTGGTTAAATATATTCTTTCACTAAAGCATTTCTGTATCATGGTCCTTTTTTGTTATTAAGCACCTCCACTCTTCCCTCTAACAAAGGGTGTGAATGATTTCAACACATTTGCTCTGATAAGTAATTACACCTAGTTAATAGAATGTGAATGCTTTTTCTTAGTTCACCTCTTGGTATTGCCTCATCTTAAATACCTACCTGAATTCTGCTGAGACTGATAAGTGAAAAGTAAGGATGTGCAAGTAGTACTAAAGGATGATAGAAGGGCCCCACAGCAAGGGAGAGGAAGGGACTTCACAGAAAATGGGACAGGAGTAGTCAAAAGTTTATGTAGATGTTGTTAGAAGAATGAGGATTGCAGACACTGGGTCTGGGATAACAAGGGGAATGAAGGCCATAAAGATAAGGCTGGAACAGCCAGAGAACAATGAGGTGATTAGATGCCCACAGGGCAAGCTGGAACCAGTTTGGGAAATGTCCCTCCTGCAAGGTCAAAAGTTTCAGTGAGGAAGACAATGAGCCTTCCTCCCATGACCACCCCCATGTCTCAATACACACATGCAAGGGGGGAGGGACCACATGCTAATGGAGTCTCAGGAATGTAATGAATATGCATTCAAATTCCTGCAAACTATTGATTATGTATTAGCTCAGCCTATATCTGTAGCACACTTTCTCCTGACTGTGTGCAAGTGAGGTGGAACTATCCCCCTTGCACCAGGGTATATGCACATCACTCATTAAACATACCTGCTTTATAACTACTTTGTGGTTATGGAGTTTGATTCCACAAGTCAGTACATAACCATAGAGAATTTTTTTTCTGAATGAATAAGTTTAACAAAATTGTTTTCTTATTATCCAGAAGTGATTAAAAGATTAAAAGTGAATAACTGTAAGGAAGTTTTGCAGTTTCCATATTAGATACACACAGTACTTATTGTGGCTGTTTACAACTCATAATTGTTCCTGTTTCTTTTCATTGCCATATACTGGAATATACCAATATTAAGAACAATAGAGTAATAATGAAATGTTTTGTTTCAATAAAACAATAGAAATTAGCAGTAGCCTTCAACATTTTTAAACAAAATAATGATAGAATTATAAAATGTCATGATCAGGAAAGGATCCAAAACAATCATCAGGTCCAAATCCTGGCACCACAAAGAACCATCCAAAATTCAAATCCTATGACTGACAGCACTGTCCAAATGCTTCTTGAACTCCATAAGGTTGGGGCTGTGACCACTACCCTGTGGAGCTGGTTCCATGCCAGCTGCCTGACAGTGAAGAAGTTTTTCCTAATCCCCAGCACAGTCTTCCCCCTAATGCTGCCACATGCCATTCCCTTGGGTCCTTGTCACTGTCACCAAAGAGACTTTATCCAGTAATAATCTTGAAAATGTTACACTACAAGTATGCAATTAAATGACTTCCCCCAAATCTAATTGGGTGAAATATTATATAAATTTATTTTCTGTATTTTAATTGTACATTGTGAGCACAAATTAGTGTTTCCCCACACAATATTTTTCAGACTTTTAAAATATGTATTCTGTATTTGAAAGAAGTAGAGATTTTCTGATAGTGAAAGAAACAAGCAAATCCATGAGAAACCTAAAGCTCTTCCACACATTGGTCCTTTTTGTTGTTCATGGAAAAGTGATGTAACAACTTGTTCTGGATGCCATCTCCAAGAAACTGGAAGAGAAGAAGGTTATCAGGAGTAACCAACATAGATACACCAAGGGGAAATCATGCTCAACCAACCTGGTAGACTTCTATGATGTCATGACTGGCTGGATAGATGAGGAGAGAGCAGTGGATGTTGTACACTTTGACTTTAGCAAAAGCCTTTTAAAATGCCTTCCTCACTGTTGCTGTAAGGAAGCACAGGAACTGTGGGATAGATGAGTGGACAATAAAGTGAACTGAGAACTACCTGACTGGTATGTATATATATATATATATTGTATATATACATATATACACAGGAAGTTCTATACTAACACAAGGGAGAATTTATTTACTGTCAGAGTGATCAAGCACTGGAACAGGCTATCCAGAGAAGCTGTGGAGTTTCCTTCTCTAGAGATACTGAAGACCCACCTGGACATGTACCTCCGCGACCTACTGTAGGGAGGAACTGCTTTAGCAGAGGTGTTGGACTCAGTGGTCTCTGGAGGTCCCCTTAAACAACTAAAATTCTGTAATTCTGTGAAATGAAATTTATAGGAAAAACTAATGAATTTTACTTTTCTCTGCGGAAATTTATGTGAATATGAAAGAAACAATAATTACAGACAGAATATAATAAAATTAAGCAAAATGGCAGTGAAGGGATTGATAAGCCCTGTTACGAGTTTTGAGTTTCTGAAACAAAATCATTGATTCTGAAAAAGAACGTACTTATCCTCTTTCTTAAGTCTTGTTAGGCTATATGCATTTGAGTTAATGTAAAACAAAACAAAATTAAATCTTTAAAGTTTTTAAAATGCCTTATATTTTAAATATTTTAGCATATATTTGAAGACAAAATCCACTCCATTCTTTCAAGAAAAGAAAGATTACATGCTATTTTGTACATTGGTTGAAAAGGATCTAATCCAAAGTCTTCAGTCAGGAAGATAAACACCTTAGAAAATGTGTTTATCTCCCCCAAGACACTGTAGTTTACAGAACTTTTATTTATCCTTCATCAGCACAGCCTTTTTGCATGTTTAAAGATCGGAAAAATGTTGCAAAATATTTGAGACAATAGATGAACATCCTTATTCACATTAATCTTTAAATTTTGGGTTATTTTTTTCCTTAATGCTGTTGGTTCTAACACAGCAGTACTAAACATTTAAAACAATAAGTTTCCCAAATATCTATTGAACATCCTTAAGAGAATAAAATTTTTGCTTTAACAGTTTCTCTGAACTTATATGGCAATACTTCAATCCTTCAATCTGTATAAAGTCATATGGAAGTTGGGAAAAAAATGCAATTTAATTTTAATAAACGTGTATCTTTCAAAGCAATTTGCTACTGCCAAAATATGACTAATTTCTTGAACGAAATGGATATAAGAGAAATTCACATTTACCTGATAATAATTTCAAATGAAGTTTCAGATGAAATCACCAAATCAAAGTAGAGGAGAATACAAAATTGTTTTAAGAAGCATAAGAAACATAAGGTAGATTTGTAAACTGATTCAAGTGGGTTGACAAAGCATATAAGTTGTGCTGTCAGATAAACAATGATTGAGATCTTGTTTGTTTTTTGGTTTTTTTTTGAGAAAAGTGGATTATAAAGTACCACAATTTATTTAATATTTTCATTAACAGAATTAGCACACAAGATGAAAAAAATTATTTAGTAAATGGAAAAAAATATTGAAGTCATTCAGAATGAATAGAATAAAATTCATCAAGTAGAAGTTATATAGACTAATGTTTGTTTTTTTTTTTTTTTATTGTACAGCACTCTGCAATTTAGCTAAAAATGACAGGAAGAATAAATGTGGTTACATAAGTCACAGAATGTGGGATATTGTTTGTACTATTTCTAATTAATTGATGACAAGTCAGACTGATTATACTGCTTGTTGGTTGGTTTTCAGTGCAGATATATTGTCGTTCTTGTTCCACATAAAGCTATACAAATATGCCAGATCACTCAGAGCTAATTTGGGCATCTTTATAACATTCTTTCACAAAAAAATAATTTGAGCTGTTAGGCTTTCAAGATGAACGCTCAGAAAGAATTGCAATTGCGGCTCAGATATAGGATTGCAGTTTATCAAGCAGATAAGAACCAAGGAACATTATTGGCACCAAAGGAAATGGATCAATTTTACTGCTTATAAAATTAGACTTGAAGACAAAAATGACTTTTTTTCCATCAGTATAACAAGGGCAAGTTATTGAATAGTGTGAAGACACACTCTGAAATTTATGAGCATATGCTGAACTCGCTAGAATAATAATAAAAATCCCCAACATTCTAGTAATCTGATTTCTATTCTGGTTGGACTAGGAATCCCATGAGACAATACGGCATAATATGTAAAAGAGTACTTTGAATACCACAGAACAAAATAATGGCGTACTGGTGGAAGATTCACCCTCTACTGTCTTAAAACCAACTTCCATTGTGAACCTTCATAATAAATAGGAGTTACTTTTGGAGCAGCCCTTGTAACACAGGTATTACAAAGGATTTATATTTCTAAGAAAGAAATTCTACACAGTACTGGGGAATGTTTGCCTTTAGAGAGACTGTTTATCAAAGAAAAATGAAAAATAATGCAGTATTTTTGAATCAGTGTTTCCAAATTAGTATTGGACCTGGACAAATTATTGTGTAATAGATATAAACCCATATGCTAGAAAATTGCATAAAGAAACAATGTAATGTATCTTTAAAAACTTGAGGAAATATGAACAAAGGTATTAAAGATTTGAAAGATTGTATCTTTGCAATATTTACTGATACTGTATGAACAAAAGCATGTTTCAGCTGGATTCTCTAAAATCTAGTGCTAGTCAACACTTTTAATGTTTCAGTGATGGAACAGATACCCATTTACTTTATTGTAACACCAGTAACCCAAGGTAGGGTGCAATGCAGCAGAAGACAGTACCATAATTGCAAATTACTGCAAAATATATTTGTTACATAAAGAAGAATATTTAAAGATACAATAGATCAGAAGCAGAATATAAGTTAAGAGAGATGGTGAATTCTACTGGCAAGTATTTTGAAAACATCTTCAGAAGTTCTGGCTTCTGCTTTGGTTAACAACAACAACAACAACAACAACAACAAAAAGGGAGGAAGTGGTATTTAGAGATATTGCCAGTCACACCTCAGAAATTACCATTTGCAGTTTTATTATATTCATTCAAGGTAAATAAATGTTCCTGTCTGAACATGGCATCAGTACACCTCAATTGTTCTGGGAAAATATGACTTATATGATAAAACTATCATCATCTTTAACAGTCTTCTCTTTTCAGCTCCTCTATTGCCTTCTATCTAGCTGTGCATATTTTGTAATAAATTACTCCTAGAGATTTTTTACCAGTCTCTAGAATGACTGCATTGGCTGAAATAGAATACAAACACCTATTATGAATAATTATCTTATCTGTGAAATATTAGAAATCAATTTGGGCATAAAAACTAATAACATTTTGTCTCAAAATTGAAAGAATTTGCTAGTTCAATCTCATTTATAATTCAAATAAGTATTTGTGGGATTCACATTTCCATTATCTCTCCTCTTCAATTATTCCCCAATACAAAGAGAGTGAAAATGCCTCAGCAGAATAAATGATCATCAATAGCATTACATAGCAAGAATGGGATCTGAATTTGAATTTTTAATAAGTAAGGAAATTTGGATCTAAAGATCTGAACCTGGACAATAAGAATGTAAGAAACTGTAATTCTTGTGTCCAGGTTAGGCTCACCTTCAGTAATCATAGAATCATAGAATGGCTTGGATTGGAAGTAGCCTCAAGGTTCATCATATTCCAAACCCACTACCAGAGGTAGGATTGTCAATGGCTAAGATCAGGTACTAAATTAGATTGCCCCGGGCCCCATCCAACCTGGCCTTGACCACCACCAGGGACAGGGAATGCACAGCTTCTCTGAGCAGACTGTTCCAGCACTCAATAAAAAAACAAAAACAAAAAACAAAAAAACTTGACATCTATCGTATATCTCCTCTCCTTTAGTTTAAAAACATTCCCCCTTGTCCTAACAGTATCTACCTTCTAAAAAGTTGATTTCCCTCCTGTTTATAAACCCCTTAAAATACTGAAGGCCACAATGAGGTTTCCCTGCAACCTTCTCTTTTCTAGGTTGAACAAGCACAGTTCTTTCAGCCTGTCTTCATAGGAGAGGTGCTACAGCATCTTCATTGTCCTCCTCTGGATCCTCTATAAAAGTTCCACATCTTTTCTGTGTTGGAGGCCCCAGACTCCAGCTGGAGCCTCACAAGGGCAGAAGGAGAGTAGTCAATCATTTGCCCTGCTGACCACCTCTCTTCTGATGGAACCCAGGCTTTCAGGGCTGCAAGTGCACATTGCTGGCTCATGTTTTCAACAACCAAGACACCTAGTCCTTTTCAGCCAGACTGCTCTCAAGGAGTTCTTCTCCTCATTTGTATACATATCTGGGATTACATCAACTCAAGTGCAAAACCCTACACTTTGTTTTGTTGCACCTCATTAGGCTCACAAGGGCCCATCTTTTGAGTTTATTAGAGTCCCCATTTTGTTAAAGGCACTACCTAGGTCATAGTAGCCATAGCCTTTGGCATGACACCACTGACACAAACAGTTGTTCAACTAGTTAGTTCTCTTCTGCCCAAAAGAAATATCTGTGAATATAATAATAATAACCAACTTCTGAAAAGATTGAGGAAATAAATGTTTTGCAGACCATTACAGAATGTGACTAAACAAAGCAGATAGTTTTATGAAGTTCTTTATCATGTTATTACAGAGGAAAATACCTTGGCAGTCCCAAAACAGTGTAAATGAACAAATTACTGTCACTGGCTTCATTACCTAAATGACAGAAATGTTGCACACACCATGAATTAGGCATTTAGAATGAATTTAGAAATTAAAAATCTCAACCTATTCAATTTCTTGCATAAATTGTTTAAAATGTTAAAATGTTGCATAAAAGTTGCTTTAAACAGAGAACTCTTTGGAAGCATAACTAGAAATCAACAGAAAACACGTCTAAATAAACACCCTTGAAATAATCCACGAGTGTCTCAGATAAATGTTATGTTTTCTTAGCTATATAAATTGTAAACTAAATCAGAAGAGTGTTTTCTGCAGGGCAAAAAGCGCAAATGTGCTTCTCTTAATTTATTAAGAAGAAGAAATCTCAGTTACAGCCATCAAGAAAGAAACAACTGCAGTGAGTCTGTAAAAATTCAAAACACTAAGGAAGCAATTCAGTTTCAATGTCACATAGCTCAAACAAAAAAATAGCTAATGGTCTCTCATTTTTAATCCATTTACATGAAAAAAAAAAAAAAGCATCAAATAAATGTAAATGACAAATGTATTGTACAGACATGGAAATGACATTACATCTTCAAACAGCAAGCCTATATGTGAGCTAGCAGTCTGAATTATAACTACGGTCATACATAAAAAGTAAAATTTAATTGGAAAATGTCTGCCCCAAACTAAGCCAATGCAGATAACGGCAATGGAAACCAATAAAACAAACAAAAGGGAAGTTTGTAATGTAGGTATAATTATACAGCCTTGGTTCATCTGCAAACTCTATGGAGTACAGATCAAGGTCTCTATTACAGCTTGGCCCATCACTTCTTCTGGATACATGGGCTTTGATTTAGTGTAGATGATACACTCAGATCTATCTCAGCTACTAGCAAAGTGCTTTTCTAACTCTTTTATGACTGGTATTTTTTTTCATACATGGCTCATTTTGAGGATAAAATGTATAAGCATATAAAATATGGAAGATTTTTATTCATTTATTTACAATGTAAGTATTAAAAAGCATTTAATGCCTCCTTTAAAATTACTCACTTAAACTGTGTTTTCATTTCACTGAGGAGATAAGGTTGCCCTTAAGAAGACTTGATGACTCTGAAAATGAAAGTATCACACCATTAATTTTGGAACAAACCTGAAATAGATGGTGACTATAAATGTGAAATACAATGTCTACCTTAAAAGGAAGCAAGCTTAAAAAGGGGGAAGGAAATGATGCTCCAGTCATCTACAGAAACCATTCATAGTAAGAAGCTATCCATATTTAGGGCCAACTAGTTTATTTCTCTTTTAGTGTGGAGGATATGAATGGAGGAAATTATTTCACTGATAGCAGTATTTTTTCAATCTGATTTGAAAATCAGTTTATTGTTGCAATCACTTAATTCAGTGAAGATAGTGAAGATATATAAAATTTAATTATTAGTTTTCCAAGAGAAAGAAGATGATGTATTTCTGTACATGGCCCTGGGGACAGCCTGGGGAAGGGAGGACACATGGCAGGGAGGGATGAAGGAAGCAGGATGTGGAATGACACTGCACCACCCAGGAGAGAGCAGGAGTAGAGATGCCCCTGCAGCCTGTGTATGGTGAGGGGATGATAGTGGAGCTGGCAATGAAGTGCAGTGTACCTCTGGAAACGAGAGGAGGGAGGAGGATAACTATCCAAATCCATTTCAGTTCACAGTAAATGACTTTTCCCCAGGTCAGGTACTTTTTGTCCATGACAGTTACTGATAGGTGACTGGTAATCTCCTTGTTTTTGTCTGAACCCCTTAACATTTTTCATCCTATTCTTTGTCTCTGTCCTCTTCAAGAGGGGAGAGGAATAAGCCATTGTATAGGTGAAAGAACACTCTCACCAGGGTTAACCTGCCACGCTGTCTCTTGCTCTTCTCCAGTTGCAGTCAGGTGCCAAGGTGATGCAGGCTTTATGTTTTTTTCCTAATTGAAAATAATCAAATCTATTTTCCAAAAAAAAAAACACCACCTCCTATATCACATACTATAGGCTTGCATTTTGTCTTATGATTTAGGATGCTTGCTAAGCAGAATGATCTTTTTAATTATTAGCTAAAGCTATTACAGCATTTACAGCCTTTTAGTATTTCCATATTTCTATGCAAATATTGTTTGTTTTTTTTTCCCCAGTAAAATATCCTTGAAGCAAAGATCAGAATTCAGAACCTCTTTATTTCTAGCAATATATATAGCATAAAGAGTTCTATATTCTCTCTTTCAAGACCAAGCAATCTTTTTGATTCTTTGCTCCAAAACAAGAGATGAAAACATAATTGTCATCATCACTGCAAAAGTTCCATCTGTGGGAAGCCTACATGGGATCAGTTCACAAAGAACAGCATCCATGGGAGGGGAACCACAATGGAACAAGGGAAGATAGTGACCATGAAGAAACGGCAGAGATGGGGTGTTATGGACTAACCACAGTCCCCATTCCCTGTTCACCCGTGCCACTGTGAGGGAGGAGGTAGAATCACAGAATCATGGAATCATAGAATATCCTGAATTGAAAAGGGCCCTCAAGGATCATCAAGTCCAACTTCACACAGAACATCCAAAATTAAATTCTATATCTGAAAGCACTGTCCTTGTACTCCAGCAGCTTGGGACCACAGCCCTGTGCAGTCCATTCCATGCCCACCACCCTGTGGTGCAGCCCCTTTCCCTGACCCCCAGCTGCCCCTCCCCTGGTACAGCTCCATGCCATTCCCTCGGGCCCCGACGCTGTCACACAGCAGAGCACAGTGCTGCCCCTCTGCTCCATGGCAGGAGCTGCAGCTGCTGTGAGGCCCCCCCTCAGCTAATCTGCTCTGCGTAGAACTAGTCAAGAGACCTTAGTCTATCCTTACACATCTTGCCCTCCAGGTTCTTCCCCATCTTCACAGTCCTCCTTTGGATGCTCTCTAGTAACTTTATGTCCTTCTATTGTGGTTACCAAAACCACAATATAAGCTCAAGGAGAGGCTTCGCTAATGCACTGCTTCAGAACAAGCTTGTGTCCGATTTCTTAATTCTAGTGTGATACTTTCCTACATCCTTTCCTGTTTTTCTGCTTTTTTTCTGTCATTTGAAAAGTGAGCTCGACAAAAACCAAACTACATGCAGATCAAGAGAATTTCAGACAAGGTAAATCAGATAAACCTTATTCCTGACTATCTGCAAATGTGCAGGACCTGTGGCCTTTTGCCAGCAATCTATTTATTTGTTGAGCTGCAGGGCAGTAGCCCGCAGTAGAATACTTACTGTCAAGAGCCCAGCTCCTCTTATGTGTACACATTGATGCTAAATCCTGACAGTAATTACAGTTTTGGTCAGATGCAGAAGCAGAATTTCAGGGCCTCAAAACAATAATTTGTTAACTTTTCAATACGTTTGTACTACGGAGACTGAGGCAGGGATTTTAAGAATGATCATCTCTGACTGATTTGTTGCCTAAGTTTAACTTGACCTCTCTGTTAGTTGCTTAAATATTTAGTGTTCCCAAGTAGATTTAGCTAATCATCAGCAGATTTCTGCAGGGGTTCCTGATACAGTATTTTCAGAAAAAAAGTAGTACCATAATGATACTTTCTTTGCTTTAATCCATCTGCTGTAAACACAAAACTGCTTTTTGCTATATACTACGTTTTTGTTGTTGTTGTTGTTGTTGTTTTGTTTTCATTTTTTCTTTTTTTTTTTTTTCTTTTTTTTTTTTTCCTCCTGACAGAGTAGTAGTTCAGCAGCTACTGGGAGACTAATTTCTGTAAGTTGCTGTTAAGTCATAGTTAATTAAGCCTATCATCATGATTGCATTTATCGTTGAATGTGTTATGTGCATTGTGCTAGCTAATGTGCCTTGTACTTTACAACAAATTTGAAAGGCAACATATAATAGGAGTTCTGATTATACTCTTTACAAATCTAAACTGAGATAGATTTTGAAGTGAGCTCTCTTCCACTTAACACTTCAACTAACATATTCTAATATGTCCGTATGAATACACAGAAATGTTGACATGTTGTAGGTTCCCACTTAGTTTGGTCTCTTGGTAACTTGGAAATTTGCATGAAACTACTGTTCAATTTAAAGTATTTTCTTCTACTGTTTAATAAAAATGCCATTGGAATGCGACATTTGTCTGGAAAACATGAATCCAGATTTGTTTTTCCACTATCTTAATATTTTTATAGCACTGAAACTTTATATAGAATGAGGAGTCATGTATTTATTTTAAGAAGCACTGAGACACTAGCCTCTTAATTTGAAATTGGGTCTTTTTAAAGCATACTATTACATTAGCTGTAAATTCAGAGAAATTCAAACTGCTGGTGACCTTGTTAGATGTGGCTAGACATTATTGTTACTGCTAGTTTTCTCTACTTTTCCTTTTTTACTTTTTAATCTTTATTTTAGCTCAACGATGCCATAACTAAGCCATTAACTACAATAAATTTGTATTTAAGTATGAAAATAATTTTTAAATAAAAATAATAAAATAATTTTTAAATAAATTTTAAAAATAATCATCTCCACAATCCATAATACATTTGATATGTATATTTGCTTCTGAGATCTCAAATTTCTCAGAGATCTGAGGTAATGCCATGATATAATTATTTATCCTATACAGAATATATAAAAGATCTAGTTCATTCAAAGCAAAATTTTTTGCTATACTTCATTATACTCTTCTGAAAATTAAATACAACAACATGAGATTCGGAAGAAGTCTTATTTTTGTAGTTCTTGCATATTTTTCAAAAACTCTGTCAAAGCATTTTAGACAAGAGAATAATAACGATGGTAGAAAAAAAAAAAAAACAAACAAAACAAACAGCAACACATAATTCTTCTCTATTTCGATGGTATTGGTATTGCAGAAACCTGATTTATGTGTCAGACATATTTTGAAGCACCAGTAATGTACATTTTGCACTGTTGATTAGATTTTGTGCTCTGGCTTTGGATCAAATATTCACTGTCTGGTTATTTTTCTATTATTAAGCAACTACATGTAAGCTTCAGAGTTCCTTAAATTTTACACATGCTGTTATTCTTGAATGTACGTAATTATTTTCAGCAGGGAGAATAGAATTATTTTATGATGCCATATGTGAAAATGCCCATTTCTTTTATAATGTATTCATTTCATTGTGGACCAAGCTCAAATTTCATTATCATCACAGAATCGTAGAATGGCTTGGGTTTCATTTGTTCTGCCATGGGAAGGGCTACCATCCATCAGGTCAGGCTGCCCAGGATCCCATCCAGCCTGGACTTAAATACCTTCAGGGATGAGGTATCAAAAACTTCCCTGGGCAACTTTTTTCCAGTTCCTCACTGTAGTCTAAGTAAAGAATTTTTTCCTATCATCTAGTCTAATTCTTCTCTCTTACAGTTTAAAGCAATTCCCACTTGTCCTATCATTATTAGACTGTCAAATCTTGGTCTCCCTCCTGTCTTTAAGCTCTCTTCAAGTACTGGAAGGCTGCAATAATGTCTTCCTGGAGCCTTCTCATCCACATGCTGAACAAGCCCAATTCCTTCAACTTTTCTTCACAGAAGAGGTACTCCAGACCTCTGATCATCTTCATGGCCCTTCTCTGGACCTGCTCTGACAGCTCCACATCTTTCTTGTGCTGGTGATCCCAGGACCAAGGCCTGGATGCAGTACTCCAGCTGGGGCCTCACAAGGGCAGAGCAGAGATAAATAGGCAGTCACCTCCCTCACTCTGTTGGACACCATTCTTTTGATGCTGTCGAGGATGCAGTTGACCTCCCAGGCTACAAGTGCACATTGCTGGCTCTCATCAACCTTTCAGAACCCCCAGGTCCTTCTCCTTATCTGACCTCAATTTGCCTTTTCCTTTTGAACACTGATACTTTATGCACCATAAATACCTTCCTAATTTTTCATTCCATTCAAAATCCTAGCTTCTTTCCTAATGTCAGTGACACACATGTCACAGTATCTAGAAAAGCAGTGTAATAATTTCAGATCTTCACTGATCTCTGACTCAGATAAACACAGTACTATTTTACCTTTCATTTACCATAAATAACACAGCATCATAGAATCATAGAATCACAAGGTTGGAAAGGACCTACAAGATCATCTAGTCCAACCATTCTCCCTTTACCATACCTACAGAAAAAACACTAAACCATATCTCCTAGTTTCCTATCCAGACGCTTCTTGAACACTGCCAGGGATGGTGACTCCACCACCTCTCTGGGCAAGCTATTCCAGTGCCTGACCACTCTCTGAGAGAAAACATCATCAACCACTGGAGAAAAAAGATATAGTTCATCTAAGGAGGACACTCCGGAATCATTTGTTATACAGTCTAACCAAGAATCAGTGTACTTGAAATATTCTGCGTATCTTCCATACTTCTATATGGATGTGTAGTGGGACAATGTATGTTCAGACAGTTACTTGGTCACCACTGAGCTAATTACTTTCTCTTCTCTTTGCTTGGTTTCATCATTCTATACTACAGAGGCATCTGAAGGTAGATACTGCAAATACATATACTTATCAATGTAAGACATTCAAGTTGCCAATGAATAAAATTCAACTATTTTAATATAATATCACAGTGGTCACAAAATCAAGCTCCCCAAACTTAAGAAATATGAAAGCATTACGCAACAGTTGTGTTAAACAATCATATTATTTCTTCACTTTGTATCTGCAGGACTTGAACATAGCCTTTAATAATAATGTTAAGAATTTAATCATATTATTACATTAACAATTTTATCATCATTATAAGTCCTTACAAACTCTCATTCCTCAGGGCTAAAAATTACAGAAAGAATGATTTAAATTCTTTAAGTTTAACTTTATATCAAACCAGGATTCTAAATAGCCTTTCCTGCAAGGTGCTGGTGGTTGTTAATTTAAAATTTACATTACACAGGTTTATTTATGTACCTAGATCTTTCACAATCAGGTTATTGCTCACTGAGAGTGGTGAGGCATTGCCACAGGCTGCCTAGAGATGCTACTGACATCCCACCCATCCCTGGAGGTGTTTAAGGACAGATTGGATTGGTCCCAGGGCAGCCTGATCTTGGGGGTAGCAGCCCTACATGTGGCAGATGTTTAGAACTGTCTGGGCTTTAGTACTGTTTCCAAACTAAAACTTTCTGTGGTTCTATGAGACTATTACTAGTTGCAGTATTTAGCTAGATGTGAAAATTGTAATGCAATATAAGTTTTCTAGAAAATACTGATTGTTGTTAATAATAACAGTGTTATTAACAATAAGAGCATTAGCTATACCAGTTCTAAGACTGACAGACTTTCCTGTATACATAATACAGGTAAATGTAATGGCATTTAAATTATGACAAATGCCATAAAAAATAATTATTAGATATTATGGAATATAGCAAAAGACACAAGCTTTTTGGTATTGTTTGCTTGCTTTATTGCTTGTTTTCTTGCAATCTGTATGCAGATGTAGACCATTTCTATGACTGTACTGTTGAATTGCATATACATCCTCCTTCCCCACTGAAAACACATTCTGAAATGCAGTCTTATGATTAAAAGTGGATGCATGGAAACTATATGAGGTACAGATTATGGAGTATATAGTATGATATATGCAACTAATATGACTGTCTTCACAAAAAATTCTTCAGAAAAACATTAAAACTATTGTTTACCATTACTGACAAATTAGCTTCTATGTGAGTTCTCCAGTTTATTCAAAAGTAACAGTTCCAGCGTCAGTAAAATTAGATTAAGATTGAAAGTTACTTTATTGCCTAATCACTAAATCACTTAATGTTATTATTCATGCAAAAGATAAGAAACAGCAAGAACCATTGTGAGAGAAATTAAGTATTTATCTGATTGGTAGATGGCAAAACTGTTATCTGTTTCTATCAGGAGTTGAGAGAATCAATTCAACTTCATATAATCACAGTAAAGAGAAAAATTAAATAATATGTTCCTCTCTGAAACTTGTCTCTTGATAGTTGTTTCATGTTAATGAGTTTATTAGCTTAAGTGCTTTTAGCATTTTGGAGTAGTACTGCAATTTCAACAGACTTTGAGCTATAAGTACCCAGTGATTTTATCAGTGGAAAAAGCTTTTTACAAGTTATATTCTTAATGATTTAGTAACTTTGTGAAAGTGAAGAAAAGGGTGAAAATGTGAGTAGCAATTCTTAATTAAATGGTCAGTAAAATAAATAGGAAAAAGCCTTGTTAAAAAGAAATAAGAAATATTTTTCATTTAATAAAAAGTTCTTTTTCATGTCCTTTTTCACTTCATTATTCTATAGTGTGGAAACTGCACAAAATCTGATCGATTCAAACAAAGAAAGCAAATGTGACAGGTAAAGCATGTAAAGTAAACAGCATATTAAACCAGTTTAGGATTGGAAACAATTGTATGGCATAGGGCTAATGGCAGCATCTGGTTTATAGGAAAGGAATCAGTTTCATTACAATACCTGTAACAAATAAATTGACTCTGTGATTCAAATTCAATTTGTAAGTGCCATTGTTTGTTGAGAAAGACAAGCTTGTTAGAAAAGTCAAGAAATTGAGAGTTTCTTAGGTACAAGACAAGTTTGTTAGATAAAATTATAGTTTAAAGACATAAAGAAGACAACTTTGGCTTAGGATAATGTAATTCATATGTTTGCTCTGCTTCTTCAGGTTCTCAAAATACAAGTTGGATGGTGTCATTGGTGTTTGGTAGACATAGTCTATCTGTTTTAATTGCTGCTTTATTTCACAATGTGAGAAAGGACAAGTCTGAAGACATTGCTCCTTTACTAGAAAACCAGGGATTTTGTTAATTGGTATTTGTGAGTCACATGTTTTCACAGCTATACCTGTTCATGTGATGAAGAGGCTGTATTTCCAAAGGGGTGAGTAACAGTCATTGTTTCTGAGATGAGAATAAAGAGATAATCCAGAACAACTAGACAAATAAACATCTTAGAAGACGCAGAAATCCAGACTATGTGACTATTAATTGTTTATTTATTTATTTTGCAACCTGGAATCATCAAAAGCTAAATGGTGGTGAGTGTGGAGCAGAACTTCCTGCATGGCAAAACTGGTTTAATCTCATTCTATTAGAAGATCTTAAGTAGGTTAATGAACTGCTGTTCTTCCTCAGACAAAGGAACATTCTATAAAAGCTCTACAGTTTGAAGATTCGGATGAAGATCAGAGGCTCTGAAGTTTAATAGAGAACATCTACTCTAATCTTTTTCCTCTGTGTCCATGGATAGTTATTTCAAAGGCACTTTTAAAATGAGGAGACTGTAAAGAGATTGAATTTTTCTCTAATAAAGGTGACAGATAGATTTGTGCAGTGTTAAACTGCTTGTTCTAAATGACTTAACTCAATTTTTGATAATATCAAGAAAAGCTGTGAAGTGAGATTCCTTTAGTAAAGCTTGAGCCCTTTACCCTTCCCCGAAACAGTTATTTACATCTAAAAGGGAACTAAATTCACTAGTTGCTCTTGAATGAATCTAAGAGCAAACAATCTATGAGATCTGAGAAGAGGCCCCTAACAAATACCACTTCTAATCTGCCTTCAAATGAAATATGGCTCATTTACTATTAACATTTAAAGCCCATGATTCAAACAGTTTTCTCAATCACCCGTATGGTAAGTAACATCTCAATTTTCCTCACACAAAATACTCGTATCCATGTTGAAAGTGGAGGTAGAGAATGATCACTGTTCTGCTTTAATCCATAAATCTAGTAATTCAATAATAGAGGGTAATCACTTGGCCAAGCACAATTTACATTAGTCAATCCATGATGGCCGTTCAAAATCACTTTCTCATCCAGGCTGCTAGGGATGCATTCTGCAAGGATTCTGGCAATCTCAACTAGCCTGTATTTATCTGCAGTATTTCTTCTGCTTTTCTTGAAGTTGGATGAAACATACTTGTTTTCCCAGTCACTGAGACATTTCTTGCCTGATCTATCCTTTCAAAGGTAGTAGAGAGCTACCTCCTGGTTATGTCAGCCTGCTTTTTCAGAACTAAAGCATCCCACATTATCTTGGACGTGAATGGGCTGAAATCTCTTCAAGAAATCTCTAACTCAGTCTTCTTCTGGTGCTGGTGTAAGTACTATTGGTAAATTAAAATAATAATAATAATTAAAAAAATAGCCATTTACAATACTAAATTGGTGAAAGCAAGTTTACTTTATCTTTTATTTATTTATTTTTAAAATAGATCTGTATAATATTTTTGTGCTACTTCAGAAAGCAGTTTTGTTTTATAGCCTGAAGAAAATTTCTTGTTTTATTTTTTAATGTGAAACTACAGTTGCTTGCAGTCTAGTCAAGGAGCCCTATAAAAGCTCATTTCAACTACAGAATGAATTCTGATTAGTCAGTATTATATGGTATTAGCCTCTCTTTGACATGTGTATGTTGTTTCATGTTTTTGCATGTTTTATTGTTTGTGGGGAAAGACATAAATTGCCATTCCAACCTACGCAGCAATCTGAGATATTCATTTGCCTTCTAGCCGTGAGTTAACTGATTTTGAAAACAGCATGTCAATTTGGCATATGTCTCACTGTTGTCAAAGGGTATTACTGAGGTGAAAATATATTTCCCAATTATTTACTTAATTCAAGTATTTACTCAGTAGGGAAAGAAATTGTTTGTTTCTCTGTTTCTATCCCTACCTGCTGGCATAAGAGTGTCAGTTGGATAGAGGTACATTTAGAAATTTTCATACTGCTTTCAAGTTGGTAGTTGGTAGTTACTTTCATATATATATCTTAATCAAACCTGAAAAATGGTAAGGCTTCCCCTGAAACAGCAGTACCACAACTGGCATCTTGTTTGCCAAATACTACAAATTATGTCTTTCTCTCTTCATCCCACCCCCTGTCCTCCTATATAAAGTGTTGCACTTGTGTATTTCACAGCATAGGCACATTCTGTATTGCCCCTGCTGCTCTCATTTTACTTCATACTTCAACACTTTAATTTTGAATCTTTCATATACATACTACTAGAACTGCACTCCATTCTATATCTTTCTATATCTTTCTATATCTTTCTATATCTATCTGTGACTTGATAAAATTCTCATTGTTTTCACAAAATCATAGAATCATAGAATCACCAAGGTTGGAAAAGACCTCAAAGATCATCCACTCCAACCATTCACCTATTACCTATATCTCCCACTAAACCATGTCCCTCAACACAACATCCAGTCTTTCCTTGAACACCCCCAGGGTCGGTGACTCTACCACCTCCCTGGGCAGTCCATCCCAGTGCCTGACCACCCTTTCTGAGAATACTTCCTAATGTCCATCCTGAATCTCCCTTGCTGTAGCCTGAAACTATTCCCTCTGGTCCTATCACTGATGACACGAGAGAAGAGGCTGACCCCCAGTTCACTACAACCTCCCTTCAGGAAGTTATAGAGAGCAATGAGGTCTCCCCAGAGCCTCCTCTTCTCCAGGCTGAACATTCTCAGCACCTTCAGACTCTCCTCATATAGCCTGTGCTCCAGACCCCTCACCAGCTTTGTTGCCCTCCTTTGAACACGTTCCAGGACCTTAGTGTCTTTCTTGCAGTGAGGGGCCCAAAACTGGACGCAGTACTTGAGGTGCGGCCTCACCAGTGCTGAGTACAGGGGAACAATCACTTCTCTGCTCCTGCTGGCAACACTGTTTCTGATGCAAGCCAGGATGCCATTGGCCATCTTGGTCACCTGGGTACACTGTTGGCTTATGTTCAGCCAAGCATCAATCAATACCCCCAGGTCCATTTCCTCTATGCAGTCAGAGGTTTTGGCATAATTTGGCATTTTGGTATAATTTTGCAGTGTTTGTTTGGATCCTAATTTTGTTGTAGCACCTTATTGCAGTCTATTCCAGTATAAGATTATCAACCTGGTAACTACATGTTTAATTCCACTTTTTAAAAATTTATTTCAACCTTTTTTGGAGTATTTACTTGATTCTATTTGCTTGTTTGTTTGTTTAAAATCCTATCATATATTCCACACAAATCTGAAGTACATTAGACTTCATCTGTTTAATTTCATGAGCTACAAACACAGATTTTTGAGTTAACCAATAGCCAACTGACCTCACATTCATGAAGAGCAAGAACTGGTGAAAAAGGAACTAGTTTTTATGTGGCATGGTTGATTGCTCATTAGAAACAGTCTATTTTAATTCTTTGCGGACATCTAACTCTTCTGTGTTAAAAGGCATTTTGGTATGCTTTGCATGACAGCCACTTTACACTGAGGAGTAGAGGTCTGTGATATTTATACAGCATTTCTATTTTAATGTATTGATATTGCGTAGCCTGTGTTTTTGTAACACTCAGCACAGTTGATCACCATCTCACCTGCTGAACAACTGTCACATAACCAAGCAGAACTACCCTTTCTGCAGAGGCTGCATTTTACTTTCAGGTTATAGTTGTGTTATCTTGTTATATGATGTTATAGTTTTAATGTCTGTCTTATGTTCTTATGTCTCTTATGTTCAGCCTGAGTGTTGTGAACACTTTTTTCCAGATTTCTGTAGAACTACTACTTCATTAGCTATATCTTCTATATGCTAAATAATGTAAAGGTGTACAACAATTCTTTCATGTGCATTAATAACAAACTTAGGTGAATGGTGAGTACAACAAAACAATTGCAGATTAAATGGAGTTCGTCTTGAAAATTGTACATTTGTCTAATCAGATTACTATGATTGCAAAAACTATGTTGACTGGAAAAATAAAAAATTTGCAATGCTAGCATTTAGTGCCCTTCTACAGACACAATTATCTTAATGGAATGGTAAATTATGGAAAAAGCTTTGTGGTTTGGGAAAAAAATATGCAGTTACTCACATATATCTAAATTCTTCTGATGAGTTTGGTAAGCAGCTGTTTCCAGTGATAAAACCATTGGCTGGCTTTAAGTTGTCCACTGATAATATATATATATGTCTCTCTTTTTTATTGTGGTGGTAAAATGTCAGAAGGAAAAAATGCTTGCAACCTTAAAAAATCATTAGAGATGGCTATTTTCATTGTACAAACAGCAGTTGCTTTCATAAGGCTGAAAATCAGCATTAGCGGTCAAAGATTAAATTCTCACTGAGGAGGTTCTCAAAAGAAAATAGCTTTTTGTGTTTTGTTCTGTTTCGTAGGTTGGGTTTCTTTATCAGTGTTTCCAAAAACAGAGCGTGTTGCTGATGAATCTAAATAGAGATGGATGTTAAGCTCAGTATCTTTTTTTTTTTCTCTCATGAAACATGCAATTATGGGATGATATCTAGAGGTATTTGCAGCTGTATTTATGGAAAGACTAATCAGTCTGATCCAGGTGTGTTTTCTGTTTGACAGCAAAGATCCTACATATTTACTTCTCCCTGTAAAATGAAATTTCATTAACTCCTGCTATCCATTCAGTAGTGGCTTCTGTGCAGTAACTATAGTTCAGACATAGCATCAATATAAATTACAATTGGCAACAGAAAAAAAAGAAAACCAAGAGTCTGCAAGAATATGAATGTGTTGATTGATATATTCAATATGCAATTAGCAATGCTTTGAATTCTTATTTCCTACAGCAGCATTGTTTGCTCCAACAGTGCAATTCTAATTCTTCAATAAACTTGCAAGCTGTTCTAATTAATTTCAGTCACATGCCTCAAAAGAACTGCTAGAATAACTTAGTATCCCTTCACTCACAGTTTTGTCCATATTATTGTGGTTAGAAAACCAGAAGTATATGTCAGGATACATTTCCCTTTATTTTTAAATATTTTGATGGATCTGACCTGGGAGTGGTTTTTCAGACCTGGAGTTTAAAAGATATATAAAATTTAAAAATATAATAACAATCTGATCAGCTGTAAGAGTTGGTGCATGTTATTGCTTGCATGCAACATTTGAAAAAGTAATCCATAGCTTTTTTTAGAATAAACAAAACCTGTATTGCTCAAAATAAAGAGGAATACAAAATAAAACTACTGCATAATTTTCCATGGAATTTTAGGAATTGGTTTGAGTTTGATAACTGCAAGTCAATGAAATAAAAAAGCTGTCTGGAAAGAGAAGATTAGTCAACCCTTCTGTAAACCAAAGACATTAATTGTACCTGAGACTGAGGTACTCAATGCCTTCTTTGCTTCTGTCCTTAGTAATCATGGCAGTTATCCTGAGGTAGTCAGCCCACTGAGCTGGACAACAGGGATGGGTGGCAGTAAAAACTCCCCATAATTCAGGAGAGGACCATTAGCAACCTGCAACTCCACCTGGACTGTCTAAACTCCTGGGGGAAATGGGATCTGGGGAACTGCAGGCCTCTCAGCCAGACCTCAGTATTGGGAAGAGTTATGGAGCAGATCATCTTCAGTGTGATCACACAGCATATATGAGACAACCAGAGATCAAGCTTCGGCAGCATGGATTCATGAAAGGCAAGTCCTGCTTGACCAACCTGATATCCTTCTATGACCAGGTGACTGACCTAGCAGATGTGTGAAAGGCTGTGGATGTAATCTACCTGCACTTTGGCAAAACCTTTTACACTGTCTCCCATATCATTCTGGAGATGCTGGCAGCTCATGGCTTAGGCAGACATATTCTTTGCTGGGTGAAGTTCTGGCTGGATGTCTGGGCACAGACAGTGAATGGAGTTAAATCCATCAGGCGACCAGTCACAAAAGTCATTCCTCAGGGTTCAGTACTGGGGTCAGTCCTATTAAATATCTTTATTCACAATCTGGAAGAGGGGATTGTGTGTATCCTCAGTAAGTTTGCAGATTACACCAATTTGGGAAGAAGTGTTGGTCTCCTTGAGAGTAGGAAAGTTCTACAGAGGGTTCTGGTTAGGATTGATGGGCTGAGGCCAGTTGCATGAGCTTCAACAAGACCAAGAGGTGCCAGTTGACAGCTGGCTGAATGTGAGCCAGTAGTGTTCCCAGGCAGCCAAGAAGGTAATCCTGGCCTATATTATTTTAGACAGCAAGATTAGGGAGGAGATTACTGATGGACAGTTGACTAAATATGAGCCAGCAGTGTGCCCAGGTGGCCAAGAAGGCCAGTGGCATCCTGGCTTCTATCTGGAATGGTGTGGTGAGAAGGACTACCCTGTACGAAGCATCGGTGAGGCCTCAACTCAACTACTGTGTTTTGTGAGTTTTGGGCACCTCAGTACAAAAAGGACATGGAGGTACTGGAGCTGGTCTAGAAAAGGGCAACAAGGCTTGTGAAGGGCTGATTTTCCATGAGGAAAGGCTGAGGGAACTGGGGATGTTAAGTCTAGGGAAAAGGAGGCTGGGGGGAGACCCTATTGCTATCTTCCAGTATCTGAAAGGTGCTTACAGTGAGAGCGGGGCAGGTCTCTTCTCACTGTTGACAGGTAACAGGAAAAGGGGAAATGGCCTCAAGTTGCACCAAGGTAAGTTTAGGTTGGACGTTAAGAAACACTTCTTTACAGAAAGGGTAGTTAAACACTGGAATAGGCTCCCCAGGGAGATGGTTGAGTCACCGTCCCCAGGTGTGTTTGAGAGCCCTTTGGATATGGTGCTCAGAGATACAATTTAGCAGAGGGTTGTTAGAGTTAGGGTACTATGGTTAGGCTGTGGTTGGACTTGATGATCTTTGAGGTCTTTTCCAACCTGAGTAATTATATAATTCTATGATTGTCCTTCTGTATTCAGCACTGGTGAGGTAGCATCTTGATTACTGTGTTCAGTTTTGTGCTCCTTGCTAGAAGAAAGACACTGAGGGCCTGGAGACTGTCCAGAGAAGTTAAGCAAAGCTGTGAAGGGTCTGAAGCACAGACCTTATGAGGAGCATCTGACAAAACTGTTATTGTTTAGTCTGAAGAAGAGGAAGCTCAGAGGAGACAGCCACCTGAAAGGAAGTTATATAAAGGTGGGTGATTCTATGACTCTATGATTCTATGAATCTACCTCTTCTCTGTAACAATGACACAGCACTGCACTGTTAACATTATAAACATCATAATTCCCATTTTGTCTTATTTTGTGGAAACACAAATGAATGACACAAGTTCTTTAGTACAATTTACTCGTAAGGCAGAGAGACATATTTGTTGTTCTGTATTCAAGTAATGCCCATTACAGTATTTCCAGTTATCTGACTTAAATTTTAAATTAAAAAAAAAAAAAAAAGAGCCCCAACAATTATGTGAACTTCTATATTCTTAACATTATGTATTTTGAGTCAAGATGAAATTTTTGTTTTTCTTTAGAGATACTGAACAGCAGAGTCAAGTCAGTGCTCCTTTTACTTCTGTAAAGGAAAGATAACAGGTTAAAGTTACAGAAATGCTGAGTAGTGTAGGAAGAGGGGAATTACAAAATCCAGGTTGGAAAAAAATAGAATAGATCAGATATACAGGAAAATCCTATTGTTGTCTGCCAGTCCCTCTTTTTGTTATTGTTGGACTCACTTTACAGTTTATCTTCCAAAACTTGGAAAGCTTAAAGAAAAAGAAAAATCTGAAATGTCTATAGTGGTGTAAGTAAAGGAACTGCAAGGAAATTACTCTCAAACGAGACACAAGTGCTAAAATGCTGTTTTCAGTTCTGTCAACTTTTGTCTTGGACTTGTCTTCAAGATAAGATTTCTGTTGGTGCTCTCTCATGGAAGATGAGTCTAGAGTTCCTCCACCTGAGCTAGGAGAGATTTTGTTCATTTGGCACAGCACACAAAAAAACATTGACAGAGAAGAGGCATTATTTGGTAAGTTTATTTTGTGAGCTTCAGCATATTATGTCTTGCAAAAATCTTGAATAGAAGTACCACAAAAAAAGAACCATCCTGCTCCATAAATCTCTATTAAAGCCTTCTTGAATATTTCTTCCTTTTATTATTGTCTCCACGGTGTTTTAATTGCAAAATCACTGGTGCAGAGGGTCTTTCTCTTTGCTGAATACTTACAACAGTGGTTTCCATGCAAACATGAACTGTAAGATGCAATGTTATTAGTGAGAATTTTGTGATGAGCTGGAGCATTCAAACAGTATATAATCAGTACAATTGTAATATTATTAAGGAGGCATTGAGCAATGGAGTACACTAAGACGCCTCAAATTCTGAGTGTGGCCACTCTAAGGAATTTTATTCCTATCACTGATGTACTCTAAATCTGCCTTTACCTTTACAACTGTGATTTGATTGAATATTAATAACTATGGTTTTTTTTAATCAGTATTTCAGCAAGATTGGGATTTCAAGAATAAAAGGCTTAATCTTTATGAAAACAATTGATCTACAAAATACCAAGTAATATCTAAAGCTGCACAATAGTATGTGCTCTCCTTATACCTCTACTTGAACTTTAACTGTCAAAGTACCTATTATGTTACTTTAGAGGGAGCAGGAAGACTTCTGAATGTCTTCTGAGATTTTTATGATCCTTAAACCTGATCTAAAAAAAAATTGTACAAAAACAATTCTAAGGGAACGTACTTCAAAATGTTCTCTTTCACAACTACTTGCTTAAATTTGAGTTTCCACTAACTTTTTGTTTAAATTATTCTTATGAAGACCAAGTCTTCAGAGATGCATATCATTTCAATATTCTCAAAATCTCTTAAGTGTGTAAAGCTGAGTATGCTCTATGCAGATTCAAGAATTTCTTGGATACTGAAAAACATTAATGATATAACATAAATTCAAAATTAGATATTGATCCATTTGCAATAATACCAACATTTATAATCAAAATTAATACAAAAAGTCTCATTAATATTACTGATTAATATTAGAAGAAAATGTAGTAATATTGATACCTTTTCTGCGGTGTAAAGCTCACTATTCCATTTTTTCTTTGGCTTTGACAGCTGGCAGCTTCCTCATGAAGCCCTAGTCAGGGTGGAGACAAGGGCCATAGAGGCTTTTGCCAAGTGTGGTACCATGAGGATTCTTATTCTTTTGTTTTGAAGGTGCTTGGGGATATCTTTTCTGAATTTTCTGATAGCAAGTGGCTGTGTAGTTCTTTACTGCTGGCTGGAGTAAACCTACTGCAGTCCTTTTTGAGACACTAAACAGTAATGTTAAAGAGTGACTGTGACTTGTTGATCATGCCTTGGCTCTCATATTGACAAATCAGCTGGTGGATCAAAACCAGAGAGTCTCAATTGTTGTGATATTGCTGCCAGTACACTGTCATGACAGCAGTTGTCACCTGCTCTTCTTTGACATGCAGCCCCACAACAGAAGAATCATCTGAGAGGCTGGGCAAGGTAGGCAGCGATTTAATATTCTTGTCATCCTCAGAGTCTACAACAAATTTACACTTCTAATTTCTTTCTAGGCCTTTTAGGTCTCTGAGGTACTTCCTTCTGAGGTAGCCTTCACAATAAGATCTTTTGCCACTTACGCAGTTTTAGACTTTAGCAGGAAAAAGTGGGAACACCCTGTCCCTGAAGGGCATAAAGTATAGGGAGAAATAAGAAATAAAAAACTTAAAATCACATTCATAAAGCATGGTTATTGGCTTGTGCACTATGAAGTTTAGATACTTCAGAAAAGAAGAAAATTACAGGAGAAACATAATAAACAAATACTTTTGCTTTATTCTTAGAACAAGAACAAAATCAAAGTCTTTAAAAAGTATTACAAGCTTGTATTGAAGGACTGAAACTGTATCTGGAAGACCTTGAAACATTCTTGTGTGTCTGAATGATGCTAAAAAATGAAAAATGTCTTTCTTCTGACTTAATATGAGGAGAAGTATGGACAATTTTTCTCTTTCTAAAGCTCTGTCACATAAATGGTTGCTACTTTTGTCAGCTTTCTAAGCTGCATGTGGTGTTCTTTTAAGTCTTTCAAGTAAAGGAAAAGAAATTTTAAACTACTATTATCTTTTCCATTGCAGTTTCTTAAACATTTTGAGACTCTGGTTTGGGTTTAGAAGAATATTGAATTACTTCACTTCATCTTCAAGGTTTTCCCTTGGTTTCCTCAGACACTCAGGTGTTTTTTTTCATGTTGGAATTCAATGTATTTTTTCTCCTCTATCGACATAACATTCCTAAAAAATTCAATTTGCTGGGCCTTAGACACTGTGGAGTGGACATGAAAATACTTTGATAAGTTCTGTGTATCCAGATTGTTGTTACGGTACATATAATTTATTTATTTATTTATTTTCTTGGTTTATGTTTAGAAATAGTCTAAGATTTGATTTTCACTGTTGTAAATAGTATATACTGTATATCTAAGGAAATGTATGCTGGATTTCAAATTGGAAATTGAAAAGGTGATTTGATTCCTCTTGCTGATGATTTCACTGTTGCAGTTCCTTTTAGGAAGGTGTAACAGAATCATTAAACAGTTTTCTCAATCTGTCTGAAAATACATTGTAATGTAGCATGAAAATTAGATGATTTTTGTTCAAATTAAGAGGTCTGGATGCTGTGAATCTATGTCTGTAATTAAAGAGAATCTGTTATTCATCTTTGTTTCTCCAATGCTGTGAGCTACTGAGCAAAATATAATTTTCATCATGGATGCTGGGGAGGTAAACAAATAAATAGATAAATAAATAAATAGATATTTTTTTAACTTTTTGGTTTTGTTTTGTTTGTTTTTCTCTAGCAGGAACAATATAATGAATGAGAATCCAATTAGTGATTTCTTTCTGGAAAAATCTAAACTGTACTGACAGAAAGTTAACTGTGCTTGGCTTACAGAGCTTGTTAAAAGTTGTCTGTGTTTTATTCATAGTTTTGAACTGAACATTGTCTTCATTTTATTTCTCCTCATCTTTAGGGAATATTTTATCTTGAAGACCACACATTTGTGCACATTAGGTTAAAAATACAACCTGGGAAATATGTTTATGTGTATGAAGGTTAGCTTCTTCTTTGATAAAATATTTTCTTATATTGCAAAACAAATAAATTTTCTTTTCCTAAATGTTAAGATACTTTGATAGCTTCTTATTCAGAACTCTTCAGCAGGGTATGTGGTGATAGAACAAGGGGAAATGGCTTCAATATCAAAGAGGGAAGATTTAGGTTAGATACAAGGAAAAAATCTTTTACAGTGAGGGTGGTGAAGCACTAGAACAAGTTGCCCAGAGAAGTGGTTGATTCCCTGTCCCTGGAGACTTTCAAGGTGAGGCTGAATCAAGACCTGGGTATTCTGACTGAGCTGTGCACATCCCTGTTTATTGCAGGGGAATTGGATTAGATGATCTTTGAAGGTCCCTCCCAACTCTAAGTATTCTATGATTCTGTGATTCTGCAGCCTGTTCTTAATAGGAATGGGATAGTTCTTTCTGTCTAGACTTCCAAGTTTACTTATCATATTACTATCTGATACATTTCCTCTAGTGGTATTCTTTCCAAGTCCTAAGTTCTAATCATAGATCTTTGGGTAATGATCAGCTTTAAAATCAGTGTTGCTACAGTAAGACAAAATGTTTTTAGAACTCAGGCTGCTTTTACTATCAAGAAGCAAATATTTCACTTAGTAAAAAGATAATCGGAATACATATGTTTTTGCATCAATATGTTGAAAGCAAAGTATACCAATACCTGTATAAAGTAGTGTAGGGAAAAATACAGTAATGCAAATTGTACACAAAGCTTTGTTTCTTCATTAGAAATGAATGCAATGCCCTCCTATACCATATATCAATTTACCTAAAGACAGTTATGATCAAAAAGCTTTTCAAGTTTATGTACCTTAATGAATAATAATAAAATGAAAATATATATATATATATCCAATAAGTGTGAACACATTTTTTATCTTTAGATGAATTTAACATAAATTTTACATCTTCAGTGATTAGATAAAATAACCCTCTTTTGTGTACTAATGACTTATCTGGCTACAGCAATACTGACAAGGTTATGATATTTAAAAAATAAATATGTTGTTAGCTTTTCTGGCATGTTAGCTGTGCATGATACAACCCAAGTTGAATAAGATTCTACTAACTTTTTTGAGATTTTGCTTGTTCTGTATGATTACACAAATTGTACTAAAGACATAAAGACGTAAAATTATTCTGACAAATATATGATGTCTTTGATAGGATCTGATTTTTTAGAAATCTAGTGGGACGATTATTCAAAATCTCTTTAATATCTCTAAGCTTGGCTAACATTTGAAAATAAATATTAAATAAAATGGATGAAAAAAATATTACGTAAAATTGACTCCTTAAATGTTTTTGTGCACCATTCAGCTTAAGCACACTGAAGGATTTGCACTGAATAAAGGAACACTGCTGCCAGTAGCTGGCTTTCACTTAGAGATTTTGACAATGTGAACAAATTTGTTTGAGAGACGGGTAGCATTATTTATTTCTTGAAACCAGTTTGAGCAAGAACCCTGACACTACAGTCATTAAGTACAACTGCAGAAATCATCATTAAAGTTTATATTCTGATTTTGGTTTATAAAAATGACATTAATATTATGAATACATGCACTGAAGAAGGAAAAAATATGATAGAAGGGGCATAAAATTTGTAATTACAGAAGTGTTTGCCACTGTATTCATTAAGGTAAATTCCTCAGCTGTCATCCTTAAAAAGTCTTCAACTGCTTTTAAACTCAACCTCTGCCCTGGAAATTGGGTATGCAAGTATTTGTCTAGGATGTATTTTCATTTTATATGCATTAAGACTGAAAATCAGAAGCACCGATTATATAGGCAATTGTTATGTTATAATTTTGTTCATAGTCTATGTTACCAAATATTAAATAATACATCTAAAGGAAAACAACATTAATTTTGTGGGATGTATTATCATTTTTATTTTTATTTCTTAATATGGTTCTGTTTTGTGGAACTGGTAAACATGAGACAATATGGATTTCTTGGCAAGGGCAGTTTTTCAAGTTTCTGTTGTGCTTGATTTACCATCTGTACTTGTTCACACTCCAGTGTGTTCTGCTTCTAATTAGGATGTGGATAACAGGATGAGACTTGGAGAATATGAAGGGAGAAAATGAGTGGAAAGTTAGGATATGATGTTTAGATTAAAGTTCAAAAAAACTTTTTAAAAACTAATTGTTATTATCATGAGCATGTACTAAAAAGCTGCACTTGCACATTTCCTCTGAAGTACACTTGTCCTCTTCTACAATACCATACTACAACTAGATATCAAACAGCACAAATTCTACACCTCTTCACATTATTTCATTGTCTCTATATCGTGTAAACCAGTTCAACATTTGACATAGTGTTTTATTTATTTTCTCTGTGCCTTCTTAATTTACACTGTTTTAACATTGAGAATAGCTGAAACCACACTTATTTTGACAGAACATGTCTATGTGAATCTAGTGGTTTGTGCTTGCCTTTTTTACACGCATAATTTTTAAAGTGTAATATTTGTTTTTGTGTCTTTCTCTGTATATATCTGCACACACTTTACACATATGCATATTTATTTTTACATATACATTTTTGTTTTTCTTCATTTGAACAGTGAATCTTCAAACTACCTTTTTCAAAACTGTTGAATGATAAATAATTAAATAGTTGTGTGTGGTCACGAAGGTATTAGTCATCATGATTCCAGTTCCATGTCATACATATTAGAAACAGAGCTAACATACAATTGGTGTTAAGTCCCTTATGAATGTGTATAATTCTTAATTTCCCTGCTCTTAGATATAGTATTGCACAGTTCAAGTGGGACTTAATCTCATTTTATTTATTGTGGAATTCACTCCTGATTTTCTTATTTTATTTTTTTTCTCCTCTGGTGGTATTGTATCTTTTAGAAAACTCTACTGTGTCCTTGAAAGCCACTGTCCACATGCAAAATAAACAAGCTGGCTTTGGGTCAAAATAAATTGGAATCTAATCTGAAACTATAAGGGAAACATTAAAGGTCATGTATCTCATGTAAAGGCAGTATGCTAATATTTTAGTCATAGGTTAGGTCAGGATATGCGGTTTTGATTATTTTTGTTTGTTTGTTTTCCAGTTACACTCAAAACCACACTGCAACTTTGTTTTTCTCGTGTAGATTTAACAATAGTAGGTCACTCTGAAACTAATGCTTCTCATTTATTTCCATGGAAACTACAACACATACTAAAAACAGTATTTGACAGAGCAAATTCTCTGTTCATCCAGAACATGGCTTGTCTCTCACATCGCTGCTACCACTGTTGAAACACTCCACCCACTGCCTCGCTGTGCTCACATCCAGTGTTTGGTCTCCATAACTGTTCAGCAAGTGCCAGTAAATGTCAGTGGACGCTATTTTTTTCTGCATGGAAAAATTCAGTGACACACCTTTGATTTCTACACACTTCCATGTCAGACACCACTGTGTCAGACTGCCCCTCTGCCACCATCTGTCGCACAGCAACCACATGTAATGGAGTATTGGTGGGAAGCTTTAACCTCTATTGCCATACCACTAACATCTGCCTCTGATGCTGCAGGCCAGCACAATAAAGTAGGAAGCATTACTTTTGGAGCAGCCATTTTACATTAAAATTCCCTGCATGACATACATCAAAATTAATTAAAATAGAAATTAAGTAAAATTAAAAATAAAAATAAAAATAAAAATAAAAATAAAAATAAAAATAAAAATAAAAATAAAAATAAAAATAAAAATAAAAATAAAAATAAAAATAAATGGTGTCAAACTCTTGTTTTTTCCTCCCTGTATATTCAAAGTTTGCCATTTGATTTAAAGAAATGGAAAAGCTGTCTCCAAGTCTTACTGACCTTAGCTGATCATAGTGTATTCAGGCAAATTATATACACTGTTTAAAATTAATGCTGCTGAAGTTACTGCAGTGTGTCTTGATATTACTTTTTACAAAAAGTATTTGCTCATTATCTCTTGCTCTGCAAGATTTCCTACTGGAACACAAATTCCCATAACAGACAATTCTTTTGTGGTCTGAAGTAACCAAATGACCCACCTTTCTAGTTTTAATTGAAACAGCATGCTTTCCCAAATAGAGAAAACCAGAGCCCTGTTGTGGTGGCACTGATTAACAGCTATCTTTCATCAGAATCTTCACTGTAAGCAAAAACTACCACTATTTCTCCAAGCTGCTATGTATTGAAATTGTATGCAAGTATTCTGTGAGTATTTAAACTGTTAATTATCATAAAATTGTATATTAATGAACTTACTTGGAAGACAAAAATCCTTCAGACATTTCAGACGTCTTTCATTACAAAAGCCAAACCCTCACTGAACTGGCTATCCCTGATCCTTTCCTTTTGTTCCTTCTAAATGATTCCTCTTAACATATATGAAATGAAAGGTTTGATGTAAGCATACTGTTTGCTTTCAAATTTTACCATTGGCTGCAGTACTTACCAAGAGTTATGAATATGCAGAATCTTTTACTTTCAGGCTTAAGCTCTAATATTCAGAAATACTTTCCTCAAGCAGTGTGTGTGGTTTGGTCATACTCTTCTAGTTGCTGGTAGTGGTTTAAAAGCTTATATGAGGAGGATCCAGGCAGACACTGAGAATAATTCTTGCTCTTGTTTCATGGAGGTCTTTCAAAGTTCCCGGAGGTGACAGGAACAAATGAAAAAGCTTGAAAAATTCTTGAAGATATTAAGCAGCCCACATATACTGAACAACTTTATTTTGATAAATGTTCAAAATTTTCAGACTAAAAGGTAGAATATGATTAAATTATGAGAACTCTTTATACTGAAGCAATTCAGTCCCTGAAGTCTCTTTTGTAGCTTGCACCAAAATATAACCAAGCAGAAATTTCAGGAAAGGAAATCAGGAAAAGAAGTAATGTTCTGAAAGATCAGTACTTCAGACATTTTTCCAAGCAATATAGTTTAAGCAAAGGAAATTACAAATAGAATAGCAGTAAAGATGTACAAGAAAATTCAGGTGTAATCCCCTTACTATTAGGTGAGAAGATTGGTGTCAGCTTTGAACTGTTTATGTATGATGCATGAGTATAATGCCAAGCCAAGGTAGCTGGCTGCAAATCTGACTGTTAATGGAATGCACTGATGTATCTATAAGCTTAAATGCTGGAGCTATTTTTTTTCCCAGTAGCTGAAGAATTCAGCACATGTGGTTGGCACATGCCTCTAAAACTGAAAATTTTGGAAGGACTATTTTCAGGGAAATTAAAGAACTCTTTAAGGAGAGGTAAGCCAGAACTTGGGCAGAAATTCAGATCAACAAGGTTGAAAAAGAAAGGAAAATATTTAGGTGTGTGATAATGTTCAGTATGAACTGTTATTGTTTCTGGACAGACTTTTAATCACATAGTAATTCACTAGTATGTGACAACAGTACAATTCATTGAAGATATACTAAAATGAAAATAGACCCAGGTAAAGTAACTGCAACCTTGAGAGAATGACTTATTGGAAATGTGGAACCTGATAATATATTACTGGTCAAATTGAAATTGTTTGCTAAAATGCAACATCAGCTCCACAATTTGAAACCTAAAGTTTGAATTTTCATTTCCAAGTATTAAGATTTGTTTAAAAAACAACAACAAGGACAACAAAAACCAACCCCCACAACCACCACATGTATTTGGTTCTTTCCTGTTTTAATTGTAATAATTACTATGAATTGAAGAGATGTTTGACTTTATATTAACATAGAAGTCTCTGGAATGCAAGAGTTCAGAAAGATGCTGGATGGTATAGTGCCTTGTGGTTAAAACTTGCCACAAGACAAACTAAATCAGCTTCTACCCCCACAGGAAACAGGGGAAGTGTTAATCATGCCCTAAAGTAGAAGCTGAACTGTAGGAAGGATTCAAATTCCCATATGGCAAAGGGGGAGAGGTGTTTGGTATGGGAAGAAAAATTAAAAGAGTATGAAAACAAGTTTGGAGAATTCTAATAATAATAATAATAAAAATAAACTGGGTAGATTTGTTAACAGACACCCAGTGGGAGGTAATGGCTTCTTACTGATTCCTAAAATTAAGCTAGTTGTTAGATTATGTGCTCTAGCAAGCATTCTTTACATTAGCATGCAAGATGGCAGAATTTGATTGAACGATACCTAATCTAATGCTCAATTATACCTTGTGATTTCTGTCTGTGTTTGAGCTGACTTTAAGCAATTTCTTAAGTGATTAGTTAAATATTGTTAAAATGCTTCATGTGTTTTGGTATGTAGCTTTAACTACTGGAACTTAGAGTAGTATGAGTATTACAATATTTCAGATAGCAAATGTGTATGTGAGTGCATGCATATATGACACCTGTATTGCAACTGTGAGGCCAGCAGCTCCACAGAATAAGGAACTCTCTCTAGTTTGCAAACCAGATAAAGAATGTTAGCTATGCATTTTAATTTTTGAGAATGAATATAAAACAAAACAAACTCTGGAAAGATCTTTTTATCTCTCTAGTGAGATCGCCTTCTTTAAGAAGTACAAAATCCTGCATGAAAATATGCATTCTGAGAGTGCGTCTTATTGATCACAGATGATCAAAATGAATATAAATTCAGAATGAAGTATTTGTAGAGGTAAACAGGAGAGTGGTCTCCCTCTCCCCCTAGAGAGCTAGTAGAAGTGCTGTACAGCTCTGGCTGGCATCTCACCTGATGGTTGCTTTGTTAGTCATCAGTGAGATCTTAGACAGGACACTGCTAGGAATCACTCTTCAGGACTCCAAAGATCCCTTTGAGCCATTCACTGAGGACAACATTGCCCTGGGGGAATGTTCTGCCAAGCAGCATAGAACTGAGTGAGGCAGTAACCATCCAGGGAAAATCAAAGCATGTTTGTCCAAAGGCTCAGAGACAGGCTGAACTTCATGTAGTTGAAGTCTCTAAATCTCAGTATTCCGATGATACCAAAACAGAAGTAAAAGGTGCTGAGCGGGAAAGAGAAAGAAAGTCAGCTTTCTCATCAAACAGGACTGAATTAATGATCTACAACTAATAGTTTTAGACCTTATTCTACTGATAGCATTTGACTGAAGGAAAGAAAGGATGGTGAGGTGCTGAAACAGATTGTCCAGAAAGGTTTTGGATGCCCCATCCCTGGAGACATTCCAGATTAATTTGGGTGGGCAGCTTGGTCTGGTTGTTAGCAACTGTGCACATAGCTGGGGAGTTGGAATTAGATTATCTTTAAGGTCTCCTCCAACCTAAGCCATTCTATGATCCATTCTAAGATGAGACTCAGTTTCTCAGGGGAAGAAGACTGAACAACGCAACTTCACTATTCTTCAATAAAAATAAAATAAAATAAAAATAGGGAAGCAAAAAATGTTATGACCCCTTAGAATAATACTTTAATGTTCTTAAAATGAAAATGATATTTTGAAATGGCTTCATTTTACATAATGGCAAAATATTTAACCTAAAGAGTCTGAAATAATATAATAGTGAGATGTATCTAATTCTGTGATAGATGGAGTGAGGGAGGCAGTAGGGGGGAAATGGAAGCAGTTGTTTTAGTACATATAGTTTGAAAGTATTTTGTTTCCATTCAAAGATAGATGTGTTATACTAAGAGAAAAATAAGGTAGTTTCTGTAACCTGGAATGTATGCCCTGAAAAGAATTTGATAAAAGAAGGTAAGCTGACTTCTCTTGTAGCCCATATTTTAGCTGAACATTAGTAAAAATACCTAAAACTAATGTTATGAATGGCAAAGTAGCATTTCCTTTACTAAACAAAAGAATTTTTTAGCTCTAATTTCTACAGCTTTTCTCCTACTGTTGTGTTTCTATTTTTGTGTTTTTTTGTTCTTGTTTTCTTCATTTCATCAAAGCCAAATGTACGCTAGGGACAGACTTCTAGAATTTGTGAATTTTTTGACACACAGAGGCTTCACTTAGGTAAACATTATTTGTCTTTTGTACTGCATTTTCATGTGTCTAAACTGGTATTTCGTACTAATTTGTTCACACATATACTTTGATAAGCTTTCAGAGATGGATCTCTACAAATTAAACCCATTGATGCTCTCTGCAAGGAGTAGAAAAGAGAGAGAAGGGCCTAGTTCCATTTTTCTGAGGATATAAAGGTGACTACAAAACTGGGATTAATATTGCTCTTGTGCAGGACTGTTCAGTTGGCCTCTTCAAATCATGTTACTGTTTAGTTTCTTAATTGTAAAAATCTATTCAAAACCCTTAATCAAATATGAGACCAGTCACTTTTTCCTAGCAACTCTGTCTCTCCTTAATATATTCCTCCAAAGTTAAATAGTCTGTGTAAAACATACTCATTCGAGGAAGGAAAACACTCTTTGAGTTGCATAGTTACATAAGCATTTTCAAAAAAGAAAATACTGATGTATCAAAACAAAATCAAACTTTTTTTATAAAGCAGCTTATAAAAAATTAACAACTGCATGAATTTTGTGAGTGGTAAAATGCTTGTAGGACACTGGATTTTCTTTCCTATTAGTGTCAACACTGAATCAAGAATGAAGTTAAGAGTTTGTTTCCAGGCGATTTGTTACAAACAAACAAACCTGATCCATCTTTTCTAAGTATGCCTATTACCCAGTGTGGATGTTAAACTCTTTAATAATCATGTAAGATTTATGCTTCAGGAAAATAGTAGAACCATCAACAGTTATTTATAAAGAAAAGACAGAAATGTCAAGAAAATTTACTTCAGAAGTGGATCAGAAAAAAAAAAAAAAAAAAAAAGACAGAGAAAAGGTAGTCTGCGGTCAATAATTAATGTGATAACCTTGCATTTTCTGTAATATGAATTTATACCTACAGATTCATTTAAAACAATTACAAGACAAATGAGAAAGGAGTGAAGCAAAATTAGCAAAGGTGTTTCACATGTAGGCAGCATAATGTGAGGCATTCATACTGAATAACATTGGTGTAGGCAAAGATAACTTAAACCTTTTCACTTCTTACTTTGAGCAATGTTTAGTGGGAGAACCTTGCTTTTAGCACTTTTTATTCTGTCTTTGACTCTCTTTTTTCAGAAAGGTCACATGGTAATTCTGTGTGTAAAATATATATACATCGATAAAAAATGGGCCATTGTATTTGAAAACACAAGCAAAAAGAGTATGACAATTTTAAGAAAAACTGATGCTAAATGATGTAGCCCATGTTCACTGAATCTTCTCAAACCACAACGTATCCAGATGCAAAATTAATGGCTGCTTCTTGACCTAGTTGTGTTGGTACATTTTCTGACACATATAGCTTTTACTGTTCAGTGTTCCTTCTGTAAGTTTTGATCTTTTAGCAGTCTTTCATTTATTTATTTATTTTCCTTCTCTTTTAGTTTCATGGAGAATTGAAAGAAATAGGGTGAGATCATAATCATATTATTTAATGAACTGAAAATATTGAAAACCTTGGCAATACTTTTGACAGCCACAGAATGAAAAGAACACCTTAGTTGCCTCTGTTATAGTTTTCCTGCAAGTTTTTTTTCTGAAATGCACTTTGTCTTGTTTGCAGTCTATAATAGAAACGCAGTATGAAACTTTTATACACAGACTTCTTTCACATACAGTAAGATATATGATACATTGCTAAAAAACATCTCTAGTCAAATAAAATAAATGTGAAATACAGGATTCTTCAGTACATAATACAATTTATACAGTAATTATTTTCATGCATTTAATAATGTAAACAGCACTGAAATTTTAAGTGTCTATGGATGTTGAGGAGTATTAATTTATACCAAAAAAAGCAATGATAACGCACACTTGAAGGTAGCTAGTCATTTGACCATATAATCATGGCAAAAAATCTTCTGTTTCTCAAAGATCAATTGTCATACTAAAAAATCTGAATTTTTAATCCTGGTAACTTTAATATGCTGTTTTTTTCACCCTAATCTTACAAATGCCATGGCCACAGGCTTTATGATGGAAGAGTCTGCACTGCCTCACGTCCCCTGAATCTGAGAAGATTCTTTGTAGTATGACTAAAGCAGTGACACTATTATAACACAGATCAGTTAAAATAATATTGAAGAAAGCTAGAGCACAATATAAGTTCCCTTTGCCCTGTACAAGAAGGTTTTATTTCTTTCCTTTAAAGTGATTTTTTTTCAATAAGTTATCTTCAAAACTGTGCAGAGACATGCTGTACATGCTGCAAAAATCAATCCAATAAGTTCTCCTACATCACGATCCTGTTCTGAGAATCACAGGAGAAAAACAAATGAAAACAAACAAACAAAACATAATAAGCACCTTTGTGAGTCTAGCTTAACTAAATTTTAGTTTATGTAAATTTTTAGTTTAACTAGAGTTTATATTTTTTCAGTAGTTTATCTGCCTTATCTTACTACTTTTCGGAGTAAAAATATGATTTAGTACAAGATGAAGAAAGGTTAAAGAAAAAAGGAAACACTAAATAGGGTCCCAGGAACAAAGAGGCATAATGATTTTTCTGAATGAGTTCCTACCATGATTATTCATGGTACGAATTATTTTATAAGCAGTTTCCAAATTCGAAGAAAGGAAAAACAAACTGTTGCCTACTTCACCACACAGATAAAGAAGTTTTAAATGATTGCCTCAGGAAGAAAAGCTAATTTTTAAATAAATAAATCTTGGTGGAAGGTATAAATTGGCAAATTGTATGGTATTTCTAGTGGATTGTTAATCTAAATCAATGACATCAGAAGAAAAGGGGCAGGGGGAGGAGGGAGGGAAAGAGGGGAAGGGAGATAAGCTATTGTACCTGGATTTATAAATTTATTTTCAGCCTTATATCACTAGGCTGGAATCTGGAGTGAAAGTGATTGATTGGGCAGTGAGAACAAAGTCCTTCTACAGCATCCAACACTGAGTGCTTTAACTTCATGCCTAAGAAGTGTTCTCATAGAAGGTGCCTGCGTTTTCTACAGTGGTAGCAGTGCATATGGTTGTCTAATGACAGAAATAATTGGTATTGTGATAAGTCCATTAAAGACAATTATGTTGTCAATACCTCAGATCATCTTTCAGTTTTACTAAACACCTAAAAATATGCTTGCTTCTTCCTCTGCGTATTCCAAGTCTTCACTTCCTTTAAAAATGAATTGAAAACAGAGCCTTTAAATGCCTGAGTATATTTAAAAGAAAGATCTTTGATCCCTGTAGATTTTTGATTATAGAACAGAGATCTGAACATACAGTGTAAACTTAATTTAACGCTTGGATCTTTATAAAGGACAAGCAAAGTTGCCTGCAGTATGGGGATGACTATGAGTGCTGGTGCTCTGCTTAGGAAATTTGCATAGGTGAGAAGATCGCTCTAGTTCTTATTCCATATCCGATATATGTACTTCTCTGACAGACTCTTTTGGTGCTTCTGTCTCAGATTTTGGGTGTAACATAGTTAAGTTTATTCTTCCACTCTCAGAAATGATTTCTTCCAGTCATACTTCAGATAGAGGCATATCCAAACCAGATTGCCCTTGTGTGACGTTTATTTTTCCTGCAAATAGCTCTGAAGTAAGGTGAGATCCTTGGTGCATGCTTGAGTCTCCAGATATGCAGACCTTTGTCTTCATCTATCAGCCAAGAGAAAAAAAAGCAAATATTAGTAGCATGGTTGACTAGGTAATTCAGGGATGAGTTCAGTTTAAATCTTAACTAACATGACTTATGGTTGTGATGGCATTGTCTATCATTATACTGGGGATAGACTGAAAATGAGTATTTTTTCAGTGCTAAGATATGTGTCTGATTAAAATTTTCTTTTTACAAATATGATTTAAAAAAAAAAAGACACGAATATATGTTACTACATTAAAAAACACATTTGTGTAAATGAATGTAATGAATAACTAAACTTGATGGAAAATGTGAAAATACTCCTCTCTTTCTTAATTTCTAGGTGGGAAGAAAGGTGATTTGTGGCTGGAATACCATTAGTGCCTCAATTCATGAAAGCATTGCTTTTGGGAAGTATGACACACTCTCCTCATGCTGACCTCTTGTAAATAGAAAAGATTCTGTGTTATAAACTAAAAATGAACCAATTTATCTGACTGTTTACATGAGTCGAATGTGATAGTTCCTTAAATGAAGACAGCTTTTCAAACATAATTATTTTCCTCTTTCATTTTCAAATTGGAACTCCAAAAATTTGTATAGATTAATTTTTCATTGCTTTTCATTTCTGTTCAGACAGTTGTCACTCTATATGCTTTTTAGTTGAGTAGTTGCTTTTCACTTCATCAAAAGTCAATAAGACTACAGAAAATGAGTTGAGCCATCCAACTATGTTGAACAAATGACAATAAAGGACTAGGTGTCTGAGAGATTATCTTCCTCCTCTCTTAAAAGTAATGTTTTGTTTTTTTTTTTTTTCTCTATATGCCCAACAGGAGGATCCATACTAGGCAAACATATTAAATCACTGAGGTTACCAGGAAAGCAAAAGTTGTAAAGTTGGTGCTCTTTTTTTCATATGAAGTCACATTCTGTGAAAATACTGGCTATGTTGTGGGGATTATCCATCTGAATGCAATGTAGTGATAGTTTGTAATCCACACTTTGCTAGGTTTACTTGTTAGGCAGCTAAAAAAGGTATCAAATGGAACAGTTTCAATCTGGTTGTTATTACATGCAACTATCTCTACAAATCCAGGCATGGAATCTGTGGGAAAGATTAATTCAGTGGTATTGTATTTACCTGAGAAGGTAAATCCATTGTGTTCATATATTTTTAAGTTGTAGGCAAGGTCTGTTATTCCTATATAACTCTTATTTTCTTTTTTGCTCATTCTTCCTGTTTCATTATAGCAAACAGATTCCTTTATAGACTGTCTACGAGTTTTTGGATTTAGATGCTACAAAAGAATACACAAACAGAACAAGGTACAAAAATTCAGGAGATTCCTTGAAAGTACTGATGAAAACTGATGATGGAGGAGTGTTATGAGCTGACTCTGAGCTTCTCTGGGTAATGTACAGAGGTAGCGAGGTATGAGATCCCCTTGGGGCAAACTGAGATGAAACGACAAGAAATAATCAGTTAAATGCTTATTTGTATACTACTACAATACTCAGGATTGTATCTGTACATTATTGTCAATAATGTCAAAGCTATGATTATATGCCTTTCATTACATTCAAACAGAACTTGAAAAAAAGGCAGAGAGAGAAAGAAAGAGAAGAATTGAAAAATAATTAAAAAGATATAGATATGTAACCAACCGTGGATTCAGCCATGTCATTGTATTCAGGGTTCTTCCACAAAAAAAAAAAAAAAAAAAAAAAAAAAAAAAAAAAAAAGGAGGAGCTTAGTCACTGGCTATGATTGAGGTATGGCCCTACTCCTGTTCAAGCATGCTTTGAGATTAAGAATATTTTGGAAGTGAATTGGAGGGTCTTCAGAGGATTTAGTTTGTCTGTTGTAATTCAGTGGGTCTACATGCTATCACATGAAAAAATCAGTCAAGAAAAGCCATGTCTTGTCCTCACAAGCCCCTCTCCTTCAGCCATTCCTTATATAGTTACTGAGGTGATCTTTTACTCTTCCACTGAGTATTGGGGATGTTAACTCTTTTGCTTCTCAGTCTCTTATAAGGAAGCAACAGGGAAAGCTGTGCTGGTGGAGCTTGTACTAACAAAGACAGACTGGTTGGGAATGTGAAGACTGAGGGCTGTCATGTCTACAGTTACGACAGGGTAGTGGAGTTCAGTATCCAGCAAGGGGAAGCAGGGCAATAAGTAAAATTGCAACCCTGGATTTTAGGAGAACTAATTTGACCTTTTCAGGAATATGCTTGGAAGAATTCCATGCTAGTGAGCCTTAGAAGGATCCAAGACAGCAGGTTAGTATTCAAGGATCACTTCCTCCAGACTCAAGAATCCTGCAGCAGTATGCACAAGAAATCAAGCAAATGGGGAAGGAGATCTGCATGGATAAACAAGGAACTCATGACAAAACTCATGAAATAAGCAGCAGGTGCACAGAGTGTGGAAGTAGGGATGGAACACTTGGGAAAATTTAGGGACACAGTCACAGTACGCAGAAATGAAGGACAAAAGCCTAGGCCCGTTTAAACTTAAATCTTGCTAAGATGTTAAGGAAAATAAGAAGGTCGTCTTTGAATACATCAGTAACAAAAAGAAAACTAAAGCCCTTGACTGAATGAAGCAGGGACCCTGGCTACAGAAGATGCAGAGAAAGCAGAGATACTGAAAGCCTTCTCTCCTGCATACTTCACTGACAAAGTCAGCCCTCAGTAATCCTTCACCAGTCCCAAGAGGAATTATGGAGAAAAGAAAACTTCTCTTGTACAGGCTGGAGGCTGGGAACAAGCTCTGTGAAGGACCTGAATGTGAACAACAAGTAAGGTGATCATGAGGATGTGAAATGCAGGTTTCTGAACATAATTTCATCATTTACTAGATACACATTCCCTCTGAAAGTTAGTGAGATACAAATGTATCTCCATTTTAATATTACTGAATGCTGAACTCAGTAAGGTGTACCAAGTTTGAAGATTTGTTATTTTCATTAAGCAAAAAAAAAAAAAATTATTCTAACCATTGTTTAAAGCATGATTTAAACTACATAGTCAGCTTAGGGCTGAATAATTTAACATTATTCCTCTTAGTATCCATGGAAACAAACTCCATATCTGAATAGATATCATGATGAAAATACCTTAAGATTAGTGAAGCGTTCTCTTCCTGTATTATGCCTTTTTGATAGAGACATAAAGAAGTAAGTAAAATCAACAGATGCTGGTTGCTAGAGTTGGAATGTCTTAGAACTTCAGATATATGATCTTGTTTTAGCTACAGTGCTGAGAATTGGTAATATAGTTGTATCTGTACTGGAATCAAGGAATGAAGTATAAATACAATAAATTCAGGAAAAAAAAATTGCCATACTTTAAAAGATGAAAGCATGTGAATTTAAAACAAACAAACAAACAAATAAAAACAAGAAAAAAAGCCTTAAAATGTGATAATAATATAGAGTCTGGGAGGAAAATGAATGAGACCAGGCTCTTCTCAGTGGTGTGTAGCAACAGGTCAAGGAATAAAAACCTAAAACTTGAGCATAGGATGTTCTGTACTAACATGCAGAAGAACTTCTTTACAGTAAGTGTGATGGAGCACTGGAACAGGTTGCCCAGAGAGGCTGTGGTGTCTCCTTCTATGGAGATATTCAAGGTCTGTCTGGATTCCTACCTGTACAACCTGTTGTAGGGTACCTGCTTTATCAGCAGGGTTGAACTCAATGATGTCTTAGGTCCCTTCCAACCCTTGCAGTTCTCTGATTCTGTGATTCAGTAATACATATAGTGAATATTCTGATATAGCAGTACCTTTCTGTTTCAATTAAAATGCAAGCCAACTGATCATGCATGAAGGTAAATTACTACAGTTGTCTAAACAAAACAGAGGAATATTGCTAAACTTAAATTTGTAAAACACAAGTATTCAAAACAGATGTCTTTTCTTGTACGTTATTAGAAGTATTTTATTATTGGTATATTTATGTATCAAGGGGACCCCAAATAAAGAATAACAAATATGCTGGTTAGGCCTCTAAACAGTGCATACTTCTTCATAGCACCATTCTTCTGATCAATAATCATGATCATAAATTATTTTCTCTGTTCACCTGTTGGCATTCCTGCTTCATCAGTATGGGGACTGTTTGATCATCTGATGCTTTCCTAACTTGCTGTATGGTAAGAAAACTGCGAAGGGACACGGTTTTGCTTTCAACTGAATCAAAGCACGACAGCTGAGCCTCTAAAAGAATACTAAGTTTCTAAACACTGCAATCTGAGTGAACTAGGATAAATTTGTTCTCAAGATATCAATTTCTTAGCAGTGGCAATAAAACAGAATCTGTACTTCTCAGCCCATCACAATGCCATGTGAAACTTGCTAGAAAACTGGTGATACTATAAACATTAGAGAATAGAAAGAAAGTAGAGAAGACAGATCTGTTACTCCCTCCTCTTATGCTGATAACAGTGACACCATGCCAGGTATTTACTCCATTGTTGCTATCACCCTACCAGTTCCTTGAAAATTACGTACTCTGTGATGAGGTAAAAAAAATTATAGTGAAACTATTTGTATATCAGCACAGATATAAGGGGGTAATGTGATGTCTAAAGAGTTTAATGATACTTTTCATAACATATATATAGATAATTCATGAAAAAGTCAATGTATAAAATGCTTAAGCATTCATTCTATTGAACATGATTTACCATTGAAATGAGAGAACAATACCCTTGAATAACTACAACAATCATAAAATTTCACCAAATGTTTACAGAAATGATTTTCAGTTTCCCTAACAAGAGATGACAATAATATTTGGCAAACATCAGTATACTGTGACCTTGCCTGTGTTTGCCACATAAGCCAAATATCTGAACTATGAGTTTGATTCTGTTTTCATGGGAATGTATTAACCAATGGAGAGCTAAAGTACATTGCAAATAAATCCTCCTTTATAAAAGATTTTCTTCTAATTAGAACATTTCACTGATTAAAATTGCTTTGCAGATCATAGAGTAGCTATGTATAAAATTTTAATTAGATAAATCTGTGCACAGCATGGTTCTTATGGATTCTATGTTTATGCTGTACTGTGTGGATTAGAATCGGGGAAAGGATGTATAATCTTACTCACTGAGATGAAGTGTTGAATTGTTATTTTATTTTATAATATGATCATTTTCCTATTTCCTAATCCAAGAAGCCAGATACCTTATTAGAATTCATCTGATGCAAGCACAGTTAAAAAAAAAAAAAAAAAAAAAAAAAAAAAAAAAAAAAGCATTTAGTGATTTAGTGTAGTAGGTAATACATATACATGATTTTTCTAATTCTTTTGAAAATACACAACCTTCTAATGTTTGCAAGACAAACACATTTCCATTTAATCAATTCCCCCTTTTCAGCTGTGAAAAAAATAATGAATACAGTCTGTGTGCTTTTATCAGTGCAAGTGTGATCAATATCTTTATTCATGCGTTTTTTGTCCGTGGAAATGTGCTTCAGTCTGGGAATCCAGCATGCCTGTGAAATGTCAATTGATTTTGGAGAAGGAAACTTATGGGTATAAGTATCAGTATAATTTAACTACTTTGTAGATATGTAGAAGAAAGCTACATGGCTGTACTCAACATTTCCAATGTTTGGTGTACAAGCATTCTCTCCCTAGGAGCTGTACCAACGAATCAGCAGATGATTTAGTGAGATATATTTACATTTTAGAAATCCTTATGTGAAATTCAAAAAATATAGTTAATTTCCAAATTGATTTTTGAACACTGAATCAGTTCTACCTGTTATAGTAGCACCACAGTTAGAAACTGAGTACCAGAAAATGTAAAGACCAGACAAAATCCTAAGAGTTTCTAACATCTGCCTTTGTAAGTCAGTGATTAAAAACCTGTCTCTTTCAAATTACTTTTGTTTCAAAATGTAACGGTTGTAACATAGTCTCAACATAGTTACCTCTTCAGAAGCATTCTCATTAATAACCCTGTTGAAGTATTACAAAATTAAAAATTAAAAGTATTAAAAAAAATAGGTGTAAGGCTGTTATGCAGCACCCTTTAAACATAAATGAATGAAATAATTGAATATTTTAATGTTCCTGCAGTCCTAACAAGTTATAAACTTGTTTATTCAGTGTAGGCTTCTAATTCCCAAAAAACTGGAACAGTCTTTCATAACTTTCATACTTTAACTTCAAATCCAATTCTGCATTAACAGTTGAAAGTACCTGTTTGAAGAACCACTGCTTTTAGCTGTTCAGTAAATGTTATCTGGAGACTTTCAATCTGTGCTTTCAATGTCAGCTTTATCTGTTATGGTAGTAACATATTCAACAATAAATTAATCCTCTAACTGCCTAAGGACAGCGGTGCTTCACAAAAGATGTACCCTTTTTTTAATGATACAGTCTCTCAATTTATGGGATAAGTAGTTGTTTGTGTCAGGAGTAAATTTTCAGGGACTTGTGTGTGTGTGTGTGTTTGTTTGTTTCTAAAAAGAAAGTACCATATTTTGCTCCACCAACTTCGCTTTCTAAGCTTTTTATTCAAGAAGTGTTATGTCACAATGTATTTACAAAATGGTACCCTAAATGTGCTGTCAACTTTAATTCTAACTTCAAGTTGCATTAATTAAATGCTTATCTTCAAAAATGCATATGTATTCCCCACTGATTTTCTCTAGATTTCCCATGAATTACATAATGTTTGCAGTGGAAATCATGGAAGATAAAATCACATTTCCAGAGTTCGTTGCCTTTATCTTACTTTATTTTTTTTTAAAGATATTGGACATGTTATTATTAAATTTATATTTATCATAAATCTATGAAAGAAAACCTACAAAAAGCCGATTTTCCATTATCAGACATAAAACATAGTTCACAATGACTACTGTAAATGTTTTATTTCTGTCTTGGAAACAATTTTTCCCCGTTCTATTCCACCTGAATCTGTTGAAAATTATGCATAGTACTAAAGAATGCACCTAAAATCATACCCCTTCTCCTCAGGAGGTTCAGTTCTACAACAAAGTGTGTTCTTCAGAAATTTGACTCTTTCCAAATGCTTTGATGTGTGACTTTTCTATTTCTTCACTGCAAATTCTGAATATACTCACTACCTCTCAGTGTATTAACTGTCTCCTTGTTTTTGTTAGTATTTAAAACTGACATTATTTGCCTATGTATCATTAACATATTCAAGAGATCATACCATCTTATTTCAGAATTAAAGTACTTCAGGCAGTCCTGACTTGTTGAAGGGAACAGTAATTTTATTATCTCAGAACTGTAAATTTCCTAGACATTCATTCACTCAAGGAATAAAATCATATAATAAATGTAAATACAACTTCCATCTCTTTTAGGTTAGCATTTTCTGTTTCCTTTCAGTTTATCCTTTTGTAAATCTTCGTTTTAATGAAACTAAGTGATGTTTTCAAGATCATAAAAAAGAAGTCAAAACAGACAGATATGTTTGGAGCAAGGTAGAAGGATTCCACTACCTTTTTTTTTTTTAAAAAAAATTTTCATTTTTTTATTATTTTTTATTATTTTTTTTCCCCCAAGAATGCAAGACTTCCCAAATGGAACAACACATTTTAGCAGTTAAAGCCACTCATGACAGACATTCAGTCCATCCAGGAATCCATCAGTGATAAAGTTCCTTAGTATTTCTCAAGAATGAGTAGCACTTTCTGCTATAATAAGGTGTCTGAAAAGTGAGAGAATTAGAAGAGCAACCAATTTTAACAGAATTAAAAATGACATAGTGCTGGTATTGTAAAGGAGGATAGGTGGATATTATATAGTGAGGTGAAATTGGATGTAAGGAAAAAAAAAATTACTTTCACTGTTCTGTATTGTCGCTCATGGCTTTTCAGTTATATTATGCAAGTAAAGCTAATATACTGTGTAATAAAACATTTGTTTTATAAGATTTTGTGATGAGTAACAAGTAAGTTACGAAAACTTTCCTTTCATTGAATGCTTCTTGACTGTAATGGCACTAGCCATGTGACTTGTACAGCCCTAGGGAACCTTCCACATGTACCAGAGACAGAATATGTAAACAAAGAATACTATGAGTCAGACTGCTTTCTCTTAATATTTGTATATTCATTTATATGTGTCAGTAGTTATAATTTTCCACTGGGGGAAGAATTCATTCTTTAAAGGAATATATTACGTTGTATTTTGCATATACATCTAATCATTTGATCTGACCTGCTTTATAAAAATTAAAATTAAAAAAAAAATAAATCCAATACTATCAAGTAGCTAGGACTTTGTGTATGGTGTTCACGGCATTTTTGTAGGATTGTCTGCAATTCCATTGTAGGTTAACAGATTTGAATTAGTTGTGGAAACTCATTATCTTACAACTCCCTTATCTGAAGTACTCTCAAGAACCTTCTGCGTTTATTCTTCAAGAATAAACAGATCTGTACTGAGACTCTTGTCATATATTTGAAACATTCATTCCCAAAAACTAAAGAACCTTGCCCTTCAACAATCACTTCACTTTATCTTTCTGACTTCTTATACATTATAATTTCCTACATGTCATAGCAATTTAGTATTAGGGTGGAGCCTATCACTAGTTAGAGTGGCACCATTTCTAGAATTTCTGCCCAAATTTTTTTTTTTTTTTTTAATGTCTTGCATAGATTCTGAAGAAGAATGTAAGTTCTGAAGCTCATCATCTGCTTCATCAATTATCAGAATCATTGATTAAAGGTCAATTAGAGCTTATCTGTGAAAGATTTTAATGTTGATGTTTCAGTTCAGAAAATAAATTCCAGCTTCCAGTGGTGGAATCAAGCTTTATTTGATAATGACAAAGTATTAGCAAATTTTTCTTAATTTTAGCTACCACTATGATTGGTTGGATTGGTTTCTAGGGCTTTCTCTTTTTTGTTTATTCATTTCATTTGGATGGTATGTCTTAATTAAATTCTACAGTGATACCTATTCTAAACTGAGTTAAGCAAGTTTCTCCTCTGTTTCAGTGTTTCTTACCTTTGATTTATGGCACAGTGAACAACAGGTACTGACTGTTGGATGAATAACAAATTTCAGTTCATGTTTATAGCTAACAGTCATGTCTTAGCATGTATATGCATGTATTACAGTTTGGCTTATTTGTGTTTATATACATGTATATAAGTTTGTTTGTTTGTTTGTTTGTTCTCCAGATTGGATGATTCATTTAAATATTCACTGATACTCATGATCTTCCATTCAAAAGTAAAACCCTAGATTAATGAGCTAGTTCTTATCTGGCAAAGTATTTATTTCCAATTTTGTCTTTGTAAACAAGCTCAGATAGTGAGAAAATGGACGAGATGTGAAGGAATAAAAGAGAAGGATATGGAGGAAGAGGAATTCTACTTTATGTATGAAAGCACTGAAACAAAATGAATTATTAAGAAAACAGAAAAACTAAGAGCTGAAGTGTTATTTTTGTATAGATCTCATATTGTTCACATTGTTGTGCAGTCATATTGGTTTGTAATATACAGTTGCTAGGTCTTGTTTGCTTTAATGACCCCAGTGCCTCTGTATTTGGCACTGGGAAGGTAAGAATTCTTGACTGAATTCCAGATGTATATGTACATCACTAGCATAAGCAAAACCTATTGGGAGGAGTCCTATTGCTGGTGTGCCATGATGGATGGCTCTGGTCAACAGCAAATTGAATCTCTGTAAGTCAGCAGCCTGCCTTGGCAGCAATAAAGGGCCAACCACATATACCCAGCACTGCCGGTCAAATGATGGAAGGGCTTGTCTCCCTGCTCTGTGCTGTGTGGCCTCACCTCTAGCACTGCACACAGCTTTGGATACCACAGCTAGAAACTGTGCAAAGGAGGGCTATGAAGATGAAAAAAGGTCAAGAGAGTAAGGTGTGTGAGGAGTGGCTGGGGTCCCTTTGTTTTCTCACTCCAGAGCAGAGGAACTGAGGGGAGGCCTCATGGCAGCTGCAGCTCCTAACAGGGAGCAGAGGTGGAATGCTGAACTCTGCTCTGTATGACAGTGACAGAACCTAAGGGAATAGCATGGAGCTGTGTAAGGGGAGGGTCAGATTAGGTGTGAGGAAAAACGTTCTTCAGAGGGTGATTTGGCTCTAGAATACTCCAGGTAGTAGTCGTGGTCCCAGGCTGCTGAAGTTCAAGAAGTATTCAGACAATGCTTCCATTTTGGGTGGCAGTGTGTGGAGCCAGGAGTTGTACTCAGTAATGATTACTTTGTGTTGCTCCCTACTCAGGATATTCTGTGATTCTATGGTTACATAACAGTATAATATCATGAGTGTGATATTTGTTCATACTGCCAAATAGTCCTTGCAATTAGAGAGCAGGAAAAAGCTGATGGTCTAGTACCTTGAAATGAAATAGTCAAAATAAGCATTGATGTCAGCACAGCAATAATAACAAAGAGAATGACCTCCCTCCATTGCCCTCTGTAGTAATGGAATCATAGAATAATTTGAGTTGGAACGTACTTTTAAAGGTCATCTAGTCTAACTCTCCTGCACTGAAAAGCAGCATCCATAGCAAGATCACACTGCTCAGAGCCCCATTCAGCCTGACTTTGAATGTCTCCAAGGATGGGGCTTCTACCACCTTTCTCAATGTATTCCAGTGCTTCACTACCATTATTGTAAGAAAACATTTTCCTTACATTCAGACTAAACCTCACCTCATTAGTTTGAAACAATTTCATCTTCTCCTATCAAGACAGACCATGCTGAAGAGTCTGTCCCCTTCTTTCGTATATTACCTACCTACTTAGATGATAAAAGGATGCTATTAAGTATCCCTGGAGCCTTCTCTTCTCAAGGCTGAAAAGTCCCATATCTCCCACCCTGTCCTGGTAGGAGAGGTGTTCTATCCTAATCTTTGGGATTAACTGGAAATTACAAAAACACATCGTCATGAGGAGCATGTTACTGTGTTATTGTTAGTAAAAGTTCTCCAAGAATAATCCCCATGTACATACATAATGAAAAGTTATATGTTTAAATTTTCAGAAACTTATGTATTTGGGGACAAATATTTTAAAATTAATAACACCATCTCTGTGTGTATTTGGGGACAAATATTTTAAAATTAATAACACCATCTCTGTGTTGAAATGAAATAAGCATTTATAATTTTTTATTAAAATGGGACTGACTTTAAAACATTTTTGTTTAAGGTGTTTCATTTCTTTGTTACAAGGTGTTCAAGAAGGATTAGAAGTAACTGATTTGAAATACAATTTTATTCCATTTAGCTGTGACAAGCCTGCTTTAGTTCTTTTTAATTCTGCAGGGAATTCATGTTTCAAGAGTTCCTGGTACAGGCAATTAATTTCTAAATTTGTCCTGCCTTTATAGGAAGGCAATCCTAGCATCACCATCATTCTGCCTCCATTCTCACTCACAAAGACTGGACCTGTGACTGAATATAAAAGCACCTCTTTCCTGTATTTAAATAGATATTTAGTTTTTAACTTTAATTTAAAGGTGCTCCTTCTACTTTTCTTTAAAGAGAATACATAGAGTAAGACATATGATTAGAAAGTGACTGCTCTTGACACTACTACCTTCATCATAAAAGCAACTCTGCAAAATTGTTGAAATATGGAGAATACTCTTGAAAAGGTAATTTGAAAAGTTCTTCACATTAACAACTGGAGATCAAGTAAACTTGAATAAATAAATAAATAAATAAACAAACAAAAAACCCACCTCATCTAATAATTTGAAGGTTAAAAAAATGCAGTGCAAATTAGATGAAAATGTCAAGTTCAACAACTTCAGGTTGACTTTTTGTTGATTGCAAATCTGACCTGAAATATTAGTACATTAGTACAGTATTACCTCTGTTTTCACTGAATGCTTTGAAAAAATCATGACAAAAAGTGACCTAAACATAATTAGCTTTTAGGGAAAAAAACAACAAAACAAAACAAAAACACCAAACAAACAAACAAAAAAGCCTGCCATATATTTCCTCTGTAAAGAAAACAGTGGGGAAAATCTCACACATTTGGTATGACTTTATTGAAAGAAGCATCCTCATTGAATCGTATTTTAAATGACTTTTACTCCTGTCATATCACAATCAAGGAAGAAGGAAAAGCTTTTTGAGATGACAGTTTATTTAATAAGCTTATTTTTTTAAATATCTGGTCTCCTTTATTATGCTATCTTTCTAAAATATGAGAGGTATTTGTGGGAAGGGGTTACTTTGCCTTGTTTTTCCTTAAGAAAATACAGCTTCTGTCTGTATCTAGTGCAGAGCTGTGGAATAGTATTCTTAGGAAGGAACTGACAAACAAAATTACAAAACGTTTGTCTGCAGATTCGTTAGCATATCATATATAAAGTCAAATAGGTGGTAAAGGGAAACTTAAATGCCATTAAATGCCATTTTAACTTTTGCCATAACACATCTTTATTGGCAGGAACTAAACACAGAAAAAATACAGGGAAGTAAAACTAGTTTATGAGAAGTTAAATGTCAGAATAAACTCTTACTTCCCTGTAAAGGAGGGTGTATTCTTAACATGTATTCACAACAAAATCTGATTTATTTTAAGATTATACTTTTGATGAGATTTTATCATTCCTTTGTGCAGTTTCTCCTGCCCTTAATAAATATGGAATTTCTCTGCTACATTCCATAAACTCTGTAGGGAATATGAGTTTTCAGATGTAGTTCTGTGATCATGCAGATTATTTGGGTTTTTTGGATTTCATTCTGAAGGAACTAACTCTGTATATGTACCATTATAGAGACTCTCCATCCTTAAACTGAGGTTTGGAATTTTGTCTCTAACAGCTGAAACGGAAATGTTGCTAATAAGAGGAACATTGCTAATGTTATTAAAAATATGAGACTGCCAATTACCTTTCTGGAATAATTTTGCCAGTTGTCATGACTTCAAAAGTAACAAGAGAAGACAAAAAGAAATGTTAAAGATGTATTCACTTTTTAAAAGCATAATTGAAAGTCCCTATATTTTATGAAGATGACCCTGTAAAATTCAATCTTCTGACTAGTACCAGGATATTTTCATTCTTACAGAAAACATACAATTAGAATAAAATATCTTCTTCCAACTGATATGCAAAAATATGTGCAATATATGCAAATACATTGAGTTTTTAATGGTCTGAGTGGAAACTGCTGAAATTAAATAGCACTGCTCTTCTGCTCCAGAAGAGGTTGAGAACATTGTCACTGTAAGGTCATGAAACTATGCTGAAATACTCTGAAAGCCTATTTGTGTAAGAGAAGACAAACAATAATAACCATATCTGGCAATAAAACAGAATGTATAGGAGAATCTTGGAACACCTCCTAATAAACAGTACTTCTTTTTAAAGAGATATATGCTGAGCACATGTAAATAGTGGTGTAATTAAGGGAGAAAAAGCACTATTTTCATTCACTTTTTCTCTCTAATATTTGAATACATATTAAGAATTGTTACATGTAAATCCCCAAAACATATAGATTTTCCTTTCCCATTTTGGCATGGTAATTATTTGGCATAGTAATTATTTTGGTATGGAAATGGTTTGGTTTGTTAGAGTAGGTGTTCTATTTTATTTGTTTTCTCCAAAATAATTTCTCTAGGCCTTTTCTTTCTAGTAAAGGGAATCTCAGATACAAATGCAAAATTTCCAATATGTACTGCAGCCAAGATTTTCAAACAGTGGCCTTTGCTTACATTTGCTAGAAACAGGTGAGGAAGCCATGGGGAGAGAAGGGATGTGGCAGAAGTTCTGCCTCCAAGCCCCCTTTTGACTGCTGATGCTAAGAGGCTCCTCAAAGTGAACAGCATGAGAGTGAAGTGCTGCTTAGACTTGGCCTCCTTTCCTGATGGGAATGTCTTGGAAATTACCTCACTAGATTATCTAGTTAGCATAATACATTTTAGAGGCATGTGTGTGTGCTTGATATTTTGAAAGGATAGAGTTGTTGTGATTGAGAGAAAAAAAAAAAAAAAAAAAAAAAAAAAAGTCATGTTTAAGGGAGAAAAAGTAATATATATATATATATGTATATGCTTTTGTGAATTCACTTATAAAGATTATTTTTTGAAATATCTTTGGCTGATCTGATATTTTTTACTGCTTTCTTGAAGTAAGACAACAGCTTTAATTTTTAGATGTAAAAGAATGATAAAGTATTGCTGCTGGTTTTTATTAGAGCAACTATCATGTTTCCCAATCAGAAAGAATAACTGGCAAAGCATTAATCTGTGAAGCCTTTCTTGTCTACCTTTACTGCAATACTGTTTATGTGTTACCTCATAGTCTGTTCAATCTGCCTAACATTTTGAAATGTAATAATTACTTACATTCAACTTTTGCAATTGTAGAATATCTTTAAAAGGAAGAACTATAGCCTATATTTTTCTCTGCAGTTTATAGTATAAATAATGTTAATTTCTACAATACTGACCAAAATATTTTTGGAGCCTCCTTTGGCTGATGAGTTTCCTGTAAGAATATACCCACCAATGCAAATTTGTCCAGTATTCATATGTTGGTCACATTTATTGAACCAGCCACAGAGAAAAGAAACATTTTCAGTGCCTATGAACAAGAAAAATTTGTGCATTTCTATATATATAATTTATATATTTTTCACCTGAATGGAAATATATTCCTGAAAATTCTCATAGAGTTCCATGCTATATTTCTAAATTTCTACAGCCTCATCTAGAAAATGTAAAAGTAAAAATGATGTAGTAAAGGGAAATGATGTGATTAGTATTAGAGAATTTACATTTTGAAAAGCCTTGCAAAATATTTTTGATTAACTATAACATTCTTCTTAATGGAGGGTAGGAAATGATCATTCAGGAATGGTGAGAAATTGTACAGATTTACCTTTTGCTATTTGACAAAGGGAATTACGATCCATCTTGAAGAGTTAATAGTGTTTTTAACAGGAATTTAGCCTGAACAGCATTCTCATATGTAGGTCTTCTATAAAAAGAACTGGACTTTCTATTTTATTGCATCATTGCTCATTTTGAAGTTTATATAGTCTCCACAGAATAGTGGTAAAAACAACCCAAAAACACTCCCTGCTATTTCTAGTTAGAAAATTAAGCATCTGTAGTTTGGAACATGAAGTGGGAATAATGTGACAGTTTTGCAGATGTTTCATGGCCCTAATCACATTAACTGAGTCAGTTATTTTTTCCTCGTACGAGTTGATGGTAATGGATGGCTTCATAAAACTTTCAGGGACAGATACAAGAAGGTGATTTGGGGCAGAAAAAAATATCTTCTGTCATCCTAGTAATGTCAAAAGCAAGACACAAGCAACAGAGAAGTTGAGTATAATGGGTAACCATTTTACTGCTCCACAGATTCTTGGTTTCTGTGGTATTTGGAGGATGCTACAAACAACAGAAGTTTCATGACCTTATGGAACTTTCCATGGCCATTATCAGAAAAATCACATGAAGAGGGAATTACTTCAGTGCTGCTGATGGAAATTTTATAGGCACCTTGCTGTTTCCTATGCTGGGGGAAAATAATGTAAACTAATAACAGGCAGAAAAGGTCAAAAGCTTCAGAGTGCATAGGCACTCAACTGATCAGGCATTAGTCTGAAGCTTTACACGAGCTTTTTTGAATGTTTTCAGGTTTGCAACATGGTTTCATTACCATTAGTAGTGGTAGTTACGATTTTTTAAAGGGGAAGTATTTATTTCAAGATGTTCCTAATATTTACCCATAAAATACTTTCAATTCTGATTTCAGTCTGAGTTTGAAAATACAAAATTTAAGAGAAATATAATCTTTTTGTTTCCTATCGTTAGTAAATATTCATTTTCTGCTGAGTTTATGCTGCAGAAGGATACCTTTTTCAATTATTAAATATTGTGTACATTTTGCTCAAAATACTTGAAACTGTTGACTTTGCTTAAAAGGGAGTTTATTTCCTATGGCTTTCATACTTATATGGCTTCAATTATCCATTCTAAAGAAGAAACATCCTATTAGTTCATCCTTGCTATGTTTAAAAGAGTCTGAGTTAGTAGTCTAGTGTTAATACTTCTGCTAATTTCTGTCCAAGAATGAATAAAATTGCAGAAGTAGTTCCATAAGTAATATAAAACTCATTTTGTTCACTCTGGGGGATAGCATCCCCCAGGAATATATACTTGGGCATTTAAAATATTGTATTCAAATCACAGAGTGACAAAATTGAAGGCACTGGAAAGAACCTTTGGAGATCACTTGGTTCAGCCTCCCAGCTAAATCAGGTTCTCTGCAGTAGGTTCCACAGAAAAGCATTCACGTGGGTTTTGAATTTCTTCAGAGAATATGACCCTACCACCTCTCTGAGCAGTTTGTTCCAGTGCTCTGTCACCCTAAAAGCAAAGCAGTTTTTCCACATGTTTGTGTGGGACTTCCTACATTCCAGTTTCTGTCCATTCCCCTTTGTTCTGTCACTGATCACCACTGAAAAGGGTCTGGCCCCTTCTACTTGACTCCCACCTCTTAGATATAGATAGGTGTTGATAAGATCCATCCTCAGACATCTCTTCTTCATGATGAACAATTCCAGGTCTCTCAGACTTTCCTGATGAGGGAGATGCTCCAGGCCCTTAATCATCTTTGTAGCCTTCTAATGGACTCATTCTAGAAGTTCTTTCTTTATTTTTCTTGTACTGGGGAGCCCAGAACTGGACACAGTACTCCAGATGCAGTCTCAGCGGGGCAAAGAAGAGGAGGAGAAGAACCTCACTCAATTTTGCCAAGCTGTTTTTAGCATACCCCAGGATACTTTTAGCCTTCCTGGTCACAAAGGCACAGTGCTGGTTCATGGCCAACCTGTTGTCCACCAGGACACCCAGGTCCTTCTCTGCAGATATCCTTTCACACAGGTTGGTCTTTACCCTTTACTGATGCATGCAGTTATTCCTCCCCAGGTGTAGTAATCTATACATGCCCTTGCTGAGCCTCATCAGGTTTTTCTCCATCCAACTCTCCAGCCTGCAGTAGACCTCCAACTTTTGCTTCATCGAAAACAGTTATATTTTAGTAATTAAAAGTGTCAGAGCCCAACCTGACTGACTGACAATTAATGATTTGTGGAATCAGTTCAGAAAAAAAAAAATAATATATATATATATATATTTAAAAGTTTTCTGTTTTTTGTTGTTGTTGTTTTTTTTTTTGTTGTGTGTGTTTTTGTTTGTTTTTGTGCAAGAAATTTAAAACTAAGATTATCAGAAATCAAATTTTATTCCTGATTCACATTAATTTTTATTCTTTCTTTTTCTTCCTTTTCAGTAATTACTTCTAAAATTTAGCACTGCCATTACACTCATTCAGGTAAGCTTTTGTTCATCCTGTTCAAGCTTGAGAGAACAAATATTTTGGATAACAGTTTAGCATTAAACAAGTTGGTAACATTTTGATTCACACCAGAGATTTTAAAAAAAATAAAAAAATAAAAAAAATCAATTAATACATACATTTATACAGTTTCCCAGGTTCTCTTGGCTTCTGTGTTTCATACAGTTTTCACAGTTTCTACTAGGCAGTTAGGCTTTGAGTACTGAGAATGTTTTTCATGCTTTCTACTTAAAGTATGCCTAACCTGAGTGACTTCTCAGCAACCATTTATATTCAACCTGTGCTATACTAGGTTGCATATGCTAACTTTAACAGTGGAAATATGAGAAATGTGACTTCCCTATATATAAGAATTGCTACCTCTCAATCTCAGTATACTTATGTCAAACTAGCCGACAGCACTCCTTGGATAGTCTTAAAAGGATAACAATGTGAGCCTTGAAAGGAGTAATTGGGCCCTCTCTATCAGTTCTGATAACAGTTTTTGCTGTGAGCAGTACAAAGTTGTTATGGTAGGATCCCCAAATTAATTTCTAACTTATTCATGAATAGCTGTGGTAGACTGCATGTCAAGTATCTGGAAAGTGCAGTCATTACTTGTATCCACTATGTTTTAGACATAAAGAATCCAATTTGATTTTCAGGTCCCAGTTTGACTGCCAAGACTGACCGTTGAACAGGGAGGAAGAAGGGATATTTTGGTTTGTTATCTTAGAATATAAATATAAAGGGAGAGAGAATAGACACACTATTTTCTATACGGCAGTAAGACTAATGTTTGTAAATATATTTACAGATAGATGTTAACTTTACCTGTAAAATATCTGGTCTGAATCTGATTATATGATGTTCAATATTAAGGTAAGGTTCTATCCTGAATCTCTGTGAAATTCTTCATGGTCTGTGAGAACTATTTGCTTTTTTTTTTTTTTTTTTTTTCTTTTCTTTAGTTTTGTGAATTACAGCAGCAGCAAATTGCAGCAGGTCCTGCTGTGCTAAACACCATACCAATACAAAGCAAGGGACAATGTCCTTCCCAAGACTCACAATTAAAATAGATCAATAGGAGCACACAGATGTAAGGTGTCTAGCTCAAGGTTATACATCAGGCCAATAGCAAAACCAGGATTATTCTGACCCCTCTGCCCCAGTCTAGCCCCCTGCTGATTGCACCAAAGTGTCTCTGAAAGATAAAGTAATTTTCAGTTTATGCATACGTCTTTCTTCAAAACCTAGCTGTGATAGACTGAGAGGCAGCTTGGTGAGAATAAGATCTCTCTGGACAAGGAAAGTAGAGGGCACATAAAGACAAGGCCTGCTCTTTTTCTTTTTATAATCACTCATCATCCTTTGACAAGTGGGTGCTTTGAACACTGTAGATAGCCATTATAGTCAAACCTTCACAGCACAGGAGGAGGAATGGGGTCCTTCATATTCTTGAGCTGCATGTTTAGTTGTGAAATTGTAGTCCAGTGTATATTTTTCCTGCTTGACTAACACAGTCTTTCACTGGATCCCTTGGAAAAGCCTACTTTGAAATGGGTGAATCAAGGACATTGATCCCCCTATGTGCTGTGGGGAGCTGTGCAAATATTCCGAGGAGGAAAAACCCAATCCTAAAAGTCTTGAAGAAGGTTTCAATAGAAAGCATTTCATAAATATTGAATCTGATTGGCCATGATAATTAAGCTAAACTCACTAACACTTCAAATTAAGTTTATTTATTACTTAAATTAAATTTGGTCCTAACTCAACAACATTCAACATAGGCAGTGAATGTATGGTTTTCTAATATATTTGAGTAAACAGCAAAGATCCTAAAATCTACGTCTTACTGCCTCTTTTTATGGAACTCTTAGTGTAAGAAGAGAAGATGGTACGGGTCATGAAGCATGTAGATTCTTATCAATTGGTTATGAGCATCATAAAACATCATATTCAGATTTTCTGTGCATTAATTAAAAATAACAATGTGTAAACAATATAGATGAAGATAACAACAGCTTATTCAAAGCATTCTTATCAGGAACATGCTTTCTTCCCCCAGTCCTTCTATCTCAATGGTAGCCTGAAGATTAGATTTGAAATTTGAAAATTTTATCTATTTTCTATGCTTCTATTCTGCATGTGTATTCATAAGGGAGACATTTTTTCTTTGTTCTTTTTTTTTTTTTGTTTTGTTTTGTTTTGTTTTGTTTTGTTTCTTTCTTCATTTTTTTTTTAACAGTTCACTCTTCATCACCCTTTCCTGAAGATAAGGATTGTATCCCACAGCCTCTCACAGCAAAGAAGAAAACAAGAATTATTTTTATTTTGCCCGAGTATGGAATCTACCAAGATGCAAGTTAAATTCTCTTTAGCTGTTACTGCAACACTGATTTTGAAAGACAGTGAGTAGAAGTGAGGGTAATGAAGTACGATAGCAAAACCAAAGGAAACACTCTTAAAATCAAAGAACATTCTTTAAAAAGAGAAAGTATTTTATGTCCAGTGCAGGATTATCTCGTTTGAGTGCAGTGTTAGCTAGTTTGAATGGGTTATATGCAAGCTATATAGTAAGCAATACTTTGATCACTTTCAAGGTTTTCTTTAGATTTTCCTTTTATTTATTTATTTACTTTTAGAAAATATGATTAATAACCAAATCATGGGGGCTGCTTTGAAAGTAAAGCATCTTGTTTTATTATGTTAGCCCATGTTATCAGAGGTGGATGTTGGTAGTAGGGCTGTAGGTTTATCTCTGTGAATGTTCAGCAAGCATAAATGAATGTTAATGGATGTCAGTTTTTCTGCATGGAGGTAGTCAATGACACATCTTTGCTTCATACACTCTTCCGTGTCAGACATCATTTATCAGAGTGCTCCTCTACTGTCATCTGTCACATGGTAACCAAATGTAATGGAATATTGGTGGAAAGCTTAATCCACTGCTGTCATACCACCAACTTCTGCCTCTGATGTTGTGGCAAACAAAATAAATTAGAAGGCATGACTTTCAGAGCAGCCATTGTACTGGAGTACTGTGTCCAGTTCTGGGCTCCCCAGTACAAAAAAGACAGGGATCTCTTGGAAAGAGTCCAGCGGAGAACCACGAAGATGGTGAAGGGCCTGGAGCATCTCTCCTGTGAAGAAAGGCTAAGTGAACTGGGTCTGTTTAGCCTTGAGAAAAGAAGACTGAGAGGAGACCTGATCCAGGTCATATCTAAGGTTTTGGGGGCAAAGTGTCAAGGCCAGACAGTTTTCCGCAGTGTATGGAGACCAGACAAGGGGAAACGGGCAGAAACTGGAGCATAGGAAGTTCTGCATGAATGTGTGCAAGAACTTCTTTACAGTGAGGGTGATGGAGCACTGGAACAGGCTGCACAGAAGGGTTGTGGAGTCTCCTTCTCTGGAGATATTCAAGAACCGCCTGGACACCTACCTGTGTGACGTGGTGTAGGGAACCTGCTTTGGCATGGGGATTGGACTTGATGGTCTCTGGAGGTCCCTTCCAACCCCTATGATTCTGTGATTCTGTGATTTTGTGGGTTTTAGTAGGCACTAAAATCTTGATGTGGTGCAGTGATTTTAGGAAACCTATTAAAAATAGCAACTTTACATTTAATGCCATGACTTTGAAGTAAGGCATGCTTTGGATAGGATCATTATTTTTCAGAAAGGTCTACCACTGTGAATTCTTTGCTACCCTGACCGACTGTTTCCCTTATAGTCTCCCTGTATGCTAGAAATGGGTCTACTCTTTATCTTTAGCCTGCCCTTTAAGAGTAGGTAAAATAAAATCTTTTAAATCATGTCTTAATCCTTACCTCACTGGAGAGGGAGTTTTCTGAAAGTTATTAAACCTGATGAGGGTACCAATTCTTGTGGTATAGTTTCCTTGTTTGTTTGCTGTAGATGTGTACATCTATATGCAGTCTTGCTGTTCTCCATGTGCTCAAGTATAAAAATAACTAATTTCTGGTCTTCTCAGAGTCTGGAGCTTTTCAAATTCACATGCAGCCATTTCATCTCTCTAACTACTTCATTATTATTACTATTCATCATTTATTTGACCGTACACATATTTTGTCTTATGACTTCAAATTTGATTATTTTTTTTACCTTTTATTCTCATGCATTACAGTTCTGCAATCTTTATGCTTAGAAGTTAGTCTAAAAAACTGAATTAACAAAATATACTTTAGTTTTTGTTTTTTTCTTTTCAGATTCTTCTAGGCTCATTTGTATTCTTCAAAAAAATATATTGCAAATAATAGCTTTTCATAGAATTAACATTCTAAAAATGTTTCACAGCTTAGATATAAATGCTGAAGTGCACTACTAGAAAGATGGTACTTATTTCTTAGGAATTTTGATTGGAATACTTATGGTATTCTACTTCAGAAACCTTGGAACATTGTGTATAATTATTTTCAGCATTAAAATCAGCTACATATTAGCCTCTTTTCTTTAAAATCATTAGACTATTTTGTAGAGTAGCTGAAGGTCACTTGTTGAAGTTACAGAAGGACCTTTCTGAATATCTTTGAATTTTACTTCTGGTGAGGGACAGAGGGAGGACCAGTGGGGCTAAAGCTCTGAAAACTAGTGACATGGAAATAATAGTTAGTCCCTCATAGAATCACAGAATATCCTGAGCTGCAAAAGACCCACAGAAATCATTGAATGTACTTCCTGTCTCCACACAGGACTACCTAAAAATCAGACCATATCTCTGAAAGCAGTATCTGTACAAGTCTTTTCAAATATATCCAAGCAATCTTATACTGTATTTAAATGATTCATAGGAGTGTCTAAGGTGAAACATAAGTCTGTGGTCTTACTTCAAGCTTTCTGACATAGCTCCTACTCATTTTCTATTCTGTTCACTGTGTAAGGTATAGTTATGGATTACGCTGCTTTTATCCTCATTCAGGTGTCAGTCATGATTTGTTCACTGGCTGATAACAGGAAGAGTCCTGCTAAAGTATTAGGTCAATGAAGCTTTTAGATTAATGGGAATGATTAATGGGAGACTAATTTTAGAAAGGAAGTCATAGAAATATAACATTTGACATCCTTTCCAGAATTAGTTTCAATCATCTCATATTGCCTTATAACACTATAATCCTATGACGCTCTAGGAAAGAATCATAGCGTCATAGAATGTCCTGGGGGTTGAGAAGGACCTCAGAGATCATCTATTTCCAACACCCCTGCTATGTGCAGGGTTGCTAACCTAGTGGTAGTCCAACAAGGCTGCCCAGAGACACATCCAGCCTGACCTTGAATGTCTCTAGGGATGGGGCATCCACAACCCCTCAGGGCAACCTGTTCCAGTATGTCACAACTCTTTGTGTGAAAAAAAAAAAATAAAAAAAATCCTCTTAATATCTATCCTAAACTTCCCCTGTCTTAGTTTAAAGACATTCCCCCTTGTCCTGTCATTATCCACCCTTGTAAACAGCCATTCCACCTCCTGTTTATATGCACCTGTCAGGTATTGGAAGGCCAGAATGAGACCTCCCCAGAGCCTTCTGTTCTCCAAAAGAAGGGGTGTTAAATCTGGGAAAGAATGCCAATATGAAAAAATAAGAGGTAAAACACAGTACAACTACCTTCTGGGAGCAACAAGAGAAATGCTAAAATCATAGGACAGCCTTTGTCCTATATTTATTTTCTATAGAACTTTCTGAAAGTCTGCAATCTGTAACTCAGGGATATGTACAATTGTACAGTTGTATGTAGAAAAATGTAGGAGGAAAATTCTATTTATTCATACATTTTGGGGTAGATTGAAAACTTTTGGAAAATCTCATATGAAAAGCAACACGGATTTGAAATGGCTTGTTGTTATTAGCCTGAAATAGCACGCTTTAATGGATATTCAGTGAACCTAATTTACTTTCTTTGAAAAAGTCTTGAGATTAATGATTGCTGTGTGAATATCAAGCTTTAATGAAAAGTTGCTCAAACCCTTATTTTTAAGATTTTTAATTACAGTTTCATTGCACAGTGTTTAAATATAATGTTAGTACAGAATCTGGTGTTTTAGTGAAAACAGAGCGAATGTTTTAATTTTTTTTTTTTTATTTTTATTTTTTTTTCCCCAACACCTGTTGACTGTTCAATGTTAACTCTGTTGCTGGAATACTGAAAAAAAAAAAAAAAAAAAAAAAAAAAAACTTTCATAGTGCTAATCTTTTTCACTTTTTTATTTATTTTTTAATAGTACTAAAGAAAGACAGAATTGTGACTGGGTAATTTCTCCTTTTCTGGTATCTTTCATTTGATAGATTATCATAAGTAACTTGGAATATGGCATCTTTTTCAATGAGCGAGTCTCACTGCTGTTCTGAGAGCAAAGACAATTCTTCTTGCAGAGGCAATTTTTCTGAAGTGTTACAGAAGATGGCAAACCAAAAATAACCTTAAAAGTCAGAAAGTTTATTGGTGGTAATTTCAGTTTCTTCCTTCAGAGATCAGATTGAAGTAGCAAAAAACTGATGGCTTTTATGTGAACATATGGCAAATCCTCCAGTAAGGAAAGACGAATATGAAACATTTGAAATTACGTTAGTAGGATATATCTTTCAAATAGAACGGAGCCCTGCATATGTTTCAACTGAATCTCCCATGACTTTATTTTTAAAAGTGTAATATTCCTGTCTTAAAAGATCAGTTATTCTTAAATATTAATACCAAATTTTGCTAGTGACACAGTTCAAATGGTGGTTAATCAAGGTGATGTTGATAAAAGATTATGCAAGTTTTGAAAATGAAATACTGTTTTGTTATGGAATCTCTAATTGAAATAAAAAATAATACATTTTTGAGAGGCAAAATTCTGTACAGAACTGTTGGCAAAGCTGCCAGGTTTTCACAAGATTTCAAGCACAGCTCTTTCTTTGTCCTGAAATAATAATAATAAATGCTTACTGTAGAAAAATGAAGAAAGGTATCAAAAAAATAACATGCTAATAATACTGAGAGATCATAATACACAAATCTCTAAAGAAGTAAAAAATAGATAACAGATTTGTGATGCTCACACAGGAAAGCAGCTGAAGAAATTGGTCTGTTTATTGAACAGAACTGTTGCAATATGTCTCCTTGTTTGTATGCACTCTCAAATGTATCTTTGAATAAAGGAAAAAGGAATGTTACTTACTGAATAGAATGAAAATAAATGAAAATGAATATTTCAAAACATGCTCCTTGAATACAATCTATTCTTTTATTTATATATTAAAGAATATATTTTTTAATCTGTTCTAATTCAGTTTGGTTTTCCAAATGACTAACAAATGTTTGCATGATTTGATAGTGATGGAACAAGAGGGAATGTGTTTAAACTGAGACAGGGACGTGTGAGTTAGATATTAGGAGGAAGTTTTTCACACAGATGGTGGTGATGCACTGGAACCAGCTGCCCACAGAGGCTGTGGATGCCCCTTCCCTGGCATTGAAGGCCAGGCTCTGGGTAGCCTGGTCTGGTGGTTGGAAAAAGAAAAAAGAAAAAGACAAAAGGAAAAGAAGAAGAAAAAAAAAAAAAAAAAAAAAAAAAAAGTGTCTCTACGGAGATTCATTTCATCCTGGTTTGACAGAAGAGGGCACTGTTTCTTTACACTGTTTCTTTTTTTGTATGGAAAAACTGCACATTATTTGAAAGATGAGTCTCTAGAGAGTATTTTGAGCCAATGAATTTAAATGTAATAAATGCCCTCTGAATGTGCTACTTAGTAAAAACATCAGGCAATGAAAAAGTAGATATTATGGTTACTTAATTGTTGTCAGCATTAAATTGTACTGACCCAAGGAACAACATGCAACCTTTTAACATACCACACAGATGATTGATTTTTGTGTAATATCTCAGGATTAAATCTATGAAACAGCAGTGTAGGTTGAAAGTGGTTAAATGGTAAAAATTGAACCTACTACTACTGCTACATTATGGAATGTATTAAGTACATTAGTATCAATAAAATGGCTTTGCAGGAATCCAGTAGATGAATCAGCACTAACAGTCTGGCCTTTTAGGAAATTTGGATATTTCTGCTTGACTGTACTGTCCAACTTATATCCAACAGCCAAACAGGAAAATATATAATCAGTTTATGAAGGAAATAAGGTAATTAAGTACATATTTTACTTTAAAAGCTCTGGCTAAGCCCCAGCTTACTTCAAGTTAATATTTTATTACCCTTCTGAGATAGGGATCTGCTAAATCCGAACCCTTGTGACTGACATATTTATATGTTCTGAGTAGCTTTCTTCATTTCTGTCTGAAGTAAGAAGGCAGGCATGAATTTTTTCCCTTTCCTTCCCCTTCCTTCTAAAAGCTGATATTATTATTTGTCCTTCCCTGTGTAGATAGGTGTTGCAGTTTGCTCTACTCACTGCCAAAGAAGGGCTGCAAGTGTTTCCTCATTTCCACATGGACTGATGGTATTGTTGCCAGCTTTATCCACAGCCTTGTTAAACTCTTGTTATTGATATGAACATGAAAATGGAACTAGAGAAATCATGTTGTTAACAGATAGACATTTGAAAAATATATTGCTTTTATGTTTTATTGTGAAGTTGTATAATTGCTGTATTCTTACCTCATACTCGCAATCCTGAAAGCCTTTACATCTGAAAGCTGTTATGAAAGGCAAACAAAAATGAATTTCATAGAATCATAGAATGACCTGGGTTGAAAGGGACCACAACGATCATCCAGTTTCAACTCCCCTGCCACGGGCAGGGTCACCAACCATCAGACCAGGCTGCTCAGAGCCACATTCATTAATGGCTGGGAAGCAGTCTTTTGTATGCTTATCTCAAGGAAGATGGCCATCTCAGGGGGTACTGTACATGACACTTACCCAAGCACCAAGGGATGTCATTTAGGCAGGAAAAAAGGAGGATAAGGGAGCGATCAGCAACCATGAAGTAGGGTTTCTGACAAAAGATTCCTCATGACCTGAGACCTGCATGCTGAAAACGAACAAGAAGGTTTCTGACAAGGGATTCCTCACAAAGAAGAAAGGTTTTCTGACATGAGAGACCTCACGACCTGCCTCCCCCTCTTGGACTTGCTCTGTGCTCTACCTGCTGGCTAAGGCTGGCCACTCTAATGCTGCTCTCCCCTGAAGGTGTCTGCCGTCAGATTCCTCACTACAGAATGATTGCATGATGATGGACTCTACAGGCCCTGCTACTGGAAAGCTACTGCTTCCTCCTGGACTTCTTCCTGGACCTACTTGGTACCTGCATCTTCTTGCTGCCTATGACTGGCCATGCTGCTGCACTCCCTCCCCGCACTTTTACCTTGGACTGTTGGATTTGTGTGCATCAGATCTGCTGCTAGTGGTGGTGACTATCCCCGCTTTACCCAGTTCTTTCTATCTTTTCTATCCCTTTCCTTCCCTTCCCTTCCCTTCCCTTCCCTTCCCTTCCCTTCCCTTCCCTTCCCTTCCCTTCCCTTCCCTTCCCTTCCCTTCCCTTCCCTTCCCTTCCCTTCCCTTCCCTTCCCTTCCCTTCCCCATTACTCTGAATCATCCATCCTCCCCTTCCCCATCTTCCTGATTAAGATTTGTAATAAACTGGTCAGACCAACATTTGAACTGCTGTTTCTTAATCTCATGACGAGTATACATATGTAAAAGAACCTCCTCTCCCTCCAATAAATTGAAGTGAGACAGACTGATATATTAAAAATCTTCCCAATAGCCAAAGATTTTATTTATTGTGTTTACTTGGTTATGACATAAGATATGCTAAGATAGCACAGTACTGACTTGTGACTCTTCTTTTGACAGCAGTATTTAGTGAAGATTATTAAACAATACTGAAAGCTAGGATATTATGCTATTTTACACCAGTTTTTTTTTTGTTTGTTTGTTTGTTTGTTTGTTTTCTGATTTAGTTTCATCTGGGATAGAATTCTTTTCTTCAGAGTATATGGTATCATGCTATGTTTTGGTTCTAGGTGTATGGGTACTGCTGAGTCATGGCCTGAACCACTGATTGGTCTCCTGAAAAAGGGAGTGAGTCAGCCATGGGAGCACAGATAAAGCCTGGCTCCACCCCTCCTATACCGCATTTAAGGGCTGACTGCTATAGGGGAAGGTTCTCTTCCTGGAGATTCCTCCTTTTTGGAGTTTTCCACTGTGAGCCTAGATCTGTGGATATGGATGAGCATTTCTTCTTTGAATGTCTCTTTTCCACCACGATAATTTTTCCAACTATAACACCTGTAAAGAACCATCCTAACCACACTACTCTTCCAACTGTACATTTGTTGACTGTACAGTAGGAGAAAAACGGTGACACAGAGATGTCTGTAATTGCTGCTAAGTAGTATTCTTTAGAGCCATGACCATTCTCAGTGAAGGTCCCAGGGATCTGGGAGGGAACAGAATCAGAACTGGCTTAAACTAGCCAAAGGGTTACTCCATGCTATATAATGTCAAGTGGAAGGAGTTTCCAAGAGGGTGAGAGCTCACCTCACTCCCTTCTACTTGCTCTAGGGCTATCTCAACATTGATTGGCAGATGGTAAAAAATTGCTTGTGCATCACCTGTTACCTACCCTCATATATGGGCAATCTGATCAAGTACTTGATTTAGCAGTTGGCAACCCTGAATACAGCAGAGGGGTTGGAACTTCAGAATCCCTGAAATCCCTTCCAACCCAAGGCATTTTATGATTCTATGTTTTTTGTTTTTTTTTTTTTTTTCTCTCTCTCTCTCTCTAGTTACAACTATTAAACTTTTCCTTTTCCTTAGTAAATAGTTCTACCTCAATCCATGAATTCAACTTTGTCTTTTTTTATTCTCTTCCCCATCCCACTGTGAAGGGAGAGGAGTGAGCAAATGAATAACTGTGTGGCTAACCCAGCCACTTGCTGGGTTAAACTACAAATGCTTTTTAATCTACTTGCTCAAAAAGAAATGTTGTGCAAGAATTGCCATTTCTTTCCTTTCCTATTCTTGAATTGAAGTCATTATGTGGTCTTCAACTGCTGTAATTGAAGTCAGAAGTGCTGTCATAACCATTAATTGAATCACTTTGTTAAAAAATATAAGATGAGAGATCAGATGAGAGATCAGATATTTAACTTCTTTAATTTATTTTTTTTTTTAAGTTCATCTGATTTCAGTTACATTCATTTTTTTAATTGATACATTTAGATATATTCTTTTTGGTCTCTATGATTGAAAGGAAATAGAACACTGGCAAGTAGGACTTGAAATAAATAATTAAATCTGCATTGTGGTATTAATTTTAGAAATGTTAGTACCATAGCTCCTTGAAAAATTAAAGATTTCCAAGTATTCTGAGAATCATGGAGTTGATTTTAACATGGAAGAGAGTTAAAAAACAACATTTTTTTTTTTTTTTTGTTCTCTTATAAAGCTTTATATGTAAGGGCTTTTTGCCCTAGTGATAGCCACAACCAGACAATAAATCTGAAGCAGATACGTGAAACAGCTGTTGTAGTAAAAAGCGAGGAATCTGTAGAAATCTGGCTTACAGGGGACAGGGTGGGTATGCTATTTGCAATTTTTTTCTGTTCTCCTTGACATTTGTCCAAGTAGGGAGTTCCTTCAACCAACAAAAAAGCTAGGTCTGGGCATGGTATCTCAAAGTAACATAAAATGTGAATGATAGGAAATAATAATAAAAAAATTCTCTGCAAAAGATGGATTATTTTTACTCCTTCAAATTAGGTTTGGTTTTTTTTTGTTTTTTTTTTTTTTATTTCTTCTAATTGTCTTCCAAACTAATTTTTTCCTTGTTGCTCTATGCAACTTGTTGTGGAGTAGATTAAGTCTACTGTAATAAATAAATAAATAGTTTCCAGTTAAACCCTAAATGTGTGTACTCAAAACTTACTTGAAATGCATGGAAAGTGATTATTGTAACTCTAACTCAAGTGTATATCTAACTGAATCAGTTTAATACTGAGGTATCTTTCTGTGACTTCTAAAAGGAAATCTGGATCCACATACATTTATTCTCATCTATTTTGAAATGTGTCTGTGTCATGTAAAAATCATTACAACACACATACTAATTTTCTTACATTTCTAATAATGTACATAGTTAAAGGAGAATTAATACATTAAAACTTTCAAACTGACTTCAGGATTTCTTTGTATGCAGTACCTTAAATGGTGTAGCTGAACGAACTGGAATGTAAATAACTGGAATTTCTGATAATTACATTATCCTTTGCTTGAAGGCAAAATAAAAACATCTTTAACAGCATCAATGTTGCATATCAAACTTCTAACATTAAACATTCATATTTTTAATTGTTTCTCTTTACATCTGGATTCATTAACACTATTTCAAGGTAGCTGATGATATAAATGCAAAGTAAATGATACATCATATATCATTGTTCAGGCTAATTTTGATATGTTAGTAGTAACAAGCTGTGTCTGAAGGATTTCTGCTATTCTGTTTTGCTCTTGTCAATTGTGACTTTATGTTCTTCTGTAAAAAGAATATAAAATTGTAAAAAATTTCTGGAGGTTTGTGCAATAGAAACAACTAGAAGGGTTTCTTTCACTGTTTTTGGAGTAAAATAGAAGGGACTGATTTTCAGACACGAAGTATTATGTTAATATTAGAGCATCCATGCACGAAATCTGAAATATAGTAGTAATAGTTGGCTCAGAAGCAAAGAATCACAGATTTGTAGAGGTTGGGAGGGACTTCTGGAGATTATCTTGTCCACCCACCTGCTAAAGTAGATTCCCTGCAGCAGGTTGCACAGGAAAGTGTCCAGGAACATTTTGAACATCTCCAGAGAAGGAGAATTCACAAGCTCTCTGGGCAGCTTGTGCTTTATCACTCTCACAGTATAATTTTTCCTCATGCTCAGATGGGGCTTTCTGTGTTCCAGTTTGTGGCCACTGCCCCTTGATCTGTTGTTGGGCACTGTTGAAAAGAACCTTGTTCACTAGATATTTATAACCAGTTATGAGATCCTCCCCTCAGTCTTCTCCAGGCTGAGCAGTCACATGTCTCAGCCTTCCCTCATAAGAGAGATGATCCAGGCCTGTCATCATCTTTGTGGCCTCCAGCCTTTTCAGGACTTGCTAAAAAGCAGCACAGCGTTCTGGTGTGCCAGCTACTCCTCCCAGCTTTGTATCATCCACAAACATGCAGAGTTACTCTATATATTTCTGTATATTGCTTTATCCTGAATAGAAATAATTAATATCCATTCACTTAGAAGTAAAAAAGAATAACATAAGCAGGTGCATATTTTTTTCTGTTTGTAATAAATATTTGTTTCTCCTGACTGATATATCTTTTACTCATTTTTTTTTTCAAAATAGTGGAAAAGTCTGCGTGTAGAATGTAGGGTAGAAAACATTTAAGGACTTGTCTGCCTTTATCCTCTAAATGTTCTAAATTTTTAAGATTCCTTTTCCATATCATCTTAAGCCTAAATAAACTCAATGTCCCCAGTGCATTTTCAGTTGAAACCTGCTACAAGTTCTATTAACCAGAACAAAGGAAAACAATATATTCTGTTAATGAGTGTGGAAAATGTGTTTTCACTGGATTTTTTTCTCCCACTAAAACCCGAATATTCTTTATAAATGATGGAGCTGATTGGCTCATTGTCTTGTTAGAATTAAATTCCTATATGCAATATATTTATCATGACATCTACAGTTTATCTTAAAGGAAAGAGAAACTAATGCGTCTCAGAACTGGTAGTCTGAATGGTTCAGAATTGGAAAGTTGAAATATGAACCAAACCAAAAATAATTGAACTTCATGATATTATTCCTTTTCATGAAAAGCTGATTGATGTTACAATAAAGACAACTTCATAGGATAAAAAATAAAATAAAAACACCAAATTTTTCCTTTGGAATATTTTTGAAGCCTTTTCTGTGTTGTTTTTGTTGCTGTCCTTACAGGTGGTTTTGCTTGCGCAGTGAATTGGCTCTGGATGACCTATAGAGATACCTTCCAACTTCATTCTCAGGCTCTGTTATAGCTGTCACAATTTTTGTCCATTAATTGAAATACAAATTAAGGAAAGATGTAAGAAGAGTTTATGAGAAGTATGAAAAATATATAGATTTGTGTTTAGAAATTGAGGTTGTTTTTTTTTGTTTGTTTGTTTGGGTTTTTTTTTTGGGGGGGGGGTGGGGGGAAGGGAGAAGGGGGAAAGAGAGGTAAAGAAAGAGTGAGAGGTATCATTTGTCTCTTCAGACTTCCTTCCTACCCACTTGTGTCCAAACAATGCACTCACTATTTTTAAAAAATTCTATTCCAGAAGTGCTTCCATCTTCTTTTATACTTGTTTTTTTTTTTGTTTGTTTGTTTTTTATATATCTTTGTTTCATTTTTCTTGAAACTACTTTTTGACAACTATAAATAAGAGAATATTTATCTTTAACAAGAAAATTGAAAAATTATTTAAGCAAGATATATTTCATGAAATAAAGAAAATCTTTTGCAACATAGAGATTTATTTAAAGATTATATTTATCTGATCTAAGTTGTTTTTACATTCCATTGTAAAGATCTACTGATCTGCAAATCTTTACAGTTCAGTCCCCCAAAAGCCACTGTAATGACTTATCAGTAATGAAACCTGCAGTACTGTCAAAGTCATAGTGAGCATTTCGGACATCTTTTTTATTTTTGAATATCCCGTGTTAATTCAAATATTGGTATTGTTATTACAGAAGAAGGGAAATATCAGTCTGACAGTATAATTGAATGTAAGGTGGCAGCATTCTAATTCCTTCACTCAAAACACCTTTTCACCATGTTGTTTTTTACTGTCCTTTTCTTTCCCAAATTTAAATACTGAATATAGAAAATACTGCTACTTAATCCTTACAAATTTTTTCATAAGTAAATTAACTTAAACTGGAACGGACTAGACTAAACTGAACTAAAAAAAAAGATTAAAAGATTTCCCTACATTCCTAACCTTAATTAACAACTTTCTGGTCTGTTTGATGCATATTATGTATGTCTATATGCACCTGTTTTTGGCAGTCTGTCTAATGCTGATTGCTGTTTTTCTTGAGCAGTAGGGAGTTTCAGATAATTACAAGATTCTGAATTGGCATTAGCAAAACATTTGCATAATGATTTTTGTTTGTTAAAATGCTGAACAAATACTTTGCTTTTGAAATGCAGTCAGTTTGTAATGAACATCCAGAATAAACTTGTTTTGCTTAAAAGAATCATTGCAGATATTGTCAAGAACCTTCTGATCTTTTTTTTTTTTTTTTTTAAGTGTAAAACAAGTTAATTTTTAAAAACTTTTTTTATCTTTCTTGTTTTTCATGAGGTAAAACACTGCAAAAATAATATTTATGACCATAATGTATAAAAAATGCTTTATTAGACAGGAAAAAAATGTACAAAAAATATCCACTAAAATATTGGAATGCTTAAAATATCTCCATAGAAAAAATATGTATGTAACCTTGTAGTACATGAGATTCTAACTACCAAGTCCCACAACTGCAGTGTTTCTGTTCAGCAACATTTAACAAAATCTTTGAAGGTACATCATGCTAAGTAAAAATACTGTCTTTTTCTTTTATTTTTTTCACTTCACAGTAATTCTTTCTTTTATTGAAGAGCCTGTATTCCATTGTAGGAATGTTGCAAAAGAAGTAAGGAAGAATGGTGCACAGCTTTTACTCAATTATATTGATTTCCTAATTTAAGTATGTAGAACTGTGGGAGGATGTGGGAGGTATTGTGACTTGGGCATTGTAGTAGAGAATGGAATCCTGGGCTGCATCAAGAGAAGTGTGACCAGCAGGATGAGGGAGGTGATTCTGCTCTGCTCTTGTGAGACCCCACCTGGAACAGTGTATCCAGTCCTGGGGCCCCCAGCACAAGAAAGACATGGAGCTGTCGGAGTGGGTCCATAGGAGGGCCCTGAAGATGGTCAGAGGGCTGGAGTACCTCCCCTGTAGGGACAGGCTGAGAGAGCTGGGGCTCTTGAGCCTAGTGAGAGAAGGCTTTCAGGACCTGGTGGGGTCTACAGGAAACCTGGAGATGGAGTTTTTACAAATGCAGGTAGTGACAAGATGAGGGGAAACAGCTTTAAAATAGAAATGGGTAGATGTAGACTAAAGATTGGAAGGAAATTCTTTCTGTGAGGGTGGTGAGACACTGGCACAGGTTGCCCAGGGAGGTTGTGGATGACCTCTCCCTGAAAGCACTCAAGGCAAGGCTGGATGGGGTGGACTATAGAACTATAGAAGGGGGGGACTGAGACTGGGTAATCTTCAAGGTCCTTTCCAACCCCAATTCTGTAATTCTATGATATGCAGGTGCATAAATATGAGGTGATGATGACAATAAGGAACCCCCACCCCAAAAGGTGGTTTGCTGTATAGGTATTATGAGACTCATGGAAGAAACACCACGATCTTAATGAATGAGAGTGTCTATTTTGAAGGTTTTTTATTTTTTCTTTAATTCTGCTCTCCCCTGCAGGCCTCTGATCACCAGGTTGCTTGTCTGCCAGCCATTTCTATGGCTGTGTGTGGAAAGGGCCGCTGCAATCAGCATGTCTGGTGTCAGCACCTGCAGGGTGGCCAGGGTTCAGCAAAGTGATATCAAATGTTGTGGTGAAAGCAGGGTGATCTTGGGGAGCTTCCAGGGTCCCTGGAAAGGGTACTGTTTATGGCTGACTTATCTGTCCTGTATGACATAGACCAGTTAGAAAGCTGAGTACAGGTGTATGTCGTGCTCTGGTTCCATCTTGATGCAGATGCCTATCTGCAAGGCAGAGGGAAAAGAAGAAAGGAGCAGCCTCCTGCTCTGCTTCTCTGTGCTGCCCTCCCTTGCACAGCCCTGCTTATCAGGTTACTGGTTTAAAATGGTTTCCTTGGCCATCTGGAGCTCAAATGTTGTGTCAGCAATGCCGTGTTGACACAGCCACTGCAATCAGGCAGTGTGGTGCCAGCAGCTACAGTGGAGTCAGGACTCAGCAAAGCAGAGCAAAAGACTTGGGTAAGAACAGGGGGATCTTGGGGAGCTTCCATGGTCATGTAGGAGCAAAACAGGCTACTGTGTGGGGCTGACTTATCCTTTTTTGTAGGACATAAACACCAGTTTGGAGGACTGAGCTCAGGCCCTTTTGATCATCTGATGCCATTTGTGTCGGGCTGTCCATCTGCAAGGCAGAAGGGAAGGAAGAAAGGAGCAGCCTCCTGTCCTACATCCCTATGATGCCCTCCCCTGCACAACCCTGCTCACTGGGTTGCTGGTTTGCCAGTCATTCCCATGGCTGTGTGAGGCTGCCTGTGTCCCCAAGCCTGTGTGGGAAGGGCCACTGTGATCAGCAGGTCTGGTGCCAGCACCTGAAGTGGGGCCAGGGCTCAGCAAACCAGCACCAAACACTGGGGTAAGGTAAGGGGTCCTTGGGGAGCTTCCAGGGCCCTGTAGGAACAAGGGATATATTTTATTAGTAACTTATCTGTCCTGTATGGATCTGCTCTCTTGTCAGGAGATGAATGTAGATGAGGACAGGAGTGTTTTGCTGTCCTGCTATGTCCCTCACCCCATGTGTGGCTGTGAGACAAAGGAGGAGCAGCTGCCATCTATCCCCATGGGCTGCTCCTGCCCATCACAGCCCTCACTCACTCAAGTATTCAGTGACAATCTGTGGTTGACACCATCCTTCTGGTCAGCATTCCAGACTGCTGTGACACCAAGTTGGCTCTGGAACACAGCCACCACCAGGATCATTCATTCACTTGTGTCATGGCTGTGACAGCTGCAGTGTGCTTTCTGGAGCTGGTAGCTGCCCCTGGTAATGTGGCTGTGATGTATCAGGGCTGGGGCTCCAGCCTTCTGCCGTCTGTAATAAAGAAAACAATGTGTTCACTTGGTGCCTGATAGTACTTAGGTCATGCGAGCATGAAGTTCACAGCCATTGCCTTTCTCCCATTTCCACCTGGATTCAAACAGATGATGAGAGGGAGGAGGAGCAGTGTCCAATAGCACAGTAGTGGGAAGAATACTCCTTCCTTCCCAGAGTCCACCCACACATGGCTGAGTGTTTACTGAACACCTTTGGTTCCCTTGGCTGAAAGGAACACTTCTAATCTCATCCTATCCAGAAGGCCCTGAAAATGCATCTACCATTGCCAGGAACTCATCTGAGCCCATCTCACGTATAGCAACTGGACAGATCAATATGAGGAGAAAGGCATTACAGCAGAGGTATAATGACAGAAGGATCAGCACCAGCATGAGAGAAAGGTGCTATAAAGGAAGGGAAGAAGATTATTCACCTGTATCAGAAGATTCTAGGTTCACGGGAGCTCCACCAAGCTCCACCAAGAAGGGATCTCCAGAAAGAGATCCTTCCTAAGTGGCAGTCAGCCCTTAAATGACGTCTAAGAGGTGTGCAGCCAGACTCCACCCATTCCTGTCACACATCTGAATTGTCTTTACCTCTGCTCCCAAGGCTGACATGCTCCTTTTCCCAAGCTATCAATCAGTGGTTCAGGCTGTGTCTCAACAGTTCCCATACACTCAACCCCTTTACAGCAAGATCCAATGATTGAGTCAGCTGGAGGGTGAGCTTTCCCTAATACAGGGATCCAACATATTGCAGTGCTTATACATTTGCATGTCACAGTGCAGACTGGCACAGTGTAAGACAATTTGTGGTTGAACTTCAAGTTCACTCATGGGCCAGTGCTCAGTGGTGTTACTGTAAGCATGCAGTTGTTTGGTGCAGGTCCACCTTATCTTCTGTCAATCCCACATAGGCCATCAGGACATCACTTGTTATCGTGCTTGATCTCACAGTGAAACTGGAATGCTTAAATTGCATTTTGCTCCATCCAGTGAACCTAGAGACTCAAAGACTGACAAAGAGTATTAGAGATGTTTCAGTATGTTTTGTGAGCTGTGCCAAATTGCACATCACTTATTTTTATGATAACAATTGCATCCATTTTTTCCTTGTTTGTCAGTTAACATTCTACAGCAACAAACAATATATGAACAAATATCTTTGAAGTGTATCAAAAATGAAGTTTCTACATCATTCTTTTAAAGTGCCTTTTAAAATCCCATATCAATAGTTTTATTTATGGGATTTTGCTATCTGCTTCTCTTTTCCTGACTGTTCATTAGTTTTTTTCTGCTTGTGTACTGTGCTTTTTGCATCAGAGGGAGCAGTCTTTGGTGTTTAGAAAACTTCTTTCAGGTGACAGTATAATCACAAATAACATTTTTTGCTTACCCAACATTTAATATAATAAAAACCTTATAATAAGTTGGAATCTTCCAAATGCTATATTCACATAATACTAATGTACAAAAGTTGCAAGGAAAGACAATTCTTGTGGAAACCACTATATGATATGGAAATAAGATGACTATTCCTGTTTTGCTTTGTCTAAGAAGTACCTCTTTTAGTACAAATTAGTTATGAAGACAGTGACTCTGTGAGGAAAAAAATAAAACAAAACAACAAACAGTTTATAAACTATTCTACTTTATTTTTAATTGCTTTCAAAAATCAGAATGTCTCAATATCAGTTAAACATAGCTGTATGATCTCTTCTAGAATGAAAAGGAAAAAAGAAATATCTTCAGCAATATACAGGCAATGTGGAACACTGCTTATTTGATCAAAGTCTGTGAAATATTGTAACTGTACTGCTGGGAACATCATTGTTGAATATTTCTCATGCACTTTTTCTTATGAATAAGTGTTCAAGTTACAAAATATATCACAGAATATTAGAAGGAAAAATGGAGGCTTAGAAGCCTAAGCAGTTGTAAGATGTAGAGCTTTCTTTTCAGTGCTCAACATGATCATAAATCATGCTTATTTTATTTGTACATAAGGACAAACCAAGAAAATGTGGAGTACTCTGAAACAAACACTGTAGTAAAAAACCTCTGCCTGATACCTTCACAACCTAAGGGAAAAACAACAATAACAAAACAGCTACACCATGAAGTAACAGCCACAGTATGAACAGTGCAAAGGCAGCAGGAGTGCTTGTTCTATAAATTACTCCTTATGATAAGAGAGAGATGGGGAAATCTAAGAGGAGCTGTAAATTGAAACTGAGCACAAACTGATGTCTTCCCCACCCATGCAGAAATAAAAGACCTGTGAGAAAGCATGCATGGCTGTAGAATGATATGATAGGTTTGCACAGAAAGATAATTGTGGCATTTTGAACATTACATTGGCATGTGCTGCTAACATGATATTGATTATTCCCATTTCTTCCCTAACACAAATATACAGTTTCTTTTCTGTGGCTGGACCTTTGTGAGAATGGCTTCATCAATGACCTGAATGAAGAGACAGAGTGTACCTTCAGCATGTTTGCTGATTATATAAAAATGGGAGGAGTAGTTGACACACCAGCAGTCTGCTCTGCCATTCAATGAGATGTAGACAGGCAGGAGAGTTGGGCAGAGGGGAACCTGTTGAGGTCCAGCAAGAGGAAAATCAGATTCCTACACCTGAGGAAGAATAACTGTGTGCTGTGTTATATGTAAGGGGCTGACCAGTAGGAAATGAACTCTGTGGAGGAGGGCATGTCCTGGTGGGCAACAGGTTGGCCATGAGCTAGAAGTGTACCCTTGTTGCCAAGATGACCAATGATTTCCTGGGATGCATTACAATGAGTGTGGCCAGCAAGTCATGGGAGGTTCTCTCCTTCCTTTTCTCTGCCATGGTGAGGCCCCATCTGTTCAGTTATGGTCATTCTGGTTCAAATAAGACAAGTGTTCACTGGAGAGAGTCCAGCAGAAGGCCACAAAGATGGTTAGGAGCCTGTGGCACCTCCCTCATGAGGAAAGGCTGATAGACCTGGGAAAATTCAGCCCAGAGAGTAGACTGGGTGGGGATCTTATCAGTGCTTGTAAATAACTCCTGGGTGGGAGTAGAGTGGATGGAGCCAGGCTCTATTCAGTGGTGCCCAGAGTCAGAACAAGGAACAACAGGAACAAACTAGAACAAATGAAGTTCTATCTGAACATGAGGAAGAACCCTCACTGTGAGGGTGACAGAACACTGGAACACGATATGCAGAGGTGTGCTGTAGTCTCCTTTGAAGGTATTCAAAACCTGCCTGGATGCTTTCCTGTGTAATCTAATGTAGGAAACCTGCTTTAGTAGGGAAGTTGTTCCAGATGACCTGTAGAGGTCCCTTCTAATGTCTGTGAATCTGTAATTCAGCAATTCTGTTCCTAAAATATTAATCTTTAATCTCTTCATTTTTCATACAAGTTAATGTGGTAATATATGCATTTCCATGTATTTGTATGTGTGTATGTATAAACTCATATAGACTTGTGCTTCAGAAATTTTCAGCCAGACCCACCAGAACATAAATAGTGATTGATATTCTATTTCCAAGTATATGCAGTTTGCTGAGAAAGAAGGAAAATGGGCTACTGGTGTAAGAGAAACGACCTTATTGACTGCTCTTACCTTGTGCCAACTTAAATCATTAGGAGAACCAGTTTCAGGTGCACCCACATTTTTGATTATCTGTTTGTTTGTTTGTTCATTAGCATTGTCCCTAAAACTCCATAATTACCTTAATTTTAAGGAAGATATTAAGCTTCTGGAAAAACCCAGCGTGAGTTTGTTTTTCTAATATTGTTGATTCATCTGCTATATGCAATATAGGTATCCTGTTCTGGACATCTCCTTCAGCTTTGGTGAAGCAATTTAATTGTCTTCTTACCAGATACCCTGAAAGCTTCCACAGCATCAGCATCTGGGATTCAGGAGGCAACAAGCCATATGGATGCCACTCTCTTCCCTTGTTTTTTATCTTTGCTCATGAAAGAGCATTTTCTGCAGCATTCAAGTGATGAAATAGTGCTGCAACTAAAATTTTACAACTTCATCATAATGTAAATATCACTTTCTTGTGAAAGAGACACTTCTCATACAAATGAGAAAACATAAGGAAGATTGTTAAATGCTTTCTTCAAAAATATAAAGGCCTAATCAACAAGTTTTTGAAACATACCATGATATTCATACAGTGAGACTTTAGCTAATAACATCTTGCAAAAGCTGAGAAATTGTGTGAAAACTTTTTTAGTTGGAAGGACAGTAACAGTAGAATTATAACAGAATGCTAATTCCAAGGTTTTGATTAAACAAATGTCAATAATAGATAAAAAATATATAAGAATATAAAGTGATCCATTATTTTGATCCTTTACACTATGAACTGTGTTTTAATTACAGGATTCACTGACATGCTTTGGCCACTCAAATTATTGAAACAATTGAAGCAAGAGAACAGGGTTAAGCATTCCTACACAAACCTATATTACCTTAAATTACGTCAGTCCTACACTCCATAAATTTTCTTCTTTCACTTCTTGCTAATTAACAAACTAAACATAAATGAGTCCTGTGAACACTTGTGAGCAGCAAATGCATTCTCCGCATGTTATTATTTCTGTTCTATCAATAAAACAAATTCTGTCTTCAAATTCACATTCAAATCTGTCACACATTTCCTTATTTTTTCCTTGTTTCCTATCATATTTTTTTTCCTTATTCTTCTTTCAATGCCTTTAAGGTTATTGTTGCAGCTTAGAACTGAATTAATAATAATAAAGTATTATTATTGTGGAAGGAATGCAATGACTTGAATGCAGGGGTTTTGTTTGTTTGTTTTTTTCTTGTTCACAATTACTCATTTTCAATATTCTCTAAGGTACAATAAAACCCAGCATTTTTATTATCCATTATTTCTATTTGCACTGTGTCTCTATAACCTTGACCCTGTCTTCTCCTATGAATTACACTCTTCTGTAAGCCTTCAAGGGAGGAGGCTTGTTAGAGAAGCAGCAAGCAGGTGACTGATACAGAAAATGTAACAATTGTAACTGAAAGCAGTTTTAAAAGTGAAATTGGACTGCCCTGATATAATCATTAATTAGAGTATGAAGGCAGTACCATTTTAGGTAATGGAGTCTAAAATTAAAAATTAAATTGGAACCCTGAAAATTCATCATAGTGCTTCTAATGATTTCCAGATAGGAATGTGATTTAACATGGTAACTCCACAATTGGTCATCACCCAAAAGCTGTAGGATGTTCCTATACCAGGCTACCCCACTGGCTGTACACAGTTTGCTGGTGGTTCAGAATCCAGCTCCTCGCCTTGTTCACCAGAATGGACACTCCAGACAATGCAGTCTATGTGTTTCTCATAGCTCTCTCTGCCACTTCTGTTTGACTAGACCCAGCTCTTGCTCTCTACTAGAGTCTTATCTCAGTCCAGCAACTCCCTTTCTCATGATACCTCTCTTTCATTCCTTTTTCTTTTCATAATCTGTTTCTATTCTTATTGAAATCTACTCAGTCAATTCTCCTTGTTTTTCATCCCTACTTCAGTATAACTCCAACTCTCTGTTCCCCCCAGACTCCTTTCTGTAGTCTTTTAGCACAGTTGTACAATCCATGCAGTCCAGTCTTTTCTGAGAGATCTGCCATTTTTTCATTCATCTTTGCTTATTCTGCCTTACTCTCTCCTGTTTTCCAGTTCTTGGTCTGTGCCTATGCTTTATCATCAGGTTTTGGAACCCTCTTCTTCACAGCCTATATGGTAGCCCTCTTCCTCATCATTCACAGATGTCTGTGGTACTAATTTTTTTGTCTCTGTATTTGATTATAGTTGCTTTTGTGCATCTGTGAAATGCATACCTGAGCTCCATTTCTAGTTTTTTACTTAAGGCAACAACATTAAGTGTTTATCTTTATTTCAAGTAATGTATAGTTAGTTTTGGAACGTATCTGGAACATTAGTAGTGAATTTTGCACTGCATACATCTAAAAATTTGAAATGACTTTTCAAAAATAGTTATTTTATAAATAGAAAACATTTTGAGTAAAAGAAACTCAACCCCAACTGAATATTTATCACACTAAATCATTAATAATTGAAGTTTAGCACACTTACTAGCAACAGAAAACAAGATACTATCATAAAAGTTGCTGGCAATCCTCAGTAAGGTTCATGGGTACTTGTCCATTTATATTATGTTCTGCTTATCCTCTTGTTTTTAATATGACTGTAAACCAGTAACAGGGACAAAATCAGAGACAGATTTGGGGCTTATGGGTGGAGAGTTCTGAGTGCAGTAGCCAATCAGAAGGTGACAAATGGCATAATCACTGTTTATAACGATTATATAATGCCTATATAAATTCATGCATTCTATCTGCTAATAGCTTTCAGCTACAGTACATGGATTTACATTATGAATAGTTACAGGGAAATTGGCTTATTGGCTGAGAGAATTCTATACCCAGATAATGAAGAATAATGCATTTTCTCGTAGACTGCACAATATTAATTTATACTACAGAAGAATTAAAAACAAACAAAACAAACAAACAAAAGAAAAACAAAACAACAACAACAAAGAAAAAAAAAAATGAATGGCTAAGAATAATATACTTGGCATGCAACCAGAATTCCTTCTAATACATTTTGACTGAGTACAAATCCTGTTATTGCAGATTAGCTTTTGTCAGAATGAGACTTAGCAGAAATAGCATTAATCCTTCATATTAGGGACATATTGTTTCTTAAAATTGAAGGTGATATGAAAATTATTATATTAGAATGGATGTTTTGTGAATAATGTTGGTATTTTAAATAGTTTTTAAACATTCTGTACACAGTGTAGAAGATGAAAGGTTGCGGGTTTTTTCCTGTTTGTTTTTCATTTTTAATTCTATTCACCTGGTGCTAGTGCTCCTCATTGAACTTCTAATTTGCAACTCTATTTTACTTCACATGTACAGACAACTGTATATATAAATATAACAGATCAGCTGATAGACCTGTGGAATCACTTGCAGATTTAAAGATTTTAAAATTTGCTCCTTTTCACGTAGAATCTTGTATATTGTTTGAGGTAGTTATCTGCTTCCAAAAATGAAAGATACCAACTTGAAAGTAACTTAATACCTGAAAGATTAGAATACTATGATTCCAATATTAGTAACTATTTTCCTAAACCCAAAACAGAAAAAGCAAGATAAGGTTTTCTCCAAGGTTTTAGAGTAGTTGTAGTAGAGTAGTTTCAACCCTTTTTCTACCTGTATGAATGGAGAAATCATTTCACTGCATTTTTCATGCTAGCTTACTGCTCTGTTAATGAACATTTTGTATACCTTAAAGAAGCAAATTAATGCAGTGAAACACACCCTTTTAATACATCGAGTCCTACTAAGTCTGATTTTGTTGCCACATGAATGCTGTCACAGTTTGCTTTCATGATGGGACACACAGTCCTCTGTTCTTACAGTTTAAATTTGTACTGACATGCCACCACCTGTGATAGCTGTGGGAGGCCACTAGATTCATGGAGAACACAAGTGTCACTTTGTGCATTCTAAGAGAATTAAGAAACCTTTTACTGTGTCAGTGAGGATTATTTGTTTATTTTAATGCTCTCTGCAGTGCTTTGCATAACACAGTCATTCTTATATTTTTTAGGATTTTTTTTCACTATTTTTAGTTAAATTTTTATAGTTGGAGCTGCTTGAAAAATCGTGACAAGATATAATAATGATAATTAAAAAAAAAAAAAAAAGAATTAAGGAAATCTCTAGTTTAGGTTAAGTTGTCATGTAATATGAAACTAAATCAGTTCCTGACTTAAAAGTCAGAATTGTCTTCCCAGAACACTACCAGCCTTCATAAATGGAATGGTGGTGAAGATAATTCTGCACTTTGGATTTATGAATCAGTTTGTTGAAAGAATGATGTGGAAAATAGAACTGTAATGTACTTACATGTTTGCTTTCTGAATTTATTTTCACATATTTTCAATATATTCAATATTGTTATGTATTCAAAGCCAGTAACACTTGACACATAAAAAAAAATAAAAAATAAAAAATTTGTTTCTATGCTATGTTCAAATATATTATAGAAATAGTTTATCAACTTTTAATCCAACAGTGTAATGATTTCTAATCATGCTTTCTTCAGAAATATATTGTATAATTACACTTTTGCCAAACTCTAATATGTATCAGATGCATAGGATTTCTTACTTTGCTTGTATTTCTTACTTGATTCCTGCTGTTATTTCCATGAACATATACAGTACAAAAATATTTATATTTTAAAATCATAGTAAATTAATGTACATTTATTTATACAATGAATAATTTTACTCTTAACAGATATGGATTACAGGATCCTATTAAAATAAAATAAAATAAAATAAAATTGTTTTGTCAGTTAATTATTACTTATCTATAGTTATGGTGCATGTGATTAAATTTTAACCAAAAGCTATTTCAATTAGATTGATGAAAACTAATTATGAACATTTCCACCCACAACAGTAATTTATCTCCTATGCATTTACCATCTGTTTATACGTGACAGCAGGACTTTTTGCTGTTATGGTATGAACATAAGTAATATTATGGTACTGATAAATTACTAAGGAAATAACTGGATGACCAGATATATTGCAAATGATCATCAGAAATTTGTTATTCATTTTTTTCAGTGCTTGCTGTGGTAAATGTGCTCATATATCCCTTTCTTATTTGTACAGACTTGACAGTAAGTAACACCAAAGAAGTGGATGTTAAAAAACAAAATAAGATTCTTGCTGCTTACCAGACAAAAAGACAAAACTAAAATTAAAAAACATTACTGTTGTATGTCCATAACCGATTATCTTCTATTTTCAATTGATTAATTCATAAAATCATAGAATCCATTATGGATTGGAAATGACCTTAAAGATCATCATTTTCCACTCATCCAAATCAGTCTGCTCTGAGGCAAAGCCTCATAAAGACAGAGTAGAGGGGAGCAATCATCACCCTTTCCCTTCTGACCACCCACCTTCTGATGCAGCCCAGGATACTGTTGGCTTTCTGGGCTGTGTATACTGCTAGCGCTTGTCCAGCTTTTCATCCATCAGAACTTCCAAGTCCTTCTTGTCAGGTTTGTTCTTGATGAGTTCATCTCCTAGTCTGTACTCATATCTGGGACTGCTCCAGTCAAGCACCTTGCACTTGGACATGTTGAGCCTCATTATGTTCATGTAGGCCCACTTCTCGAGCTTGTCCAAGTCCCTCTCGATAGCACTCCTTCCTTCTGTTGTACCAAGTACACCACTCAGCTTGGTGTCATCAGCAAACTTGCCCAGGGTTTACCTGCTTTCTAGTCATTGATAAAGATTTAAAAAAACACCAGTCCCAAGATGGACATGACTCATCCCCAGTCTCTTCTATGACATAGAGCCACTGGCCAAAACCTTTTGGCTGCAACCATTCCATCCATTCCAGTTGTCTAAATGTAATAATGTTGTTTAATAGCTTTGATTCACTGGTACATGTTTTTGAGAACATATAATGGTATTTTTTTCAAATGCAAGCAGAAATATTATTCTACCTTATACATTGTTATAGGCTGATAATAATTGTTATTAATTAAACAGACTAATGGGATTAAACTTCACTTAATTGTAAAAACAAATCATGACTTTTTACAAACTTGAAGAATTCTGAATTTAAGTATGATAAATTTATCCACATTTAGTCAAAACTGTTTCTTTTCTCATCAGCCAACTGAAGTAAGGAAAACTAACAAAAATGTATATGAATGCACAACTTTCACTTTTCCAGTAAGTATTACAGAATGTTACTGCTATAGTTGTGTTTTCCTTACATTTTAAATTCTTATCAAATCTTTTTACAAGTACACAAAAATATAACTAATTTCCAATAAAACCTTTTTTTTTTATTATTTTTTTATTATTATTTTTTTAATAATATGAAGTAAAGGTGTTGAGAAAATGTGATGGGAAATAAACAAGTTAAATATTTTTTCTAATTTTGGAAAAACATTGTCAGGATTAGTAAGGGAATGTTTTCTTTTTTGACACAAAATACTTGAAATTTATTTTTTCTGCTAATGAAGTTACCCATCTTCAACAGGCATTACAATTAATGAATACATATGAGCTTCTAAAAGAAAAGAGAAATTCACTATAGTTCTAGAAAAGTATAAGTTATTAAGATGCCTTTCATGTTCATATGTCTGAAGCTATTTCTCTGTGACAATCCAGTTCATCTTTCTTGCTGATTTGTCTTTACCAGGAGGAAAAAGAATAGGTGACTCTAATTTTTTTGCAGCTTTTTTACATGATCAGTGTGTAATCACATGATCAGCTGCAATAAACTTGTAGGACTTAAATGTTAGATTAATTGAAGGGAAAAAAACATTTGGGGAAAATGCCACTTAGTTAAATATCTCTAACTAAAGGCATTTAGGAAATTGACATTTATTATTACTTTATTTGACATGGTAACTTATTCGGAATGAAACCACCAAGTAACTTTTATTTTGTGAGGAGCCAGTGGGCAAGTAACTCAACATACTAAAGAACATCAAATTCAAAAATGAATAGGTTAATGTTTAGTAGAAGTCATTATCTGTCAAAAGTCTGTAGTTTAGGATACCACTGTCTCCACTTAAAAAATGCCTAGCATATAGGCATTTTCACCTAATGGGTCTTGGACAAGGCTTTTCATATGAGATATTTCCATTTCAATCACTGTAATATCGTGCAGTATCACCACCAGGATTAGAAATATAATGGTATAGAGGTAAAGGTTCAGTCTTTCATTTGATGTGGATTACTCAAGTAGAGTTCTTTTATGTCTTAAGGTAGAAACATTTTTCTGGATATACTAGTAGAGCATGTGTATATAAGTGAGATTTACATGCTCATTCATATGCTTGTGAAAACAGCGGGGTTGCACATAAATACATAACAATATATTCACAAGGAGGAGAAAGAGAAGATTTCTTTTAAAGGAGTGACAGGATAGCAGGCAGAAGTCTTATTAGCATTTAACTTTAAGTAGTATAATAACAATGATCTTTATCCACAACAAACTTCAGGAGTCATTTTTAGATCATATTGCCATTTCCTTTTTCCCATTTCTTTTTAAATTCTGCATACTGATAACATAAAAGATTTCCCTCTCATAATACTGCTTCCTACTACTTTGTGCCTAACCTCATTTTACAAGTCTTGAATTCCAATACAAATGTGTTTTTTCTAAGACTGTTTTCTCTTGTACAATCTACAAATAAAATTTAAAAATTCACTATATTATATAATGACATGGACTCAGCATTGTTTCTACCTCTTTGCTAGAGTATCTTTATACTTTGTTCTGTCTTAAGTCGTTGAAAATTTGGCTTGCATTTTCTCCAGAAGATAGAACTTAAATAATACAGTGTGTATACATATAGGTGATTTTTTCTCCACTTATATGTTAAAGTGATGATGTGCTGTGTAGTAGAAACTAATAGGTAGTAGACTTCCTCATGTATGTAGTTATTTACTCATCTTCATACACTGAGATCTAACTTTCTCCTATGAAAATCAGAATGTGGAATGTGTCATATAGAAATCTTATCTAATTTCTAATCTAATCTAAATTAATACTAATTTCACTAGAGACACTGAAAACATCTATCATGTGGCAATTTGACCTGCACTTAAGAAAAAAAGTTATGAAAAGTAAAAGTTTAACTTATTCTCATCTTTCAAAACTTTTTTCCTTCTGAAGTGCTTCTTATCCAACAAATTCTTCATTTTTTTTTCAGACTGAGTATATTTGGATATTGTCTTCTTAGTGTAACATGAGAGTTAAAGGGGAAAGGGGTAGTAATTCAATGTCTGTTGCTTTCCGTTTTTTTAACACACATCTTGAACATATATACATATACATATTTGGGTCAATGTCTCTGTTTATTGTATATAAAATATTATTTAATTTCTTCCTTCCTCCTCAAAAAGAGAACTCAGCAGTCATGTTGATCTGCCCAGGTAGAGCTCTGTTGACCCAGAACTGCTCTGGATTTCCACTGCAGTATACAATTGTGCATTGCCCTGTGCTTTGAAACACATTTTTGATTGCTCATTCCTTTAATCCGAACATTTAATATAGATGTAATTTTGCAACTGATTAAAGGGACCTATTGCCGTCACTGTGTGCTGATTGTTATTAGCTGTTCTGTTTGCAGTGATAATACTGCTGGCTTGTCTAGTTATTATGGCTAGAGCACGAAGGCCAGAAGCAAGAGAGAAAGATGCTATGACTTCCCACACCTTTGCATATGGTTACACATCTGTATATATAACATAGAGAAGGGTGCCACTGTTCTGTGTATGTGTAGCATCTCTGCTGCTTTTTTTAATCAGATTTGTTTGTGCAAGGAGTTGAGGAGTCTGGCAGACCTGGAACCAAAATATATGGTTCTGGACTGTACTTTTATGAATGCCTATTTACTGCAGACACGTGTAAAGAGGCAGAGGTGAACAAGATGCAATTATTAGGAAGAAAGTTTAACCATGTATAGGAAAGAGTTCACCATAGGAAGACATATGCTAATAAACATGCAATCCCATATTCTGCTTTAATTAGGTTATCTTGGTTTATTAATCAGCTAGTTTGAGTTGATTCAAGAAGACAGTGGTTAAAATAGACTGACTCGTGTACAGTAGGGAGCCTTCCTATTCCAGAAGATGGCACTATTTTCATTATGAAAATAGGCCACTTGCTCATTAATCATACAGGGGTCATATATGGATAAATATAATTGAATAATTTTATGTAAATGTTATCTCCAAATATCTCTTATTGCTAAGGAGGTTGAGGTTGACTTACCATCAATCTAAATTAATATTGTTTTTCTATATTCCTGCAAAAGCAGAACACTGTCCATTAAAACATAAAGCTCAATGGCTTGTATGGGAAAATACATCCTGACATTTGGATGAACTGATCACAGAATATCCTGAATTGAAAGGGACCCACACAGGTCATCGAATTCAATTCTTGACTCCACACACCAGAAATTCAAACCATCTGTCAGAGTATCATCTAAATGCTTTTTGGACTCTGCCAGAATCAGTGTTGTGGCTACTCTTAAAATACATATACTTATGTGAAAAAATACATTTATATATATTTATGTACATGTACACAAAATTGAAAGACAGAAGTCCTATTTAAAACAGTCCATTCAGACTAGATTGCAAAAAGACAGTTTGAGGATTCAGACTTAGGATTAATATTATTTTGATTAGTACTTGGAGAAAAGAGGTGGGAAAACCATGCTAGAGAAGGTAGATACAGCTGCCACTCAATTCAAGCAGCTAGACTGTAGTTATGTGAACTGACAGGTAAGGATTATAGCCACAAGAGACTCATGGGATCTTGTCACTTTATAGCTAGTAGTTTGTATCCTTTCTGTGCTGTTTTTCTCCTTGCTTGCTTGCTTTTCCTTTTCCCCATGTTTTCTGAGCAGTATTTAAGGCTTTGCTATTTGTCTTTGTCAAGAAATACAGCCACAAGTTAAAAATAATCCAGTTCCTGATTCACACTTGCTTCCCCCAAAAGAAAAATCATAGTGATTTCTTCAGGGGGGGAAAAAACAAAACAAAACAAAACAAACAAAAACAAAACAAAACAAAAACAAAACAAAACAAAAAAAACACCCAAATCCTCCTGGTGGTAAGCGATATTTCTGTGTTATAGAGTATTTGACTGTAGACGGAAAACCAGGGACTCTTATTTAAGGCTTTCTAGGTGAAATTTTCCCAGAGCACCCAAAAAGAGGTGAGTGGGTAAGAGGAAATAAGGTGGCACAAATAGAAACAGGAAAAGGATTAGAAGGATTTTACATTTTGAAAAATGTTATATTTCAAAGTTTCTTCCTTTGTACCCTTGCCACAAATCTGATATATACATATATACATATATACATATATATATATATATATATATATACATTCTTTTTGAAAAAACATCCTTGAAAAATCTGGATGCAAACAAGTGAAAGACTGTTCATGGGAATAACATATAATAAAAAGATAGGCACTATTTTATAGTCAGGGTTCTTTTCTAAGCAAAGACTGGTCAATAGTGTCTTATTCAGAGCAAAACATGCAGACAGTACTTTCAGAATGGGTCAAAAGGTTAAATATGTTCTCACTCCAGTCATATTTAGTAATGGTTTGATTTAAGTATGTGACAACTTCTATTATGATGGGTAATGTGAATGAAGTTTGTTGTTAAGTATGTAGGGATAAATACTTGTTGGATTTAGTATCATAATGATTACATCTTAAGTGACAGTTTTGAAAAAGCTCTAATTTAATTGCTTTTTAAAATTTCATATTCTAAGTGATTAGACTAGTCTGAACATTTCCTATGGAAAGAAAGCAGACAATTTCATGCTTGCAACTGCTTTTAAAATGCAGTTGTCTTTATCAGCAATAATGTCAAATATATGCTTTTGGAAAGCTTGTGTCCAAGTAAATACCTTTGAAATATTAAGTACAAGAGGTATAGACTGACCTGTCATTCAGAACCACCTTTTCAGGAGCTTACAGAGAAAAATCAAGTCACATCCACACAGTTTCTGTCACATTAGGCACTCATTTTGGTAACCTAGCCCTTCACAATTTTCTTATCACTAAGTGCAGTAAGTTTACATTATTATTATTATTATTTGTATTTGTATTTCCCCTCTTTACATTGTCAAGGTTTAACTTAAAATCTACCTGTGCCTGTGACATGGGGGCAGGGCTCACAGGGGGCCTGCACGGAAGAAGGAAAAAAGGGAAATAAATACAGCGGCAATGATCTAAGGAGGCACACTTATTTACTAAATACTGTGTCGGAATACAGGATAACACAATATAAGACAATATAATTGGAATTAAGGCTAATGAATCAAGTAAAATAGGAGAGAGTGAGTCCCAAAACTGAGATGCCTACTGTAACTCTAGGCAAAATGGCTGGAACTCTCCCACACGGCTCCCCCCTGGCTGGCAAGATCCAAGAGAGTGAGTCCAGCACCGAAGTGAGATTATATGGAGTCTGTGTCATATAACTGACCATGGTGTTCTCTGGGACATTCAGTCTTCTTCTGTGAGCAGCAGATTCGTCAAAATTATCCATGCTTTATCATGATGTTATGATGTGGAATACTGATAGCAAAATTACAAAATTGCAAAACCATAACATACACAAAAAGAAAAAAATCTTACAAATAGATTTTTTAAAAATCTGTTCACTTGTGGTCAGAAAATAGAATTTTCTAGTCAAAAGCTGTTTTTTTTCCCCACAGAGGTGCACATTAATAGTAGTGCATATTACAAACTCTATTAGCAAGGGAACAAAGATAACATTGTGATTCATTTTACGGTGTTTTTGTTTGTTTACTTTTAAAATATATACTAAATCAGACTAATTATAAAGTCAAAAGAAGAGATCATGACAAAGTATGATTATTTGAGCTGAAGCAGAATGTTTTGGCTTTGTGCTATTAAAAATGTCCATATTTCCATAGAAATACTATTGTTTCCTGTGCCTTTTGTATTTCAGATTCACTTGTTTCTAATTGAGCTTCCCAGAATTCTTCCTTATAAAAGAGAAGAAAAGTTAACTGTTAGAAATTAAACTCTTCAGGCACACTGATTTATAAAGGCATTGCTGGTGCCAAAATATCATCCTCTAATGAGTTAGTAAATCAATGTAAAAGTTTCATTTGTTATGCAACCTCTTTTAGATGAAAAATAAACAGATAAATAAATAGATAAATAAATTGTTATAACATAAATGCAAAGAATTGTAATGCAGTATTTAAATTTATCATACTCATAAGAAATTAAACTGAGCTTCAGTGAGAATTTCTAATGTATTTACTTTGTTTCTTAGAAACTGGACTGCATTATCTTCATCTGTAGTTTAATTAGATTTGTTTCCATTGACACTGATGTTTGTTCAAACTGTGTCCTTATGGCCTGAATAACAATGACTAGAAGAAGGTGTGTGATGGTTTTTAATTTTGCATACTGACATATTAAAAATGTAATTTCCATAGATATTGGGTGATAAAAAAGGCATAAGAAATATCAGAGTTAAAATATTATTTAATAATTTAAAAATTAAGTGCTTGTATCTATAAGCCTTTGATATAGACAAATACAGTAATTTATTGAGGGATATTTGTTTTAAGAAGACAAAAATAGTTTATGGGAAAATAAAGGTTGTACTTAGGACTGTCTGCATGTAGAAGTTGCCTGATGAATAAAGCTTTTTGCTATATATGTACATAAAACATAAGATGAGAAACTTCTGGTGAAGTATGTTAAACATTGCAAGAAATCCACATAATAATAGGTGCTTTCTTCCAACATCTCAGCAAACTTTTAATGCAAAAGTTTTGCACTGAAGTTTTGTATTTCCAGGCTTCATTGCTTTTTATGAAGCAGTGTAAAGTACATGTACTGGAGTAGAAAGATACAAGAAAGTCTTAAATGCTTACAGCTATATAGTAACTGCAGAAATATAACAACACATTTTCAAGATGCACAACTGCTTTACTGTTAATTCAATTAAACTGTCTTGTTTGATGTAAGAGGTTGCAATTCTTAGTGAGTTCTCAAGGTGTTCATCAGAGACTTTTGATGAAATTTTACTTTTCCTAGAGTTAATCCTTGAAAACTGTTATTCACAAATGTACATACTGTCAAAAAGCAGTGACATGAATGAGGTGTGTCTGTGAAGCAGAGGATATCTTTCCCTGGTAAAGAGAGGGCTTACAAAAGCTCACTAGAGAGACACAATCAATTATTTTTTCATTGAATATCTGATAGTAACTCTATACATTGCAATTGAAATTTTGCAGGTAATGTATTTATGATGACTGCAAGTGGAATTGCAAACATAGACAAAAATTTATTATTATTTTGGCAGTCTTGAAACCTACTCTTAAATTTCTTTATCAAAACAGAAAGAAAGCATGCTTTTTCTTTTTTTTCTTCTTCTTTTTTTTTTTTTTTTTTTTTTTTTTCCTGCTGTTCACAGAACTGTGTTTAGCCAATGTTTCAAAATGCATAAAATTATTTGCTACAGCTGAGGCTTGCTATAAATTACGTTTCATTTTTAATGTTGTTATGATTTGAAACATAGCACAGAACATGAAACAAATGTTTAGCTCATTTAAATGAGTAGTCAAATTCACCTAAAATGCTAAATCCATGAGCCATTTTTAATTTTCATGTTCTGCTGCAAATTTTCCTTTTGATTTCATAAAGGGCTTTATTTCATTTTACAAATCATAAAATCTTTTAGGATTTTACCTTGAGTTGACTTCCTTACTTCAGAAAAGAAAATTATGTCCTCATAATCAGCATAAATATTTTTAAGGAACTCCTTGTAGGTGCTCAGTCAGGTTAGAGAGCTCTCTTAATTTCTTGTAGCATCTCTTTGTTGTGTTCAACATACATCTTATATACCATTCATTTACAAGCAAGAAACTCCTGTTCCTCAAACAGTTCCTCTCATCCGTTACTTGGTCCCAGCTTCTCCCAAACAATAGTGATAAAGGATGAAAGGTTTCTTAAGAATAACAGGATTAACAGTGCATATCAATGGAACCTCCTGTCCACCTTTAGATGCAAACAGGCACTGCTTGCTCTTGGTCTCACACTCTGGTCTTCCAGGGTTTCACAGTGATAAGGTCTACCAAAGAACATGATAAGCTCTGTGGTGACTTGCTCACAGTTACATCTTCCCCCACAACTTCTGGAACTGTTAATGACTCAGTGCTTTAGACTATGAAATTTACGACTTTGATAATGATTTGCACAGTATTATCCATCGTACAGATTTTGTACATAAATTTTCTTGATGTACGATACAATGATATTTCATCAAACATGAGTTGCTGGTGGCAATTTCATGGTCTTCAATCAATTTTGTAAGTCCTCCTTTTTTACAGACAGGGCAACATTAGTAGCAGATGTGTTTGGAAAAGTTAAAGATTTTTTTTTTTTTTAATGTAATTTTTACTACTTCATATAAATCAAGAGATTTAGCTGTGTCTTTTAATGGCATCAAAGAAGTGATATTGTATTCAATATGTATTCAAGTGATATCAGTATCACTAGTAAAAATAGCAAGTTGAGCTGTATCTGTTGCATCAGTTCTTCCATCTATCACCAAAGCATAAAGTTTGCAATTAGCATCTTTACTGTCCACATTTCATGTAGTGAAATATATTATATTGTCTGGTAAGACAAACTGATTTTAGAAAAAACACTCTTTTTTTCTCAGACAAATTATATCTGCCTTTTTTTCCCCCCATGTGTTGCTTAAAAAACCCACCATCAGTAAATGGTTTTGACTATTTTTTGCAATTAGATTTGCTACACATAATCCACTTTTATAATAACCTGTTTGAGATGTTACTTCTTTTAAAAAATTGTTGACAGATGTTTTTTCAGTTCCACTATTTTGTCTCAACGAATCTTTCCTTGATATGCACCAAATTTGGCAGCATGTTTCTGCATGTTTTTTTCAAATTATAATCTTTCAATACTGACAGAATTTCCTTATAAATAAAGCAGGGTGTCATATTGTTTTTGGTTTTTTTTTTTATTAAAAAAAAAAGTACTCATCTGTCCATTTTTTGTTGAGCATTCTTCTCTCATCCACTACTTTTTTTTTTTTTTTTTAGTTCTCTTTTGAGATTACATTAGGTAAGTTGAAATGTTATTATTGGCAAACACTGCATTTTAATCACCAAATGGCACAAGCACATGCAATATGTAATACACATGGGTTTGAATTTGACTGCACATGTGATGGGCCCAAGGGGTGGCAGTACCACCACACTGTGCCTTTCCCTTGTGAGACAACATTAGTAATACACAAATGTTTGGCTGTTGCTGAGTGATGGTTGTGCACCCAGAGCCAGAGTAGGTCCCTTGGCAGGCTGCCTCCATTATGGTGTAGGCCAAGGAGTGGCCAAAGGATGGGCTGGCTGTCCTAGCTATGTGAGGCCTATGGATGATGATTTGGTCATGCTTGATTTAGGTGACGTCACAGTGGACCACTTGACGGATAAGGAACTTGACCCAGACACTGTTGGTCAGTGGATCAGTGTCCAGATGGAGATCATCCCTCCAGGCTCAGTACTGAGACTACTGTTCTTTAGTACCTTCATAAATGCCATTAACACTGGGTCAAGTATACCCTAAGCAAGTTTGCTTATGAGTTCAAGCTGGGGCGTGTGGTTGACACACCTGAAGGATCTAGACAGGCTTGAGCAGTGGGCCCAGATGAACCTCATGATGTTCGGCAAAGCCAAGTACAACCTCTTGCATCTATGTTGCGGCAACCCCTACTATCAAAAGAATAGAGCACAGCCCTGCCAAAAAGGATCTAGGAGTACTGTTGGATGGCAAAGCTGGACAAGAGCCAGCACTGTGCCCTCACAGTCTAGAAGGCCAACTGTATCCTGGTATGCATCAAAAGAAGCATGGCCAGCAGGTGGAGGGAGGAGATCCTGCTTCTCTACTTTGCACTGGTGAGACCTCACCTGGAATACTGCATCCAGATATGGAGACCTCAGTACAGAAGAGACATGGATGAACCTGTTGAAGCACATCCAGAGGGGGACCACAAAAGCGATCCATGTAGGGAACACCTCTCCTATGAGAACAGGCTGACAAAGCTGGGGGTGTTCAACATGGAGAAGGCTCTGGGGACACGTGATGGATAACTTTCATGATCAAAAAAGGAGGCTATGAATAAGAAGGGGACATATTCTTTAGTAGGATCTGTTGTGACAGAACAAGCTGAAATGGTTGCAGTCTAAAAGAAGGCATAACAGGTTGCCCAGAGAGGTGGTGAATACTCCATTCTCGGAGCCATTCAAATTCAGGCTGGATGGAGCTATGAGAAACTTGGTCTAGTTGTAGATATCCCTGTTCATTCCAGGGAGGTGGGACAGATGACATTAAATGCCTCTTCCAACTCAGACAATACTAGGATTCTGTGTTTTAAGGAGAATTTTTGAAATTACAGTTAGTGCAAAGACAGTACCAAGCCAATGTTCCCTTGCTTACCAAAGAAATTATTTACATTTAGGAAGAAGTAAACGTATATGAGGTGACATAGATGCATGGGAAGTAAAACACGGTTTTTATAATCCATCAGACTACTTTGAAATAGCTTTTTCTATGAAAAGCAAGCTTTCTTGTAGGGAGAAAAAAATTCAGATTGCAAAATACAGTTTTACAAAGATTATATGTTTCACCAAAATTTTAAACACAAATACTCATCTTCAGCACCAGTCTTTGCAAGCCATGAGTTTTCTCTAATTATTTTCTGTCCAGATTTTAATTCATAGCTCAACCTATGTAACTGTATAATGCTTTAAAATACCACAAAAATGCAAGACTGACAGTAAGAGTAATATACCTTTGGATTAACTTCTAAATAATAGAGAATCTTTCTCTGTGAACTGTTACATATGCATGATGGAATAATACTTTTTTTAAAATTTCTTTTGCTTTGTAAGAAGAAGCCACTAGTATGAGATTTACTTTATTACAGATGTTATTTTTTCCTGATAAAAGCATGCTTTTGTCATTCCAGTAATTAAAAGAGTAGAAATGTAGTTCACTATCTTCATTCCTTTATCCTATTGTAATGTTGTTGAACATGCCATAAGGGCAGTAGTTAGCTTCACTTTTTTCTTTATTATATGCCTATTCTGGCAGATGGTGGTGTGCTATATAAGTAACAAATGATGTGATACAGAAAATAATTATGACACACTTTAAAGCTGTTTAAGCTTCTCTAAGGGTATTGAAGTTGTAAATTAAAAACGTTTTCTTCATACAACCTATAAATCTTTTCAAAATCAAAACCAGTTCCAATGCTGAAATATCAGTATTTTGAAAATAATTATTTTTATTATTATTATTCAGGGCATATATTACCTTGTATTTGAATTTTTCCCACTTGTATAGTGAGTCATAGTACTTTTACCTTTGTTTGGGACAATTCTTCAGCCATGTGCTTTTTTTTTCCTCCCTCCCCTAGTGGCCTAGTATTTTTCAGTAGGTCTTTGTTTAGTTAGAACTTGATTTCTTGAACGGAAATTTACTCAAGACTTGAAGGATGTCAGCATTACTGTGTATAGCTTACAACATCTCAAAACCCATCTGCCCTGTGCCCCGTGGCACATATCACATTTTATATCTTGATGGACTACAAACAAGCAGCAGCGTAGTTTGCAGACTAATATTCTTACACTGAACTGCTCTTTTATTAGAGATGATGCCTGTGAAGCTGTCAAATACAACATCAGTTCCTATCATTGACTCATAAGCAATGATGTATAGCTTTGATTAATCTGCATAGTTACTAACTATATGATACTACTTGTTGTTTTTTTTTTGTTGTTGTTGTTTTGGTTTGGTTTGTTTTTTTCCCCTGTGCTTAGAAGAAGTTCACAGCCATCAATCAACAGAAACATGGCAAACTCTTCATCTGGAAAGTCTAGAGCTATTAATTTTGTTGAACTTGTTGTGGTTCAAACCAAGACTTGTGTGCTTGTATCCAGTTTATTCTTCATACAACTTAGACAAGAACTGATTACGTTGCAAAATTCCATTTCACAATTTACATTCATCATATAAAGGATTCATTCAAATGCTTGATTTCAATGATTTCAACGAAGTGATAATAAAGCCTCCATTTTTATTACTATTATTATTATTTTTGCTGTCGTTAGTTGCTTTGGGGGCTTTCTTTACCCTAAGTAGTAGGATTATATCAGAAGATTGAGAGAGATAAATTAATTAAAATTGCTTTCTACTGAATTTCTCTGAGGCACTTTGCAATATTTTACAGTGAATGAGGCTGGACTTCCAATTGTTGAGTCTACTTTGAGTATTTCCATCCACTCCAAGTGCTTTTGGGTCAAACCATTCATATACAGTGGTGGTAGGAATTAGTTCTTTGACAAGCCAGGAGTTAAACTGGATGATATATTTAAATATAATTGAATCCTGTTTCTGACAAAAATTATGTTAGATATCGAAAAAAAAGTTATCTTTCATTATTTTTCAGAGGATTTCTTAGAACAAAACAGACCTACTCAGCCTGCCTATCTCATCAAGCAACAGGAAGTATAAAGGATCTCAAAATACAGAGTTATTTTCAGAGGAGCCTCAAAGTGTAAATTTTTGTTTGTTTATTAGCTAACTATCATGTTCTATCAGTCTACATCTTAGTCTTCCAAGGCTTTTTGGACATGAAACAGAAAAAAGGAGAGAAACCTCAGAAAACCTCAGAAGTTCTATGGTAAAACTAGTTATTGTGAACTGAGTATGAAAAACAAACAAACAAACAAACAAACAAAAAACATTACTTAACAGAACGTAGTGCAGTTGATCTCACCACCTGGTTATATCTCTGTGTCATGGGTTACCTAGATTTATGATGTTATGATGTGGAATATTGACAGCAACACCACAAAACCATGACACTCTGTTACAAAACTATTTGTCTCAGAAATACAGGGGATGATTAGAATACAAAAGACTTAGCAAAGGCAGGGATCAACATCTTTCCAGTTCTGTTCTGGGGGTGCATCAAATTGCTGGCACAATACACAGCTTTGCACCAGAAGGGAGAAGTTTCTATTCTTGCCTGACTTGTGGCCAGTGAGAGTGTAACATGAAGTTTATGATCTTGAGGTGGAGAAAGCAGAAGAGCCTTGAGGGAAGAATATTTATTTGCATCATATTTAATACTGTAATGAAGGTTTGCATTAATAGGGCTTTTATAAGCTTCTGAAAATGCTTTCACAAGCAACGGCTTGTGTTTGGTTTTTCTCTTTCCAGTTTTTTGTTTGTTTGTTTTAATTTTTAAGAATACATCTGGGTAGTTCAGTTTCTAGAACAGTTTATAAATTATTTCACTATTTTTCAGTTTAAACGTCTTCCCCTCATGCAAATACATAAGTTCTCATTATTTGCTTTTTGGTGGCACAGTGCTTTCTAGTTTTTCAATTTTTTGTGTTTTCAGAATAGAATAGATTTACTCAATTCCAGTAGCAAGCTGAATTCCAGATGAATAAAGGCATACTGTCCAAAAATGGCTCACTTTAAAGGTCTGAAAAGAAAATGACACGTCTTGAGCAGCTTAAAAGTTTTCTCAATAAAATTGGCTGTTTTCTTCATCTGTTTTTACTTCTTCTGGTGGCTCATTTTACATATGAAAAAAGAAAAATCAAAAAAAGGTGTGACTAAGTATCTTTTAACATGAAGCATAAATATTTCTGTTCTATCACCTTTTGCAAAAGTAGCTTATGAAGTGATCTATAGACCATTTGTTTTCTGTTTGCACATGCTATCTTTTTATTGCAGTCTGGCTGCAACTCTTTTTATACTCTTCTTGGAAATGAGTCTGAAATTGTTTCTGGAAAAAAAAAAAAAAAAAAAAATCATTTTGTGTCTTCCTCAATCACTTCTCTATCTTTTTGCTTTGCCAGAAGCGTGGAGATTTCTGATAGAGTAGAACATGAATGTGTTGTCTAGCTTGTGCTTGAGTGAATACATATCAAAATTTCAGAGATGATAAAGTACATAATTCTGGTAGTATTCTCTCTGTGTGTAGCTTTCGCCTTCACATTCATCCCTTTCTCAGATAAAAGCAGACTGTAAAACGCAACTGGAGTGGAGAGTGTTTGTTCAGTCCTCCCTCAGGTAGTCATCATCTAAGCCATCATACAGCTCCCTGAAACTAGTGGAAGTGAATGACATGTCCAAAAAAGACCAGTACACTGGGTATTTATGTCTGGGCTTGCTACTATTTGTATAAAACAGCAACAACCAAAAGATTGAACAGAAAGTTGCTCTTCATTAGTAACTTCATCTTCAATTCCGCAGACACTAAGCTATTTTCTGTATTATAGAGGTTAATTCTGAAATTACCTAGACTGGAAGTGATAGATCCAAAGCATATGAAAATAAAACCAAACCACCAGAATAACCACAACTGTTACATGATCTCTGAAATAACATGCTCAGCAGTACAGAGAAAATAAAATAAAATAAAAATAGAGAGATCCCTCTGTCTCCCAGTAAGTTTGTGACTGTCTTTAGACTAACAGAGATTCCAAACAGAATTAAATTATAAATATACAGAAGAAGACTTCAGCTTGACAGAAAAAAAATGAATAAGGAAGGAGCATAAGTAAGAAAGAACAATGTAGGAAAATTCTGAAAGAAATGGTAGGCATGTGGGACCTTTGAACCAGATATTTTTATCATATGAGGAACTACTGATCTATTTGGTTTCCACTGACCGTAAGTTGAGAGAAGAAGGACTTGGGATGAAATTTAAGACAGAAAATGAAATTGAAAAAAAAAAAAAAAAAAAAAAAAAAAGTTCTTTTATGAATTAGGTACCAAAGTACTAATTTAGATCTTGTGAACTAAAATTCCCTTAAGTTTGTTACCACATACTTACTCCTAAAAATTAGGAATTAGGTTTTTACATTCTACTGGCTTCCTTAGATACTTTTTTTACCATATAAGTTGCTTAACAAAGGTTTTCTTTTTGTTGATTTTTTGTTTTTGTTTTTTAAATGCTAAAATCATTGCTGGAGTTTGAATAGTATTTTTCAAAAGTATATCTTCCAAAGAAGCTTTTGTTTCAGCACTCAGAAGATGTCATGTCTTGGCCTTGAGTTTTTCCATCACCTTGAAGAAATCACTTGCACAGTGGTGTCTTTTGTAATACATTAAGTACTATTCTATCTTGCCAGGAGGATTTAATGTTAGATCTATAATGACTGTGTGACTTGCACACAGTTACAAAAAAGAAAAAAAAAAGAAAAGTTACAAAAACCTTGGAAAGCTCTGCAACTCAGCTAAAACTAAACAATTTAAAATTCATATAGAGATATAAACTTTATTTTTCTGTCATCAACATAAATTTTTCTTGCCAAATATATATATCTCCTTAATCAAATTAACAGTTGGAATTTTCAATCTTTTTCTTTTTTTTTTTTTTTTTAACTTCTTACTGATTTTCCAGTAATGAATTGAAATAGTTTTTTGTTTAGATGATCATTATATATTGTTTGTTGATATTACATTAAAAAAACAAAACAACAACAAAAAATAAAAGCAACTCCATTTTGAGACAGTTCAACAGCATTGGTTCTGAATATGTTTGTGAAAATTCTTTTACCTATTAAGTCTCATATATTAAAATAAACTCTGTTTTTAGATAGACTGTCTTTTCTAGTGTGATCTCCCCTTGGATCCAGCTGTTTAATGTACTTCAACAGTAGTGTGAGGATGGGAAAACACTGATGCTGATATTTTCTGACATAAGGAAATTCTGTTTTTTCTTTCCTCTAGCAAAAATATTTTACTGCATTTCTTGGGGGAAAAAGTTTACTTAATCTCTTAATTTCAAATGAATTTAAGTTTACTGTTGAAGTCTGTAAATTCAGACTTGGTTTACAATCACTGTTTTCTATTGAGTGGGTAGTTTTGAATGCCACACTCATGTTATTCTTTCATCATCTCATCTGACAGCTGTGTTTCACATCTGGTGTGTGAGAGTAAATTAGCATCCACATTTCTTTCAAGAACACTGTCAGAGCACCACTGTTGTAGCATTCTTTTCGGAAAATGAACTATCAGGGGTCCTTTCTTACATTTCTCCATGTGAATGATGTTGTTTAGTTTCATTTCTTGTAAAGGTTTGACTTCTTTTTTCTGCCTCCCCTGTAGGTCTGAAATGTAATTTCTTTACAATACCTCAAGACACGAAAAAGCTATGCAACTTCCTTTCCCCTTCACTCTGCATCTTTCAGTAGACAACAAAAGCCATTATGAGTTGTGGAAAACAGAAATAACTGGGTCAAAACTGAATTTGTTCCTGCCTTTCTAAAATGTTTGTTTTTAGACAAGTCCTATTAGATTATTCCATTACTTTTAGAATGAGCTAGAGTTCATTTTCCTTTCTTTCAATTGTAGCTTCTTTTCTCAAGAGCCCTCACAAATGGTTTGTTGCATCTCAGTATCCTCTTGGTTTCCTCTTCACTCCGCAAAATTAATTTTCTTCTACCTTCCCAAACATTAACTTATTTTCTAACTTCAAAGTCTACTTCCTTTAGAGATGAATTTGCTTTTCCCCTTCCCACTTAGTAATATGGAAAATGAAGTTGTGCTGTTTCCACCATATACTTCTATTCACTTGCTTGAGAATGTGATTATGTAAGTTAAAAAATAAATAAATAAAAAAAATCAAGGTACTGAATTTCATACTGTACTTGTTTTTTTGCTGTTGTTTAAAAAAAAAAAAAAAAAGAAAAAAAAAGAAAGAAAGAAAGAAAGAAAGAAAAAAAAAATAGGGATTCCATAAGAGATCAAAAAGAAATATTTTGTATTCTTATAAGGAACAGCAGTTCAGTAATCAATGTCACAAGAAATTGAACAGAGTGAAGACTTTCTTTCTATGCACATTACATGCATACTTATTCTTTCTGTTACTGAAAAGTAAATGCTCCTCAAATGACCCTACTATAATGGAATGAAAACAATAGGGTAGCAAAGCCTTCAGCTGCAGCAAATGAAAACAAGCTCAAATGCTACAACCACAAGCATGAAGGAAAAGCACTACTTACCTTTGGAAAACCTCAGATAGACAGGAACCTCCAGGTGAAGTACCCTTAACTCCACTGCTAGCCTATAAATGAGGTCTGGGAAGGGGTGGATCCTGGCTCCACTCCTTCCAGTCACTCAAGTGCATTACTTGCACCTGAGCTTCCCTGCGTTGGCCCTGTCCTACCACCAGGAGCTTAGCCACTGGTTCAGGACATGACTTACCATTTAGACAATACCTTACACACACTTCTCATTAACTTATGTAAATAAAGAAATATTTATCCGCTATTAATGTCCACAAGATATTGTAATTGGAGAAATACGGTGCCATGTAGGAAGACACTTTCTGTTAGTCTCAATAAAGAATTCATTGTAGCATTAGTTCAGTAGCCAGCATAAACTCATGGAAGAATATTTTTAACTTCATTTCAAATGAAGAATGCTGCTAAGATTTGAAGAACTGCACAAATAGAAAACATATTTTGGAATTTAAAAAGTATGGATTTTATATTTGCTCTTAGTTCTATCCACATTAAAAGAGAAAGTTTTATAGGACAAAACCTTTAGTTAATTTTTTACTTGGTTATTTTTTACTTAGCTTGGAAGAGTTTTCTGTAGGACATTCCTTGCACAAATATCTACATTCCTTATATTCTGTTGATTAAGGCATCAGGCACAAAATGCACATATAGCAATAAAGAAAAAAAAAACAAAAAACAAAAAAAAAATCAGCAATCTTTTTCCTAAATACATACACAAATAGTGGTAACTTCCTAGTCCTAGCAAAGAAAATGAAATGCTACATTCAGTTAGGACTGACAGAATGTAATTTTTAACAACATCTATCACTAGATGTTGGTGATTATCCTTCTAGTTAAATATGTGTATTGTCATATTTTACCTCTGAAAGTGTAAACAAAATATATTAGTAAGAGTTTGCACTTTTCAATTCAAATATTCTCTTTAGTGTACATTTGCACAGGCATTGCCCTATTTTTATATATGAAGTTTCAGAAGCTGCATGAATACCTGAAGATAGATATAAGATAAAGGCTTAATTAACATAAGAAATTTGTCATACCTGCAATTTATTTTGTACCTTGACACACCTTGACAGTTCATTTTATTAATATCAGTACATCAATAATATCTGGTAATCTATAGCAAAAATATTTTCCCAGCAACCGAATGTAAGAAGTAGTTTTGGTATAATTAATATGGATTGTTTTCTAGAGTTCTTCACTTGTAGATTCCATTAAATTCAGTACTAAATAAATATTCATGTCAGCATCTACTCATAGAGATAAGGTTACCTACACAGAGCATTCTATTAAAAATACATTTAATTTACTTGTAGGTGTCATCCAATAACTGTGAGAATTAATACTTTGACCAGTAGCCCTTGTCAGGATCCATGGAGAGAGGTCATGAAAACTCTATTGGTCAAAATGTCAATTAGCTTGTCTGATAGATTATACCTGTGAGTGCTACAGCTCTATCTTTAAGCAAACTGATAGCCTATCTCAACAAGAGGCCACTTTCATGAAAATTTTATTAAGTGTTCTAATTGAAGCAAATTACCGGATTATACAGTGCATGTGATGTGATGTATTTGAAGTTCCCAGAAAGGAATTAGTGAGATATAATAATGTTTTATATGTAGAAAGATGTAAAAGTATCTTCATGCTATGTTTCTTGTATGTTAAATGTCATTGCATGTTACATTGTATATTAAATGTTAAGTTGTATGTGAAATGGCATGAGACTTTATTTAAAGGAGGAGAAATTTAAACATAGAAATGGAAGAAATTTTTCCATGGACAGTAGCATGGAGAATGGCACCTAGATCTGTGTATAAACTGTAAGAATACCAACTGGTGCAAGAATACAAACACCTATTGCTCTGCATCTAGGGAGAAAAACAAAACAAAACAACAAAAAAACAAAAACAAAAAACAAAAACAGAAGTATAACCAGTCCTGAAGCTGTGGTGGGGAGTGAAAATGGAGAGATCAGTTCATTATTCTGACAGTACGTTTTTCAGTACATCTGTCTGAAGCATTTTAAGTAAAACATTTCTTTTAACTTTGACTTGGGTAAGTAGAATGTAGTTTTGAAACTGTAAGAAAAAATGTCTGCTAAAATTAGTAGATATTTGTTGCTGTGTTAGATGATTTATTGCTGCTAATAGTTCAGCTGACTACTCACCAGTGTAATAGACACTACAATTTATTATACTTTCATATGCCAGGATTTGTGACTGTTCTATAAGTAATCTGTCATTCTGAGAAAAACAATGGTCATTATATTGGTCACAGTGGAATAGATTATTTTTCAGCCATATTTATCAAGAACCTTATTCAGACAATTTTTGAAAAGCTTAAATGTCATAATGATTGTTCACTTCAAATCATGAAGTGTACACTGTTTTTGGAGTAAGGTTTTATTTCTTTATAAATGGAATAGAACATTTTTGAAAAAAAAAATAATAAATGAAGAAATTTGTTTAAAATTCATTCAAATTTATATCTGAACTTTTAGAAAATACAAAATTAAAAGAAGATGCTGTCAGTCAGTCTTATAGTAATTACTTTAAAAATTCAGTACTCGAATTATCTGATATACATGTTACACAGATTTATAGATTCATTCATACTGTAGTTAAGTTCACTATACTATAATCAAAACAGTAAAGCAAGACAGATCTGTAGTTTATCTTCTCTTGCTATTATTCCTTTACACATTTTTAGGGAATGAAGTGGGCCCGGGTAAGACTCAAGTAGTTCAAAGCACAGAGCAAGGTGTCTCAGGGGGATGAAGGACAGAACACAGCCCTTACAAAAAGGACATGGGAGTACTGGTGGATGGCAAAGCTGTACATGAGCCAACAGTGTGCCCTCACAGCTGAGACAGTCAGATGAATCCTGGTCTGCATCAAAAGAAGCATGGCCAGCAGGTGGAGGTTGGTGATCCTGCCCTTCCGCTCTGTGCTGGTGAGACCTCACCTGGAGTACTGCACCCAGATGTGGAGACCTCAGGACAGGAGGGACATGGACGAGCTGGAGTGTGTCCAGAAAAGGGCTACAAAAGTGATCCATGGAAAGGAACACCTTTCCTATGAGGTCAGGCTGACTAAACTGGGGCTGCTAAGCCTGGAGAAGGCTGTGAGGTGACATCGTAGCCTTTCAGTCTCTACAGTGGAACTACAAGAAAGAAGGGGACAGAATTTTTAGCAGGGTCTGTTGTGATAGAACAAGGTGAAATGGTTTCAAGCTTAAAGAGGATGGATTTAGGTTAAATATAAGGAAGAAGTTTTTTACAGTGAGGGTGGTAGGGCACAGGAACAAGTTTTCAGAAATGAGGTGAATGCCCTGACTCTGGAAACTTACAAAGATAAGCTGGATCTGATTGTCTGATCCTGCGATTTTGTTATTTCCTGTATGTTTCATGAGAAAAAATGTAGCCAGAAGAGTAAAGGAACCCTTGGTACATTACCCCTGAAAGATAAAAAAAAGTTGAAAATATGTCATTAGAGTCAGATAATATAATAGGCTAAGTGCATTTACACATATATCAATAATGAGAAAATCTTGAATTAGATTTAAGAATCGTGAATTTATACAAAGGTGGTTTCTATCAGTGTGGGTGAGAGATGGCTTTGCCTTGTACAAGGTAGAAAAAGTAAAATAATAAAATAAAATTGAAACACCTTCACAAGAAGTTTAGAGAAAACTAAAGGGTAATTGCTGTGAATATTGATGTCAACCTTTAGAAAGAATTCTAAAATATTTACCAGAGTCAAAATATAAAAAACAGAAGAAGTTGCAACAAAGAAATCATTCCATTGTTATCCCATTACTACTCCAAGTTGTTCCAAACAATTGTTGTTGCTTTTTTTTTTAAAGAAAACAAACAAACAAAAAACCTTAAAAGCAAGAATTGTAAACAGCCAGTGCCAAAAAACTACTGATCTTCTTTTCTTGCATGCATCACTCAATATTTCCTACGAGAACAGTAATTATATAATCAGATAACTATTTGATAACTAACTATTTGATTCAATAAGATATCTCTTTCTGCCTGAGGAAAAATATCTGTTTCAAATAGTGTATAACATTTGAATAACTGTTTCAAATACATTCAGTGAGATGAGTTCTCTATGGTTCCCCCTGTTTGGTCCTTACTGTCTCTACAATATTATACTTTATATGTCTCGTAAATTGACATTTTAAAGAATTTAGAAGTAAGAGTAATTTAGGTGGCAGCAATATTTCTAATCATAAAAATGTGGTGCTCCCGGGCACTACTTTTCTACTGAAACCATAGCTTCCTGAATCTAAAATATATGATAAAAACTCTTTAGTGTGAGCTGGGGGGAACAAAACAAAGGAAAAATATGAACAAGAAACCTACAAATCTTTTCTACTTTGATGCAACACAAGCCTTCATATAAAAGAAGTATCAGAACCAGACATTTGTTCAGATGGATGCATCAAAATATAATTTTTTCTCAAACAGCCTTTAGCCTGCAGTTTTCAGTAGCAAAGCTAAAAATTAAGAACTGTTTTTTTCTAAATATCTTCTGAAAATGACAGAACACTACTTGATATTACTGCAATATTGTATGGTAACATGATATCGTCTCCATATACATCAAAGACAAATATGTGTCTATACATATTTTTATGCAAATATTTCATGCGCTCCATTTCCTTCATGAAAATGTGCGTTGATTAAAAATAGAAAACCTAGCAAAGCAAAGCTCTTACTTATGTTTCTAATTTGTAGAAAACAAGGACGAGATCTGAATAAAGCAATTAATGTCAACTTGAAAGAGAAAATAAACACGATTAAGTATTGGACGTTCTCTGAGAACATATTCAAAGTATATATTAAATAATTAGAAGGAAGAAAGTGAATTGCTATGGATAGAAATGAAAACCATAACTCAGGAGATTTTTCATTATTATCAATGAAAAGAATTAGTCTCAGGGGAAATTAGAACTCTGGAGGATGAGATCAGAGACAGGATGACACGGGATGGTAAAATTATTGAAGTATTAAATTAATACTTGCATAATATATTTACAAAGGCTACACTGCTGGATCAATAGCTGGTAACAGCTTCATTCTCAGTTCTGTGTGTATACAGTTAGGTTTATTTTCTCTTTTCACCTCACTACAAGTTATATCTGAAATTTGTTAATACTTTTTAAACTTCAGAAAGGCAGAATGGAGGTAGATCCTTTCTACCACCGTGGTGCTTATTAAGTTTGTGCTATGCCTATCTATCTAATACACACAGGTATTGAAATCCCTAGAGAAAATATTTTACACATCAGTGCTGCTGATAACTTGAGCATATTGTAAAGTACATACAGAGGATTGCAGTGACAACTGTTTCCTTCCTTTCTCTCATTATTGTTTTTCACATAGTGTAAACAAATTAATGGAAACCATATTTCCATATAAAAATGTTGATGTCAGAGAGTAGGCACTCTACTGGTTCCAGCTGCCTTTGACATGACTACTGAAAATGTAACCCAAAAAAAATAACTGAAATGGCTTTTTCAAAAAAAAAAAAAAAATAATAAATAAAAAAAAATAAAAATTGTTTCTTCTCAGTAGCAAGCCAGGTAATATGTATACTAAATTGACATTTAAAAATATGAAGCTCATTTGGATTATTTTAATTATACAGTCTGTTATCTACATGAGGAAATGAATATTTAAATGATATTTCACAGTTAATACTAACATTTAATATGTTAATGATCACATTTCATGTCTCCTGTAAATATTTCATTGTTTGTATTCTACATGGGCAGAATCTTTTTACCCTGAAAGAAATAACAAAGAAAATCTATGTATAGGATTTCTTCTTTCACGGTCTAGAATTTTAATCAGTTTGATATATGAGTAACTCAGGAACTGTTTCTCTGTTGTTTTTTCTTAGCTAATTTTAGAAATATATCCTCATTCATCAGTCATATCAGCCATTTAGTCCTTAAGCAGTCCAAACAAATTATAATTAACCTTTCAAACCGAACATGGGACTAATAAGACATAATTCTCAGGCCTGGGTGGCAATGCAGATTTTGAAAGGATCTTGTCCTTCGCTAGTGCTTGCAGGGAGGGCTTTAGCCCTGTGTTCGTACAGGCACTTTTCTCTTGGTAGACTCTTTCTTTATTCTGAGTAGCTGTGCATAAACTTTAATGCACTATTTTGTTCTGTCCAGCAAAGCTGAGCAGACTCAGCTAAAGCTTCAGGCATGGTTGTGAGCCTCTTGGCACAAGAATGTGAGGCTCATAGTAAGCAGAAAATGAACCTTTCCATGCAGGTATTCAGCCTTTAGTGACAGTTGCCAGGCTAAATGAAACTGGAGAAAGGAATCACTGCATAGTACATTTTCCAGTTTTGATAGAGGGGGTTATTTTCTTTGCTCTTTTCTCTTCGGGGAAGGGTGGGATGTGGGGTGGAAATTAACATTCTCTTTGCAGAAGTAAATTATTTGTCATATAAAGCTATTACTATTTATTGTATTTTTTTCTGACTCTGGAGAGGTGTTTGATTTACATATTGGAATTAAAGTGCTTTTAAAATTTGCAGGCAGTATCATTTCTTCTACCTTTCAGCTAAAATATTTATTCAGAAACTACTCTCGTAAATAGTTATTGTTCCATTACCCTAGCAATTTTAATGGCTTTTTTTCTGAAACACTGAACACAGAATGTTAATAGAAGCACCAGAAAAATGAAAAAAATACATATGGTCCCTCTGTGACATAGCATCTACATCAAGGACTCCTGTTTAACAGCTTTTTTTTTTGCTTTTTTTTTTTTCCTTTTTTTTTTTTTTCATTTCCATACATCAGTGCATATCTAAGAAAACTAACTGTTCTGCAAGAGCCACTTTTGCCCAAGAAAACATAAAAATTCATGTAGCCTTGCCCCTTAAGACTTCAAAATCTAAACTTATAGTTTTCTCACTGCTGAAACCACTGATCAGATTCTGTTCTCTAGGTAAAATACAGAAGATTTAATTACATATCCTCCTAATAATTGCATATGAATTGCATATGAACTGTATTTGAACTACTCCTCAAAACACAAAAAATCAAAAACAATCTATCAAGTTGTAATGGCTGAAAAGTATTCATCATTGAGTCATCCATATTTACAAATGAGCAAACAAAGCATTAATAGTGGGTCTGTGGCTCCATTCACATGTTTTTTATAGCATCTATATACAGCAATCTCAAAAGATGCATGCTTGCAACATATCTACAGAAGGCGGATACAAATAAATGTCTACTTTGTAAATCTCTCATGGACATGGAATTAATGGTTAGATCTATAGAACCAACCTATCTATTGGAAAATATGTTGGAGCTAAGGATTTCCTTGTGTAGAGAAACATGCTGACAGAAACTGAATGTTTTGAGGTTAGGGGGGAAATCTACGGATTTGTTTTTTAGACACAGAATAACATGATAAATCTGTCTTTTCTTTTTCTGATGAAATGAAAGGTGGTGAAAGGTGGACAGACTGGAAAAACTTCCCTTAGGAATGCCAGTAGACAGTAGGTACTTCTAAGCATTACTGTGAAAAAGCAGAAGAAAACAGAAAGGCCTTCTTCTATGTCATGCTTTGAAAAACTCTTAAGAATTTAAGCAGAAATGTGCTTCAGAAGAATAGAAAGGAACGAATATAAAACATTGTCAGGATATTGAAAGCAGTTTCTAAATTTACTGTACTTGAATCTTGTGAATGAATTAAATTCTTTATATAATTATCATCCTAAGATGTAGCCAAAAGGTGTAGTGGGCAGTTGTAATTTTGTTTTCTTAGTAAAAAGTTTTTCAACAGATATAATCTCTGGTATGTGCTAAGTTTTGTGATCCCAACGCACATTTCATTCAAGAGGATGTATTGGAGGTGCAGTTAGCACAAGGAGGCAAAATAGAGATGCCCCTCTGGAGGACACAGCCATGAGGCTGATTAATTCTCTGAAAAGGAAGAAGCAAAGTGATCCTAACAGAAATGCAGACTGTACATTTGAGGCTGAAAGGATGGTACAAGGAAGATGCTGGAGAAAAGGCTGGAGTGGAAGTGAAGGCAGCAAGGACAGGGTCGAGAAAAAAAAAAAGGAGATTTTCAGATTGGTCAGAGCATATGGGGGCCCTGTGCCTGCCTTAAATGTAAAATGTATTGTACTAAGAGGGGGAAAACAAACAAAAAAAGCAAACAAACAAAACAACAATAACAACAACAAACAGTTTATAGTAGTATAGTTGTAATGGAAGATTACATAAAACCTTTAGAAACAGAAAATGAAATCAAATATGCAAAATCTTCATGTTTCTGGACTTTGAATTGTTTGACTTAACAACTTAAAAAATATTTTGACGTAATATTTTTATATAAAAGTCCAAAATACTCTAAGTATTACTCAAAACTTCTTATCTTGAATGTAGCATGATTAGAAATGAGGGAAGAAACACATTTTCTCAGACTATATTTCAGAATAATTTGTCTACATGCCATTCTCACTCTGGCAAAGATAGGAAACTCACAGATGTGTTACCATGGCATATTTGGTACAGTAGAAACTTCCCATCATATGAGAATTGACAGCCAATACAGACAGTGTTAGTAATGAGTTGTTAACTGGTGAATACTTAAAGGAGTTGTGAGGTTCAGAATGAATCAGGACTAGCCTTTTTTGCTTAGTATTCGAGTTATGTGAACACCAGCAAGTCTGTTTAAGTTAATCAGGCTGTTGGGTCTTGTGTGCTCACACCTGAATGTTTGTATAACATTGACATCTACAGAGGCTTAGAAACATAAGCTTATTAAAATGGCATATATTATCTAAAGGCTGCACTATTAACGTCTTTGCAACTACAACTGAATATGCATTAGCCCAAGATATATCAATGTACATTATAACAAACGGTTATGGACCCAAGCTAGTTAGGGTAAATTGCAACCCAAGGATTTTGATCAGTTGCTTACATGTAGTCATGTAGTACTGTACTGTTATGGCTGTTTGGCCAGGTTCAGGAGTACATTTACTCTACAATCCAAGATTTTTTATGTGACTGACAGCGTCAGATGGTATCTTTTTGAAATAAATTACAGTAATTTTGCCTATGACATTTCCAGATATATTACAAGTCTCGTCAAGATTACAAGAATATTATTATATTATTAGAATTGAACTTTTCTTATCTTCTCTGCTTTCACCTTCATCCATGGCTCTACCTTTTTTTTTTTTTTTTTTTTTTTTTAAACCAAGCCACAGCTTGTCATTAGTTTGTGGCTGCAGGCCTATTTTAAACTTGCCAACTTGAATGCTTGAATCTACACAGTGGGTGGATCTCTAGGAAAACCTTCTGAGCTCTTGAGCCATCTGATACTGTCACAATACATACATGTTACCAGCTCTAGTAGACATTCTGTGCAGATGACATTTTGAAACACAAAAATAGTCTGAATTTGTGATTTCTTCACATGTAACTTAGTGCTAAAACAATGTTAACGAAAATATATAACCAGAATCTTTTCAGATAAGTAAGTATATTGATAAAGAAACCTCTTAATTCTTTCTAAAATTGACTTTGAAACAGAGGTGAGAATGTAGATTTTGTTGTAAACAAAACAAAACAAAACAAAAAAACAACAAACAACAACAACAAAAAAAAATCACCAGCTGATTTTTCCATAAGAAATTAACTTAGAAAGAATTAATTCATCTGAAAGAAAATGAAACAAAAATGTGGTCCAGTTAGGCACAGATAAAATGAGGTCATGTGGTTTACTACTTAGTATTTTTTAAAAACCTTTTATTTTAATTAGATGAAGACTTAGTAACTCATTCTGTCATTGAGAAAGTAGTCATATGTGAACTGTCTTTGAAATGTGAAATATATTTGAATAGTCAAAAGTAATTGGATTCCTTTTTAACATGTCCTACCTGCCTTGTGAGCCATTAGCATTCTCATAGTTCAAGCATATGCACTGAAAAAATTATGAGCTAGCAAAAGAAGTAACTCAATATTAATCCAGTCTTTAGACAAATACTGTAATAGGATTTGCACATGTAAGGGGCAAATTATCCTGTCAGTGTGTGCTCTATATATCTAGGGTATTAATATTAATATGCATTGAAAAAAAGAGTATATCCATAATCACAATTGCATATATGATTAAAATCCATAAATGACATAAAATTGTAAGAATATTCATAATTGTATTCCATAGTTCTTGGAATGTGAAATGAAAAATGAGGCTTCCATTTTTGTTACGCAATGTTTCAGAGAACTGAATAATATCCAAGAAATTGTTATTGTCTGTTTATATCTGTCAGCACAACTTCTATTGTTTTAATGTCAGTTGTGATTTACATTACTTGCAGATCTTTCTTAATACTTACGTAGTAGGTATGAGATGGAAACATAACATTGGTACACAAAACTACTGTACATAATTCTGTACAGTGTATTTACTGTGACTGAACACTCAACAAAATGGTAAATTTAGTTGGCTAATAACCCAGCTCTTACACACTGATAGCTTTCCCTCTGTCTCTGTGGACTTAGTCATTTCCTATAAAGCTAGATTCCATTGTAAGTTGGAGGGTGGGTGTGTTTTCCTATGTTAATTCTGAAATAATTGTCTTAAGGAAAGGCATCTCTGGGTGAACAACAGAATTACAATCAATACCCTGTTTTCATTTGGTGCCAAGTATGTCATTCATCCTGAAGTGTCAACGCAGCAGATTTAGCACAACTGTCCAACAGAGGTAGGCTATTGGCCTCCACCACCTGCCCACTGAAGAAGTGCTTCTTGGTATTTAGTTGGAATGTCCTGTTGAGCTAATTTACATTAGATCTCAGTACTCAATGTCTCCCATTCCTATTCAGTAGTCTCCTATTCTCATTCAAAAGAGGAGATGCCAAAATGCTACCATTGATTCAAAATTTCTTCTTCCTTCTGACTTAAACTGGTTGGAGGGAGGCAAAGTATGGATCCAAAGATAGAAGGGCTTAATACGATATATGTTACTGCTCACGGTAGAAGGGTAACAGGAGGATAACACTGAAATGGGGTTACTTTTCCCCTCCATACCAGACTGTAACCATCTGTCTTCTGATTTTCAGTAAATTAATTTTGATAGTTTCCTGGAGACGAATTATCTTACTTGTCACATTGTCTTACTGCAGTTCTCTGTCTGGTTTGCTAATTTGAAGAAGCAGAGGGAATCCTTCTAATAGACTTGCAGAAAAATCTTTATGTGGTATGACATGACACTAACCAAAAATCTTTTTTTTTTTTTTTTCTCCCCCTTCCTCTCCTCCCTCCCCCCCCCACCCCCCCCCCCCAAAAGGAACCAAAGATTATGTGAGCAGTGAAAAGTGAGGATAGGCAGAACAATCAAGAGTTGTGCTTGAGAGCAGGAAGTCAAAATTCTTACAGGTGCTCAGGCCCTTCCTTGGAACAAACCTACTCTTACATCACTGTGAGTCTGGGTCCCTTCTGTTTAGCAGATGCCCTGCGCTGAATACACCATCTTCTGGTGTACCAATGTTGCCACAGCTCTTGAAAGCAACTTTTTATCCCACCTGGTCAGAGTAATTGATTTCAGTCACATTACCCATAAAAAGAGTCTAGGCAACCAGGATACTGTGTGCAGGGTATGTAACAAAAATACATTGCTCTATTACTGAGGGCAGTATTTTAATGATACTTGGTGATGCTTCTTTCTTCAATGGGCCTAATCTAGATATTTTAAACAATGATTTATCACAGTATCTTAATAAAGTAACTCTACATTCCGATTGCTAACTAATTTGAACAATATTTGATATAATATGAAAGAGCTAACCAAGCTGTGGAGAATGAAAATCGGATTTTTGAAAGCTTGTCTTTAATGTGTTCTCACTAGTCCATCAGCATTTCAGATTTATTCAGTGTTATTAGCTTCACTGTAAAATAAAGAATATTACAAAGTTTATGAAAATCTGCGGCAATTAGTAGCTAAACTAAAGCTGATTTGTTTGCCCTTCAGAAATATATATATATATATATTTAAATATAAAACAAGACAATCTTTTTCCTTGAGATTGAATAAAAGTTCATTTTGTCATATCCTGCAGACAAAAATGTCGCATTCACTGCAATTCTGTGCAACTAAAATTTCATTTGCCTGAGATAACAAAGACAATAGTAGCAATGTGAAATGTACTCTAGCCTTTTTTCTTAAATGTATGTGTTTTTTTTGTTTGTTTGTTTGATGTTGTTGTTTTGTTTGTTTGTTTGTCTTCAGATCACTATACCATTATACTTTGAGATGACCTTATTACAATTTGTTTAAGTTGTACCAGGGAAGTGCACAGGAATTGTGTTGCATCAAGATACTGAGAAGTTGGTAAGGAACCACAACAGTACTGTTCAACCTGCATATTCTGCAGCCCCCACTGTTAGAAAGGAGGACTCAAAGAGAAGTGGAATGTACATATATTGCATTAGCAGAGGTATCATATGCACAAGATAGCCTATGAATAAGTTTTCAAATTTTCTGCAGTTAAAATGTATCTTAGTTGTGAAATCACAGTAAGTTATTACAGGGGTGCAGCAATACAGTTTTAATGTACATGGGAACACTTAATTATCTATTTTCTAGGAATGATCTACAACACAAATGTAGAAACCCTGGTTTATGTAGCACTGATAATGGGCTAGGAGGCTGCTGAAAATCTCTGTATAGAATGAAATTAAATAGTCTGGTTTTGGATGAAAACTTTATAAATTGGGTAAGACTGAGGGGTTTATCCTATATAAATATATAGGCTTTGATAAGCATCAGTTTATCTTTGTAGGTACCGCTGAACAATGTAGGTATGACCATTACCAGGCATTTTCCCATAAAATTTTCTAAATATTTTATTTCTACTTTGGTGATTAAATTAATGATCACATCTGAAAGATATATTTCATACACCTTGCGATTCCACAATTTCAAAACAACAAGTATTATTTTAGAAATTCAAGTGCAAATGATAAATAAATAAATGAGTTAATGCACACAGATAATTCTGTTAAACACTATACACTATAAGAAAGCATTTATTTTTCATTAATATTACAGTAATTGCATGTATACTAGTGAGAACTTACTGGGGTTTAGTATGGAAATGATTGATTAATATAATTACTCTACTCTTAGCTGAACTTTAATAAGTAATAAATTCAGATTTAAATGTTTATTAGTACATTAATGTTTTTATTCAATGGCTCATGCACTTAATTAAAATATATTGAACAAGCAACAGCAATTATTAAATAATTATCACTACACACTACTAAAGTGTGCAGTTGTTTGTAATGAAATCTTACTGATATGCAACATACTTTTCTTTTCCCTTTAATAATTCTATTACTGAAATTATTATCTTCTCAAGTACATTTAAGAAAATATAAAAGTGATGCTTTAATGAGAATGCTATTACATATTTATGACATCTTAGGATTACCATATAAGTTGAAATCTTTGATAAAACATGCTTTTAAATAATGATTGAGTGGAATGAGTTATGCAATATAAAAACCTGAGTCTGCAAAACTGAGAGCAACTGAAAAAGACCTGTAAAACTGATGTTAGTTGGAAGGGATATCTGGAGACCATCTGGTCCAGCCTTCTGCTTGAAATGGGACCATGACTAACTCTACAACAATGTAACCTCTCCCAGTTATTTTGTATCCCCTCCATTAACTATATTTTTCCTAACTTCCAATCTGAACCTCTCCAAACAACTTGTGTCCATATTTCATTTAGTATTAATTCTCTTTGCTGAGAAGAATTTGTCTCCATATACTTTGTAGAATCAGTAGCCATATGCTGCTACCAGATTGCCCCTTATCTTGGCTACCAGGTCCTAGCTTCCACAGTAGGATGTGTGTTGAACCCCTCTGACAATCCCAACAGTATTCTTCAGAACTCCTTTTAGCTTCATTTTGAACTGATATTCAACCAAAACAGTTCACCAGAGGCAGCCTTGCCTGTGATAGGTAGGAGGTGACAATAATTTCCCTAGATCTTCTGATGTTCTAATATAACTCAGGATGCAGCCTGCTTTGTTTTGACAGGAATACACAACTGGCTCATATTTGGTCTGGCATCTACTACAATGTCTAGGTCTTTTTTATTAAGGCTGATACTCAGCCAGTTTCCAGACACTGGGCTAGGCTATCCACAGGTTTAGCTTTCTGCACTTTTTAATGATGAACATCATCATCTTTATGTTAGTTCCTCATGTTAGATATACCAAAGGCCCCATTACTGAAGCTCTGCTGCTTGCCGGCAGCAGCTCTTCAAAATTCAGAACTGTTTGAGGATACACTGTTACATCCTAATCATTGATGAAAGTACTGTTATTGAACAAACTGGGCCCAAAGAGCATCTCTTGGGGTGTTCTGCTCATTGCCATCTACTAGGCTGAGACTAACGATTTTGATGATGTTCACTAAACTGAGGAATCCAGACAAGATTCAGTGCTACTGGCTGTCAATACTTCCTCTTCCCAAAGGAGGCTGCTGCAGGAGATTAAGCCTGACTAAGTTCAAGGAATAGCCAGTAACTACTGCTATCCCCTCAACCTCGGAAGAAGAAACTCATGTTTGTAAGACCCTACGCAAACTGTACTGATGAACTGATCCAGGGTAAAACTCCAAAGAATAGTGTGTGTCTTCCAGTCTAGATCAATTCACTTCTCTCTTTCACATGCCTAGCTTACTTAACCATTGTTCTGACTTGTGACCCTGCATGAACTTACTATATCTTTTGCTTTCCTGCAGAAATACAGATTGTCTCTTCAATAAGCATGTCTTTGAAGTTAATGATTACACTATAAACTGTTGTTTTCATACCAAAGAATTATAATTAATGTTATATTTATATACATATAAATATAAAAAACTACTAATAAAGAAGCCTCATTGCTCATTACTCTGAGCTGAGATTCCAATTGAAACTCCAGGAGGAGGCATAGTGCCTTTGTTTGGGAGCTTATTATTAAAAGAAAAGGTCAAAGAAAGAAAAGCAACAAAATTGGAAGTATTTTCTTTGGAAAGCAATATGAAAATGTCTTATGCTATAGCCTTACATCTGAGAGAAATGGCACATCCCTCATCTTGGAATGTGTGTTGCTTCATAGATGATATTTCACATATGATAGATGATCATGTGCCCATGCATAAAAAAAAAAAAAAAAAAAAAAAAAAAAAAAAAAAGGTGTAGAGAGCGAAGGTTTAACTCAGCAGGTTAATTTAGCAGGTTTAACCAAAAAGCTTTAAAGTAGTCAAGCGTACTTTGGATATGAAGTCTTTCCAACCCTGTAAAAAAAGTTTGTGATCTTTTGTTTCTGTTCATAAAACAAATGAGTTATCTAATGGTTGATCTTGCTTATTCCCATTTTGTTAGCAATTTCTGATTATTATTATTATTTTAAGATATACCAGTGTATAAATATGTATATCTCAAAGCAACATATTTGTAGATATTTTTAAGCATTAATACCAATTAGAATGAAAATAGAGGGAATTTTAAAAATAGAAAAAAACTCACAAAGAGGTTAAATGTCTTATAATTTCTGAAAGAACAGAATTTATAATGAAACAGCAACTCACCACCTACTCATATGCATCTACCTGTCTTGAGATTTTTAATTAAGTTGCTCAGGCACTCAGCTTTATGCATTTCACGTGTACTGAATGACATAACGTAAACCGTTTTTTTTTAAAAAAAAAATAAAATCAAGATTTGATTTCTTGGAGATCTATTTTAACTTGCACTAATTGTTTTTTGCTGTGCCTACAGGTTGTTTTATTGCCTGTGGTTTTAATTCCTTAGTACGTTTATAAGTGCATATTGATGTTTTGATTGATTTGTTTTCTCAAACTTGTGACATTTTCATAAGGTCCCTGTAACATTGCTCAAGTTCATTAAAACATGAGTTGAAGAGCCTTGAACTGGTCTTCAAAGCTGAGATAAATTCTTCTAGGTTTTGAGTGAGCAATGAGTTCTCAGTAGGAAAAAGACTGCTTAAAATCTATTGTTGATTTTTGATTATTGTTGACCTGTATTAGCATGATAGTTCTCTTTGTTGACCATACATTTTCCAAGGACATAACTGCTCTCACATTTTTCAAAGCTCTAGGTCCAGTGAATCTTAAGCCAGGCTCAGACATGTTAGTACTTCAAAGACTTTTGAAAATTTACTCCTAAACTCCTCATATTTAACTACCATATGCAAGTATTAGTAACAGATTGACATAGTTCTGTATTCTGACTAATCTGCAATCTTCACATGAAAAACAAGTGTTATAAATAGGTCCATCAGTGTTCAAATTGGAACTAATCTCTCTAATCTGTCACGAGTAATTTAGATAACTTTTTTTTTCCCCCTCAATTAAATCAAATATTGCGGTGACAGATTTTACTTTGGATTCAGATAAGCCATTGATGGGTATAATCCACACATGTTAAGAAAATTAGCCTTTGAGGTAGAAAGACATTAATAAATTATCAAGTTACAGATATCTGTGACTCACTGTAGGGACCAGGTGTTCCTCTCATACCCTAACCTATATTTTTAAAATTTGATTGCGTATTTGACATCAAAGATGCAAAGTGGGATCAATGGAATAGACCAGAAACTGATGACTTGTCTAAGGCATTGATGAGAGAAACAATGAGAGCATGCTTTCAGTGCTCTGACAGTGGAAAAAGAATGTTGTTGTGAAACGTTACTCTTACTAATTATTATTTGGCCTTCTTATTTATTTATTTTACATCACTTACATCATGGTATCTTGGGTTTATTCAGCAGAGCTTTGGTAGGATTGGACACTGGAGGGTTGGATTTTATGGGAAGAGATCAGGGACTGCTCCATGTAAGACAGAGTGGGTCCCAGTCAGCTCCAAAACTGTTGCACTGCTGGCCAGAGCTGAGCTAATCATCAGAGCTAGTGACAGCGTTATGATAACATATAGTAGAGGCTTATAAAACAGTATGCAGCAGCTGTGTGAGAGAGGAGTGCGAATAATGTGAAATGACCTTCTAGACTGCAAGTCTCATGAAGAAGGAAGGGAAAGAGCTGTTTCAGATGTGGAGCAGAGAGTCTCTTGCGGCCCATAGAAAAGACCATGGTGACTCAGGTTGCCCCCTGACAAACAAGAACTGTCAGAGCAGATATCCACAATGCAGCCTACACTTATTACCCCACACTGGAGTAGACAGACAAGTTCTGAGTGGAGAGGCAGTCTCCAAAGAGCCCATACTGTAGAAGACTTTCTAGTAGGAATTGTGGCTCATGAAGTACTGTAAAAACAACCCCATGCTGAAGCAGCTCTTGAGGGACTTTATGCATGAGAGGGATCCAACACTGGATCAATGGAAAAGTGTGAGGAAAGAAAAGCAGAGAGGAGCAGTAACAAGCTTTAACAGACTGCAGTCCCTGTTGTCCACCTCACCTATATTGCTTGAGTGGGAGGAGGAGGTAGAGCAGTTTGAAATGGAGTAAAATCAAGTCTGGGGATAAGCAGGAATGGATTTTTTCATCCTTTTTTTTTTTTTTTCTACCACCAGTCTGCTTTCCATCTTGTAATTAAGAGAGAGCTTTGGTGAACACAGGTGATCTGCCAAAATAAACCCTGCACACCTAAATATCTATCCAATGTATGTAACTAGCACAATTACAAAGCTATTATATAGATCAGAAGCAACTGTAAATGCATTAGCTTACTTTTTCTCTCCTCATTTTATAATATTTATAATCTTTTTTATAATAATACTCATAAATCTTTCACCTCACATTAGGGTGAGGGGTGATAGACTGATGCTGGGTAGGAAGCTGGAACATCAACAACTTACAGATGGGCTAAATGATTTAGTATAAAATATTCCTCTGAATGGAATGAGCATTTGAGTTTAAAGAAGATAACAGTAGACGTGGTGAAACAGCTAAGTCCATGAAATAAGTAGTATTTTTTTTCAAAAATACAAACATAAATCCCACTTACATGAACACCTGTTCTGGCTGTTTCCAGTTTAATGAGCTTAGGGAGGCCTGTATCTCTTCAACTGAGAGTAGCTCTATCATTTTGACATTTAATTTTGTTTGTCTTTCATAAATGTCTTATAAAAAAGAAAATCATTTAGCATCTGTTGCCTACTAACATCTGTCTCAGTTAGCCATTGTTAAATACGTACACAATGCATTAAAATTCAGCTGATTTTTCTCTTAAATCACAAATTGATTTAAATATCAATGCAAAGTTCTTACCATAGCAATTGCTCATTGAAGATTTAATCAGTTCTATATTAATATTAATATTAAACTGGATTACCAAGGGATCTTCATCTTCTTTGAAAATGAAGAACATCTAATAGATTTCCTTTTGCCTCTAAAACAATCCCTTTTTTCTTAATGTACCTATGTAGCCATTACAATAAAATAAAATTTCAAAGGCTGATATTGAAATTCTTTTAACAAATAAAAAAAAAAAACAAGGTAAAATACTCTGCAGGTAAGGACCAATAGCCATTTAATGAAATTATGAGAAAATCTTAGAATAAAAAGTGAGTATAAATGATATCCTAGTGCAACATAGAAGTATATAAAGCTGCAAAAGTGCAATATGTCTGTTACTTTATGATTAAATGAATGTGCTGAATTCATGAAAATAATAGTTGCATTGTAAATAGTCAAAGCTAGAAACGCTGGTGTGGGTGGGAGTATGATTTCAATCCATATTTTAGTTGTTCCTATACAAAGACACTGGAAAACCTTTCTTTTTTCTATTGTTGGTGTGTGTGGGAGAATTTTGGGTGGAAATATGTTATAAATGGTTATGACAGATAGAATATCTTAACAAGTGTTTGGATCCAGAACAACATGAACCATTCAATTTCTTGTCATGAATACTTAGAGGAAAAAAAAAAAAACACAACCTCAGGGATAAACAATTAATTTCACATTAGTCCTTTGTTCTGTAAATTAGCATATGTTGAATATATATATTACATAATAATAAAACATATCAGTTAATTGCCAAAAATTATATATTTCCAAATGTAATAAAAAGCAAACCAGCATATTATAAGTTATTAATTTCTTAGTCTAATTAAGTCCATGTAAAAAAATTCCTAACAAGTACATAATCAAGTGAAATGCTGAAATTTGTTTGTTATAACCTAGGATATTATTTTTTAAAACTTTCTTTCTATGAGTAAGTTTTATGCTTACTTTGTGACATATTTAACATGTTAATTGTTCCATATGTTATCATTCAATCAACAGATGCTCTTCCTTAGGAAAATTACTGATTTCCACAGTAATTTTTTAAAGAGAGATACTCAAACTTTATCATTCAACACGTTAGTTGCAGATAGATTTATTAGTGTTAATGAAATATATATTACTCAAGTGTACTAGTTAAAAAGTTAACGCAAGTGATATTTATACTGGTAGGAGCTTGGCACAGTATTTGATGGGCCTGATATGTTTATAATGCATTTTCTAAATTATTTTTCTATTTCTATGTATCAGCACTCTTGATACTCAAATTAAAGTTTAAACTCTACTTTGAGAATTGCAGCCTATCAGAAGCACTTATGAAATTTTTATATATTATTTATATATTATGTTATTTATATATAATATTTATATATTGCTGTATACATTGTGCAATTGCTTAATTGATGCATTTAACACATCTTGTTATCAAATAACTCTACCCCTGAAAGCACCTGACTAGAAAATATGAGTTTGGAAATATACATTCTTTGTTTCTGTCTGAATATTTTTAAAATATATTTTGATGATTTAATACGTTTCTCAAAAATCTTCCCTCCTGATGAGCTGATTAGCTTCCTACAAAGCTTCTACAAAGCTTAATTTATAAGTTTCTTTCTCTGTCTTTTGCATCCTTTCCTGTCTTCTTTCTCTGTTTTATATTATTATTATAATATAAATCGTGTGCCCCCAGTGGCGCAGTGGTTTAAGCTGCTGCCTGCGGCACTGGAGGGCCCGGGTTCGAATCCCCCCTGTGGCGCAGGGGTAGAAGTGCCACTTCGCTACACAGAGGGCTCGAAACCCGGGAGTTGGACTCTATGATCTCTAAGGTCCCTTCCAACTCGCACGATACTATGATACTATGATATGATATGATATTATATATATATATATATATATATTTAAATTAGGGGATTTAGCATATTTAGGATTTGTCATTTCTTAGCAATGTTGATGATTCTTTTGTTCATACAGGATGGAGGTCATCAGTCATCAGTGTTCACTGACTATACTGGCACTTATACATTTTTTAATTTGTTGACACAGATTTTGAGAGGAAATTGAATACTAAGAAGTAAAGAGTTTCTTGCAAAATAGATTAGCATTTGTAAAAAAAAAAAAAAAAAAAAACAAAAAAAAAAACATAGACTTTTATTTTTTCTTAAAAAATAAATAAATATTCTATACTCAGTTATCTTCCTCCTAGTTTTCTGAAATCTAAGTTAGCCTTCTGTTTATTTAATTGGCTGTTCACATACTGTGGTTTAATCCTGGCAGGCAGCTGAATACCACAGAACTCTCTCTTTCCAGGTTGGATGGAGAGGAGAATCAGAATGGTAAAAGTGTGAGAACTCATAGGTTGAGATAAAAACTAGGAAAGGCAAAAGCTGCATATGCAAGCAAAACAAAACAAGGAATTCATTCACTAATTCCCATAATCAGGCAGGGGTTCAGACACTTTCAGAAGAACAAAGTTCATCAAACATAAGTCTTTCTTGAGAAGATAAATTCATTGTTCTGAGTGCATCACCCTCCTCCTCCTTTCTCCAAGTTTTATTGCTGAGCAAAATGTTCTGTTATATGGGATATGCCTTTTGTTAGTTTGGGTCAGCTGTGCTGGCTGCATTCACTCCCAGTCTGATTGCTGGCACACAACAAACAGAAAAGCCCTTGGCACATCAAACAGCAGCTAAAAATTTCAGTGTGTTATCACCCGTCTGCTCTTAATTATTTGAGGTCCTCTGTTACCCCTTTCTGGAAGCACGGATCTGTAGATCCCTCCACCCCACTAGTCATGGAATCGGGTAGAACCAGCCTGTGAACCTCTGACAACGCAGTCTTATTTTGGGACCAGATACTTGAATACAGTCAGGTGTTCACTAGTGCTCCACACATGGACTAAATCCCCATGTTTCTAGTCAGTCTAGCAGACTATCAGGCTGAATTTCTTGTCTTTTTTCACCTTCTATGATTCATTTTAGGGATGCTCTTATCCAACTGGAATCTTGCTAAAATGACGTCGTTTTATGCAACAAAATTGAATTTAGCTCTTTTTATTGAATTGAAAGAAATTATTCTACATCCTTTAAAAAATCATATCCAAATATGTTCAAACCACAGCTAAGAATTAACACTTTTACCTGTTAGTGTAGAAGTTTTATGTAGCTTTGCTAGAGATTTTACTAGATACAGATAAACCATGGTGACTAAAATTAGAAATTTATACCACTCTTTCCGAAATTCATTCTCCAAATCGCGTAGTACAGTAGCAGGAAGAAAACTATCATTTTTCTGCAGTTATTACACAATTAAATCTGAGACTTATATGAAAATTGTTTCATATTACTTGGAAAATTAAACTTTGATTTGTTTCCATTGCAGAGAGAGTAATTTCAAAAGATTTTATCTTAACAGTCTGTGGCTGATGGCAACAAGAAGGAGAATGGAGGGAATTTCATAATTGATTTTCAGACAGTCCCAGTTTGAGAGACAGAGGTTGTTTGAAGTAAAAACTGATGGCCTCAAAATTCAGCGTATATGTATAAATGCATGCTAACACACTAAGTGCTTTTTATCTTCCATTAACTGGAACATTATTTATATTGCCACTCTTTTTCTGCTCCTATCTGTACAAATTATAATTGCATTCATTGTTGCAGCACACACTTTTGCATTCCGAATCAGTATTTGCATTTTTACAGACATTCAGAAGTTAGAAAACAGAATCAATTTATGGCAGCAAAATAATATGAAATAAAAAATCAAACATTTTGAAATTTTGAGAAGACCAATTTGCATTTATGCATTGTATTCCCACTTCAGAACTGGAAACATGATTGGGTATTAATAGTTTTTAGTTTACTGAAGTTTATCCATTATGATACATCTTTTCCTTCCAGCTAGTTGATTGTGTTGCTGCATTTCTCTCAACAGAATTACACTCTAGGCTACCAATGGGCTGTTATCTTAGAAATTTAGAAGTTCTGTTTTTTTGTGTGTTCAATATTTCCATCATCTGTTTTATATCTTTATATGATTTCTTACTGATTCAAAACATTATGGTTAAAGATTTTTACGTATTTTAATTCTGTCTCAGTCAACCTACAACTTAAAGTGCTATGTAAATTAGACTAATGCTAATCACTGTTTACCAGTTAGATTAAAGGTTGCTGTGGGTGTTCAGAATATTTTATTGTAGCTCTTTTACTTCTTTCTGCTTGTGATTAGGACTGAACAGTAGAACTATACAGTACGTAATTAGAATTTTTCTATGGGTTTCCTTCTCATAAGAACACAACTTTAAACAGGAAAAAAAAGGGAAAAGAAAGGGAAAGGAAAAGGGAGAAAATAATGAAGAACATACTGTTTCTTCTGTAAAGTATACCGCTAGTAGCAACTGAGAAATTGTGGTTTTTACTGAGGTGGTTTATGGAATCTATTATCTCTGCTACAGATGGATTTTATATTTATATTATATACATCATGCTTTTTCTTTGTTGTTAGTTGTGGGTTTTTTGCTTGTTTTGAAAAATCAGCAAAGTATTGATTGCTAATATTTTTAAAAATAAACAATTTGTGAAACAGTGTTTGCCATAGCAAGTATGCAAAGCAGTTTTGTAAAGTATGGAAACAGACTTACTAGTATAATCAGAAAATGTAGCTTATTGTTAAAAAGGAAATGAATATAGTGAAGTATACTAAGTTGACATTTATAAAAAAGATGGCTTAGAGGAAATATATGCATCTGAAAGCATTTTGAGATTCTTCAGCTGGATAATTTTGGCCTGAGACAGTCATGATGGCTGAGGCTTACTATGGCACAAGGGAGGGCTTACAGTTTTTTTTTACATTGCAGGGATAGAAGCTGTACTGGAATTTTGTGTTTTGAAAAGATCATGCCTGAATTATGTTTTCTTTTGAAATACAAAGTTTTGGGTAACAAGGTCAACCATAGGACAGGCCTGAGTGATTGCACAAGAACTGCTAGATAGCAACAGCTGAAGCAGCTGAAGTGGAGCCACGGAGCAGGGATGTATCTTGCTGAGTGTCCAATGATGACATGATTTATGCAAGGGAGGACTTTGGGAGTGGGAAGGGGCATGTGCTGATGGGGATACATTATCAGGAAATAAGATGCTGCTGCACTGTACCAGCCAGTTGGACGGGGTGCAGCCCGATGTCAGTTGTTGGTAACGACACAAGGTTTAAGGAATTCTTCTCCAAAAGTGAGTACTGAATTTGCCACTTTTGTTGTTTTGCAGTACTTTAGTTGTTTATGGGTCTTCAGTCTTTAAGAATTGAGTCTTTGTCCATATATTACCTCATCATGCTCTCAGTTTGGCTGAGTGTTTGTGGTATTACTCTTAAATACCTCCAAACTCAAAATACAAAACCCAAAAAACCTAAAATTAATAATAATAATAATATTAAAAAGGCAACCAACAAGAATCCAAAAGGTGAATTTGCATCCCAGGTATTTAGCAAAATCCTTCATCTCAACTGTATTATGTGGACAGCTATTGACTAATTAATTGCTAACTGTTAATACTGTTATACAAATTATGGTACTGATTATTTTTGAAAGCAGAATTATTTAACTCTATGTTAATTTCTCAATCCTTCTCATTCATTAAAAAACAAAATAATGATTTTGCACTTCTATTTTGTGGGGTTTTTTTTGTTTTGTTTTGTTTTTGTTTTGTTTGTTTGTTTGATTTTGTATTGTTCTATGTGTAATATACTCATACCGTAATTGTATGTTTTATTCCAAGGTCTGTTTTAGTTCATTTAAAATACTGGCTGTTTAACTCCAGTAGGCAACAGAGCCTTACACAGTTTCTCCCTCACTCCTCCTCAGTGAGATGGAGTAATGAATCTGAAAGAAAAATGTGAGGAAACTAAACTCATAGCTTGAAATAAAGACATTCTACTAGGTAACATAATAGCTGTGAGCAAAGAAGAATTCATTCACTAATTCCATTGTGAAGAAGGTGTTCAGATCTTTCCAGATAAGCAGGGCCCATCATGAAAAATGGTTACTTCAGAAGAAAAAAATTCATTGCTCTGGGTTATTTCTCCTTCACTTTCTTTACTTTGGCTTTTACTGCTGAGCACAATATCATATGATGTGGAATATCCCTTTGGCCAGTTTATGTAGGCTGTCCTGGTTCTGTCCCCTCCCAGCTCCTTGCTGCACTCCTGTCCTCACCACATGCAAGATGGTGTCAGATGTTGAAAAGGCCTTGGCTCTTGCAAGCAATGCTCAGCAAGAACTGAAACATTGGTATGATATCTTTATTTTCATCCTAAATCCAAAACACCGCACCGAACTAACTACCATGAAGAAAAATAACCCCATCCCAGCCAGTATCAGAGCAATTCATTTTGAACTCTGAACAGGAATGCTAACACTAAATTCTTGGCAACACATCTCCTTAATGATGTGAACATTGTGCCACAAGCATTCTGCATTTGAAAAAATATCCATACTGTCTGAGTCACGGATATTTGACAGACCTAATATTTCCATTTTATTTCTTATTTCCTAATCAGACTTTTTCTGGCTCTATACAGCAGATTTAGTGATTTATATTAAAAACATGAGATTTCTATCAATTTGTAAGAAAAGTACAATGAACACAGTATTTGAAATTGGCTCACAACTTCTCCTGTGTGTGTGTTTGTGTGTTCACATGTACATAACTGTAATCTTTGTATTCCAGCCTAGAAGCTTTACAGTATCCTACAGTGAATTAAAAGCTGTTCCATCATCTAATACACTACTAATCTTTCTGCAACTGCTGTTGATAATTGCTGTTTTCAGAAAACCTGTGCAACAGAGAAGAGCAGAAGTTACTACAGGTGATGGAAGAAACAATTTCTGATGGAATGTAGTAGGGATTATTTAATACAATCATACATACATTCTCATAAATATTTAATAAACATAAAATGGTTAAAATTCATAGTTGTCACTCTAGGTATATTACTTGCATGTGGTGTTGGCCATGTTGGCAGCCAGCATTCTTTTCCTAGGTTTGTATGGACAGCATGAATTCTTTCCTGTGTGGAAAGTGATGGGTAATTATTTAATAAAAACGCATGTCATTAACATATGTATATTTTTAATAAAATATATTCACATACTCCAAACTGATGTTAGTGTCAGTTTCATAGGTCATATTATTTGCTTTAGAAAATTCTTATAAGGTATGAATGCTATATAGCGTGTGAATGAATTTTGTGTTAAAAAGGACTCTGAAAATCATTATTTTTGTGTCTCCCTGGGAAATTACATCATGGGCAGAAATGGCTAGTGATTTTCCATGCTGTCTTATTGATTTTTATTTTTGTTCACATAAAGAATCACCTTGTGAGGGTGAAGCATTGACAAGTAGATTTAGGCATTCTGGTAGCTAATGCAACATCAATCACTTTGTACTAGATTGATCAGGGATTAAGCCATTGCAGTGACATGGGAATTTTAAAGGAAAAACTATCTGCTGTAGATAAAAGCATCTAGCGTCAGTACATTTCATTCTTTACTAATGTTTTGGAATAGCCTTAGATACGCCAACTGTGATGAAGATTTTTCTTATATAGGTACTTGCAACACAGCTACTGAGCACTGAGGCTTTCTTATCTCCATATCACTTGTTAAATAGCCTTCAGATGATAATGACTTGCATTTTCTACCTACTAGTACTGGACTTCAGCTGATTGCTCAGATATTGATCCAGCAAGATAGGGAATATGGTAGGCACTGAATCCTTTCTTCTGAGTCTTATTTATTCTGATTGGATTATTGATCAGTACCATTATGAAAATAGGTTTGTAGAATCAGTGTTTCATTTTAAAAATTATTCTCTAGTATTTTATGAAACAATGTCCAAGCCATGAATGTATCTAATATTGGAGGCACATAGGTCCTGATTTCTGTGTCTGAACCATGCAAAAATAGGTTTGCCTGAGTGGGGAAGAACTGGATAATTATTTGAACAATATGCAAATATTATAATTTTCAAGTATTTCTTTAAATTAAAATCTGTAAAGGATGATCTAAATTTGTACTCTATCAGTGGGAACTTATTTACACTGAATACGTGAAACACAAAAAAAATGTACTAAGAGCAATGAAGTGAGGGTCACTAGATTTCTGACCAATAAATTTATATTTTTTCATGCACATTTAACTGAAGTTCAAAGAAGTATATGTGTGATTGATGTTAAGTAGATAAATCTTAAGTCACTGAAAGCATAAACTGGAAATATTTACCAAATTACTTGATCTCTGAAAATGGAAAAATATAGTAAATACTTTGCAATTATAGAATTATTTTCTGCCTCACAAGGAAACTAACACTTTAAAGTATTCCCCAGGAATCTTCTTTTCCTATGTTTATATTTTTCAAACAAAACTTCCTTACTTGAATGATTTGTACCAAACACTGTAATTATTCTTTCCTAACATCTCTCTACCACATGAAAGTAAAAAAGATGGCAGAGGTCAGTCTCCCTCATCCTTGCTTTTATTGGGAAGGTGAAAACTTAGGGAAAATAAGTGAAGAATTTATTCCTAATATCTAGCCTAAATTTTCCTTCTTCCAGTTTAAAGCCATTCCCCCATGTACTATCACTACATGCCCCTGTAAAAAGTCCCTCCCCAGCTTTCCTGTAGCCCCCCAGTACTGGAAGCTGCTTTAAGGTCCCCTCAGAGACTTCTCCAGGCTGAAAAATCCCAGCTCTCTTATTCTGTCCACATAGGGAAGGTGCTCCAGCCCTCTGATCCTCTTTGTGACACTACCCTGGACCCACTACAACAGCTTGATGTCCTTCAAGCCCCAGAATTGGACACAGTACTTCATCACAAGAGAAGAGCAGATGGGCAGAATCACCTCCCAAAGTCTAGTTCTAAAACAACAAAACTCTATACTAGCCTACAACTAATAACAGAGACCCAACACGCACCCGTTTTTATACTGCTACGGAGTCTTTGCCAAATGATAAAAACATTGTCTACAATTTGGCAAAATAGTGTATTCTACAGATCATTTCAAATTTTAATTGTTTTATTTGGGTATTCTTGACCAGTTGCAGTTATTCTTGTAGAATATACATACTGTTGACATATAAATGTCTTTGATAATCAGCTTTCAATACCTACTTCTGAATATTCGCAGACTGTATATTTGAGAATTTTACTAGATGTTCCATTATAACATTTCTCTTCATAGTTATTCCACTGCATTTTGTAATTATATCTTGTAAATGTGATTGCAAGTATTTACACTAATTACACAATTACAGATAATTTCATGAATTATGGAAACACGTGAAGAGTGACTATGCATTACTAAAAGAAAAGAAATAAACAAATCTGCAAAATAAAAATGGTCTTGAGGAACTATGGAAAGAGTGAAAAGACTCCATCTAGAGTTTTTCAAATTAAGTATTTATCTTCAAGTTATGTCAGGGAAAGCCAAACACTGTATTAGCTGCATTCATAGTTAATATATATATATATAGAAAAAAAAGGATTTCTTGCTCTTACTAAATCTACTTCAGTCTCTTCTATGTAGAACTTTTTTGCAGACATACAATATTATGAATATAAGTTATATGAATATAAGGGCAAGCAAAGCATTTTATTTCATGAAAATTTTATTTAAATTAATTACACCATTATGTTATAATCTTAAATACAGTGCTAGTGATTATGCAAATATACTACTTTAAAATCTTAAAAGAAGATGGGAATATAAGCAAAAGGCATAAAGTATATAATCTCATTATGGACATTTTTTATCCCCTTGCATCTCCTGTAGTCGGTTGAGTCATAGCAAACAAGAAGAAGGTGAAAAATGTGACCATTTGAGCATGATAGTGTATCCTATACAGTGAAAGTGACTATAACATCTATAGGGTTCAATACTGTTATGAAAGTTTTAAACTGGAAAGTGTTCACTGCTATAACTGTGAGACACAAAGCAATCATGACTTTGACCTCCCTTCTAAGTTGATTTTTAAAATAGCATAGTAAAAATCACTGAACATCAAATATTGTGAATATCTAGTATTTCCTACCTTGCTTACTATTTATACTAATAAATAAGCTGGCTTAAGATAAAAGACCACAAAACAGCTAAATGATAGCATATCTGCATGATCCACAATTAGATAGTTTTGGACCTGCTTCAAAAGCTGGATGTTTACAAGTCCATGGGGCCAGATGGTTTGCACCCTAGAGTGCTGAGGGAGTTGGCGGATGTGGTTGCCAAACCACTCTCCATCATTTTTTGGCAGTCTTGGCTGACTTGGGATGTCCCGGTGGATTGGAGGCTGGCGAATGTGATGCCTATCTTCAAAAAGGGTCAGAAAGATGATCCTGGCAGCTACAGACCCATCAGTTTCACCTCGGTGCCCAGGAAGGTCATGGAACAGATAATCTCGGGAACCATCATGGACCAACTAAAAGTCAGCCAGGGGATCAGGCCTAGTCAGCATGGTTTTATGAACAGTAGATCCTGTCTGACAAACCTGATTTCATTCTATGACAAGGTGACCTGCTTGGTAGATGAAGGTAAGGCTGTTGATGTTGTCTACCTGGACTTCAGTAAGGCCTTTGACACTGTCCCCTGTAACATTCTCATGGAGAAGCTGGCTGCCCACAGTTTGGATGGGAGCACACTTTGCTGTGTGAAGCACTGGCTGGATGGCCAGGCCCAAACAATTGTGGTCAGTGGAGTGGAATCCAGTTGGTGACTGGTCACAAGCTGCCTCCCCCAGGGCTCAGTGCTGGGGCCGCTTCTGTTTAACATCTTCACTGATGATCTGGATGAGGGGATTGAGTGCACCCTCAGTAAGTTTGCAGATGACACCAAGTTGGGAGGGAGTATCGATCTGCCTGAGGGGAGAAGGGTGCTACAGAGGGACCTGGGTAGACTTGATCAATTGGCCAAGGTTAACAGCATGAGTTTCAATAGGACCAAGTGTCGGGTCCTGCATTTTGGTCACAACAATTCCAGGCAACCCTACAGGCTTGGGGAGGTATGGCTGGAAAGCTCCCAGACGGAAAGGGACCTTGGTGTGCTGATGGACAGTCAACTGAATATGAGCCAGCAGTGTGCCCAGGTGACCAAAAAGGCCAGTGGCATCCTGGCTTGTATCAGGAATGGCGTGGTAAGCAGGACTAGGGAAGTCATCCTGCCCCTGTATGAAGCATCGGTGAGGCCTCACCTCGTGAACTGTGTTCAGTTTTGGGCACCTCAGCACAGGAAAGACATGGAGGTACTGGAGCAGGTCCAGAGAAGGGCAACGAGGCTTATGAAGGGTTTGGAAAATCAACCCTATGAGGAGAGGCTGCGGGATCTGGGGCTGTTTAGACTGGGGAAAAGGAGGCTGAGGAGAGACCTTATTGCTCTCTTCCAGTATCTGAAAGGTGCTCACAGTGGGAGCAGGGCAGGTCTCTTCTCACTGGTGACAAGTGACAGGACGAGGGGAAATGGCCTCAAGTTACACCAAGGTAAGTTTAGGTTGGACGTTAGGAAACATTTCTTTACAGAAAGGGTAGTTAAGCACTGGAATAGGCTCCCCAGGGAGGTGGTTGAGTCACCATCCCTGGATGTCCTTAAGAGCCGTTTGGATGTGGTGCTCAGGGATATGATTTAACAGAGGGGTGTTAGAGTTAGGGTACTATGGTTAGGCTGTGGTTGGACTTGATGGTCTTCGAGGTCTTTTGCAACCTCAGTAATTCTATGATTCTATGATTCATATATAATAATAAATAAATTGGATTTAAAGAAAAGTACAAAACACTCCACATATGGCCAGTAGATTTTTATGGTTTTGCAATGCCAAAAAGATTACAGTAAAATATTCCACATGAATAGCAATGCATGCTGTACAGAAAACACAATTTTGAATCCTTTCAAAGACCTTAGAACACTGTGTGAGTTCTGATGTTATGACTGCAGGTTAAAAAAAAAAAAAAAAAAAAAAAAAAAAACTTTTATTATCATATTTTTATTATCAGATTTTAGCAATTTTTAGCCACAGCTTTCCGCACAGGGGGAGGAAGGACAGGAAAAATATTGCAACATAAAGCATGTAAATAACATTTGTAAAGAATTAGTACAAATAGTACAATTAAATATCTAAAATTGGAAGAAGGGAAGAAAAATTCACAACTGCAACAAATTAAACACACAGGTGACACACTATACTAACAAAAAAAGAAGTTCTTTCTGCAATGGAAATGAACTGATAATTTACTGAAACGAATTGTCTGAAGACACTAATCCAGAGACAGAAAAGTCTTTTGGTGATGCCAGATCATCTGTTAATGTGCATCATCATAATTTGAAGGACTCTAATGATTAGCTATACCAAATCATCACAACACCAAGCCTGACTAGGCAACTCCATGTCTATTCCTCTAGTCTTTGCAATATTTTGTAACTTCATTTTAATTGCCACCGCAGTCAACCTACACTAATGTATGTTTTCAAGAACATTTGTTTCTGTGTTATTAATGAACAACTTCAATCAATGTTGTCGTAAAACACATGCAATAAATGTGCAAGGTCTACTTTAATTTGACCAATTTGGTGGATTGCATCAAACATATGTTTTAACATAGTCTGAAATTCAAATTAACAATTGATAATAATTACCTTCTAAGTAAGTGCTTCTTAATTTTTAGAGATCAATATAAAATCTTTGATTTGTATCTGATTTTTGATTCATATCCATTTCATACTGACTTGAGCTTGAGAACCATAGACTGTGACTTTGTTCTAGACTTCTAGAAGGAATAATGAGAGATTACTCTGCAAGAAATTAGATCAATTTACAGTTAGTCAGTGGAAAACATATTTGCCTTATACTGAATTAAACAGAGTTGCCTATATGAAGTTAATCAGATTTACAATTTCCATGGCCAGCAGAGCTTAGCTGTGAAGAAAATGTCATCCTGCATTGAATAATAGGTGTAATGTTCTTCTATATGTCCTGAGAGAGTAGGAATTCACAAATAGGGACTGAGGAGGAAGAGAGAGTGAAGATGAACAGAAAGGCACCACAAGATTATATAAACTCATGATATCCAAGAGGCTTTAGTTGTCTTTCACAAAAGGCTGTGCAGAAGCAGAATATCATTCATCAGAATAACAAAGCATTCTCTTCAAATGGGAATATCCCACTGCAGAAAACAAATAAAAATAAGCAGATAAACTAACAAATGTGTGGTTCAAATTTAGCCTGATTTTATAAGTGATCAGTAATGTTAGCCAGAAATTCTTTAATGAAATATTTCTCTATCAGTGAAGTGCTACAATCTCAGAATAAGACTTTCACTATTATATAATGAGTTCAATTATTCTGACAGAACAAACATGATTCTTAGATTTCTGTCCAAATGTTTTTGCCTGCCTCCCAGACTCCCACACCTGACACTTTTTACCTGTTTAATTGATGCTCCATGGAGCTCCATGACCTCAAAGTTCAATGACATGAGTGACATATTAAACTCAGCTCTAGGCCCACAAACATAGCATCTTGGTTGAGATGTAGACAAATAAATGAATTCCAGGAGCTGAACAATCATTCAGGTTTATGATGGAACTGTCTCAGTGTTGCCCTTGTTTCACTTCAGTTAATGACCTATTGTGATTTTTCACAAGTCCTTTTAGAGCTAAACAGCAATGGAAGGCCAGAACAAAACTAATCTCAGCTGAAACACCTAAGTAAACTCAGAGAAAATGCTCCATTTCAGAAGTAAGCAAAAGTATGTACATTTTCAACTGACTGAGATTTTGCCATTCATTCCAAATTCAGTAAAATAATACTTGCAAATACTAAAAATGCCATGCAATAGATTCAGTTTCCCTGAAATGTCTGAGTGTTATTCCAGTGTGATAGATGATATGCATAAAAGCTGAGAACGAAGAAAATCCAACTAATCCCCTGCCCCTGCACATACATAAAAAAGATTACAAATTTGAAATACAAATTGAAAATACTATTGTATCTTTATATTATGCTGAAACACGAACACTTGTGCATGGAGCAGTGAATAATTCTGCCAGACTCTAGAAATAGTAAATACATAATTCAGACTAATAACTCAAGTATTTATCAGGACACAATAGTTAACATGTCGAGACCACTTGTACTCAAGAACAGAGATCCTCACTCAGTTGGGAATTTGGTTACCTGTTACTATGTAGTTCAAAGTGCCACTATCTGAATTAAAAATCTCAATATATCTGGATTAAAAGCTTTTGCTCCTTGTGATGCTATTGCCAGAATTCCCACTGTATAAAGAATGGAATACTAACTGACTGCTGTTTGCATTCATGTTCTGTATTGTCTTGCTCCAGTTTATAGGAGGGAGGCAAGGTTCTTAGAAATATGTATACCCGGTATGAGATTAAGAAACAACGGTTCAAATGTTGGTCCTACCAGTTTATTACAAATCTTAATCAGGGAGATGGGGAAGGGGAGGACAGACACTATTATGATGTAGGGTGATGGGGAAAGGAAGGCAGGCGATAGTAAAGATAGGAAATAGAAGCAAGGAGTCTTTGTAGGAAGCAAGAGGGAGATAGTCACCGCCATGGATCCAGTGTAGTTTGTAGTTCAGTCATTGATCTTCAGTAGTGGTGGGTCGTCAGGAGTTGTTGTTCCATGGATGATGATGGTGACCACGACAGTGACAATTTCTAATGGTAGTACCAACTTATTTATAAATCCAAAGTGGTCAAGTCAACTCTCTTAGGAGTGACAGCTCAAATCCAAAGTAGTTGAGTCACCTCTCCTTGGAGTGGAAACTTCTGGCTGTGGAATCTCAGCAGAAACTCCTTTGTTCCCATCTTCCGGGCCTTACCAGCAGATAAGAGGGAGCAGGGATGCCCATCTGCATCCTTTTTTTCATAGGGCACGATGGCATAATTCCCCAATTTTTCCATACCAAGCTGGAGCTATTTAGTCCCAGGCCAGATCTTCCACCATTAAACACTCCTGAGCACTCTCTTCCAGAGGCAAACAGCTCTGAAGGAAGGTGCTTTCAAATGCCCACAAAGTGATGTTGATTGTCACATGGTAGCACCACTTGCTATCACTTGCCTTCTCCATAAATCAGTGAGAGTCTTATCACAAGAAATACCTCAGGAAGCAAGCTTTGAGACTGAAAACAAAGAAGGGCTCTCACAAGTATTCGAGGACCATCTACTCCAAGCCTAGAAGCAGTGCATCCCAAGAAAAAGAAAGGCAGAAAAGAATGCCAGGAGACCTCTTGGATCAACAAGGAGCTCCTGGACTTACTTAAATGCTAAATGAATGACAACAGGAAGTGTAAGTAGGAACAGGTTACCTGGGAGAACTACAAAGATGTTGTTCAAACAGCCAGGGATGAGGTTAGAAAAGCTAAAGTCCAGGTGGAATTAAATCTAGTAAGGGAGATAAAGAGGGACAATAAGAAGTTCTACAGGTTTATCAGTAATAAAAGGAAGGCCAAGGAATATGTGTGCCCTCTCTGGATGGAAATTGGAGACCTGATCACAGGGGATATGGAGAAAGATGAGTTGCTCAATGACTTCTTTGTCCCAGCCTTCACCAGAAAGTGCTCTAGCCACACAACCCAAGATGCAGAAGGCAGGGGTAAGGACTTCGAGAAGGAAGATCTGCCTGCTGTAAGTGAAGATCATTTTCAAGACCCTCTAAGGAACCTGCAGATGTACAAACTCCATGGGACCCAACGAGATCCATCCACAAGTTCTGAGGAAACTGGTGGATGAAGTCGCCAAGCTGCTATCCATCATATCTGAAAGGCTGTGGCAGTCCAGTGAAGTTCCCACTGACTGAAAAAAGGAATCATAACTCTCAGTTTCAATAAGGGGGGGAAAAAAAGGAGATCTAGGGAACTGAAGGTTAGTCAGTATTACCCCTGTGCCAGGCAAGGTCATGGAGCAGATCCTCCTGAAGGCCCAACTAAAGCACATGGAAAATAAGGATGAAGTGATTGGTGGTAACCAACATGGCTTCACCAAGGGCAAGTTGTTCCTGACAATTTGGTGGCCTTTTATGATGGAGTTATAGCATCAGTAGATAAAGGAAGAGCAATTGACATAATCTCCCTGGACTTCTGCAAAGTGTTTTACACTGTCCTGCATGTCCACAAATTGGAGAAAAAATGGATTTGATGGATGGACTACTCACTGGATAAGGAGTTGTCTGGATGGTCACACCAGAGAGTTGCAGTCACACTTGCAGAATTGCAGTCAGTGGCTCAATGTCTGAGTGGACTCTGGTGACCAGCATTATTTAACATCTTTGTGGGCAACAGGGACAGTGGGATCGAGTGCACCCTCAGCAAGTTCATGGATGAAAGCAAGTAGTGTGATGCAGCTGACATGCAAGAAGTAAAAGATGCCATCAGACAGACCTGGACAGGCTTGAGAAGTGGGTTCACACCAACCTGATGAAGTATTACTCTGTTAGAAGTAAAAAATGATTTGTTCAGAACCTAAGACACATTTGACATTAGTATGTTCCTTTAGTCTTAAAATAAGTACAAGGACCATTTGACAGTTATTATTGAGTATATACTTTTATAGGCTCTCTTATTTTGTAAAGTATATATGTTGTAAAAATCTATGTAATCAAACGTATATTTTCCTTGAAGAAGTTGTTTCATTTTCTTTCCTTCTTTTTTCTTTCTTTTCCCTGAATTAACACTGATCTAGAGAAAGAATGACACTGAGCTAAGTTGTTTTTGTGACTAAGAAAATTGTAGGGGAATGTCATTACATGCAGTAATCAGATTTTCTCCAACAGCAGTAAACCTGAAAAACTTGCATATAAAAATAGCATAGGAGGATAATCTTACTAAAGCTGTTAAATTTTGAATTTCCCTGTACCTTGATCCATTTTACTGTGAACCAGTAATTACTGAGAAAACATCTACGTATATATGTTTTTTAACCCTTAAAGTCATATTTGTTTGCATCATATCTATCATATTAATTTTATGTTTCAGGGATATTTTTCTTCCTCAGTGTATAATATATCTTCAGGAAGAAGCATGAAATAGTACTCATTATCCTCAGAAGCACTGAAAATTTTGGAACAGGTACAGAATAGAACCCTACTCAGCCTTTTGACAACCTGTTGACAACCTTTTGAAATCAGGTCCAGGATAGAACTATGTGCTCAGACTTTTGACAACCTGTTAATTCACGGAGAGAATATAACAATCTTTCATGTAGGAACATTGTTTCAATTCAAATTTCATCTTTTGTCTTGTCTTTTAAAAAATTTTTTCTTCCCCTGCAATTTTTTAGAGTTCTCTGTTATTTTCAGAAATGAATCTTCTTCTCTCTTGTCCATGTCTTCCTGATATATTCAGAGTTTTTGCTCTATGTAAGTTACACATGTCCTACAGGGTGTTTATACAAGCTAAATACAAGTTCCAAGATAAATATGCTGAATAAGGTTTTTTAGTTGCTCCAAGTATCCCTCAACTGAAAGACAATAAGGGAGAAGTTCCTCAGTAATGACTTAATAACCAGTGATAATTGTTACTTCTATATACACTCTAATATTGATACATATAGCTTCATTTAAAAATACGATATATTGGGGGGAAAAAAAAAAAAAAAAAAAAAAAAAAAAGTAGCAAACTGAGGCTTTTGTGAAAAACAAACAAAGAAACAAAGACACAAAAAAAATTCAACAACTTTGAAAACACAGATTTTTCATCCAGAAAAAAAAGTTAAAAAATAAAAATAAAAAAATTCCTTGCCTTTTTATTGGGCTAATTTCAGCCTGACATGTAGCATAAAATCACATACTCAGCTTTTCAGTCCAAATAAGTCACTGAATCTTTCATAGTTCCCTTGGAAAAATATGTCAGTATGGTAGGAAAGTATACAAAGATCAAATACTTTTATTTTATTGCTCAGGAATAACATTTTAGCATTTTAAAAGAATTTTTAATCCTTAAAACATTCAGATTAAAATGTCAGTCATATAGTAATTTCCATGTTTATCCCTGTTTCTTTGTGTCATTCTATTTGATGATAGATTGCTTCAGTGACCTGACTTTTATAAACATGGAAGCTTAAGTAAGGTATGAAGTCAAGTAACACTGAAGATTAAGTAAGGACTAAGTTCTGTATTTTTCACTTCTGAATTGTTGTTTTGTGTTTGTTTTTTGTTTGTTTGTTTGTTTTGTTTTGTTTCTGACTGAAAAAATAGCTTTTGCATTCACGATTCTACTAAATTTAGCTCTGACTGAAATTTCAGAAATTGTTTGTAATGGTATATTGAACCTTAGGGCAAAAAGTGTAATATAAGTTTTGAGAAATAATTAGGAGATCATTTTTAGACCTCTTTTGGTAAGGAAAAGAAAACAATTATTAATAACTTACATTCTCTGAGATTTGCTCATTAGCATCATTTGAGAATCTTTAAAGCTATCTCTAGTTGATCTGGAACAGAGTTTAGACATCCACAACAGATCTCAGAAAACAAGCAAACACCATCAGATATCATCAAATTTTCATCAAATGGAATAATGGAAAGACAGATGTGTATAGCTTGAAAATATACTTAAAAAAAAAAAAAAGTTTCAGGCATGTACATTTCGCTTGTTTTATTATTTCTAATAAAATATATTCATTGTATATGCACCTACATTTTACAGAAAGGAATACAAACATTAAAATAAAATGCAGATCCCTGTATTTGGAAGGAATGTACTTCTATTTAATAACTATATTTTGCAAGAAATTGAATGTTCTAACATTGAAAGTATGTGATTCAGTAGTTGGAAGACTATTATCATACTCAATATTTTATAGAACTACTACTGACTCCAATGGAAATATTTTAAATAAAATATAAGTGGTATTTGTGAACAATTTTCCTACTTGTTTTGATTGATTCTGTATCAAATAAGTAGCATTTCATTTCTAGTTTTCAACTGGTTATTGTTCACATATATTTTATCAGGTATATTTCATCTTTTTCAAAATTACAGAGATTGCTAAGATAGTGATTCGTAAATATACCATATATTTGGGAGAAGCAAAGGGAGAAACCATCTGTCATTTGTATGTTATGCTATTCAGTATTGGCTTAAATTACATGACACTGAGCCATTACATTTGGATGAAAAAAGCAGATATTCTGTCAACTGTAATTGATAATGTCTAGCTGTTCCCATTTGGGAAGTGTTTAACATCTGTTTGTAACATAAAAATAAAAACAACTCTTGACTTTTAGAATATAATTCAATTTTCATGTTTTAAATATATTAACTATATTACTTCTGATCATTAACTGTTTATAACTGTATTTTTAAAATTTCTTAACTGTATTATTATGTCCAATTCTAGTCTCACCAGTTTGAAAAAGACTGGAAATTTCTAGAGTCAGCTAAGCAAAAGGCCATAGAGATAATTACAGGCCTAGAGTATCTCCCTGACAAGGAAAGGACGAGAGACTTGGGACTGTTCTGCCTGGAGAAGACTGGGAGAGGATCTTATCATATTTATAAACTAATTGGTGTGTTTCAAGGGGATGGAGCCCATCCCCAGAGATAGGATAAAAGGCAACAGGAATAAACTAGAACACAGAAAGTTCCAAACAAACGTGAGCGACTGAACACTGGAACAAGATGCCCAGAGAGTCTGGGGAGTTTTTGTCTCTGGAGATATTAAAAACCCCACCTGGATGTTTCCCTCTGCAATCTATTTGTGTTGGACTATGTGATTTTTATATGTCCCTTCCAAAACCTACAGTTCTGTGATCCTGCATTTCCATGAAACCTCAGATAGAAAAAATTGCTGTTAAAGTTTTAGTCTGCTTTCTCTACCCACTGAGAATATTTTTAGCAGTACAAGGAAAATCGATTTTTCTCTTCTTTAAAAAAAAAAGCAAACACAACAACAATAAAATCAAAGAATTTTACAGATTTCTAAAACATCACAGCAAATACATAGTACTTATCTCTAACTAGTATAATCTTTCAGCTCAGAAATAATGAGCCCATCTTATTTTGTTTAAAATAACAGTATTTCTCTAAAAATAGCTGAAGAGTTTCTGTCCAGACAACTAGGTGTTATTCATCCTAATTGTTCCCTTATATACATATATTTAGACACATCTCTAAGTGTATATATGACTCACACACATTATACACTTAAATTAGTTTGTTCATGTTCAATTACTGCTATTGTTCAGATATGCTATATTTTCCATACAACAAAATACCACTAATCCTAGGAAAAGATAAGAGTTTATGTTTTTGTTTTTGTTTGTTTTGTTTTGTTTTTCAGACAGTCCATTCTAATAAACTGTTGTTTGTTCAGTTCCAATGAATTTTCAGTTTTGTGGACCATCATAGGGATTACAATTTTGCTACAATGCATTTATTGACCGTAGATGTAAATACTTATAAAATGCTCTTTGGAATACAGTTATAATCAGAAATCTATACAGTGCTACATGTTACATTTATTTGTTAGTACATTAGTACATTCAGAGCAGTCTGACAGAAAATAAACCCACTTGTATTCCAGATTGTCCTCATGTATCAGAGGGGCTGGGGACAGCTGGGCTTGCATGCTGAGTAATCACAGAATCACAGAATCATAGAATTGTAGGGGTTGGAAGGGACCTCTTGAGTAATGCCCAAGTTGTCGCTATAACTCCTGTAGCAGTCAATATATGATCCATCACAATTAATGACTGACAGATATTGGGCTGCTCAACTTGTCTAGCTGCCTTTGAATGGGCTCTCACAACTATTCTTGATGAATCTGACCACACCCTTATGTATAACGGACAGGCCAAAGGAGGTGATTGGGAACAAGGATGAGTATACAGTCACAGAGGCATATTTACTGTATTTATTGATGTTTGTCAACATGAACGCAGATGAAACTCAGTACAAGTTAACTGACATGGCAAGACAATTTAAGTAGCTCACACAGAATGTTAAGATGTAAATTAAGAGTATCTGCCCAGGAAAAGGCACTCAGTAACCTAAAAGGCTGTTCAATATAAATAAGATAATTCAGTAGGCTTCTCATTATTAAACAATGAAATTGATAGTTTCTCTCCAGAGAAGGAATTACTTTTATACTGTAACAGGAAGGAAAAATCTCAGAATGCTACGTGAATTCTCACTGTCTTTTTGAAAGATGGAATTAGAACAAATGAAGGCATCTAACATTGTGGGGGAGCATGGACTATATGCTGCCAAAGTTGTTAAGAAAACAAAAGCTGATGCCATGAAAGAATGTCACAGCAAAGGACTAGTGTAAAGTCTCTCCGTGTGCTATGGCTGCAGTACATTTTGTATGCTATTTGTGTAAGCTCAAAACTACTTAGTCTAGGGATAACTACACGATCACATAACACAGGTTTACTGTAATGTGCCAAAACCACCAGGGAAACCTGACTTCCTAGACTGAGCTCTGTGCTGCCACTGCTGCATCATTATCCGTTGTTCAGTCTTCTAATTTAAACTCTGTTTTACAGTGGTGAAATGGAAGCTGCACCAAACACCCTCTGTCTTTCTATACCATGGAATTCTTCTGGCAGAAAACAGTGTTTTGGTGAATTTTTCCCCTCCTCATTAATGTAGTTAGATGACAGACTTTGATGAAGTTAGCCCTCAAACCAAATTAGCACCTCTCAGATACTTGTTTCCCTATATATATATATATATAACTTTTTTCCATTTTCTGTAAATAATTCTGATCTTCACTTTACTGTTACAAATGATGTCTGTCTACATCCTTAGTGGTCCCACTTTTATGCTTTTCAAGAAATATTTCAGGTTTGGAGCAAATGGAAGCTACCATGCTTATGATTTTTTTCATTTCCACTGTTTAATATTTCAATACTAAACGCTGAAATCAGTCTGTTTCTACAATGTGTTATTCATGTAAATTAAGTAAAGCCTTAGATAGCATTTGAGTATACTACTATTACACCATAGTACCTTAAAACTGTTTTCTTTTTTCCTTTTTCGTTCCCTGAACATTATTCATACCTGTTTTTCTTTTTTGATACCATGTAAGTATATTTTATCCACTGAGTCAGTAACCAGAGATAGAAAATGAAGAGGGTGCTCTTTGCTAGCAGTTATTAAGTTGGATGCATGGTATCTTTTGTAAGGGCTCTTTTCAAAGTAATTCTAATATGGATGTTTGTGATTTGTTTTGTTTTGTTTTGTTTTGTTTTTCTGTCAGTGAACATTAAAAAAACTTTTTAGTATACAAGGACACAGTAATGAAATCAACGTACCTCAAGTATGACATAATATAAAATACACTCTCTTTTTCTCTCATTCTTTATTTGTACCTAGGAGACTTGCATAGTTATAATATCTATTCACAACTTATAATTTAAATTCATTTTATATATTTATATATATATATATGTATATGTATATATATAAATGCCATATACACCAACTCCATTGGAAGAGCTTCATTGTCCGTAACTTTCTGGAGTATGTGAAGTACTTTTCTCTACATGTTGAATTGGACAGAGATTGGACAAATACTATGAACTCAGACATAGTATCACATAAATGTGACTATGCAGTTTCTGGCAATAGTCACTTGTGAATTTGGAGTAAGGTTGGAATAACTCAGATTTCTCTATGCCTCTTTACTAGTGTTTGTAGTATCATAGTTTGCTGATGAATTAAGTAAAGTACAGAAGGTAAAGTACACTTTCATTCTGAATTCATGTCATGCATATGTGAAATACAGCAGTGTAAATTATCCTCTATAGAATTGCTTTGGATTATTTTTAATTGAGTTACTTGTAAGCATAAATCCTCACAGAATTAATTTCTCATTAGGACAAAAATATTCACAAATGTAGGACTACTATTTAAGCTATACTTCCTGAAAATCTCTTGAAGTTTTAGAGCAGTTCCTTTTGTCTTTTTCCTGAAGCTCCAGGACTAAGCAAATAATCTCTTTTGCCATGTATGGAATAGATCTTCTTCAAGGTTTTGTATTTTCATAAGCTTTGTAGAATTTGGAGATATTGCTTAATTTTATGAGCACTGCCTTCAAAGGAAAATGTTTGCCGTGGATGTAGTCAATCATATAATAGCCCATACAAAAGTCGGAAAGTGAACAGGAAAGCTGAGCACTGATTATGGATAGGAATAAGGTAAATGGAGCAGAAAGAAAACATGGTAAAATAACTCAGGATAGAAAAGTAGGAGAAGACAGAAGATCATAAAAATAGGAAAATTATTAGGAAAAAAATTTGTAGTCTTATAGAGAAGTAAATAGGAATAGAGCTATAGCCATAAAAATTGTTTACTTAGATCCATGGGATAACTTTGAGAAGTAATGTTCAGCAAAATATGTGACATCAAATTTATATTTCTATAGTGGAATTCAGTGTAATTAGAGACATGGTAATGAAATAAAGAGTAATGAATGTAGTGGCAACATGTTTTTAAATACAGAAGCGCAATGTTGCAAACTGTAACAGAAAATCATTCCTTACCAGGTTGCAGTAACACTGAGCAGAACTGACTCAAACTCTTATTGCAGTAGTGAATATATCAACTGGAAAAAAAAGTGTATGCTTGAATTTGTGGTTGCACTTAAAGTTTTGCCATAGCAAAATAAGTATATAGCCTCTTTTTTGGAAGTAACACATGGAATAACATTTACTTTCTTAACATTAACAAGAGTTATTACAGCTATAATGAAACTGTTACACATTTTGCAAGCAGCACGACAGTATCAATCAGAGACTTTCTGTTCACCAGGAAAGCTTATGTTGTCACCCAGTGTTGGGAGTTGGTTGAGAGAACAGGAAGGACATGATGGCTTCAAGGACATAACGACCTTGTGAGAAGGCTTTGTGAAGCAGAGGGGAAGGGACCAGGCAGCGAGGGTCTCGAGTTGTCACGATGTCAGGGTATTGTTAAACTGTTTAGTTGGGGGTGAAAGGCAGCCAATCATTTGTTGGGGTGGAAGGCAGACAATCATTTGTTGTGCCGTGTCTGGGTTATCCAATCGTATTATGCCACAACTGCAGTTGGAGGGTATAAAAGGTTGTTCGCACCATAATAAAGTTGTGCTCAGTTGCTAACTTACATTGAGTCATCTCTGAGTTCCACAATCCCGCTTCCACAACCAACGGGCAGGTTTTTTTGCAGGTGTGAGTGAGTGCAGCTCCTTCTTTATGGAAGAAAGATAAGTCTTTGATATATTGTGGTTTTTCACATTCTTCATCGTGGTAAAATTAGAAAAAGGGAGTTATCCAGCATTTGGAAAAATGCCTGGTGATTCTCATTCTCATTATCCTCAGCATTCTGAATATTGCCAAGTGTGGATTTCATTCTTGCATATGGATAGGAATCAATGCAAGGATCCTGAAAAGCAGTGTATGGGCACTACTCCTTACTTCAACTACGTATGGATATTTTGTCTTATAGCTATTCTCAATACAGATCTTAAAACTGCTATTTAGACTAGTGATGTATGGTTGAGTCTGATTTCCCAGGTGACTGAGACAAAAATTTGCACTGTGAACAGAATAAATAACTTGTACCAGAGAAAAAATAAATCTTCTACTTTTCATTTCTGTTTTGATAAATATTTTTAATACATATCAGCTTATATTACATAAATTATTAATGTTAAATAAATATAAATAGTATTTACTTATCATGAAAAACATTTAAATATGACAAAAGAAAAAGTAACCCAGATTGCAAGTAGAAAAATGTAAGGTCAAAATATAACCGATTTCAATAAACAGGAATTCTGCCAAATTTTATTAACTAATATCTGAGACAAGTAAAAGTTTAGATCTTTGTGTTTTCTCTGAGAAAGACAATGCTTTTTATTTTTTTACAGTTAATGGTTTTGTTACTATGTCGTCTCCTTCTGTTCCTTATCCTGCCTTCTAGATATTCTAATGCTGACTTTTAGCTGTTCTGACTTCATTCTAGCTTTAAAGAAATTAATTTATTATGTTTTACTAAGAAAGCAAAGAAACAAAAATATAGCCAAATGTCATCTTTTCTCATTTCATGGCTCTTTGGGATCAAGATATTTAGTTCATTTTACTTGTAAACAAATACATTCAGACTATGAAATTATTGGTGTGTTCTCCTTCACAGTCTACTTTCATTTCACAAACATAAGCATCCTTGTTCTTTATTCAGAACAAGTGGAAATTTAGCTTTTCTATATCATCATACAAGAGAAAAGGAGAATGAGAAAAGTGGGCTGTAAGTTCTATAGTCTGTAAATGATATATGAGTATTATTTTATTTCTGTCATAAATGTTTCCTATGTACAAATATGTTCTATGTTGAACATAAAAAATGTATATTTACTGAAAGAAAATGTTTCTAAACAAATCCCTTGTTACAGAAATCACTCTGTGTATGAACCTTGTGCGTCACTGCTCTCATCTTCTATTTGATGACTATCCAGATTTAATTTTCACCCACCTGCATTTTTATCAAAACATATTGTCATCTTTTATTATTTTTTCTACCTTCAAAGATTTTTTGTGCCTTAGCTGTTTCCTCTTTGTATTTGCTCTTTCTGACCATCAAAATTTAAGTATGCGCAGACAGATATATTCAAACTGCTGTCTTCAGTTAAGAACAGCTTTCACATAGAGGTCTGCTTTTCTTTTAATAAATACCTCACACTTCAGAAATCTTGTGTAAATTGACTTGTAAGAATTCTGTGAGGAAAATTTTGGCCTATAAGTATTGTTCTGACTGAAAGAGTGAAAACTCTTATGTCTCCTTTTTTCTTCTATCCATATCCTGTTCATGGTCAGACCATGCAGGTGCTTGTTTAATTTTTGTTATTATTGATATATTATTACAACAGATGTATCAGAAACCTATGGGAGGATAACACTTTCAGTTAAAAAGATATGCTAGTGAGAAAAAGAAGAATGCATAAAAGGTAATCCTGCTGGAGATCCTTTAGAGTATACTCTCAATCACGATCTTTTAAAACCTAAAAAAAGACAAATCTCCTATTGAACCTGACAAGTATAGTCAGAAATATAAAAAGATGAATAGAACTTAGCAGACATATAAATCTCTCTATTTATGATTGAATCTTATTCTTTGCTGTATTTCCTATTGTACAGTAGGATATTGTTATTATTATTATTTTAGTGCTGCATATTATACACACATTTATCCATGTTGAAACAATAACACTGTAAAGAATAGTACTATTGTGTACAGGGAGCCTTACAGAAGACATTATACTCAATGAATTAGTGACCATGAATAAATCATATGTGACCGACTGGGCCTTGGTCGAGCTTGAGAATATGTGATTAGTATAGTCTGTAGTTTCTTGTCAGGACATTCTTATTAAGATTCCAAAATAACCCTGCCCCTATCCTTATCTCTTCATCTCTCATCTCCACCCCTCACCTCCTTTGTGGTGCAGTGCAGCTGGTCAGGTTAATATCATTGTGTTACATCCACAGGAGAATCAAAATGTCTTGGAGCTACTGTTCCATCAGGAGGAGATACTTGATAGTGACCTCAAAGTGAATGCAAACACAAACTTTTAAAAAATACAGTTAAGCAAATTATTCTTCCTCTTCTCACACAGATAAGAAATTGATGTTGTGAGGCAAAAGGGTAAGAATATTATTTCAGAGTTTTATTTAGGTTTACAACTAAAGTATGATCAGATCGCAGGCTGGGGGACCTTACTTTCTTTGAATAACCTTAAGTTATTACTTGACTGTGAGAAAGCCAAGATGTACTTCAGTTTCCTTTGATGTTCTTGTAAACTCACAAGACATCAGTCCTTCACATTAATTCTAGTCTGTATAAAACTTTGATCTGCTATGCTTTCTTATGCAGGCCTATTCTGTTCAGTTCATAAATAAATTTAAACAATGCATATCTAGAAGCAAAAACAAAAGTTCCCCAAATTCCATATTACATATTTTTATGCCCCTGTTAATACCATACCATGTCAAAGAAATGAGACTATCAATTCTGGAAGTGGAATGAGGATATGTAATCTGGCATGAATATGAAAAGGGCATATATTCCACTGTCATGGTTTTATGACTATGGCCTTGGAAGACTGCTTTAATGGAGCTGGTGTCTCAGACCAACACATTTACATAGGCAGATACAGAGATGAAAGAGAATGTTTTTTTCCCTATATAAAATATGATGTATGTAATTTTTCAGAACTGCTTATAAGTTGTTCCCTGGAGTGTTCTCCATTTTGAAGAATACATTTGCAGTTTAAACTTCAAAGACTAAATTTTGTGATTTCTGAATTTACTAGATTGTTGAAGATACAAATGATTCAAGGCCAATATTATAAAATGAATTACATGAAAATAAGTGCAAATTTAAATCATTTTGAGTCTTTCATGTTTGATTATACAGTAGTAGAAAAACTATGTTTTCATTCTAAAGAGAAAACAAAACAAAATAAAAGTTTGTTTGAAGAGGGAAATGCTGGCAGGCATTATACACTGCAGTTTCAAATCTCAGCTGAGTTGTCCAATCTTTTGATAAGCAGTTCGTGTGCAAATTATGCCATTTTGTGTATTTCCATAAATGTTTCTTGGGAAATCTTCCATTTCAATTTTTGTCTATGATGCCCAGAAACTTAAAGCTAAATTCCATGTACTTAGAATGCTAGTGATGATTTTAAAAAAACCAACAACAAAAACAACCACAACAACAAAAGAAAAACAACAACAGCAACAGGCAAACAAACAAAAACAACAAAACCCAGCTATGGAGATCAGGGGGAAGATGTGAAATTTTCCAAAAAGTTGTATATAGACAATGTTCAAGTCGCCTCTAGGATTTGCTTTCTTTGTAAAACAAGCCAGCAGCTCTGTATTTGGTATTCCAGTTTTTTTGTTTGTTTATTTGTTTTAAATATTGTTCTATGGCTTTTAAGTCCTATTTGCAAGCTCTGAACGTGCCTTTTGCTTTTATTTCCCTATCATATCTAGATTATTCTCAGTTCAGTCAGCCTTTTTTTTTTTTTTCTCTTGTGAGTTATGTACTTTCATTTGATTGACCCATTATACTGCAGTTAAATAAATAAATAAATAGATTCTCTCAAGCTCAAAAGCCATTCCACCAGTTTCAGGACCATTCTTTATATCTGCGTTTAGATGTCCAGATGTCTTCAGTAATCTTCATTTACTTTATAATACCTATAAACAACATATCTTCAAGTCTCACTCATGAGACAAAAAAGAATATAATTACATTTGCATTTACATATGCATCGTTAAGCTTTGTCAGCAAAACCAAATTAAATGTGATATGCGTTAATTCAAGACTTTTTCTATTTCAATTTTCCTCTGTATTTCTCACTTGTGACAATGCACTGTATTGAAATAACATTAAATTACAATACTCTCTGGGAGCAGGCTGTATTTTTGCTTAATTTATTTGTGTCCAGTGGAAATCTAAAATAAACGGTATTTTGTTTGCTTTCATATTCATCCTTCCAAATTAATAATTTTGGAAAGGCCAGTATAGATGAATACAGTGATGTAATTTATTAATACCTGATGTGCTTAACTAGGGGATAATATTGACTTGCCAAAATGCTGTGGAAAAGGACACAGTAGCAAGGAGATTAATCTACAGTAGTTATGAGATGAAGCATAAGGAGGGAGATCATATCCCCTTAATGTTATGCATGAAAGCATTGGATAGATTGTAATTTTGATCCTCCTAGCCAAGAAAAGTGAAGTCTTCTACACCCTCAACTGTTGTGCATAAATAATCATTGGCCATCAATATGCGTTATAACCATCTGCTTTGATGGCATTATTCCTACTCAGAAGATGATTTGACAGTTAACTAGGGTACAAATGCCAGTTCAGTTACTTGGAAAACCTTCAATTACACAAGAACCTTTCCTTCTGTTGGAAACACTACCCACCATAACCTCCAAATTTCATCATGGTAGTCACACCTGTTCATAGCAGCTTGCCAAAAACTCAGCATAAAATAACCACCAATAAAAACCTTTGTAACCAAAGACAGATACATGCATGATGTCAAAAATGTCTTAATATTTTACTTTAAACAAACACAGAGCAAAATGGAGAGAAGATAGCAAACTACACAATAGAATCTCATCTGTGCTTTTCTCCTCACATAAGAGCAAGAGCAGAAAATGGAACATCTTAACTGTTTACAATTGAATCCATAGTGTTTAAAGTCAAGATGTTTCAAAAACATTTCACATGAATATGAACATGAGGCTGTGATTTTATGATTTCCTGAGATAGTGTTCTATGCCTTAAAATTCTATATACAGTAGAAAGAACTACTTAGGGCTTTTAAAATTTATTTTTAAGTATCCCAAATTTCTTATACAGCTTGCATTCTGATTTAGAAAAAACAAATGATTTGACCCCTTCAACTAAATATTTTCTCAAGCAGATATCTTGTATTGAAATCCTAAGACATGATGCTAAGATGAATGTCTAAGGATGTCTTTGGAAACATAACTATTTAATCACAATGAAAATAAATAAGCAAACTGGGTCAAACTAACTCAAGAAGCACAAGAGAATTTTGGAAAAAGAAGATTTTTCAGTTTATTATTTTTGATAATTATTCACTCATAGTTGATGATAGTTCTTTGAAACACAGACTGTATTGTTTGCACAAGCTTAAGTTCAATTTTTCTTCACAAGTCTTTGACATGAAACTAGATTTTCCTACATTAGTGAAAATACCTTATCTGCTGGGATAGAAGCTCCAAAACTCTGGAAACAAATGGAATTTCGATTTCTGTTTGCCTTACAAACTTGCAGTAGAGGACCAGTTGTTACATTCTCTTAGTGATCACCTGTGTTAGCACAGTGGGAGGCCCCTAACTACAGAGTCCTGCACATATATAGTGGAACTTATATTGTGCTGAATAATTTGATAACAACCTTTTTTGCTGGCATAGCCTCTAAAGGATTTAAACCAGGGCACATGCTCCAAGTAATCATTCTAACCTTCTTAGTAGGGTGCTATTTGTGCATATTCATGTGGAATAGTGTCATGCATATTTTTCCTTTTGGAAGATGTGTGGAGGAAGCATTAAATTTAGAGGACACTGAAAGTAATGAATGAAAATCGGTAGCTAAAAAGAACTTTATTTTGATACTTTCCATTTTAATATTATATGTAATTGATTTAAGCATTTAGCATAATCAGTCCCTCTTATTCAGTAAGTAAAATGTTAAATGTCTCACCATGTTCTTATTTTGTCTCCTGTTTATTAATTTAGAAATAAATCTTGATGCTTATCAGAGTGATATATCTACATTTTTAAGTAAATTAACAGTATGTTAATCTAGACCTTCAGATCTGACTAGGTTCTACTTGGTAAAAGTAAGGAAATACAGGTAAGGGGAAAAAAACAAAGTACTTGTCTTCCTACTGTTGCCCATTTAACCAACAGGTTTGGACTTAGACTGGCTTAACCTTGCTTTTTGCCAAGGCTGTTGGCTGGAATTGAACTCAAGCAACATCAAATTAAGGTGTATGAATCCTTCTTTGTTTTTGACTCAAAGATTGCTTTCCGAGACATTCCTTGCAATAAAACTCTGACTTATCTGGGAGAAGAGAGGAGGGTGCTGCCATCACAGAATCACAGAATCATAGAATCACAGAATGACTTGTGTTGGTAGGGACCTCAAGGATCATGAAGCTCCAACCCCCCTGACTGGCAGGGCCACCAAACTTCCACATTTACTAGATCAGGTAGCCCAGAACCCCATCCGACCTGGCCTTGAACACCTCCAGAGATGGGGTATCCACAACCTCCCTGGGCAGGCTGTTCCAGGACCTCACCACTCTCCTAGTAAAGAACTTCTCCCTAACATCCAACCTAAATCTTCCCTCTTTCAACTTAAAACCATTTTCCCTTGTCCTAATTGGCACTGTCCATGCGGCAATCAACATCAATATGTAGACAATTTAACTTTTGAAAGCATTTTTTAGGTGATGTTTGCATTCAGAAGGGAGTGCACAGGACTGTTTACTGGTGGAAGATCTGGTCTGTGAACAAATAACTTGCTATGGGAGACTGGGGAATGATACCTTTGTATGTTGTGAAGGCAAGATACAAGTTGGCGCCTTCATACTCCCTCTTATCTGCTGGCAAGGACTGGAAGATGGGAACAAAAGGAGTTCCTACTGTGGTCCAAAAGCCAGAAGCTGTCACTCCAAAAGGTGCTGACTCAACCACTTTGGACTTATAAATCGGTTTGCGCTGCCATTGGAAAGGATTACTGTTGACACCGTTGTCACCGTCATCATCATCATCAATGGAACAACATCATCATCAATGGAACAACAATGTCCAATGACCCACCACTACTGAAGATCAGTGACTGAACTACGAACCACGCTGGACTCATGGTGGTGACTATACCTCTTGCTTCCCACAAATACTCCTTGCTTCTATTATTTTTTATCTTTTCTATCAACCATCTTCCCTTCCCCATCTCCCAAAACAGCTAGGATTTGTAATAAACTGGTCGGACTAACATTTGACCCATTGTGTCTTAATCTTGCCATCAGGTATACATACAATAAAATAACCTTCTCTCCCTCCTATAAATTGAAGCGGGACATAAAGAGTTTGTGTTTTTATGTATGGAAATGTTTGCTGATGTTATTGTTTGTTGCAAGAATATGCTACACAAGCTGCATAGCAAGTTTGCTTTCTGATGTTTAATAATTGCTATGTAGCTTTTTTCTTGTTATTTTATAACAAAAAGTATCCTAGTATCGAATTGTGAAACGATGTGTTATAGTCTTTCTGTTGGGGGAAAAATAATTAAGCATTACTGATATCCTTTCTTTGTATTCCACTAGGTTTATTTTTAGATAATATGCACAGAAAATTAAATACTAATCTACATCAAGCTTTCTGGGTCTCAGATAATTATGTCACTTTGAGCCAGAACATTTTTTTTTCTTTTTTTTTGTCATTGTGGCAGTATTTTTTAATTCCTTTATAATTTCCTTAAGAGAAATATACATAAGAAGAAAAAAAAATCGTTATTTCTTGTAAAAGATTACAGAACAGATTGTAAAAGATTACAAGACAAAGCAGAAAGAATTTATTGGAAATTAAGTTATTCATTATGTTTTAATAACCCTTGCAATAGCTCCAATAACTGTCAGAAGACTGTACAAGTGTCCTTTCTTGTTCATTTCCCCCTCCTTGTCTCATATCTCTGGGAACTGTGAATCAAACATTAAACCACTGGTTTCACAGATAAGCAGAAGTGTTGATTCTGGGAACTCTGACTATGATGTCCACAGTTTTTCTAAAGATACATTGTAAAACTGAATTCATCAGTACCTGAATGGAGGAAAGGCCTGTTACTCTCAGAAGCAATAAAGCCAACTCAGTGCCCTTAGGAAATGCAACCAGAAGTACTGCCTGTAGTCTTCACACGTGTAGTTTCTGTGAGATTGGAAAGTTTTACTTTTTTCTTCAAAATGTTGACATCATTTATTCATTTAAAGCATTTTTTTATGGGATGGAAAATAGATTGCAAGCTGAGACATGACTTGCTGAAAAATTTTTGACTACTGGGAACAAATATAAATCTAAGAACTATTCTCTTTCAATAGAAGTATGAACTACTTGCATCCAACAGAGCTGATCATAACGTTCTACAACCACTATTATGTTATTTTTTCAAATTAAATGAAGTCATTATTACAGAACTTTCAGATTTTAAAAAAAGAAAATTCTCCACAGTGACAAGAGGAAAAATGAATTATTTGACTTTTCTAAATGGAGAAGATTACTTTAATAAATGTCTTAAATTATTCTAGGTAGACAGTATCTCAGAAATTATGCAGATGCCTTCACATCTATTGTGTTACAGACTGCAGTAGAATTCTTATAAACTGCCCTGTGGCAACTGTGTTGAGGTCAAGGAAAATTAAAACAATATATAGGAAGGATAAATAAATAAATAAATAAACAAACAAACAAACCAGAATTGTTAGTCAGTAACAAAAAAATAGAGATGCTCATTTAAAATCCTAAATAAAATACTTATCGCCAAGTTTATTTAAATTATTTTATTTAAATATATGCCAAATATTCTCCTTTGTGAGAGTGCTACAGAGAATCATTAGTTCTTTTTCCTTGATTCAAGCTGCAATAACAAGATTCATGTAACAGAAACTTTCAACTTATATAATACTTTTAGAAAGTGTTTAAGGAGTTTATGCATATATTCATTTTTGACTTCACAGTGATGCTAGAAAGGAGACATTTTGCAAAAAGTAAGCAGAGATCCTTCATAAGACTCACCTTTGAGATATAAGCCATCCACAATTGCTACTGAAGTAAAAAGGCATCAGAAGATAAAGCAATATGATGAGTCAGTGTGACATTTCTTTCAGGAAAAATACTGTAAGGAAATCAGATGTGATGTACATATTGTATGGTACAGAACTATTTGTTCAGTGACCATCCAGACCTGTCATTAACCTAATATTCCATACAAACCTGTGTATCATATAAAGAACAAATCTAGATGTACATCATTTATTGCTCAACCATTAATGAAACAAAAATTTATTATGTGGAAAAAAGTAATAATCTAAAAATAAAACAAAATAGTGAATACTTCTTCGCCAAACTTCTACATATCTATTTAATACTCAGGAGACTGTAACTTAATAAGTAGTTTCTACTCAATGTACATTTAAGCCATGACATTATTTTTCTGCAGCATTTTTATTTATTAGGTTTCTTTTCTTGTGCATAGTTTATTTTTCCCTTAAATTAATTTCAATTACAGTATTTTTTGTTGTTGTTGCTGGCAAGTGAATAAAATCTCTGTGAAAGTAAATCTTAGAAGAAAGAGCCTGTTCTTTATAATGCTTATGATAATTTATAGAGAATGTGGCAATCCACAATATTAAGTGGAGTGATTAAACTATGTAAGGAAGTTGAGAGCAGAAGAAACTCTAGTTTTCTGCTAAAGTGAAGAGATGGAAAATTGTAATGTAATTACACCCTGGAGTTCTCCATGTGAATGTGAAATTGTGTCATGGTTTTAAGATTTTTGATTATTGGTATTCCACATCACAACATCATGGGAGTTAAAGTGTTAATGCTCCAGGTCGGGGTACCTGTCCAGAAGAGAACAACTGCATTCCCCAGAACACTTTGCATTTGGAGATGAGGTATAACCCCTGGCAAGGTCATCTGATGTCCCTTTTATCTTCGTCTCTCCTCCCTGTTGCTCATCCTGACTGCACACATTGCTTCAGTATTAGTGTAAGGTCTTGAGATTTCAGACACTCTTTCTCTCATTACATTTGATCTATTAGCTTGAGTTCTAATGATATTGTATTACAGTGTGTTATCTTGCATTCTGATACTATGTTTAGTAAATCAGTTTGTTTCTCCTCAGATTGTTGCTGCTGTTTTTAATTATTTGGGGTCCCCTGTTTCCCCTTTCTGGACACATGGATCTGCGGGTCCCTCTGACCCACTAGTTGCAGAACCAGGCTGAACCAGCCCATAAACTGTTGACAAACTGGCAACTGTCTGGGACAGTTGGTGTACTAGGGTTATTATGGCAATTCATATGATGTTTTTGTGTTATCCTCCTCTTGCAGTGCCCTTCTGTGATGCATTGAAGCTTTTTTGCAGTTAATCATTCTTGATAACTCCAATATCCTTCACAAACAGTACATGAATACATTAAATATTTATCTAGACTCTATTCCACTACAGAGGTCTCCTTGAATTTGGGTCACTAATAAAAATTAATTTCTATGCAAAGATATTCCCATATAACTTCTGTTCATTCCTGTCAAGAATGCTTCTATTAAAACAGACTTATTTTAATGCACAAGAGTCTTTTAAACCAAATCAAAGCAACAACCACAACAACCAGTCAGAGGAGCAACCCCTTCTCAGAACTCCAGAAAAGAATTCAAGCAGAAATACTGAGTACTTTATAAGTTCAAAAATGCCTTAGTTATACTAAAAACAAACAAACAATTAAATAAATAAATAAATCACTTTATGTAGACTTCCATTCAGGTACTTTAGAAAGATGATGAGAAGAAAATTACCTATATATGTTTTTAAACAAATACTATTTGTCTATTTACCATTCTGACTCATAGTTCTCAACACCACACAACCTGAAAATTTTTCCTTTTACATTTGTTTTTTTCTTCTCTTGTTTTCTTCTAACTTTTTCTAAGATGATTAGGAAATTTAAGTTTCTTTATATCTATAAAAAAAAAGTAGGGAAACAACATCTTAACACATTTGTTTATTAATATTACTCTTTTATGAGTTCAAGGGCTGCTACAATAATAACTTCTTGCTTGAAGTCCTTAACCAGCATGAAAATTGCAGTCTTGCAATAAGCATCCACGCAGTGTGCAAAAACATGTTTTTCAGGTCTCTGGTAAAAAGAATCATGGCTTTGGATATTAATTAGTCCTATTTATGTAAATTAAAATATTCTTTTGATGCAATAAAACTATATATGCATATACATATGTATATATATATATATAAATTATTAAATGTCAAGTTATTATATTTACCCATGTCACTATTTTTTAATTGGTAGGCTGAATATTCCCACAGACAAAACTGCATGGGTATGGGAATATGGGAAGAATCACTCAATTAAATGATCAGTTTTCCTAAATAATACAGTCTCTCTTCAGTGGTTGAGCAGCAGCAACAATAGAGCAAAAAATTCAATTAAAAACAGTCTGGAGTGAAGATGCTTAAAGTTTCTTAATTTTGTTTCTAGCTTAATTTACTTGCCTGAACTACAGTGGAGAGGACAAGCTGTTACTGTCAGGGAAATAAACAAAACCCATTTTATTTTCACTTTATCTTTTACGACTTAATTTTCAAAATATGTGGAAACTGAACAGAAACCAAATTACAAAAAAAAAAAAAAAAAAAAAAAAGAAGAAAAGAAAAAAAAAGAAAAAAAAAGAAAAAAAACAACACAACAAGACCAAAGTTCCCTTTATCAGTCTTTTTTTTTTTTTTTTTTTTTTTTTTTTTTTTCCCTATGAAGGATTGTTCTACAGGAAATCCATTCAGCAGGAAGAAAAATCCCTATAAGCAAAATTATTAAAAAAAATAATAATAATAAAAAAAAGGAAAAATTAACCCAAACCAAAAATGACAAACAAACCAACAAATAAAGGAATCCACAATAATTTGTTGTAGAAATCAGAGAAATATCCCTTATGTCAGGGTTAGCAAGTCTTTTGTTGTCTGTAATGTGAAAAATAATTATCAGGGGATGGAGAATGTAATTCAGGAGTGATCTGGCATAGGAATGTGCCAGAAAACTTCATAATTGTTTTTGATTCCCTATAGAATAAAAATTATGCATTTTATAATTACACATGCATACATAAATTTGGGGGAATTTTAAGAAGAGTACATTATGTTATTGTCTTAAATACATTACAAAATGGTAATATCATAATAAGGGAAAAACAGAAAATAAGAAAGATTTATGGAATTCTTAAATATGTTTTTAAACCAAAGATTCTGGTTTAGCACCAGTGGTGACTTATTCTAAGTTCAAACTCTCTTTCTGGGCTCTGCCATAGCTAAATGAAAACATAAGTAACTGCAGAGTCATGACACTGGGTAGATTTAGTAGGCAGAATGGATTTTTTATTATCATGTTTGTCACTGTATTCTGAATGTTTATTCTGCTTGCTTGTAAAAATGATATATTTGCTGATTGATCTTTTGCGTCTATCTCACAAGACTATTCAGTCACAAAATTGATTCAGGATAGCTTAAAGCCCTGCATTTAAGCAAACTGATTGAGCTGAATGGATTCATTCTTTTTTATTTATTTATTTATTTATTTTTACTTTTAAATTCCAACTTCCTCATACTAAACTGAGGAAACTAAACTTTGTTTGTAGGACTTTGATTTTAGTGTATCCTTCTTATACAGAGACTGTTTCATCATATGGGGAACAAAGTTAAGAGCTGTGCAGAAAGCTGAATTTCAACAGCATTGTATATCAGGTACAAATGCTTATCTGACTACCTAATACAAGCACAGAGAGATTCTTTTCAAGTTTTGTTTTCCAGCTTTCAGAAACTTATGTCATGAATGTGTTTATATGAATATTCTATACTACTGTGATCTCTCAGCTCCTAGTTGCAGGCCTTTTATCTAAAACAATATAAATCTCACATCACACCCTATGTATGTGTCTTGGTGGGAGTATAGACCGAAACTAAAAAATCTACTTACTTTTTGTCTCCTCTGGAACCCTATAGAATGAGATACCTTCATTAAAATGGTTAATGTAGGAAAGATTTTACATTGAGAATGATGAGCGTCTGAGCACTGGAAACACTAGAATACTCAAAGCCTTTTCTTGATTTTGTTTTTAAAAGATAACTGATGTGGATAGAGAGCATTTTCTGAATCAACATTTCTGCTGCTTAGTATACTGCAATATAAAGACATATTAATGCATGTTCTTTTAAAATCTTTTCTTCTTAGGTCACTGTTGTGCTTCCTTGACATTTAAACCTAAAGAATTTCATAAAATTCTTAAAATTAGAGCAAAGTAAAGGCTTCCACAGTGTAGTACAGTATCAAATATCACCTTAGGATTTCATAAACAAGTACATTTCTGTACTTATAATGAATAATACAGTCTTGTATGTGAGTTGTAAGAAAGTAGTTCATGAATTCAAGGTGATTCTACATTACTTCCGTGACAGTGAAGGACAAAATGCTTTTGTTATTAATGGATGGAAACACTTTTATTATTCACCGATAAGACTAAAAGGTTGTAATGGACTGCCAAAGGAAGCACAGTGTAAACTAGGTATGAAAAATGTGAACTAATTCCTTTCATAAAACCATACATCAGAAAGTAGACAATTGCTTCTGTACTAGATTAGCATGGATCCATATTTGACATAAACTAATTGATAAATTTTGGTTTAATTAACATCCAGATAATGGAGACATGGAGTACATTTCTGGAAGTTGTTGGTAGTCTTATATCCAAATGACCTTTGGTCGCAGGAAACTGTTCTGCAAATATGATGTGAATTTATTGTGGACTTCAGCATTCATTCAACAAGATACAGTGAACAATAAAGTCAAAGAAATAAGGGTATCCATCATCCCCACACAGGTAAGGAAAAGAATCTACAACCCAGTTCTGTAACTTGCACTTCATTACTGCTTTGACCTGCAAATTCTTTATGAGAAGTATATTTTAAAATAATCACATGATTATGAAATAACAAAGAGGATCCAGTCAAATTACATCTCTGTGTCATCATTTAAAGTCTTACAAGAGATAGGAAAGTGAACTATCTAGATAAAGGAATCCCTTACTATTTCCCCACTCCTCCCCTCAAAAATGTACCCTTAAAATATCTATATGTACTCTGCAGTTAAGAAACCAATTGCTGTTCTGATACTTCACCTCTCCCCTCCTCACCACCCAACCCTTTCCCCCCCCCCCCCCCCCCCAATAAATTTGTTTATGATTTTCTCCCTGAATGCCAAAATACTTGTGCTCAGATTCATACAAGCTTAGCCGTGGACTTAAGCTGAAATTCCTGAGTGACTTTATGCCATCCAAGAAAGCAGCATGAAAGCTAGGGGAATAAGTAAATTTTGTTTCTTCCTAACCGTGAAATTGATTTATGTTTCCAATTTGCTGTTCTCATTATAAGATTTACCATGGAAAAGTAATGGAATTAGAATATAGGTTTTACTGATATAGCTCTCACTAAGAAACCATGAAACTTTACCTTCTTATAACTTCTATAGTTCCTTTTTCCTCAGCCGAGTCTGCTTATGTCAAAGCACATGAGCTTTATCTAACTCTTGGCCACTTTATGTTTTTTTTTTGTTTGTTTTGTTTTGGTTTTTTTTTTTGTTTTTGTTTTTGTTTTTGTTTGTTTGTTTGTTTTTGTTTGTTTGTTTTGTGCTTTGTTTGCTTTTTTTTGACTTACCAACTGTCATGGTTTTATGATTTTTGGTTACTGGTATTCCATATGATAACATCATGTAGTGCACTGGGAGTTAAACTGTTAATGCTCCAGCTCCAAGTACCTGTCTGAAAGAGAAGAACTACATTCCCCAGGGGACTTTGTGGTCAGAAAGGAGATAGAACCCCTGGCAAGGTTACCTGATTGGGCTTTTCTCTTTGTCACTCCTCTCCTTCACCTCTGTTTGCTGCTGCCTGTCCCTACTATGTCCATCACTTCAGTAAGGCCTATAGTTTTCTGATACTCTCTCATTATATTTGATTCATTATCTTCAATTCTAATTATATTGTATTATAATGTGTTATCTTCCATTCTGATACCATATTTAGTAAATTAGTTTGTTTCTCCTTATTGCTGCTGTTTTTAATTATTGTTTCATTTTTCTGGAAGTATGGATTTTGTGAAATCCCTCCACCCCACTAGTCATGGAACTGGGCCGAACCAGCCAGTCAGCTGTTGACACTAAGCATCTGCTGGCTTACTCCTGATGACTAGTTAATAAACAGACCACTAGAGGAGTTAAAAAAAATATATTATATATATATTCTGAAATATCTAATTTGTTGAGGGTGTATGTGTTCTCATTTTATGGGGTTTTCAGAAGAAAGACTAAAAAAATGTACACACTACCATTATTTCTTATCTGAAATTAGTGGCTGAACTTAAAGCTTACCACTCATCCATTTACAGAGAAGTCCACTCCCAAAAACTAATGTGAGTTAGCTTGGGATGTTCATTCTAAGACTAATTTTTGTATGTATCTTCATTCATTACTTTTGCCATTTGCATCATTTTAGCACTATGATTCTTCAACTATTGAGTGGCTATGCAGAAATGTATTGTTGTGTACTGACAGGTTATCATTTGTGTAAACTTTTTCTTATGTGCCATTTCTTTGGCAACCAGGGGACAACATGTTTGAATAATAAAGCCTGTGATCTTTAAGGACAGCTGATATTTTGCCTCCAAAAGATTGAAGATAAATCCAAAAAGATTTAAGATAAGTCAAATTTAAATATTGTTCTTACAGAAAAGAAGAAAAATAAATTAGCATTTCCTTCTTTTTAAGGCATTTTATTTTTAATTCTAATGCAAGTATGAGTACTACCTTAAATGTTGTTGATTATCCTTCATTTGTAGATCGCTTTTAGTACCTTACCCAAGAAACAGATTCGTGTGTGTCAGTGATTCTGGTCTGGTTCAGCCCAATTCCATGTCTAATAGGGCAGAAGAACCCACAGACCAATGTCTGGGGAGATGGGGAAGGGAAAAAGGGAAAAAAGGTAAGGAGATGAGACTAAAAACAAAATAGCAGCAATGAGACTGGGGAGAAAGATAGTTTACCAAAAATGACAGCGGAATGAGAAATAACAAAAAATAATACAGTATAATTGGAATTGAAGCTAACAGATCAAATAAATGAGAGAGACTGTGTCCAAAACAAAGGGCCTTGCTCTAATGCTGGACGTGAGATGGCTAGGGAGCACACACCACAGAGACGAGCAGTAAAAGAATGAGACTGTCTCATGACTTGTGAACAGTTTTATCTTTCCCTCTAAATGGAAAACCAAAATGGAACAGAGAAGGTCTTCCAGGATATGTAGCTCTCTTCTGAGAGACAGGTACATGGAAATATCAACAATCCACAAAACTGGAGCATCAACCCCTTAACTCCCAGAGCACTACATGATGTTACTATGTGGATTGAAGATGTTTTTCAGCTAGGTACTTTCTAATTGGAGACTTGGGACTGTATTTGGCAGTTTAGTAATTTCTGCCAGAATAATTAGGAGGAACTGCAAGTGGAGTTGTCCTCTTGATGGCTCCACTACCTAATTTCTTTTGTGTTTCACTACATTGTAAGCAAACTACTTCTAAGGTCTGATTCATTGCTTCCAAAGATACTGCAGGCTTGGAAGAACATGCTACAGTGTGAGATGCAAGCTGCTGTGAATTGAGAAGCTTCCCTTCCTTCCCTTTTCCTTCTTGGCAGAAATAAATTAATCTTCCTTAGTTAAAAAAAAAAAAAAAAAAAAAAAAAAGATAAATGTATTTATGCACTGAAATGTAAAATGTCTAAATAGGTGATACATAGGAAAATATACTTTGCATTGGCCAGTCATTGGACAAAATATAAAAGCAGGGTGAAAGAAGAAATGGAAATCTAAGTCTAATTTACTTAATGAACTGCAAAGTAGCATGAAGAAATTTAGTTTTATATTAGTTTGCTTAAATAACTTATGCTTTCAACTAGATTCAAATACTCTGTTTATCTGAAACAGGTACAAATTTGAGCAGAGAAAGGTCTAAGAATAATATAACTTTTTTCAAAAAACTCACTAATTAACCATATATCAAGTTTATGAAGAAATCACTCCCAGTATCTGTCCAGCATAATCCCATGAGAAGTCCAAGGAGTGATACTGATATACAACAAAGGATCTAATTAGCTTTACTACAGTAGTTAGAAATAAAAATCAAAACATAAAGACTTATTCTAACATATTTTGTTACAATTATTTTTATTATTTTTTTTTTTTCCAAAAATAGGCAATGTAAAAAGCAGAAGAACCAGAAAAATAAGTTTAAAATTACTGTTAACTATAACATGTCTGGATTCTTGTTTTATTTTAAAATACAGCTTAACAAGAAGAAAATACAAGAACAGAATATAACTGAGGTTGTGAAACATGGCCAGTGAAACAGAAGTATAGGACTTCGTTTCTCAAGCATCATTAGCATACAGCAAGCTGGTATTTTATAATGTGTGCACTTCTTAGGACTGTGCTGTACTTGAACATGCCAAGAGTTTTTCCTATACTGTTTAAAGTCCTGACTACTTTATAAGTACAATATATTAATATAACACTAATGGAAAAATGATAGCTGTCCTGCTTTATGTTCTCTGGGAACTTAAAAAAAGGAAATGTACCAAAACACAATTTCAAGGAAAAAAAGTATTCATAAATATGAAGGCAGGCCAGCTTGTTTTATTTCTCTGTGCCTGATTTTTTTTTTTTTTTTCAAAATTAATTTAATTTTAAAGTGGTGATTTACATATTTTTCATGTTTTTCCATATTTTTCTTAAAATCATAATCTACACAAAGCAAAAAAAAATTAATTCAATTTCGTATATATATTGTATGTTTTGGGTGACTTAATGCATTAGTATTGACAGCAGTCTGATTTTGCTACAATGCATCAAAAATAGTAATAACACTTCAAATTTTTAATTTAATGTTTAAGTGACCAGTTTGGCTATCTCCTAGCATCATCTAGTTTTATAACAGGTTTTGTCTTTGCTCCAACCATTGTAGAGTTTAAATGTATGGAGAGGTAAGATTTATAATGTGCACTACTGCAATTTTTTAAGTGCTTTCTGTGTATGCTTTTTTATAATTTTATTTATTTATTTTTGTTGTTGTTATTTGTCATGGTTTTGCAATTTTGTAATTTTGCTATCAGTATTCCACATCATAACATCATGTTAAGCATAGATAATTTTGACGAATCTGCTGCTCACAAAAGAAGACTGAATGTCCCAGGGAACATCACGGTCAGTCATATGACATGGACTCTATATAATCTCACTTCAGTGCTGGACTCGCTCTCTTGGATCCTGCCAGCCATGGGGGAGTGTGTGGAAGCATTCCAGCTGTTTCGCCTAGAGTTACAGTAGGCCTCTCGGTTTTGGGACTCACTCTCTCCTATTTTACTTGATTCGTTAGCCTTAATTCCAATTCGCACGATACTATGATACTATGATAGTTTCAAAGAGTATACGATGGAAAATATAGTGTTTAACATACATCCATATTGTATCTGGGAGTGCGTAAGGACATTCATTTCTTCTTTCAGATTATTTTCCCAGTAAGCTATGTCCTTTGTAAAGCTGGACTGAATTTCTTTCCCCTCTCCAAAAGGACTAAATGCTTCAAAATTCTGTTTGAGATGGCAAAATTAATTTATTCTTCAACTCCAGAAAAATACTGCTGATTTTATATGAGTATGGGAACAGAATATTGCTTGCAGAACAAGCAGAACATGTTGGCACTAGACTTTATAGTTCACAGTAGATGAATTAAAAGAGAATGGTTTAAGTTGATTGATTTCTTTATTTCCCTCCATTCCCTTTTGGAAGTAAACTTATTTCAGAAGAAAATACCTTCCAGACTGAAAATTTCTCCTACAATAAGTGTCATAAGAGATTTTTTCATAGCTCCTCTCCTCTCCTCTCCTCTCCTCCCCTCCCTCCCCTCCCCTCCCCATGCTGATCAATGGCAGAAGCATTTCACATGGTGTGACTAGTCTTCCTATACATTTGATGATTAAAAATGACATTAACAGAGTTAAAATGCACCTAATTATTAACTGACTTGACGTTCAGTTGTGTTCCTAGGTGCCATTTGCAATGTTGTTCCATTTGGATTTATCAGCATCAGTAATGCAAGGGCAGGCTCTACCTTTTTCTTACTGCTTCTGACTATACAAGTTAAATTACATACATTTACAAAGCAGATCTTCCATATAAAATCAGATTTTTCAGTTGTTTCCTTTACTTCAGTAGATGTTAAGATATGTAAATTAAGCAGGATAAACAAAGCTCATTTAAATAGAACTCTACTGGCTGGGACATTCAATAGCAAGCATCACCTGTTTCTCATCTTTGTGAAGCATTTCTTAACCAGTAACTTTTTGCATACCAACAAGCTACAAGCGGTTCCTCATTTTTGCAGTTAATCTGAGACTATTTAAAATATATCAATCTTCTGATATGTTTAATTAATTTTATTCTCTGTTTTATCCCTTGGTTTTTTTTTGTTTTGTTTTGTTTTTGTTTTTGTTTTTGTTTTTTGACTCAATACAGAATTAGACTTGTTGCTAAAAAGTCAGGCATATCAGTAAGTCATTTCTTTCACTCAGTGTGGTTTCAGAAGAATACAACTGCAACAAACTGGGATATTTGAAGTCTAGGCTGATTGGTCTCATTCCTTGAGATCACTACTATTGTATCTATTGAAACCAGAAATGTATATAACAGCAAATTACTACAGTTTTATTATCTGGTGATAGAACAGATTCATGTTCCCTAAGGTAGATGAGAAATCTGACAATGTTTTTTGTGACAAAAGCTTCTTGAACCAAAACAAGAAATTGCTACTTGGTAGGATGCATATTCCTTAAACCTTAAATATCTTTTTCAGCACCATTTACAATTTGTGCATTAAATAACAACTCTAGGAACATACTAATTGTTTAGATCCCTGCCTGGTCTTTTTTCTCGAGTTAACAATAAATGACAAGCTTAGAAATCGATGTGGCACTAAACATACTGCAGAACAGCAATGCCACTCTCTGGTATATTTTTTTCTACTATATTCATTTGCAGGAGCAATATCAGCAGCAAACGCTGCTTTCCTACTACAGCACGAGCAGAAATTTTGTACTACCTATTGTGCATATCACCATTTCTTCATCACACAGAGTATGTGCTGGTTTGGCTTTTTTTCAGATGCTTGTCCTTGCTCTAAACTAGTTGCTTGAATTTCCTGGAGGCTTTTCTTTTTTTTTTTTTTTTTTTTTTTTTTTTTTTTTTTTTTTTTTTTTTTTTTTTTTTTTTTTTTTTTCCCCTACATAATTATCCTTGTGCATTGCCTTGTTGACTAAGCACTTTGTGCAAATATACACAATTTTTTTTTTTTTTTTGTGATTCATGTGAGTTTGTTTGTACATACACCTATACACATATGCACATAATCACACAAGCATAGCAAAATATAGAAAAGAAATATATAGATCTATGTACAATTGTAAATATGTGAACATATATTTGTGGCTATTTATGCATAAATACATTCTGCATATGCATATATACATTTCATAATATATCCAGTAGTAAAACGTCAGTGGACTCCAAAAAATTGACTGAAGATACATTCAGAAGTAAACAGTAAGATGGAGGCAGCAAGTAGACAACATTATCTGCAATATTCAGACAACAAACACAGCAATTCTTTGACTACAACAGCATGTAAAAGTAAATGAAATAAGATAGATGAAATGTGAGCATGAGTGCAGCAGTTCCAATTTAGTTAATTAGTCTGTATTCATGCTTCAGTGATACTGCAATTATGCTACCTCATCCTTTTGTAGGCCTATTGTGCAAATGTTGCCATTATGTTCATAGTAGCATATAAAACAGTTCGTGATACGAGCCACCTACAGAGATGTCATTACAATTATGTCAATTTAACAGTATGTTTCTTAAAATTTATAATTATTTTTCTTCATGGAGAAGCGATTTGTGAACCTATTACTAGTCTTTTTGAAGTCATCTTGGTTATTTCTTGTGTGTTACATTAAGCATCTGCCACTAAAGGTATGATAATTGTACACCTTCTTACAGTGTTTTAAAGTAAAACTCCATCTATATACAATTTATAATAATGCCAGAGTTTTTCTAAATAATTTTTTCAATTTCCAGTAAATGCACAAAATATTTAGAAATATTAGAAGAGCAGGGAAGCATTAATTAATATATGCACCATGTAAGTGCTTCAATTTAAAAGATACTGCAGCAAGCCTTATGTACTTTTCATTCCAGAAATTGGCTTAATACATACTGACTTCAATGGCAAAAGACAGTATCTTAACATGCTGGGGAAAAAACACCCTTATCTAAGAAACACAGCGTATTCAAAGATTGCATGTCAAGTACAGAATCCTGTAACTCTGAGTGAAACAATCATATGAAATACTCATTCACAGGGTAGAAAGAAGAAAATCTAGATCAAAATGAGTTTCATAAGCTTGAACTACAGAAGTTATGCCAATTAATTGTTAGTGGCAGTTTTGAAAATGCTTTGTTAACCTACCCATGTTCTTATGTTATAATGTTGTTCCTAAAGAATTGAACTGAACAGAATTATCATCACACTCTCCATCTCTCAGTTTATCAAGGAATGAGGTACGCTTCAAATCTCTTAACTGTTGTCACTCTTCTTGGCTGGAATAATCAGCAATCTTTTTAGGAAAAAAAAAAAAAAAAAAAAAAAAGCCAAAAAAAGCCAGTTTCCTTATAGAATGGTTGCAAAATATATAAACGAGTTTGTAATGGACAATCCTAATAAACTGCTGAGGTGTTAGTTTAAATTACAGAGTAGCTCACGTTTCAAAAGCACAAAAGCATTTTCTGCAGATGTTCATTATCCAGTTTTATATCTCCATCATAAATAAGACCTAGTGAACTTCACAATTAACCTGTTCTTCAACCTGCGCTCTATCCTGTTTGGATAGAATTTCAGTTTTATAATGAATAATAAGCCAGAGGGCTCATTACTCACATAAGAAGTACCCAAATATTTATTCAGATATTAGAAGCACTTAGATGATCCATGAATACAAAGGTTTTAGTCTACTTTCATCTAGTTAGTTTGAGAAAATACTCTGCTTTAGCTTTAGCTGTTTCTCATCCTTTCAGCTGAACTGTGAGCACCTGGCAGTTTTGCTTTTCCAAGAGTGATTGTCCCATGAGAATCAATGCCTGTAAGCATGAGGTGCTTTCACCTGTATATAGAAAGCTTAATCACCTTCCTCCTGATCAAACAGCCTGTAATAAACACCCACAGTGATGTCACCCATATTAGCCTGCTCCTTAATTCTCACCTGTAACCTCTCACTTCATTCATCAACTTATTCACTCATTTGGCATCACCTGGGGATTTCTTGTATTGATATTTTTTGCAATGGCTAGAAAAAAAAAAAAATAAAAATAATAATAAAAAAAATCAATACTTAAATAAAAACACAAGAATGGAGGAGAGAGGAAAATCTATGAAATGTGACATGAAAACATTCAAATTATACTTTTCCTATTTAAAACTTGAGAAAGACAGAGATGTCTGAATATGATTTAGTTTTGGTGAAAGTATCAACAAAAGAGAACAGGCATACCTCTGTGTACAGATACCTAAATACATTACATTTTTAATATAGATATTACAGGAAACCAACTTTACCATTTTATTTCATCTAGCTATGTAAGAGCAAAATTAATTAATATACTACATTAATATTTTATTCAATGAAAATAAAATAATTTCAATCTTATTTCCAAATGTTTTTGTAAGCATGAAGATTAGTTAATATATTGTTTAAACTCACTTTTGTATATCCAAGTAACTAGTAATGAAAGGTTTTGTGTAATGAAAACTTCTGAAGCAGTTTTCCTTGATGATCCTTTAAAAGGCAGCTGACATTGCACACAGAAGGCTTTACCTGGTACTGAGTAAAGAGCTTTTCTTTTGTCTTGAATTTAGCACTCTGCAGCCATTTAGAGGGCCAAGAGTATAGTAATTAAAGGAAATCACACAGTCTCATCCAAAATAGTAGATCTCCAGTCTTATTTTTACTCAGCATTTTCTTATACTTGTGTTTGTTTGTTTGTTTTACTTTTCCTGTACTAGATCTAATTGTCTGTTGTGGAAAAGTATGGAAAGCTTCCTGTGAGAGAAGGGTTAAGTAGTTCTTACCTGTAATTAAGTTTTAGTTCCACATGTATTGAGATTGGAAGCATAGTAGTGGGATAAAATGAGGTTACACCATGTACCAGTCATACAAGCATTGATTCTAAAGACAAGGCAACTCTACTGTAACATTATATCCATCTTGTATATTGTGAAGTGCTCTTCTAGGTACTAAAATATCTATCCAATGACATTACTTTGGTACAGTTTATTCACATGTAAGATCTTCAAACCATTTATCCAAATTCTTTAAAAATGCCTATTGTCTGTCATTCTTTGCATTTGTGATCTGGATTAAGTACTATATGCATTCACAGAGCTTAAAAAACAGTACACATGTAATTGTTAACCTAGAGATTAAAAATAAGTTATTTTCTGATCCCCTTCCTGATTGAGAATATTAGTGTGTTTTCCTGTTAAAACCAATATCCTAAAATATATTGTTACTTGAGTGTGGCTCTTTATTTACTTCATAAAGAATGAAGATAATTATTCACTTGAGGTAAAATATTTAGATATGAAGAATATCAGAACATGTATTTAAATCAACTGTAAATATATTTCTAAATATATTTACATTTCTAAATGTATTATTTCTAAATAAATTCTAATACCTTCATTTATACCTTCTTGATATAAGAATGAGATTATAAAAATGTTTCCTTCTAAATTCAAAATCTATTAAGTTTTACAGATATATGCACATTTCTACTGAGTCATGCCATTATATATTACTTAGAGTTTGAAAAGTAAAACAAAAAATAATCAATAAGAGAGAACATTATACAGAGATTAGTATGTAATTTTTGTGCTATCACAAAAAAGTATCCATCACAGTTTTCAGTACTCTTTACACACAAAGAGATTCCAGATCAAAACTGATTCTCTAATAAGTGGAAAAACTTGTATATTGTTATTACCCACTCCAAACTGGCTTACCCAAATTCCCCGGTATACAAAGGCCAGATAAAGAGACTCTGCTACTGTCGTTCTTGTAATTAAACAAGCAAACAAACAGCAATAAATAAATAAATATTTTTTAAGATATGAGCATATTATAGAATGTATAATCTTTGCTTTCTCAAATATTTTTTATAGTTAAGTCCATAGATTCTTATTATAATATTATGGTAATAACATTAAAAAGACGTACAAATTATCAGTAATAGCATGAGATTGATGGAATTTGATGGAATCAGGGAAAATGAAGAATTTATTCATTCTGCCAAAATAACTCCTAGTTTTTCACAGCGTGTACTAAGTTGTTCCTAACAGAATTGAAACTGCTTTTAAATCTTCACATAATCATATTGTTATTTTGTACAGCCTTTTCAGTGCAGTATTATATATTTATTGAGTAAACAAATTTTATTATCATGACTACAACTAAAATCAACCTTTTCCAGAATTAAATATATAATTCTTCATTTGTTAAATACAAGTCATTGAATTTAAGTAATTAAATAAGCATTTGAAATTAAATTAAATAAGTATTTGAAAGTACTTTTTATTCCTACTTTAAAAAGAGAAGTGTTTTTTCATGTGTTTCTCTATCTTCCATTCACCTTTATGGGTCCTTCTCTTTTTTCTTTCATTTTGAAAAATTTGGACTAAATTGCCTTTAGACTGTGACATGGTTTGATAAACTCCAACTTGACATAAGACACTGTTACAGCTTATCTTTATTAGTTTGTACTTCAATTGCTAATTTCACCATAAAGTACTTCATATGTCAACAACACTAAAAGCAATTTGTTTTCCTGGAAAAAAACTTTCAGTTATCTAATGTATGTCAAAGCTGTTACCTTATTGTTTTTCAAACAGTCTGCAATAGTTAAAAGTGTAAATTTTTAATCCTGAGTAGTCCTTGAATGGCAATAGAGCTGTTTCCTAGGGATTTTTATTTTTATTTTTAAATATTATTTTACTTAAGTTTCTCTGCTAGTAATGGAAATGCATTCTATTTTTTGAATGAGGAGTGATTGTCATGAAAAGGAACCCTTAAACTACAAAAACAAACAAACAAACAAACAAAAAAACCCACCACAAGAAGAAACAAAACCTAATGTGGTGGATAATATTCATACTGGTTTAGAATTAAGTCCTACTAGTTGCTCTGCAGGTACTGTATTCTGATTTGTGGATATGCGTTTTGGGTAAGCATTATCACAAAATTTATTTCTTAAAAACAATTTTCTTTATGGAAACAAATTTCCTATTTCTTTGAACAGATACTTTGCACATACAGTATATGTAATTCCAAAATTATCCTGTAAGAAAGCTGTCATATACTTTTTGTATTTCTAAAATTTGGAAGAAATAAAAGTACTCCAAGTGTACCTGTAACTTGATGTATTTTCAAATATAATAGCTTTATATTTTACTGAATCTTTCTTTGTTAGGCATGTATTTTTCTAAACTGATACTTCTACAGTAAGATACACAAAAAATCCAAGCTTTCTTAATTTCTTATAAGTAAATGTGTATATTTATCATACATAGCAATCATATGTAACTATATATATTAACATAATCACATAAATGCACATTGTTATTTATGATTATTCAAAGTTTACTTCAAATAAGCAATACAATAAATAGGGCAACACTGGAGCCCTGAGAGCAGCATCAGACCTATATTATGTGAAATGGCTGCATCTCAAATCTTCTTCAGATGCCTTCCCAGGGGTGTGGCCCATGGGGACACACTAATCTAGTCCCTCATTGAAGTCACTTCTTCTGTAGTACTTTAATTAATGTATTTATTCTATTTTATTGGGTATGAAAATTAACTTTTCCTGCACAGTATTTATACTGTGGGACATAGCTGAACATACACTGGTCCATGCTGAACAAGACCTAAGTAAACTTCCTCAGATATCGTGAATGTAGATACTGATGTAGTCACTAGCAGTGACTGCAGTATAAGTAAGAGCTACACATGAATTTGTACTTCTGAAACCAGTAAAGTAACATGGAGTCCTTAGCTTTAAAAGACAGATCTATATCTTCAGTTGTATATTGAGAACTTGTCTAAGCTAATTCTTGAAAACATAACTCTAAAGAATGCTGCTTGATTTCCTTCACACAGCAAACTATTTCAAGCTCCTGTAAGCCAGTAAATATGTGCTTTCGATTGCTTCTGATGGTATGTGCTAGATTTTCAGTGTTGACTGGACTGTTGCTGATTAAGTGCCCATTGCCTAGTCCAGCTGAGCTTCAGCTCTGGGACTGCCGTGGGAGAAAGCAACCATGAACCTCAGACAGTCCCTGCTAGGAGTACAGACCCAGGAGCAGGGGGCTGGTAAGCCCCTGGGGAAGGGCAGGTGTAAGAAAGCAGGCCAGAGCAGGAAAACGTGAATAAATAACTCAGAGTGAACCAGAAGGCCCCCTCAATGTGAAGTTCCATCTTTCTTCTTTAGGCCCTGTCAGCTTGGGATCTAGAGGGACTTTAGAAGGGTGAGTAGAAGAAGATAAAAGTGGTAGAGGTTAATGGATTTCTGAATGACCATTTTAAGGTCATTGTTTTTAATGAGGCTATTGTGTAGAATCTGAACAAGTAACTGTACTATAATTGGGATAATAATTGTTGCACTTGAATTAGATTTAGGTTTTATTTAATTTTTTTTTATATATGTGTAAGTATACAGATATATAAAGTATATATATAAAGAAGCAAACTATATACATATAAGCAAGCTTGTCCCTAGCAACATATTTATAATACTCCCATAAGAAGTTATAGAAGCAATTCTCATCTGAGACAAAACAATAATGTCATATTCTCTGTATCACACTTACAGAGATTGTCAATAATCATCAGGTAAAAATCATTCTCTTTGGAATACTTTCATTGGTAGCCCACTGCACTAACACGAACTTCAGGTACAGAATTGTGGACTCTTATATGTTTCCAAGAAGGCTGGAAATGACCTCTGGATATAATCTTATGCAACTTTGTAGGTTGCTTGGGTTCATATCTAGTCATTCTAAATATTTGTCATTCTAAATATAAGGAGATGCTGAGGGAACTGGGGCTGTTTAGTCTGGGGAAAAGGAGGCTGAGGAGAGACCTTATCGCTCTCCTCCAGTACCTGAAGGGAGCTTACAGTGGGAGCGGAGCAAGTCTCTTCTCTCTGGTGACAGGATGAGGGGAATTGGCCTCAAGTTGCGCAAAGGTAGGTTTAGGTTGGGCATTAGGAAACACTTCTTTACAGAAAGGATAGTTAAACACTGGAATGAGCTCCCCAGGGAGGTGGTTGAGTCACCATCCCTGGATGTGTTTAAGAGCTGTTTGGATGTGGTGCATCCATGATATGATCTAGCAAAGGGTTGTTAGAGTTACGGTACTATGGTTAGGCTATGGTTGGACTTGATGATCTTTGAGGTCTTTTGCAACTTCAGTAATTCTATGATTCTATGATCTCCAAGGATGGAGATTTCACAGCCTCTCTGTACCACATATGCTTGTGTTTGATAACCCTTCAGAGTGAAAAGTATTGTTTAATATTTAATCAAGAGCTTACATTTTTACTGAAAAAGTACTGAAGGATTTAGAGAAAAGGTAGAGAGGGTATAAATGAGAAGAAAAAAAACCTCAGATACTCTCAGCGTAAATGTTGAATAGCAGTTACTAAAACTCCACTTCTTAGGATAGTTAAATAACAGCATATTATTCACTACAAATCTAAATGGGTTTCTATACACAGAACACATATACAATTTCCTTATTTTTATTTTAAAGACTAGTAATGAGCTCAATGGTATCAAAAAAGGAGACCCATTAGACTTATGAACTTCTCCACAGGTGTCAATATTATGTAGCACAAGTTAGAATGATTTCAAAAGGATAATATTTTTAAATTTAAATTTTGGTGCAGTCACTAAAAATTATGGAGTAACAACAAGCTGGAAAATAAAAGCTGAAAGATCATTTAATTGATTGTTTTCCTTATTGACTATTGAACAATTAATTGAAGTCCTTTTTAGCATTCTTTTTTGCTTTGAGGAGAATTTACCAAGAAAATATATATATATAATTTATATATTTTTTTTCCCAATGCAATATTTTGGTGTATTTTTCTTTAAGAATATTTTCTTCTTATTATTTTTTAATAATTGTCTTCTGCATCTTTAAGCATTCTTCGACGAGATAATATATTTGTGTGGCTACTATTGTTTTCTTCTCTTGCAAATGAAACTGATTTACATTATGATTGTTGGTTTGTATAAAAGATGTGCTTATTATGATAATACCTACTTATCCACTACCTTCCATCTGAAGATCTCAAGTGGTTTACAAAGGATATGAATATCATTACCCCTGTTTTACATATTTCTATAGAAACTATTTAGCTCCAGAAAATTCCTTAAAGGACATCTTTAGATTGCTTATTAGAAGGATGACAAAGAGGAAGAAGAGCAGAAGAATGAATAACAAATGTACTCCCTTGGCAGGCTGAATTGGAATTTGTTTCAATAGAACTTGGAAAGCCTCTCAGGAATGACAGAGAGCAGTTGAAAATCAAAGGATTTCTAACTTACACACTGAGACAGCACCTAAGAATATTTTGTAAGAAAACAAACAGAAACACTGAAAACAGACAAATATAGTGATACAGATGGATATAACTGATTAGACTTCTTATAACAAAATAAGGTTGGTCATTATGAATCATTTAGAAATTGACCTCCATGAATTTAGCCCAGAAAACATTTTTCAAAAACATATATGATTATATCATGCAAATAAATGAAGGTGAGTAACAATTCATTTTCTCAATTTCTCCTCTCTCTGCCCTGTTCTTACTAAGTGGAATGAAAGACACTAGAAGTGTATTTCTTAGCATGTAAAATAGAAAAATGATTTAACATAATGAATCATGTCATTTAACTCTCATTAAATACTAACAACATTCTAATTGACTTAAATGCATAGGACTATGATAAAATAAGAATAGTCAGACAAAGTGTTGAATTTTGCCATTTATCAGCATTCTTGCTGCCCTTCATGACCATAGCTAACTTTTTTGTGGGAAGCAGAACAATAAATGTTTTTCCTACTGCATGATTTTTGATTCTGCTACAATAATAGAAGGGATTCCATATGTGGAAAACAGCCTGATATTAACTTGAAGAGCTAGTTCCTCAAGTTCTGACTGCTTCAACTGTAACATTTACAGTTATATTTCTACCTTTCTTTTTCAGTTCCTTAGAACCTCAGCTCTGTGTAACAGGGCTTAGACCATGCATGTATAGAAGCTTAATTGCAAACAGATTTGTGGGTTGCTTCCTGTGAGAAATTTAAACTTTCACTTGCACTTTTACAAAAATGTTTGTGTTTTAAAATAATTTCAGGGAAATAATACATGTTCTTTATCTGCCCATGAAAGATGTTGAATACTTGAGAGTGAAAATAGCCTATATAAGAAGCAAAAAAGGAACATGCATGCTGTATCTAAGCTTCTTTATTTACCAATCAGGAAAGAGGGAAAAAAAAAGAAATCTGGAGGTATGCCAATGACTAACTGTCTAATTGTTTTGACTCCATTACATTTTTTGCCACAAAGAACTTCATAATAAATTATACGAGGGGAAAGATGCTTGTTCTCTTCTTCAGCAGTAATTTTAGTTCAATGTTTAGAGGTTTGTTTTTTTTTTTCTTTTTTTTTTTTCTTTTTTTTTTTTTTTTTTGGAGCTAGGCTTTCACTCCAGATGTTTATTCACAAGTTGCCTATATAAAATTGGAAAAACAAGCAAACACATTATGAAATTATATTTCATTCAAAGCCAAACATTTATCATGATGCGTAAACTGAGAAATATTTGCTATTGAGAAATAGCACAGAAATGCTTGTAAAACAACTAAACTAAGCAGCACCAAGTACTGACTTATGAAATTACGGTTGATAACTCTTTCCTGGGGGCCCCAAGCCTGGATGCAGTACTTCAGATGGGGCCTCACTAGAGCTGAGTAGCGGGAAACAATCATCCCCCTCTCCCTTTCTGTCTCTCTAGTCTTCTCTTTCCACACGTGAGCAAACTTTTCTTTGTTATTACTAGATGTCTTGCACTTAACTGTTTTGTAAACAACTCTTTTCTTAATATCAGAGCAAGAGGAGGTCCTTTGATATATGTATACCTGATGTGAGATTAAGAAACAATGGCTCAAATGTTGGTCAGACATGTTTATTACAAATCCTAATCAAACAGGGAGATGGGGAAGAGAAGGCCAGCAACTACTAAGTGTTAGGGTGATGAGGAAGGGAAAGCTGGTGATAGGAAAGATAGGACAGAAGCATGAATTATGTAAAGGAAAAATAGTCACTACCAAGATCCAGCAGTGTCCCGTTGCTCACCATTCCAACGGTCCAAGGCCACTACAGGAGCAAAAGCACATGGGAGAGCAGCAGCAGAGTGGCTGGCCTTAGGCAGCAAGCCAGTACAGTGACAGTGAGTCCAGAAGAAGTAGACAGGTCTCAGGTATCAGGCCCAGGGGAGTTCATCAGTAGGCAGGCATCATGTCACGAGGCATCTGATGCCAGACACCTATCTTCTTGGTTGTAGGTCCCTTTTTTATCCTTCTTTTGCCAATGTGGCATTCCTGGGCACTTTGGTAAGATTCATGTATAGGCATTCCTCAGTGCTTAGGTCATGCACAGCATGCCTGAACATGCAGGTATAGTTATCTCCATCAAGCTGAGCCCACGCAAAAAGACTGCTTATCAGCCATTAAGCTGCTACTCATCTCTCCCTCCTTGACCCTGGCCTGTGAATCTCTAGGAAAAAGATTTCTCCAACAGGGACTTGCCTGTTTTCCTTAGCAAGCTTTGAGACAAAGTTGCAAAAATAATAATCTCTTACACCTTCCTTTCTTAGCAATTCTGTTTCAGGAATTAATCTTTTGCTGTCCTTACACTGTGTCAATCTGTATGGTAAAAACATATGACATAAATATCTAAACAGGTTAATTTTGTGTATCTCATTATGGGCTCCTAGATGAGACTAGACATGAAAATAATTAATCACACTGGGGTGAAAGTCAATTATCTCACTGAGGATTCTTTCAGACTGCCCTCCAAACTAATTAGTGTTCAGTAGATATTTTTCTCCAATTAATTTTCTGGATCAAAAAAAAAAAAAAAAAAAAACAACTTGGGAAATCTGGAAGCTATGATGAACACAGAGAATGGTTAATTGGAGAAAGAATCATTGGTTTGTAGAAATAAAAAAAAAAAAAAAAAAAAAAAAAAATTATATATATATATATATATTTAAAAAAAGGCAAAAGAATACGACTTTAATGGCAGGACAGAACTTTTTCTACACAAGCAAACGAAATAACTGAGATTACAGTCTGACATAGCATGGTTCCTGTATATAACTATGGCTATATTATGCCAACAATGTCTTTGTTTATGTAAGTGCCAACAGATTTGCTTGATCCATTTAGTAGCTGTATCACAGGAAGAGTCAGACCTCTTTGAAATCAAATCTATGTATCTCTTTCTATGAAGATCAATTCTGATTGGTTTACTTTTCATGTCTTTTGCCTCTGAAGATTAACTATGTACTGAATTTATTTGAATTTCCCCATTTTGAGCTTTGACCCACCCACGGTAATGAGTTTCACTGACCCTGCACAGCTTTCCTTTCAAAGAAGATTGCCTTACCTTCCTTTCCAGGAAGCTTCAGCTTTCACCAAAATCTACAGCTATCCTAGAAAATTAAGCAAGACCAGAACCTGGGCATATGCACTGGCACAGTCATGTGTGCTACCAAACATTAAAATGCTATCAGATCTTGGCTTGATACTATCCAATACTCTTCCAAACACTAAAAAGAGTTGCAAGTCCTCTCTTCTGACCACTGTTTACATTCATCTTAATCCTGAGTTTTCAACAAGGGCAAGAGTAGCATTGACCTGTCTGGGCAGTGCCATTCTTCATTATCTTCCCTTAAATCACCAGTAGGTTCGTCTATCAAGCCAAGAGGTTTGAATATATCAGCTATTTCCATCATCTTTAATGCAGAGTCTATAAAATTAAACTGAGAAATAGAAGTCTAATAAAGATCTAAAAGGAACGGTCCAAGTAGATTCCTCCTTTTATACATTTCTATATCCCAAACAGTCTTTTCAGTGCCTCTAAAACCCTGCACTGCTATGGGATTTAAAATCATGATATTGAAGCTTTTAGAGTAGAATTGCTAAAATGGTGTTGATATTTTAAGGGAAACTGCATTTTAAACATATTTCAACCTGTCATCAGCTGGTTCATTCTTCATCAGCTGTAATTCACTAAAGTGGCTCATGATTTATTGAATTTCATACTGATGGAAAATACATTCCTACATATGTGCACACTTAGACACACCATATTATAATTGTAGATTTTGTAAAATAATAAGAATTTTAGATTTTACAGGTTGATGACTTGTTGCCGAGGGAAATAGAACATAAGTGTTTGTCTAATAGGTGTAAAATAATTAATCCAATTACATAGATGAGAAAAAATATGTGTTCAGATATATTTGAAAAGTTTTTTGTGGGGAAAGGGAATAACTCGAAAGTAAGTACATGAATGTTAATATAAAAAAAAAAAAAAAAAATGAATGGTCACAAGGTTCTTGAAATGATTTTAAACTTTACCTTGGTGAAGTCATGCTAAATAAAATTTAGAATGTTTCTCATTTATTTTAATATTAATCTTACATAATGCTGAAAATGTAAAAATTCTTTTTTTACACGAAAAGTTAAATCCTTTCTTGTGGGTTACTCCTAAAGCATGCTACCTGACACTACTGGAGTTCACTTGAAGCCTTATGTAGAGAAACACAGAGGGTTTTTTTAATCTATCTTTTATTTTCTTCTAATCACTGTATAGATACGTTAATTTTAAGATGTCTGAGAAAATAAGCAAACATGCTGTAAGAGGCCATGCTTTTTACACTATTGCCTCAAAGTTTGCTGAAGATGGACAAGTCCAGGCAAGTCCTGGTCAGGGACTGAGAAATCCTTTGTCTGAGGGTAACAAATGGACAAGTCCAGGGGCAACCAGAGAGATAAGCTGCAGATGAATGGCCGTGAAGTGGTCTTTTGTGTGGGCTTATCTCAATGTCATGGGTTACCCTAAAATCTACCGGCACCCATGACAGGGGTATAGACGGTCTGCAGGGCCGCTAGCCCAGAAGGAAAAGAAACAGGGAAAAAGGAAATAAATACAGCGGCAACGATCTAAGGAGGCACACTTACTTACTAAATGCTATATCGGAATATAGAATAACACAATATAATACAATATAATTGGAATTAAGGCTAACGAATCAAGTAAAATAGGAGAGAGTGAGTCCCGAAACTGAGAAGCCTACTGTAACTCTAGGCGAAACAGCTGGAATGCTTCCACACACTCCCCCATGGCTGGCAGGATCCAAGAGAGCGATTCTAGCACTGAAGTGAGATTATATAGAGTCTGTGTCATATGACTGACCGTGGTGTTCCCTGGGACATTCAGTCTTCTTTTGTGAGCAGCAGATTCGTCAAAATTATCTATGCTTAACATGATGTTATGATGTGGAATACTGATAGCAAAATTACAAAAGTGCAAAACCATGACACTCAAGGAAGATAGGCATCCCAGGGGTACTCACATCACTCTTACACTAGCCCCCAGGAATGTCATGTAGGCCGGAAAAAAGTAGGAAAAAAAGGGCATGGACAAACCATGAAGTTAGGTTTTTGGACATCAGATGCCTCACTACATGAACAAGGAGGTTTTCTGACATCAGATGCCTCACGACATGACACCTGCATGCTGAAGAAGATGCCTGCATGCTGAAGAACTTCAAGATAGGTATCGGGCTTCAGATTCCTCTACTGTCACCCTACTGTCGCCAACGGACTCTCTTTGGCTTGCTGCTCTAGACCCTGTTCCGTGAGACCTCACTGCTCTGTGAGACCTCACTTCTCCTTCCACCGCCTGCTCTGCGCTGCACCGGTCTGCAGCTTGTGGCCTGCCACTCTGCTGCTGCTCTCCCCTGTGCCTATTTTGCGTCGGACCAACAAAACAATGTGTGATGGGACACTGCTGCATCCAGGTGGTGACTATCCCCGCTTTTACACAATTCTTGCCCTTTTCCTACCTTTCCTATTGCCCACTTTCCCGTCCCAATCACCCTACTTTTCAGTATTTGCAGCTCCTCCTTCCCCATCCTCTCAGCTAACATTCCTAATAAACTGGTCGGAACAACATTTGAATGTTTTCTTCTTAATCTCACACCGGGCATAATATATCAAAAGAACCTTGCCTCGCTCCTGTAAATTGGAGCGAGACACATGCTGAATGTTCTGATGTGCAACATCCTGATGTATGTGCAACATACAGAAATATGTTCATGATGGGAAAAAAGAGCCAGTTGAGCCAGTCTATGTTTCAGTGTATGTGTATGACATTTCTAAGTCACAGGTTGATATTTATGTCCTTTTCAAATATATCTCAGTCAGTTTATGCTGACAAAGTTTCATTCATCATCAAAATAAACTCAATTTTTGTGCCTCCGGTGACGCAGTGGTATGAGATGCTGCTTGCAACACCAGAGGCCCAGGGTTCGAATCCCCCCTGTGGCACAAGTGGTAGAAATGCTGCTCTGCTACACAGAGGGGCTCGAATCCCAGGATTTGGACTCGATGATCTCTAAGGTCCCTTCCAACTCACACGATACTGTGATACTGTGATACTGTGATTTGGATAAAAATCAAAAGAGAAAATCTTTCTGAAAATCAAACAGTAATGAATAGTAAAAGAGGAGTGCTTACATATAGGCCTTCCTTTGCAAAAGTCTTCCTAAGATGGTGTTCTGAAAAGCAGGAATTTTCTTTTTTCTATGAGATACAACTCAGCTCTTGTCTTCTGTTTGCCTTTTATTTGTCTGTAGCATCTTTAGACTCGGACAATACACTATATTGTCACTGCATTTTTATTAAAATGCTTGACTTGTGAGATGGTCTATTCTACTGTACGCACACACATACATATATATATTTCCTTTTCTTCTATTTTTTGTGACCCTTTTCGGAGAAAGAAAGTATCTATTATTAATGCTTGGGTATATGTCCGAAATCCTTAGATGCAGGCATAAACCCTAGATTAAGAGAATTTTTCTAACATTTCTTGGAATTTGATACTCTGAATAGTCTGTATATTTCTCAGAGTTCATACAACCATGAAGGAAGAAGTTTGCGTGGCACTTCTTTGGTTTAATTACAGACTTTCCTTTTCATTGCTTACAGTTGCTTCCTTTATATGCATGTCTGAAACGTGCCTATTTGAAAGCTAGGTCATAAGAATAGGGATTTTCTATTACATCCAATTATTTCTGAATAAACTATTTAGTATGTCCTGCTGTTAAGATCAGAGAAAATGATATTTCATGTAATTTTCACATCCAGATCCTATGAATAATTGATTCTGAAATTCTTTACTCTTAGCATGGAAAGACTGGTATAAGAAGGTAACATTTAATTTATACACAGGCATAGAAATTAAAGAAGGATTAACTTATTTTTAAAATATATGAATCACCTTGATGACAGAAAGAAAATAATCTGCAACTGCAGTTTTAATGTATATATACTGTTCTCACCTGAATTAAATTTTAGATTTGCCTAGCTAATGTGGATTTAGTTTGCAGTCATATTTTTTGTCCCCTAGTAAAATATTAAAAAAACGTTTTTATTCTGTTCACCATCTAACAAAATAGAAAGTCAGTAAATCCCTCAAAGGAGGGATTTACCCTCCTTTGGTCACTTCTTAATCGCTATCATCCTTCTGAATACGTGGGAAGAAAAATTTCTACATGAGATCTACAATAGGCAGCAGTTGTAGCTGCAGTTTTCATTTACAGAAACACATGCAAATTCTGGATTTGATGAAATGAATTATCTACTACATTCAGCATTCAAAAATCATTAGGCTGTTTTAGTGGGTAAATGCTGCCCACTCAGCAAACCTCTCATCCCTCCTCCTAAAACACGTTTGAGGACAGCAGGGAGAAAAAGATAAGGTTGTGGTTGAGGTAGAGATGGAAAAGTCAGTTACCAATTACAGTCATAGGCAAAAATATAGACATACGTATATATTGTTGTTGTTGTTAATTAAAGTAGAAATAGATAGAGAGGGAAAAAAAACACACACACAGAAAAAAAAAAAATCTAAAGCAACAGATTGTCATAGGCCACCCACCCCTCAAGACTTCTGCTGTCAACACCTTCAAATTATAGCCAGTAGAGTAGCAGTGTATTGTGATCTTAAGAATACGTAGAATATCAAAGCATCAAAGGATTCCAGTACACAAAATAAATTTCATTTTAGTTTTTGTTAAACTTAACAAGGATTCTCTGTCAAAATGAGAGTCTATGTCATTCTAAAGCATGTGTCCAACTATATGATATGAACATCAGATATCATTATTTACTATTTCATATGATTTATTGTGCTTTCCAATAATTGACTCAGAGTTCAGGATTTTTCTTGTATGCACAGGAAATACATACTTCCCCTCGGAGCAGGGAATAAAAACGTGATCAATTTTAGTTCCAAAGTTTAGTTCCAAAGACATTGCCATTGTCTCTAGCTGTTTTCATTATACTAGGATACAAACTAAAACAAACAAACAAGAAGTTTAAACATAATGATTAAAAAGTTATCACTAAAATCTAAATAATTCTAATCTGAAAAAAAAAAAAAAGGCATCTCTGTCATGACAGACATTATTTTAGATGGTAAGACGAGTAAATGACTAGTCTGCTTTTCATTTCTGAAAGTGCTAAAATTATGGAACCACATTATTACTGCCCTGTTTCTAGTTAGCCACATGCAAGTCAAGCATAGACTTTCGGTTTTATAGGGCTGCTATCAAGGTATAAAAGTGTGCACAGTTCCTGATATAGTATCTTTGTGACAAGTTGTGATATGACATAAAATCTTTTTGTCCATGGATTCTGTTTGACCTGTAGACTCTAATAACTTGTAAGGAGAGTCAAGTATGATTTACAGATTGATTTTTAAACACCTGCAATTTGACAGACCAAAGACACTTAGATTTGCAGTAATTTGAATTTGGACATGAGAACTGTGGCCATGTGCAAAGGGAAATTTACTGCACAGACCTTATGTTCCTGACAGCTTCAGGAGGAGCATCAACAGTCCACCAAAAAATACCCATGGAACGCTATCTTCAAAGAAGAAAAGGAAAAGGTGTAATGTGCACTATATATTTGGCAGATTCCTGTGACGTGTTTTTATGTCTTTATTCTCGGCTTCAGATCTCTTTTTCTAGCTTGTTTTAATGTTCTTTGCTACGAGTTTTCCTGTTACTGTGTGGACCTAATCTGACTCATAGATTTGTTAGAGAGGTCAAGTGTAGAGCTAGTAGGAGAATGGAATACAAAGGAGGTAAGAGGGATGAAAGAAAAAATAACACATGAAAAATTGTATTTTCAGAGCCATCAGAATGTTGTCAGCTTTTATGAGTACATAAAATACAGAAAGAAGTAGAAGAAGGAGACCTCCAGGTATATATTTCACTATAAATACATAAAAAAAATAGTATTTTTCAATTTAAACACATTTAAATTAAGAAGCTGGGTTTCTAGGCATAAATTTTACAATGAATTTTTTCCTTACATTTTCACCGTGTTCATTGTCATTCAACTAATAGAGAAATTATAGAATTTTTTTTCATACAGTGAATTTTTTGTCATACATTGCAGAACATTGTGTGTTTGCAGTATTAAATGCAAATAGAAAATGACTTTTCTTCTGGAAAATTAAGCCTACATCTTAAAATAATAGCGTGAACTATAATAGCGTGAACTTAACTGACAAAACATTGACTCCCTGCTGATGTTATGTATTCTTACTTGAGCTTTCCTGGCAGAAGCAGCACAGGAGATCAGCATTTCATTAGTATTAAAAAGAGTTGAGTGTTCATGATCTACTAGTGATTTAAACAGTTGGTTTCTAATTTACTAGCTTTCATTCCATGACACTCAAGAAGATGGAAAAAAAATGCACCTTAAGATAGATCAGCTAATTTTAATTTCTCATTGCAGTAATTTCAAAATTCACATATTTCTACAATGGGTGATTTGAACCTCTGTATACATACAAATCTAAAAAATTAGCTAATTAAATATGAAACAAAATCACGGATGAGTTTGGAATTGGGTTTTCCTACTACTTAATCAGTACTTTTGTAGTATGCTGTACATCAAGAAGTTTCTAGTAAGTTCCTAAATTTAATAGGAACTTAGTGCAAAACAAGACAATGTACTTTCATATGTAATTGCCATATTGTTCTTTCAGCATCCCATAATTAGTTCAGGCCTTTTGTGATTTTGTTTGTTTGTTTGTTTGTTTTTTGTTGGTGTTTGGGGAGGTGGGGAGAACATGAACACAAATCTTTTAGCATTTCACTAAGGAATATCATGGCTACTTAAGATAAAGGCAATAGTTTTAATGATTACAATAGAGGGCAATTTATATCCCAGTTGTATTTGCTTTAAAAACTGAATAAGGCTTTTAACAGGTCAGGGTTAGAAAAGTATGTTTCCCTAAATGGTGACTGCAGAATTTTTCTGAAGAAAGCATTTCCCTGCTATATCCGCGATATATTCAGATCACAGTAGTTTCAACATTGCAAAAGGTGTCTCTCCAGGTACACGTGTAAGTGGTGGTCTTACTAAGCAAAAACCATGCAACAGGGAATCAACTATTTCCATATGTTTGCCACAGGATGTCTTCTGTGTAGTATAGAGGGTTGGCAATTCAGTTTTGTTTTGTTTTGTTTTTAATGATTTGAAAATATGATGAAGATACCTCTTGTTGCAAAGACTCTCTTTACTCAAATGGAGCGATATTTCCCTTGTAGTACAGTAGCTATTCACTTTTTCTCTGACATTAATAAATGAGTGACAGTCATTAAAGATCTATTTTTTATACTGCACAGAATGATTGTAGTCACTGATATTTATGCCATTAAATAACATGCTCAGAAATATTATAAATCTCAAATGAAATTCCAGAAGATAATGCTGATACTTTAAGTAGAAGGCCTACCTGAAAGCTCCTCAGCTCAGTACTTAGCAAAGTTATTCAGCCATTGTGTCCCAGAAATATTGTACCATATAACTATTTGACCTGGACAGCTGCCTGGACAGAGCCTCCTTTGAGACACTGAAACTAATTGCAGTATCAACGAGGGAAAATTTCATTAATAATGCTGAAGGACATGGAGGTACTGGAGCAGGTCCAGAGAAGGGCAACGAGGCTTGTTAAGGGCTTGGAGAATCAGCCCTATGAGGAGAGACTAAGGAAGCTGGGGCTGTTTAGCCTGAGGAAGAGGAGGCTGAGGGGAGACCTTATTGCTGTCTTCCAGTACCTGAAAGGTTCTTACAGTGAGAGTGGGGCAGGTCTATTCTCACTACTGACTTGTGACAGGACGAGGGGAAATGGCCTCAAGTTGCGCCAGGGCAAGTTTAGGTTGGATATTAGAAAGAACTTCTTTACAGAAAGGGTGGTTAGGTACTGGAATGGGCTCCCCAAGGAGGTGGTTGAATCGCCATCCCTGGATGTGTTTAAGAGCCGCTTGGATGTGGTACTCAGGGATATGATTTAGCAGAGGTTTGTTGTTGAGGTATTGTTTTGTGGTTGTTTTTTAAGAGATAGGCTACTGGTTAGGCTGCGGTTGGACTTGATGATCTTCAAGGTCTTTTCCAACCTGAGTAATTCTATGATTCTATGATTCTATGAAATTTTTGAAATCGGGAGAATATTTTTTTGTTTTACTGCAAACAAGGAAGGTTTCTGTAACAAAATCATAAGCTCATATTACTTGCTGTTAACGTAGTCTGCACCATTGACCTTTCATTTCAGTATAAGTAGCACTTAAAAATGCCATGCAAGCAGAAATTAGTTTATGAGGTAGAAAATCTCCTTAACTGATAATTAATAGGCAGGTTATAGATCATCAGGGTTTATAGCACTTCCTAGAAATTAGGTATTGAGTGAAATTAAGTAGGTAAAACATCATTGCAGGCTATAACATCATTGCCTAATAGCAGGAAAAATGTGCATTAATAAGTATTAGTTTGCAAAAGTGAAGACAAAGAAAAAAAAGATGTGTTATACCTCCACAGTAACTTTAAATGAGCAGTGAAATCAGCTTGAGTTATTATTCTGAAATTTAAGAATAAAACCAGTGAACACTTCCCCAGATATTTTTAGTGTGCTGAATTTCCTCCCTACATTCAGTGCTTTGAATGAATAACTAAAGATTTTTGTTACATAAAACAGAGATATAATTAGTAGAAAAACTATACTGTACTGAAAAATTTAGAGATTGCTTTCAACAACTTCTGTAGCAGTTTCAGAGAATGTACCAAAGGGAAGAAACCTGTCATCTTGCCACTCTTACTCTAGAGAAAGCATGTTCAACTTACAGCCCGCAGTCCACATGCAGCACTGAACAACTAGTAATGTGGCCCCACAAGATCATAAAATTTTAATATTATTATATGATTCTTAGTAATGTTTTTCATGAAAATGATTTCTCATGAAATGCAGCTTAAGCACATAATGTTGTAGAGGGGAGGGTGCAGTTCAAGGTTAACTCTACCTCTTTTACACACCACAACACAATCAAATCAAAACCCACATGTATAGCACTTTACATGCACTTGTGCCATTTGGCAATAACAGTGATTGCCAATTAAAATATTTCAGCCTACCTACATGTTTTTTGTTACTATGTAAGTTTCTTGCTTAATTATTAAACTTGAGCTTACATTATTTCCTAAAATAATTTAATAAATTAACATGTTAACTGTGGAAGAAATATCCAGAATATTCACATTCTGCTGAAAATTTTATACTTTTCAAGCATCCTCAAAGGGCAAATTGACTTATCTGTTACATTTCAGCCTGCAACGGTTTCAAAATGAAACTTCAATTCTGGTAAGCTCAAGTTATGGCAACTAATTTTATGAGCTTTGAAATGTATTTAAATCAACAGGTACATTACCTGTGAATTTTCAAATGGAATGTAGAGATGTACAATCAGACATTCAATTCTAAAAAAAATTGAATCACATCTCTTTATTAGGTGTGGAAAAATTTTTGTGAACACTGCCATTGTTGCTGGTAAGTAGCAAAATTAAATGTTATTGACTGTAATTAGAAGTTATAACTATATTCAGAAAGATGTTTTAGGTTTCTTTGTTATTTTCTCATTCAAAAAAAAAAAAAAGAGTAACAGTTAATTATTAAAAATAGCTTACAGATTATTTTTTTCCTCTGCAATTACTTTATTGTCTTTATTCTTCATGATTACAAATATCTGGTAGCCTTTCAGTAACTACTTTTAATTTATTCGTGGGAACATTTGCACACTAGCCTGTTTCTCTGCATGATAAATGTATGAATTTCTGCCACAATATTTCATGTATATGTCTTAAAATGAACATTTTTAATGAAGTGTTAGGAATGCAATGGGAGCTATTATACTGAATTTAGAAACAAGAGACAAAGAAAATAACTGATGTGTCATTAAGTAGTAAATTCATAACTGCATAGTGCCTAATTCATAGCTGTGCTTAATATCTAAGTAACTATTGAGTATAATCATTTAAAAATATGTCCTATGTGTAAAAGTAAGAGAAGATACATGGTTTACATTCTTAAATTACATTTTATTCATATTAAAAGTGTTCTTTAGGTAAAGTACTTAATGTGTTGTTTAATCAAAAGGAAAAAAAAACAAAAAAACTTTAAAAGAGAGGAGAACAGACTTTAATATTGAATGGAATGTTATGATACTAATAAACAGTAAATAGCATCAAAAACACATTATGTTTCAAAGAGAAAGAAGTAAAGAGCAAATCATTCTACACATAATGCAATAAAGCTCATGTTTACTTTTCATTTATAATCATGTTAGAATATCCTAGAGGAACAAACCACAATGAAAATGAAATGCTAAATGATGTTTTCTGTTCTAAAAAAAAAAAAAAAAAAAAAAAAAAGGCTGGGAGTTGGAGTTGGGTTGGGTGGGAATCTTAACTCAAAAGTGTAACAATGGAACTACATTTCCTATACTCAGAAACTGTTCAACTGCATTTTGCATGTCATGCACTAACAATATATTACTGTTATCCAAAAATAATGTGCAAAGAGATTTCATAGCTGTAAACCGGGTGAAATGACATAGTTAGCTTTTTTCTAGTCTTTGGAATTTGGGTTCCATAGAGAAAGAGGTAAATCTGAAGGGACAGAAATGGATGAGAAAGAAAACGTTACAAGCTTTTCATATTTATACTTTATTTGACTGTGGAGGCAACACTTAATAAGCATCTACTTTATTTCATAGGAGAGGTTTTTATAGTCTGTTAATAACTTTATTTTATGTTACATTATTTGCATTCCAGAATTACTTTGTGAAGAGAAGGTCATGTCATCAGTCAACAAAACATTTCAAAAAGTCTGAATAATAACAGCAGAGGGAAAGCAAAAACAGTGGAATATTGAACTATTTCCACATGGTTAAAAATTAGCACAGAAGTAAATACTGAATGATAAAGAAGACATGACTGTAAGCAATGAGAGAAAACAATCAGTCAGAAATCTGTTGAACAACAGTTCAACAGAAGTTTAATCCTGAAGAATTTATAATTCTATTTCTAATTGTAAATCTGTAATGAGTGTGTTTATTTTTCTTTTGTTGGTGGTGTTATTCTTTCTTAGCTTTTTTTAAAATTATCATTATTTTAATCATTATTTTAACCTTTTTCTCTGCAAACATTTCTTCATACAGTTAAGTAGACAAGAGCTGCACAGAAAGCCTTGCCTTTTATTTTATGGTGCTGGCTGACAACATCACAACAGTAGTTTTTATAGTAGTAGCAGTAGTAATAGTAGTAGTGGTGGTGGTGGTAGTACGGCTGTAGAGGCTAAACCTTCCCACCAATATTTCATTACATTTTGTTGCCATGTGACAGATAGCAGTGTGAGAGCCCTTCTTTGTTTTCTGGCTCAAAGCTTGCTTCCTGAAGTATTTCTTGTGATAAGACTCTTATTGATTTATGGAGAAGGCAAGTGATGGGTGCTACTGTGTGACAATCAACATCACTTTGTGGGCATTTGAAAGCACCTTCCTTCAGAGCTGTTTGTCTTCAGAAGAGAGTGTTCAGGAGTGTTTACTGGCAGAAGATCTGGCCTGGAACTAAATAGCTTCAGCTTGGTATGGGAAAATTGGGGAATGATGCCATCGTGTCCTGTGAAAAAAAGGATGCAGATGGGCATCCCTGCTCCCTCTTATCTGCTGGCAAGGTCCGGAAGATGGGAACAAAGAAGTTTCTGCTGAGATCCCACAGCCAGAAGTTTCCACTTCAAGGAGAGCTGACTCAACTACTTTGGATTCGAGCTGTCACCCCTAAGAGAGCTGACTTGACCACTTTGGACTTATAAATAAGTTGGTACTACCATTGGAAGTTGTCGCCATGTTCACTATCATCATCAATGGAACACCATCGCCTGATGACCCACCACTACTGAAGATCAGTGACTGAACTACAAACCCCGCTAGATCCATGGTGGTGACTTTCTCCTTCTTGCTTCCTACAAAGACTCCTTGCTTCTATTTCCTATCTTTACTATCGCCTGCCTTCCCTTCCCCATCACATCATAATAGTGTCCATCCTCCCCCTCACCATCTCCCTGATTAAGATTGGTAATAAACTGGTCAGACCAACATTTGAACCGTTGTTTCTTAGTCTCACATCGGCTATACATATACCAAAGAACCTTGCCTCCCTCCTATAAATTGGAGCGAGACAGGCAGCAGAGGGGCTGTCTGACACAATGACATCTGAAATGGAAGAGTGCATGAAGCAAAGGTGTGTCACCGAATTCCTCCATGAAGGAAAGATTGCACCCATTGACATTCATTGATGCCTGCTGAACAGTTATGGAAACCAAACAATGAATGTGAGCACACTGAGGAGGTGCATTTCAGTAGTGACACCACAACAGATTGTTATGAGAGCAGCATGCAGGTTCTTGTTCATCATTAGTGAAAAGACATAGCTAATGGTGCTGACTGTGTTGAAAAAGCATGTTTTGTAGTTGGTAATTTGGTCTATTAAATAGTGTTATTGTGTTCTTCTACTGGTTGTAATTTCCATGCAAATTACCATGTGGTCCAGGCAAGCCAAAAGATTGGACACCCACGCCATAGTATATTAGACTGAATGATCTACTTATTTCTTGTTGTTCTATTTTTTATGTTTTGTTTTGTTTTTGTTTTTGAATTGCATTTATTTCTGATGCATATTTTTTACTGATGCTGAAATAAGTATTTTTATTCCTATAAAAGTTTGCTTTTTTTTAATTTTTTTTTCTGTATTTCTCTACTTTTGCTATTGTCATGGTTTTGTAATTTTTACTATTAGTTTTCCACATCATAACATCATGTGGAGCACAGAGAAGAAGAACTACATGTCCCAGAGGATCTCATGGTCGGAGAGGGAAATACATCACGGAAGTGACTCTCTCACTCTCACTGCCTGGCAGCAGGTGTGGGTGTGCTTCCAAGCTGTGGCAGCTTCAGTTTCAAAGTAGGCTTCTTGGTCTTTGAAAACCTCTCTCTCTCTCTTATTTTACTTGATTTATTAGCCTCAGTTTCAATTATATTTTATTATATTGTGTTACCTTGCATTCCGATATCATAGTTAGTAAAGTAAGTTTTCTTCCTAAGATCATTGCTCTGTTTGTATCCTTGAGCCCAGCTCCCATCTCCCTACACCTTTTTCCTTTTCCCTTCCCATTTTCAGAGGCCGGGTGGCCCATGGGCCTACTGCCCCCTGTCATGGACATAGGTGGATCTAGATAACTCCGTGACAGCTATTTTGTGGAACTGTATTTTTTATTTCCTTAATCTGAAGAAAATTAAGTTTTTCTGCATTTTATTATAGTTCTTTTGATCATCTGTTTTTTCATTTCAAAGAGAGAATGTTTTATATATATTATATTTTAAAGTGACTGTCACTGATTTTATTTATAAACATTTTTTCCACTGCATATTCTCATTTTGAACAGCTATAATGCTGATATGCTGATAGCTAAGATTTTTTCCCAACAACCTTGAGTTAACTGTTTTTCTCATATTGATTTTGGGATATCTGTGTGCAGATTTTTTTTTTTTTTTTTTCCCTTTGTTTGGTTTTGATATCTTTCAGTGTACAGTTTGCAAGTGAATAGCTGGCATCTAAAGCATGGGAGCTAATTATAACCAAACAATTTAAAATCAGAACTACAATGTATGTATTCTTATTTTTCCTTTCAAGGTTCTCTTACACACTGGGATAAGGAAAAGTAAAGCCTTGATGTAGATAGCCATGCAGTTTTTCCCTCTATTTATTAAAAAGCCTTTCATTCTTAATATTTTTCAGGATATTCATGATGTCATCCTTGCTGTTGAGAAAGATAGATAAAGCCAGATAAAATTGATTTAGACAATAAAAAGCAACAATTTCTGTGGTAAGCAAGGTCTCCATAAGGATTCAAATAAATTTCCACCTTGTGAGTGAAGTACCTTCAGACATGAGTACATTCAAATATTGGTGACACCAACTGCAAATCTACCTACTCACCAAATACCCCTGAAGAAACCAAAGTAAGGAAAAATATTTAGTTTCAAGGATCTTTTTCATTTTATTTTGTTTTTCCAATGTTAAAGTCTTGTCCATAGTGATAATGTTAGCTTTCTTTGTGTGGGTGCATGATGTACTGTGTTTATCCTGTGTAAATTTTGAGACAATAAGTTTCTTGTTCATACTGGACTTGATACCTTGTTTATAGTCAGAACAAAGGACTGTGAGTCTGTCATTGCTGACACCTTTGAAGGATTTTGTTTTTTATTTTTTACTGTGGTGAAAGCAGAAGGAATAAAGAATGGGAGATTAGAACAGAGTTATATCTAGCTGTACATTCCCACTCAACATTTTTTAGCTTACTGTGTGCAGTCAGCATGTAACACTCAATTTAGATCTTGTACTATAACATCAGCCAAGAAGGGCTGCCAAAGACAAGGCTGATCTTAACGACCTTTGTAATACATTGCTTGAATCTCTGTATTCTGGCTAGTATGGATTTGCTCTGCCTGGACAGTTTGCACATGCATGGTCTGTAAGAACTGCTTGTAGTCCCAGTGGAAAACAGCACACGCTGTGTTCTCAGAATGTTTCCTTTGACCTCACTTTATGCAGGCTGCATTAGTGGAGGAAGATTTTAGCACCATTACTTTGTTGTTATTTGTAGTACTTTCTGGTGATAAGCGTTATTAGAACTGATAAAAATGGAAGGGAAATAATACTCTTCTAATATGTATTGAATCATTTGATCACACTATGTGGTCTTTGTGTACGCTTTTTAAAATTATTATTATTATTATTATTTTTCCTACTAAATAAAAATTTCCCCTTCTGTTTCCTTATTTCTGGATACTCAACCTGTATGTGTATAAAATTATGCCCTTGAGTTTACAGGAATGCAAATGCAGTAAAGCTCTTTATATGAAGTTGTAAATATGAAATATGCAGACCTGATGAAGTTTATTGGTTTTCTCCATAAGAAGTACTGCAGCTAGACATTTTTAGTATTCAGACCTTCAGCTGCCTGCCTCTACCTGACACCTATAACAGCTGTCAGCATATGTAGGATGAGGATGCCTAGACAGCCAAATACCTGACATGGTTTTGCAGAGATCTCTCCTATAGAAAGCTCCTCAAGAAAGTCTAGAAGGCTTTTAAACTCCATTAGAATAATTATCCTCCTTAAAAATCAGTGTCTAGGTCAGAAACAGATGAAAAATATATGATTTTATAAACAACAGTCCTCAGGTTCTCTCTACCCTTGAAGGAAAGTTTTTGTTTCTAGGTTTGGTTTCAGTCAACCAACTCAATTCCCCCACCACCCTGAATTTTTTGCAGGAAGTTCTTTGGGAATATCTTTCTCTTCAGAAAGTTCTTTCTGGATGCTCCTACATTAGGTTATCAGTTTAGATTTGCAGCACGTTTTTGAAGCAAATCTCTGTTGGTCCCACTTGAAGTGCACTGATTTGCCTTGTGAAGTCAGATGAAGGATGAGTTGGCTTCAAAAAACCAGGCTCATGTAACTGAACCTCTACTACAACAGATCAGATGCATTCATCTTGCCAGTCAGGGTTGAGCTAGTCCAAATCAAAGCTCTGGGAGCATTTGATCTTGCTAGTCTACATTAAGTTTTCATAAATATTCTATTCTGTCACCTCTAAGACTGGTTTGTTTTCACCCTCTTCCTTTTCCTACATGTTCCCTCTCTTTACAGTGCCTCTACTCTTTTGGCCAACTCTGCCAGCAAAGTCGCTTTATTTTTCCTCTATATACAAGAGTTATAACCTTCTTCAGTAGGTATCTATCTAACCCACTCACATTCTTGGGAAACATTTGCTGAGAACAAAAAAAACCCCTGTTTTTCACAGCTTGGTTGTATTGAGTTTCACTGCTTTGTTCAATTCTCACAGAATATCATTTAGAACAGCAGTGGTAATGAACAGAAGCCTTTTTCATTACAAAACACAGTCATAAGAAGATGGCAATGAAAAATCCTAATCAGGAAGATAGGGAAGGGGAGGAAAGATGGACACTATTATGATGAATTAGGGTGATGGGGAAAGAAAGGTAGGCGATAGAAAAGATAGAAAGAGACAAGAATTGTGTAAAGTGGGGATAGTCACCACCAGGATTCAGCAGCGGTCCTGTTGCAAGACATTCCGATGGTCTGAGGCAGAAGTGCAGGGGGAGAGCAGCAGCATGGTCAGTCCTAGGCAGAAAGAAAGTGCAGGTACTGGGTAGGTCCAAGAAGAAGTCCAGGAGGAAGCAGCAGGTTTCAGGTAGCAGGCCCTGGAGAGTCCATCAGCATGCAGGCATTCTGTAGTGAGGGATCTGACGTCAGACACCTTCATGGGAGAGCAGCAGCAGAGTGGCCAGCCTTAGGCAGCACGCAAGTCTTATGGACCTTATATGGACTTGCCCTATGGCTTCTTTCTGGACCTACTCTGTTGCTGCACCTTCTTGCTGCCTAAGACCAGCCACACTGCTACTGCTCTCCCCCTGCGCTTTTGCCTCAGACAATCAGAACGGCATGCAACGGGACAGCTGCTGGATCCTGGTGGTGACTATCCCTGTTCTACACAATTCTTGCCTCTTTCCTATTTTTTTATTCCCTCCCGTCCCCATCACCCTAATTCATCATAGTATCATCATAGTATCATGCGAGTTGGAAGGGACCTTAAAGATCATCGAGTCCAACTCCCGGGATTCGAGCACTCTAGTGTAGCAGAGTGGCAGTTTTATCACTTGTGCCACAGGGGGGATTCAAACCCGGGCCCTCCGGTGTTGCAAGCAGCGGTTCTAACACCGTGCGCCACCGGGGACACACAATTCGTAATAGTGTCCATCCTCCCCTTCCCCATATTCCTGATTAAGATATGTAATGAACTGGTCAGACCAACATTTGTACTGTTGTTTGTTAATCTCACACTGGGTAGAACCTCAGTGTCTCTGGAGCGAGACATTGTCAAAGGTATCTGGCTAACATGGTGAGTGAGTGTACAGGATTATGTCAGATAGCACTGACTGGTCTTAGAGAAGGAAAAGGAGGAAATCTAAAATCAGAAGAGCTGTGTCTTCAGAGGCAAATGAAGGCAAAAATTATCTCATGTTTTCGAGTATCATTGGGGTCACTACTGATGACAAGAGAGAAAAGGGAAAGAATAACAAAAGCACTATGTCATCTGATCATAGCTGAATATATAAGTTGGCTGCACTTTTGTTGTCAAAATGTCACTCAGCTGGCTTTGGACAATGAGAGAAGAAGAGTGAGTGGCAGAATGAAGAGATTATTTACCTGAATCAATATTTTTGCTAACAGGATGTCATTCAAGTCTGATTTTATAGGAAAAAGTAAATACAAATGGTAGGGGTGAAATTATTATTAGTGTTTTATGTAATTTAGCAGAGATTATAAATCCATTGTACTAGATCCCAAACATGAGCAACCATGGCATCTGTCCTGATGAGATTATAACATAAGCAGAAAAGACAAGCCTAATGCAGAAGAAAAGTAAATATGATAGATACACAAGTAACAGAATGATATGAACAAGGCTACAGAAATCCTGTGTAATTTAATGCTTTTGAATCTCAGGTCATCCTGTTACTCAGAAGAATTAAGCACTTCTCTAAATAACATGTCAGAATAAGACTAAATGAAAAAAAAAAAAAAAAAGCATAGCAGAGATACGCTCTTTTCTTTCTTGTGGTTAAACTTATATCACTTTTTCCTCTGCTTAGTTCTGTGAATGCAGAATAATTATATGCTCCTAATATTTTCAAATATGTTTCTATAACTGTATAAATATTTAAAATATGTACAACGAATACTGATCATCTACTCCTCTGGTAGAGAGAATCACTTTGAAGACAATGATGTGGACAGACAACAGGATTTGAAAACTGAACATTAAGGAAGGGTGTGGTTCATTTCAAATTGCCACATTTCCAGAGACATGGCCTGCATTAGAAATACTGTGGCCAGCAGGAGCAGAAAGGTAATCATCTGCCTGTACTAAGCACTGGTGAAGCTGCACCTGAAGTTCTGTGTTCAGTTTTGGGTCCCTCACTACAAGAAAGACACTGAGACCATGGAACATGTTCAGAGAAGGGCAGTGAAACTGGTGAGCTGTCTGGAGCACAGGTCTGATGAGTATTGGCTGAGGGAACTGGGATTGTTTAGTCTGGAGAAGAGGAATGAGAGACCTCATTGAACTGTACAACTTCCTGAAGGAAGGCTGTGATGAGGAGGGGTTTGGCCTCTTCTCCGAGGCAGCAAACAGCAAGTTGTACAAGAGAAGGTTTAGATTAGACATTAGGAAAATCTTTTTCTCTCACAGCGTGGTCAGGTGACAGAATGGCCTGCCCAGGGAGGTGGTGGAGTTGCTGTCCCTGGTAGCATTCAAGAGGCGTCTGGATGAGGAGCTATGAGATATGGTTTAGTGGCTTATGGTAGCAATGGTAATGAGAGGATGGTTGGACTAGATGATCTTGTAGGTCCTTTCCAACCTCGTGATTCTGATTATTTCCGTTCTTCAAAACACATGAGGTCAGGGGAAAACAGGGTGACAGAAGAGGTAAGGTTCAGAAATTAGCAGTTATTTATGGAGTGTCATTCCTGTTACAGTTACAAGTTAAAAAGAAACTTGTTACTATATTGTGATTGTTGGGCAACTTATTCAGGTTTCCTTTGTATATTTGCAAGACAGATTTGAAGTCAGTCCAGTGAGATTTAAAACTTGTAGTGCGCTAATTAGGAGACAGGAGCCTGCCCCTCAGCAGTGTGCAGGTAATTCAGTGGTTACTGAACAGTCATACTGGGTGCTGAAGGCTTGATGTGGACTAGAAAGCCAGATCAACAAGGTGTAGATGGCAGGTGTATAATTGTTTGATCATTTATACAGTAGACAGGAATAAAGAGACACATTTTTAGTACTTTCACCCCGAGATTCTCAAAAGAATAGAAAAGTAATAAACTTACGATATTTTTCTATATAGCTCTTTCCAAATGATACAACTTTGACGCAAAGACTTTATCATTGACTGAGTCCAGAAAAGTCATCCAAAGTCAGTATGATTTTCGAATCCTGAAAGTTTCATCACCTAGTTCAGTTTTAATATATCAGAAAACAGCATCACATTTGGCAGTGTTTCATTAAACTGGATATATCTGAATTAAACATTTCTTATGTCTCAATATAATAATTATTCACCTCCCTAGTAAAAGAAATAGTCTTAATTTCGCTTCTGTGTGCTAGTCATGGTCTGAAATACCAACAGGATTTAGTCCTTTGGATGTCTGCCTTCTGAATTCTAATTAGGCTCAGGTAAATATGTATATTGAAATGTTCGTTTTTGTTTTTTTTTAAGTTTTGATATTGTGTTTGTTCAGACGGAAGCATCTGAGGAGTGATTATTCACTTTCACAGTTTTGTACAAATGATGTAATAATTCAGAAGCAAAATTTTAGTCTAGTTTTAATTTTTAAGAAAACATTTGGGTGCCATCAGATATGCTTTTTTTCTGGAACAAAATACTAGTTAAATGAAATATCGGAAATAGCAAATTGCAGCTCATCTCTGTTGAATATCTTCTGCTAATTATTCTTATTTTTCAGTAATTTTGTGAACTTTCAGTTCTGAATCTTCCCAAACAATCAGACTTATTTCCTTTCTAAATAAGTACAAAACAAAAATAATAATTCAGAATACAAAATCTGTGTTTAAAGTTGTTTGCTGAAATTTTCACTGAAATGCTAGTAAGCTGTACTGTGTCAAATGAATGAAATAGTGGATATTTGTAATTAAAAAATATGCATATATATTTAAAAGAAAATTAAATGGAAATAATCAATTTACTTATTTTATCAAATAAAATGTCTAGGACTACAATCCAAAACAAAAATTTTCATTGCATATTAGATAGGTAAGACTTTTTATCACTGCCTTGAAAGCAGGAATGTCATTGCAAAACAAGCTGGTTGAACAGTCTGGTTTTCACCAGACTGTTGACTTAATAAATGCTATCACTCATTCAACTGATACTAGCCCAACACTTTGAAATACTGCAGTCAATAAAATTTTGATTTTTAGAAAACCATGCAGTTTATTCATTTGACTGAAGCTTTTAATATTTTAGATTAAAATTCTATGGGGGTGGGGGGTAGGCGGGCAGGGGGTATCTGTCTATTTTAAAATAATTTGACAGATTCCATACATTAGTATCCCGTTCACATGGTGCACACATTTATATAAATTGTCTGTATCAATCATTATATATCCATCAGAATTATAACTGTAGAATCTTTGAGGTATGGAAGTTTTCTTTTATATTAATACCCAATTAAAGTACTGTTCTGACTACATTTTCCCTTGAAAATCTTACCTAGGGTTAAAACTGAAATTGAAATGTATAATCAATTGTGATTTTCTAAAAGGCATTAAGCTGAACACCAGTTTAACTTATTGCTTTGTTTCTTAGCTTACAAATAAGTCTGAAGATATTCTGCATGCTGTCATCTCTCTGGGTGAACTTTTTTGTCCTGTTTTAGTAAAGCTGTAGATTCAACTCAAAATATTTGTGAAGCCTTGGTACTCCAGATTTTGTTCTCAGTGTGAAGTCATTTTCCCTGAACAATTGCCAAGAGATACAATCTTTATTTGAGAGTTGTATTGCAAATTATCTTTGAACTTGTACAGAAAACAAGAATAAGGAAAATTTAATAGTGCTCTATCTCCTCCTCTCTGCTATTATATTTGTTAATTATTCTTATATCTCGTATTCCCCAAATGGGAAGTTTAAATTAATGAATTTCCCTTTAGTATAGTTTCCTGCTGCTTCTTGTTGCATCCACCACCATTCTCTGCAAAAATAAGTGAAAAAATATTGATAAGCAGCTAGACAACAAAGAATATATAGTTGTTTAGATATGATATCTGATCCAAAGTATTCCATAAAGAGCATAAGACAAATCAGGGGACTGGATGTTGCAGTTTGGAGAAGGAGCTGAATACCACTGCTATGGTAAGAAATTAAATAATTACAGGTAAATGGGTTGCTGGAGTGGGACCTGGTGACTACAGGGACGGAAACAACAACCACTGTTGTTGTCATTTTCTATCTAGCTCAGTTTTTTGGTCAGTTTTTCGGTAAGCTTTTCATAATAAATGGCTATAGTAGATTTTTGGTAGAAAAATCTACAGAATGGAACCAGAGAAGACCTTATTGTCTCCAGTGGGAGGGAAAGGATGGTGTGAGGGTAGAAAAGGAGAAATATGTTGATCCTGATTACATAGGACAGACTTTTTAAAGTTTTGCAATTGACATTTCTTATATTCTAACTACTATGATCTACAGGTGACAGTGAAAATTTTCTAAAATATGAATGGCAGAAAGGTAAGCAACTACAACTGTACGTAAAGATAAGGTTCTAACAAACATTTTTTTCTTTTAAAATGATTTACCTTCCAACTACCTTCTTTATTTCAATGTCTGCATGTTAGTTATCCTGCAACAACTGACAGTGTGTTGTGGTAAATGCCTTAACTGACTTCATTTTCCAGTGGGAATTGCATCTATGGTAATCCTATCCACAGGTTATTCTGCAATTAGCAGTACATTTCTAAGAAGAATGAACACAAGCTTTTTTTTCCCCCATGCTTCCAGCAAGGAGCTGTGTTTCTATAAATCATCAGTGGCATCAGGTACGGAAACACTGTAATTTGGTTTCTGTGATCTTCAGCTTATAAGACACAGGAGTCCTTGTTGATTTTGTTTCCTTGCCTTGTATGGGCACGTTAGTTCCCGAAAACCTCAGTCAGTTTAATAAATTTAAAGGAAAACCGGTTCATTGTCAGATAAACCAATTCATACTATATGAAAAAAACAACCAGTCTCTTCAACTAATTCATATTCTGTCACAATTTCTTTGATTAATTAACTTTAAGAAGAGTTACCTTAGAACCTGTAGAGATACCTCTGTTGCATTTTTTTACTTTTACATTACTTCTGGAGCTCAGATGCTTAGAGCTACCTACTGCTATGAATTCACACTATATTTCTACTGTGTTATTTAGCACAGAAGTTTCTACAGTTGTGATATATCAAGAGAAATGTCTGCTCGACAGAGATTCGTCTGTCCATCAGACAGAAATCCTGTTTGCTGCAGAATTTGATAATTCATCATTTTTTGTTGATGTGGATCATTTTATTGAATATGGATCAGATATTCTCCAGTGCTTAACATTTGCTTAATTCAGAATAGAAGTAAAGTAATTAGATGGTGATAGGCCTTGGACGTCTTTGGCATAGCTATTGTATACAGGTTTCACCTTGACAGGTTTGTCTCTTTGAAGCTTTACAGACACAGCTGTGGAAGTTCCTGCCTCCTTGTACCTCTTAGTATTTCAGAAAGGAAAAGGAAGGGGAGAATTTGCTCTTATGTTATATATATATATATATTTCTGTTAGTTTATACACCATTACTGAAAGGAGAAGTGTACTGTTTAATTGGTTATACTCATTAGCTTGACGATAGAGGAACCAGGGAGGAGAAATTATGCACAATTCCTAATTCATAAATAACAGTCATCCAGAGATCCTTTTGTAAGGTGTCAGACAAGAAATTCACCTGCAAGATTCATAGGTAGAAAGATGAGATAAAAAATCATTAACTTTAATGAGTTAAAATTTAAAAGTCTCATTGCAGTTTGTACTACTTTTCTGTTTGTTTCAGAAGTCAATATACTACTTAGACTACAGATGGGTGCCTGTCAAAGGTGCAAGAGATGAAAGACAGGAGTTTTGGTGTACTGTTATTTAGAATCATAGGATGGCTTCAGTTGGAAACGGCATAAAATGACAGTATCAACCATGGGCAGGGACATCTATTAAATCAAGTTGCCCAGGGCTGCATCCAAACTGGTGCTGAACACCTCCAGGGGCAGGGCCTGAGCTATTTGAATTGCCAAGCATTTGGAAAGACATTTCTACTGACACACTGAAAAAAAAAAAAAAAAAAAAAAAAAAAAAAAAAAAGACTAAAAATCCCAGTGTTGAGAAGGCAGTTGAAAGAATCTGTTTCATAATTTATTTTGGCATTAGGGATGGAAATGTTTTATTGAAAACATATTTATTGGGTATTTTTCCTTTATTTTTTAAATCTTTTATAGACATGAAGTGTGTTCTTGTGTTTGTTCCATACCTATGACATTGTGAACATGGACAGAAATTTAAATTAAGGTTTTTTTCTGCTATACTTTAAATTAAATCTTTTTTACAGACAGGATATTTATTAAAATGACCAACTGAAAGCACCATGATCAATATTATAAGAATGCAAGAGTGCCTGAGTGATCATGCTGCAATTACCTGTGAATATTAGTAATCAGAGTAACAGTAATACTTTATCTTTTCTGGAGATGCTACCATAATTCATAAATTATGATGTATATGATTAACCCTCTTAGCTGAGAAATTTTAACTAAAATCTGACTATAGGAGAAGGTCATTAAGGAAGTTAATATCTGCAGCTCTGTAGTTATTTTATTTATTTATTTATTTATTTCGATTTGTATGTCAGTGTTTCTGAAGACCAATGTATACATTTTCTTATTTTCTTAAAATGTTGAGATAGTGGAGAAAAATATGAGCTACTGTGTTGATAATGTTTCCAGTGGTGGTTGAGCAAATAAGTTTAATGATTGTTATTTAACTGCAATGATATTTAAGTAATGATTATGTCTGAAAATGCACCATTGAAGGTTCTGTCAAATAAAACTGTACAATTCAGTGTATACAACATAAAATAATCCTACTTATTCATTGGAATGACTGAACAGAATAATTATTTTGGCAGATAGAAATTGAATAATAACACAATACTTAAGTAATACTTGTCAGATAGTAACTAATCCCACTGACATGCAATTATTGCCCTACATTTCTCCAAGAAAATGCTAGGCAGTGTTTCTGAAAGCATTTACATGCTGGAACTAGTCTTTAACTGTGGATTAGTTGCCACAGTAAATAGCTGATATCTTCATAATGTTGAGCTTTGACACTAATAATGTCCAATAAATAAAGCAATAATTAAATATAAAATATTAATTACAATTAAATTATAAATTAATTATTTTAATATTCTATATTAATTAATTATAAATAATTAAATAATTGAATATATGTATATATATATTTGCTACAGATCGGCAATTTTTTTTTTTTTTTTTTTTTTTTTTTTTTTTTTTTTTTTTTTTTTTTTTTTAAGTAATAACCCAAAAAAGGATGTGAGAACATATGAAAGGTTTGAGAATATTGTTCTTGGTTAATTCGTGCTTTAGACAGAAATATATAGGCATTTGGCTCATGCTGAAAATTGTAGGCATCCCTATGAGTTCATCAAGGAAATATTTATGAAGTCAAAGATAGTCCAAGAGCTATGATTATAAAATTTTAAGTTGTCTGCTAAGGAAAATATTCCTATTGTTTCTTTCTGGCAAATTGACTTGTCTTCTTTCTTACACCACATTTACGAGATCCAGACCATGTGAAGTCATAAAGGAAAATTTGAAACTCCTAAGTGTCATCAATGTGATAGGAGATATCTTGAGTAAAAAAGAAGCATTAAATTCTCCAAATTTGCCTGAAAGTGTGTGATTTCAAATAACTAAACCATTTCCTATTTTCTCTACAAATTGTATTTCAAAAGTAGATGGTCTGTCATGTGTTCTTTGCACTTCGAGAAAGACTCATCTACATTGTTACAGTATTTGTTGTACAAGATATCAGCTGTTAGTTTTTCCAAAACAGAGCTTCAACCAGGCTTTCACTTTTGCATGCTGTCGTATTCACCTACAAAGTCCTAGACAGACTGATGATGTATAGTTCTGATATGAAGTGGAAGAGTCATTAAAATGAAAGTTATTTTGGTTGATTGCTTCTGCTCTAGAAATCATCTGCATTTCTGTGTATCTATTCAAGTATGTATGAGATTCACACATATAATTTTCAACATAAAAATCCTCATCTGGATAGGTTGTGACAGTTGAGGAATTAGATAGCTGTGTTGGGAAAAGTTAACTGTTGAAGTTAGATTGAGTAATATTCTAAATGCTTTGTTTCTTGGGCCAGTTTTTTATCTAACTCTTGAAAGGTTAAAAAAAAATAATAAAAAAGTAGAATTTTCAGGCCAATTTATTGCAAAGTTCTCTTGATATATCACAATTATAGCAACTACTGAGCTAAATAACATAGTGGAAATGCAGTGTGAATTTATAACATTATGTGGATCTAAAATTTCTTCTTTCTTCCTTGAGCAGTTTAAAATACATGAAAAATGTTGGAAAAAAAAACAAACAAAACACAAATAATATCCCCAAATCTATAAAATTTTACATCTATGACTGCAAAGATTAAGATATTTCAATTTTCAGAGTAAGTACTGTAATGAAAAACAAATGTCCTTAGTTTTTTTTCTTTCAAGGAACATATTATAACAGCCATTGTGCAGAAGCTTGTTTAATGTATTGTCTTTTTAGCACTGTATCTTTTTAGAAGTTATGATGGTCAGAAGGAATTTAAAATGCATGCATTTCTAAATATATATGTATACATAGAGTTTATAGGGTTGAGGTTGCTGCTATCATCTGGATATAAGAAAATGTTCTCAGGAATTTGCTTTTCTCTGTGCCAATATGAAAACTGTTTTATGAGTAATGTTTATGAAACCAATGAAGATAAACCTGATCTGTGCTATCACAGAGTCTGTAAAGCTGTGAGGATTTTTCTCATCTAAAAACATATTCTAAATATTCTAACATTCAAAATAAATCATTCCTATAGAAATGTAATGGTAGTATTTAACTTGTATATAAAGACATAGAAAAACTGTTAATAATTCTATAGGGATTTCTTTCTTAAAAAACAAACACACTGACATAGCTTTGGTTCCTAAAAGTGATTTGACACCAATCATTTTCTTTGCCGAAGTTTTATGCATAATACAAAGTCTTGAAATATTGGTTAGATTATTATGATTCTTCTAAAAAGCATTATTCAAAATAGTACAAAAGATTTTTTTATTTTTATTTTTATTTTTATTTTCTTTTCCTAGGCAATTGCACTCAAACAGCATGCTTCAAATTCTAGACTTGGTCAGTACAACGCTATGAATGCATTTAATGAAACACTTGCATAAGGCATAAAACAACACACACATATGTGCTTGAATCATCACAGTGAGACAATTACAATTCTTTTATTTCAGATTTCCTTTCTCACCTTGAACATATAAGGTGTAATTCATTTTTCTGCCAAGCTATTTTTGCTTTCTCTCTTCCAACCAAGCAATACTTGAGTTCTCTAACTGAAATCAGAATTTGTTCCACTTCTGCAGAAAAAAGGGGACAAAAAAAGCATGCCTGATATTGTATAAAAACCTGTCTGAGATGAATGCATTGTCAAAACTGGTTAAGAACACTTCATTCCTGTGTATATAATTTTTGAGTATTACTGCTAATGCTGCCAAGGTAAGTGCTGTCTTGGGTCACTGCCCAATCACCAATCCATTGGTCTGGTCTGAGTTAAAACTGTAAATGCATCAAGGAAGAAAAATTAAAAAGGGTAAAGAGTTTAGAATTTCTCTTTACCTGCTGGGAACAGGTAAAGAGATACTGAAGCCAACTTATGCAAATACAGTTTCTGGGAAATATTAGGCTCATCGGTAAAGTGCAGAGAAATTCTATTAGAGTGTGATACTATTGGAGGACATTTGTTGTGAACCTCTGACAGTGAATTTCAGTGCAGGCTTTCTGGATGCCTGGCTGTAAGTAGGATAGGAAGTAAATGACCTGTAGATCTTTGAGTAGCAAAATTGATTCCCAATTTTTTGAATTAAATAATTCTTTAAATTCTTTGTGGTAACTGAAGTGTGTCAGTATTTCAAAAATCAGGTTAGAATAGAGCTCATTTCCAAAGCAGGACTAAATGCAAATGGGTGATGTTTATAAAGACAAAATAGAGAGCCACTCTAGCTTTGAAAATGCCAGATTATGGATTTCACCATTTTCTTAGGCTGACAACACAGACATTCAGTTCCTGACACTGAAAAAAGCTGCAGCAAGAAGTGAGAAATTTAGAATAGGATACATCCATAGATTTTCTCTTATGGAATACAAAACCTGTACAAAAACAATATATATATATATATTTTAAATTTAACTTGTTTTAAATAAATGACAGTTGAAACATTAATTGGCAAATCTAAATGAAATATGACAGGCTGATATTTTGTAGAAAAATATGTGATTCTATATCTAATATAGACTGTTATCTGTAGTGAGAATACTCTCATGACAATGAGACAGGTGACACTATGTACTTGGCTCTCACTTTAGTGAGTCCAGAACTTTATCATATCTGAAGAATGCCAGGGTTTTTTAAATGTGTCTTTGCCATGGCTCTAGTGCTGTATAAAGCTCTAATGTCTGCATTCAGTTCGGTGCAGTGTACTACATACAGTGAAAGTATAATTTATTTCATGAAAAATACTGTAGAGTTTCTCATGCACCATAATTTAATGAAATAGTGAAAAGTACTATGGATAAAATCATATGAGAATGGATCAAGTGTTAATGAACAAGGTATTACTTTCTGTGAGTTCTAGCACCTTCTTTAACACTCCACATCAAAGTACCTACCAGACATAAGTTACCTAACGAGTTTAATATAATCACATTTAGTTTATCTTCTCTTTCTATCTCTCCTTAGGAAATAAATTGTATGTACATTACATTCTGAATGAGGGTTGTTGTTTTTCTTCTTATGGAAGTCAAGTTAAATAAGTCTGTCTTGGATGTGAAGCAGAGAGCAATGACGTTTTGATAATCAGCACGTTCCTTCCACGTTCAGAAATGGTGAAAAAAGAATTGTTTTCAATTCTGACTGCCTTTAGCTCAACTAAAGCATTTAATTTATATTTTAACAAGGCATCTTCCCATCCTTCTTTTTATGTAACATAGCAGTATTCTCTTGGTATTTGTGTACCTTTTGTATTTGAAAATCAGGTAGTACACTTTTTTTTTTTTTTTTTCCATAACAACGATAAAACATATTTTGTTGGCATTATGTATACGTATGTCAGTTTTAAAACATACAGTCCTGTTATTGCAGCTAAGTCTGGTGCTCTCAGATGGTAGATATCTAATAGAAGGTGGGTAACAATTAATGTCATTATGTAGGTGCCCATGAAAAAGAATATTCTACTCATTTACTTTCTAATCAGCAGAAATGGTTTTTATTTTTTTTTATTTTTATTTTTTAACATCTCTACTTTTTAACAGTAAGAACAAGATTTAACATTATCAATAGATTTACTGGTGGTGCACTATGTTAAATCTGGAAGATGGAGATGAAATGAAATAGAAAGCCTCAGTTTATTTCAATATATTTATCCTGGTCCTTCAGATTTTTGCTGGATATGAAACAGAACACAAGTCTCCTAAGTATTATTTGAGAGGTTTTGAAATTTTCTAGGAAGGTTCACAGGCAAGCAGAGATGCTTTTCATGTCAGGATAATATCTACAATGTGCAGCATGCAGTGGTAGATTTTTTTGTTGTTGTTCTGATTTTTCTTTTCAATAAAATAACAATGGTTAAAAATAAAAAAAATAAAAAAATAAAAGCAGCCATAAAATAACTTATTTCTCATCATTTGAAAAATGTATATGCATTCCTATGGATGCAAGTATATTTTCATATTTATTCTGAATATTTTAAGGATTTGTATAATTTAGCCACTGAAATTAGGTTCACTAAAACACACTGAAAAATTATTTCACAAATTCATATTGCTAAGATGGTCTTATATTTGCCTGAAGATAAGCTGTTAAAATCTATGAGAAACTTCTAATATACAGTCTATTCTAACTGAATCTAAAACAGGATCATTTTGGCAGAATTCATACAGTTTCGGAGATGTAACGGTTAAAGTAAAGATACTTATGTGAAGAAAGAATTAAAATGTAATGAAAAATAAATAATTTTGTATATAATAAATCTCCAAAATGTATATATATATTTGTAGAAGGTGTTGGCAGAAGTGGTAAAGGGTGAATTTATTATTCTTTACTAAAATATTAAGAACTACTAGAAGTATCTTGGCATCAGTTCCACAGGTAGTCATTTCCCCAGCAGTGATTATCCATTCATACTTCACCACAAAATTGCTTCTAATGTAGATGCAAATCCATTATTTGTAAAAACAAGTTGCTGAAACCTTTATCTATCAGTTTTGTTGTGTTTTTTTGTTTTGTTTTTGTTTTTGTTTTTCTGAAAACAAATGGAACCAAATTCAGTAGCATTTATTTACAGATAAAATTTATCCATCATTTATCCATTTTGATTTCACTTCTAAAAGGAGCTGCTAAAACCATCCGTCATTATAAATACTAATAAGAGACACATACTAATAAGAGACACATATAAATATGAGATAAAGGTGACAGTTCTCTACATTTTTCTTGTCACATATGCAGCATATTAGGTGGGGAAAAATGGTTAATGTTCTCACCAAAAGAATTCCAAATCATTCTGAATGCAGTTCTTCTTGATTAGCTACATTTGGAATCTATGCACTGGGGGAAAAATAAAAGATCAGGCTCTAACTATACTTGTTTTTGATGCAAATTCTGCAGGCAAAAAAAAAAAAAAAAAAAAAAAAAAAGAAAAAAAAAATTGTATATAAGAGGACAAAGGTGGTAAAGTTAAGACGAATTAGGCAGTACAGTGGAAAGTGGTTTTCCTCTTAATCTCTTGACCACTACAGGGCAATCCATCAATGACAAACTGTTAAGTGTCATAAAAGAATTGTGTACTTTGGAAAGCAAACTCCAGTGGCTTAGAAGAAACTCATAAAATTTGGGTCCAGCTGCTCTGGATAAAGGCAAAAGATTTTCTCTAAGTCTTTTTCTTTGTAAACAATTTCTTTAATACTAATGCTAGGAATGAATAAATTAGGATGCAGAAAGAAGTTAATTTGTTGAGATTGGGTTACTTTTTCCACAAAATGGGATGGAATTAAAAATAATAATAATAATAAAAAAAATATAGTAATGACCTAACCTAAATAAAGTACTGCAGGAAATACTCCTAAAGATTAAAATGGAACAAAAATTTTACAATTTCATTAGTTTCCCTTGAAAAATTTTATATACATTTATCGAGAAATTATTTAGGAAGTTCTGTGAGCCTGATCTTAAAATAACATCTTCCTACAATAGAGTTGCACACAAATTCATTTTTTCTCTAATGATATCCTACTGCTTAAATGTTAAACTCAATTAGAAACTTAGCATTGTGAAGTTGCCTCTGGAAAAAAGTTATAGCATTTATTTAGATTTTTATTCCACTTCTGTACTCACGCAGAGCAGCTAACCAGCTAGGAGAAAGAGAAATATTCTGAAATAGATATTTCACTATTGTATTGAATTGTAGAATCATAGAATGGCTTGTGCTGGAAGGGACTCCAAGGATCATCAACTTCCATCTTCTCCTTTTGTGGCCATCAGCTTCCAGGTCTGGAACTAGACCAGGTTGTCCAGGGCTCCATCCAACCTGATCTTGAATACCTCCAGTGAAGTGGCACCCACAGCCTCTCTGGGCAGCCTACTCCAGCAGCTCACAACTCTGTGAAGAACTTGCCCTGACATCCAATCTAAACCTTCCCTCCTTGAGCTTAAGAGCATTTCCCCTTGTCCTATCACTATCTACCCAAATTGATTCCCCTCCTTTTCATGATCCCCTTTCAAATGAGGTCTCCTTGCAGCCTTCTCTTCTCCAGGCTGAACAAGCTTGTCTTCACAGGGAAGGTGCTCCAGACCTCAGATCATATTTGTGGCACTCTTATGGATCCACTCCAGCAGCTCCACATCTGTCTTGTATTGGGGGCCCCAGACCTGGACACAGTACTCCAGATGGGGCCTAATGAGGGCAGAATAGAGAGGGACAAACACCTCTCTGTCTCTGCTGGCCACCCCTCTTCTGAAGAAGCCCAGGATACTATTGGCCTTCTGAGCTCCAAGAGCACACTGCTGGCTCATGTTCAGTTTTTCATCCACCAGGACTCCCAGGTCCTTCTCTGCAGGACTACTCTCAGGGAGTTCTTCTCCCAGTCTGCATACATACCTGGGGTTACTCTGACCCAAGTGCAAAACCTTACACTTTGCTACGTTGAACCTCGTGAGGTTTACATGAGCCCATCTTTCAAGTTTGTTGAGATCTCTCTGAATGACTTCCCTTCCATCCACTGTGTCAACCGCACCACTCAGTGTGGTGTCATAGACAAACTTGCTGGGGGTGCATTCAAGCCCATCTTCAATGTCATTGGTGAAGATGCTGAAGAGCACTGGTACCATGACAGATGCGTGGGAGAAACCATTTGTCATTGGACTCCACCTGGACATAATGCCATTCAATACAACCCTCTATCTATGCCTCTTTAACTAATTATCCACCAAATAGTCCACCCCTCAAATCTGTATCTCTCTAATTTAGAGATAAGCATGTAGTGGGGGAGCATGTTAAAAGCCTTGCACAAGTCCAGATAGATGACATTGGTCACCTTCCTTTCGTCCACCACTGCCGTTAGTCCATCACAGAAGGCCATCAGATCGGTCAGGCAAGACCTTCTCTTGGTAAAACCAAGGGAAGTTATTATTCATTACAATGTAGTGTAATGAATAATCAAATTTTCCAAAATGATGACAGAGTTTGACTTCATATGTGTATATGTATATTGAAAAGATCTTATTTTATCTTATTTTGTTGTGCAATTCTGTTGTCTTAGGCATTTTCTAGCATGTATGTGGAAAATTTTCACAGGAAAAGTGCTGATTCATTTGAACATTCTTGCAGTATTTTGTGTAAGAAGATCAGTTCCTATTTGTGTAGCATATTTTCCTTCTGGCTAGTTACTGAAGTTCATCTTGAGTACAGTTAACCTTATGACACTATGGCAATAACTGTGGTTTAACTTGACTAACATTTTTTGCAGCAAGGTAGCAGTCTGTACACTGCAATGCATTTTAACACAGTGTATTAATGTCTCACAGTGACTCAAAGACTGTTCTGTAAAATGAACACAAATCTTTCATCACATTACATTTACTTCACCCAATATATGGTATTTCTTTGGTGGAATTCTCAAACATTGATTTCTAAAAAATGTTACATATTCTAGTTTTAATTTGATTTGTTTTGTTTTCAGTATTTAACAACATAGTCCCTTATTACATTAATATGTTGTATTCCAGAACACCAGAAAAATTCTCAGATCTGAATCGAAAAGAGGGTAGGATTTGCTTTGACTAGAGAGTCAAACTGATGCCCATATATGAGAATAAACTCTACTAAAACATAGTTTTATAGAAAGTGACAAATTCAAACTTTGCTATAAGAATGGCATGTTTTCTTGCTTGTAAATTGCAAAGAGAATTCTACAGTAGCTATGCTAGCTGGGAAGCTGCCAGCTTCACTTTGTACCCTAGGGAGTTGAAAGAGCAAAAAATGAAGTTGTTGCAGGCTTGATTTGATGATGAGCTATTTATTTTACAGAAAATAGTACTGAAGTCCAATTTCCAAATGACTATCATTATAAGAATGATACTAATTGGTAGAACTATGAAAATCCAGAAAATGATTATATATGTTTTTAATTGGATTCCTGTAAAATGTATAGTGAAAGCTCCCAATTTCCTACACTGTGTTTAAGAAAGGTCAAAGATGAAAAAGGACAGATGAGGGAGAATTTAAAAATGTTGCACATGAAACTAAGAGAAGGCAATAAATACTGAACTTGCTAACCTTTTGGGTTGAGAATACTTCTGTCTGTGAAAATGCATCCTTCCACTCCTATTTCTATTCTACTTCCCTATGAAAGAAGATGTATTTCAATTTCTCTGTCATAAATGTCAAATTGTTCAGGTTAAAACTGACAGTGAAAGACTGAAGGCAGTGAATAAAAAGTTGGAAGAAAATGAAAATAAAAAGCACAGATGATATAATATTGCATATCTCTCAGAAAGCAAAACTAAGGAGTTTGAAAATGATTTGTTTGTAAGACATCTGTTTGAAGTAGCAAGGTATTTAACCTAAATGTATGCTCATTAGAATTACAGTTGTTAATAAGATATAAAAAAGACTCAGAAGAAATTGAAGTTTATGATAGTGTCCAGATCTTCCATATTAAACAAGAGAGGACATTGGTAAAGTGATAAGAAGTTGCTGGGTTTTTTAGAGTTAAGAGGAGCTAGCACACAGAAGTTGCTCCTGTTTTGACATCTTTTTGAAGTCAGTTTGAATAGACTGGAAAAATGGAGACCACTCTAAAAAGAATCGAACAAGTTATCCAGTTTCAGAAATGAAGATACCATTTTGGTAAGGCAAATATGGATTAGGACAAAGGATTTCATAAAAGCAATTGAATGTAAGAATTATTTGCTGACCAGAAGAGGTATTAGATTGAGTGAATGCTATGAAGAGAGTTAAAAGAAGATGAAGGTGAAGCAAGAGCAGTCAGACACAGTTTTCTTCCCTGTTTGCCATTTTTTTAACTAATCCAGCCTTTACTTAGCATCCCAGAAATTCATCAGAGAAACAGGTTATGAATCAAAGACCAAAATAGAAACCAAAACAAAAAAATAATAATAATAATAATCAAAGCAAAATAACAAACAAACAAACAAACAAAACAACCTGAATCTGACTGCCTTTACTCTTGATTGAATATTGTATGCAAGTACGACACAAAGATAATGGAAAACAGTTAAACAAAATGAAATGTCCTTTCTTTTTGCGCAATTCCATGCACTGACAGGCAACAAGGCAGACTGAAGTAGATGGGAGAATGTTTGGAGTGAAACTGATATGAGATGATGCACTTAAAAAATACATGAGAGGCAAATGTTTCTTGAAGTTCTCTTGGAAGACAAGAAAATCAGTGATGAGAGTTATTTGATGGTTGAGTCTTAACACGAACAACCTGCCAGAAACCTATGGTAGGTATGTGGAACATACTGAACATCTGTGCACACTGATTAAGCTGAAGGGGGTAGTGGCTATTTTTTCTTTGTTGTTTGTTTGTTTGTTTTTTGCTTTTTGTTTGTTTTTTGCTTTTTGTTTGTTTATTTTATCTTATTTTATTTTTTAAGAGGAGGTAAAGGACAAATGTACAGCATCTGGATTAAACCTGTTTTATACCAAAGGAGCCTTTCCTGATCCATCATAACAGTCACTTATGTATTATAAATGCTCCATTTATTCCAACTAAAGAGGAACAACTGTAGGCACAGCCTATTATAACATCTGCTGCAGAAATCAGAGCAACCTGATGTTTTAGAGAGGAAATAACTGAAGAACAACTCCACAGGGGACAGTTTGGATGGTTGTCAAGGTGATGTCACTCTAGTTGCCTAAAAACCTATGTTTTTAAAAAGCAGCTGGATTGCTGGAATGGGACTCTCTCCAGGCAGAGCCAAATCTAATATGTAGCTCCTTTTAGCAGCTGTACAGCTGGTAAGGGTCATTCCATAGAGTCTGTGCTTCTGCGGATGTGGGTTATGATTGGGACAGAGTATGGAAATTGAATCTGGGTAGATAATTGCTCCATTATGAGGCCTGTAATATAAAGAAATGTATGTTTTGATGATGACTCTAAATCGTGGCAAAGTAAACCAAAAATTGTATAGTTTCAATGAATAGGCAATGCTTATAATAACAACCTGCAGATTATCTGGGCTTTTGTTTCTTCATAAATTTGTTCTTTGCTTGGTTATTCTATCACAAAGGCTAAATTAGTACTTTAGTATAGCTGAGGCTATAACGAGCCAGGTAGGAAGCATTGTCTCAGATATTGAGGCACTATCTCCCTCTCAACTTTACCCCAGAAATCTATTTATGGACTATCCTTTCATTTTTTGTTTTTCTTGACAGTAAACAGAATATGATATAGCTCTGTTGAAGGGCAGATTATATATTTCAGGAGCTCTGCTTTGTTGCAATACAGATGTCTTTTTTCATAAATGTGGATCAGGTGTAGGTTTCTTTGTAACTTGCTACTGCTGCTGACAGTGGAAATGGTATTCTTTTCTCATTGAATCATGCAATTTTCTTTCTATACTTCAGAGAAATACAGGAAAGCATCCAGGAACAAGAAACAGACAGACGTGGGAAATCGATTAAACAATTTAATGAAATTTAGTGGAATTGGAAAACTAAAATCCATAAATATTTAGGAAATTGACCTTAATAACATCCACGAGGGTGAAGAATGACATATGTATATTCACATTAACAAGGCACTGTAAGCCCACTGGAGGGTACAGGCTACTTATAACTCCAGCAGGCTGGCATTAGCCAGGGCTGATGGATATGTGCTTAGAACTATGACATTCGATAAATGGACTATGGCACTGCTTCAGGAAGCAGAAGCAAGTTGGGATGTGAAAGCAAAGCACTGTCCCAGAAGTCAGCATCTCTGTATGGCAGACGGAGCCTATGTAGAAACAGTAAAAATATGAGGATTTCTTGCTGTATTTGTTTCTGTTAACAAATAAAAAGCACGACAAAATTTTGGATGAAGAATTTTTTCTGTAAAATCTTGCAAAGTGCCACAGCATACAAAATCTCTGTGGTTCAGTCACACAGTTAATAAGAGAATAATTACTGTGCTAATGTGAATATCATGTTAAACTAACACCTTCCCACCCTCTTGTCCCTGCTTCTACCCAAATTCTGTTGACCCTTACATCAACCCCTGTCATCTGAAGTTCAGCTGTGACAGCAGATCCCCCTGGCTGGCTTTCACTTCTCACAGGCTACTGGTTGTGGATTAGTATCTCACTCCAGTGAGCCAGAAAAGGTTTTCTCCAGTGTTCATGGGAGTTAAGTAGGATGACAAGTGCTCAGACTACCAGCAGTCGTGTTCATCCTGAAATGATGGTCAGGGCACCTCAAGCAATTATTGATATGCTGGCTCAGCCCCTGTGCAGCAGTGTAGCCAGCATGCCTGCATCCCCATCGCAGGTAGGAGTGCACAGGCTTACCTTGCCAGTTTCTGTGAGGTAGGAAAATTTATCATTCACAATTTCTGCTCTCTGTGCTATGACAGTTCTCTTTAACCAGCTTTTTCTCAACTAACACAAGTCCTTACAGGAAAGACTGTGTTGTGGGAAGTGTTTCACAAATGGGCTGTGCAATTTGTGTTAACTAAAAATGAATACAGCTTGCTCCTTGATTTTCTTAATCATTTTAGATTTTCTATTCTAATGCTGAAAATGGTATTGCAGAGGCCAGTAATGCTGGACTGAGGAAACAGGAGGAATTAAAAATGCTTTTATTTACTTTTTTGTTTGAAAAAATGTCAGCTGAGACAAGAAGCATTACCTCCTTTAATTAATACTTGTTAACTTTAATTTTTGAATCTCTGTGATGGTAGTTATTTTTTCCCCTTCTAGGCACAGGGAAGATTCTCCTTATCTTTTCTTGTGAATCTGTACTAGTAGAAGTACAGTAATTTGAGATTACATTTGCAGTGCAGTAGATAGCACTGTGCAGAAGTCCCTGCAGAGACTTGCAGTATGGTAGTTCTGGAGATCAAATATGATATAAATTCTTTACAGCTCTTCACATGACCAGTGGCTAGCCCAGAAGTGCTATTCCTCTCAGTCAGTATGGAAGTCTCAGAGCTGTGCCATCATTCAGTTGGACATACACACTTCCAGACACACACATAAGAGAAGTAATTCTGATCAGCTCTATGTCCTGAAGGGGCTTTTGTTTACAGTCCCAGATATTCTCAGCAGTCAAAAATCATAACCTTGCAATTACAAAGTATTCCCTTTTATTCCTTGTTATTTCCAGAGATCTGCATTGCCTCTCTCCTCAGTATACATATGTGTACAAATACAGATGTGTTCAAGCACAGTGTCATGGTTTTGCACTTTTGTAATTTTGCTATCAGTATTCCACATCATAACATCATGTTAAGCATAGATAATTTTGACGAATCTGCTGCTCACAAAAGAAGACTGAATGTCCCAGGGAACACCACGGTCAGTCATATGACACAGACTCTATATAATCTCACTTCAGTGCTGGACTCGCTCTCTTTGGACCTTGTCAGCCAGGGGGGAGCCGTGTGGAAGCGTTCCAGCCATTTCGCCTAGAGTTACAGTAGGCCTCTCGGTTTTGGGACTCACTCTCTCTTATTTTACTTGATTTGCTAGCCTTAATTCCAATTATATTGTATTATATTGTGTTATTCTGTATTCTGATGTAGTATTTAGTAAATAAGTGTGCCTCCTTAGGTCGTTGCCGCTGCATTTATTTTCCTTTTTCCTTTTTCCCTTTTCTTTTCTGGGCCAGCGGCCTGCGGGCCGACTGCCCCCCTGTCATGGGTGCAGGTAGATTTTAGGTTAACCCATGACACACATGTGCATGTAAATACATATACACACACGCCCTGCTCATCTCCATAAAAAATGCCCTCACATCTCCAGTTGCCAGCTAAGGAAATATTCAACTTTGCAAAGGATCATGGACTTACTTGTTTTGAAAAAGTGCTTTTACCTTTTACCTTTTGCCTTATATATCTCTGAAGTTATCTTGTATTCCTTGAGTGAATCTTTGTCATGATAATTTTATATAGTGAAGGTTACACATTATCTTATACAGGACTCTCAATGTTAATGCATCCCTCCATAACAGATGTTTAAATGAGTCTGTGAGCCATCAGCAGAATTCTTCACCAGAATGGCTATAAACAGTGCTAAACCAGAGTTATAGTACACAAAATGAATCTCTGGGAGTTACCTATGTGAGGGGGAAAATGTAGCATAAACTGAGAATAACTAAACAAATGTTTTCCATTGTGAGTGGATTTGAGAGTTTTTCCAATCCATACATTTTTAGTAAGTGTGAGATTCTCCTCCATTAATATGGTGTGTCTAACCATGCAGAATGAAGTACATATACCATAAAATTTTATTTACTTGAAAACAACAATAATTTAGACCCACTTCCAAAATTATTTTTGGCAATTTTGGAAAAAGTTTTGTAAAGAGGTAGTTTACAATGCAGAAATCAGCAAAGCTCAGGAACTTAGAAGTGGCAGGCAAAGTCAGCTCTTTATCTATTCCATGAATTGCAGAAGTGCTCCAGAAATCTTAATTGCAAATATTTAAAGCTTGAGGATCTCCAGCAGCTTTGTATATGTGGCAATTTCAGTAACTAACTTTAAAGAGTTTTGGATCAAGTCTTTCATTTTCATAACCAAGATTGAGATGCAAACTGCAGGACCTGAAACTTTATCATAATACTTTTATGTGTATTTTGAAGTATTTAATTAAGTTTTCAATTAATCATTATTTGAATGTTGGCCCTCCTGCTGATGAAATATATTTGATTAAGAATTAGACCACATTTAAACCTACATTAGTAAATGTGTATTAAGCTTTTAATAAAACTGAACTCCACGAGATTTGCATTCAAGCCCTGCACAGGAGATGAAAATGAATGTTCAGATTATGTGTCTCAATTTAGGAGAGCTCTGTTTCAATTTTGTTAAATTCAATTATATTTGTGTTTAATCTAGTTGCATAATAACACATAAGAAATGAACTGAATGCAAGAAAGATTCTTTTTCCTTCTTTGTATGCAATGTATAATTATACATATAAACACTACATCATATTGAATGAATTCTAACAAGGTATTTCTCATAATATCTACATGAAAGATCACTGAAGTTGTAATCATTGCAGCAATCTCTTCAATTCTTACTAACAAATTTTTCAATGAAAATATCACATATGTATTGGAATGTCTTAAAATTTGAGAACTTGAATATTTTACTGTGTGCATATTTTCCTTTAAAAACATTCCTAATGAAGAGATACTAGAAAAAACAAAATCATTCCTCATTTCCAGGTAGCCATTACAGCAATGTAAGAAGAATTGCTTGAATTTATTGTGCCAAGAGAAATCATAATTTTAGCATGGGAGAGCACAATATATGCCCACATAGATTCCCTTTAAGCCTATTGAGAATGATGTATGCAAAATTACTTACCAAGCTGGTATCTGCAAATTAATGAGGAAGACAAGTGATAAGAACCCATTCCACTGTACTCTTCTCACCCAGTTTGGAACAAAATAGTCACAAACTTTTTCTCAAATGAAAGTATGACCTATTCTAATATATCAGGCTGTTGAAATTCCTAGGAAACAGTGCTGCCAAAGGACAAAATGAAATGTTTACAAGATGTACAACATAGGGTTACAGAATTATTTCATCAGGAAGAAATCTCTGCAGGTCTTCTGGTCCAACTCCATGCCCCAAACTGGGAAGCTGTCACTGCTCAGGGCTCTCTCCAGTTCAGTCCTTAAAATCTCCAAAGATGGACACTCCACAACATGCCTAAGTACTAGTACCAGCACACTCAGAAACATTTTCCCCTTTGTATTTATCAGGGATTCACCTTACTGCAGCCTCATACTTTCACTGTGTGCTTCTGAAAGGATTCCATCTCAGACCTCCTTATCATCATCCATTAAGTAGTTGAAGATGGTTGCTTGGTAATTCAACAAGTTCATCAAGGATTAAGCATTGCAGAGAACTCAAGTTGCTTATTACAGTTTCCAGTCTTATTGCTTGCATAGTGTGATCCATTAATAGAGTAACTGAACAAAATGAACTGTATGCTTCTATCTGCTCAAGCTTATCTTTTCATCACCATAAGTTTTTCTTATTAATATAATACAATTAGTTGATTCAGGATATTAGCTACACAAAATGTGAACAGAACTGTGACAGTATTGAAAAGACTGTGAGAATAACAGTGAACACGTGAGTATCCATATGTTGATATGAAAGATTTGTTGTTTTTTCTTTGTTTTGTTGTTTTAAATATTTACTAGAATATATTTTTCAACACAGCAAAATATTCCTCTCAATTTTATGAAAAAGGAGTATATCCAGGATGATAAATAAAATGTAAAGTAAATGTGGTACCCTTTAACTAGTGGATCCCATGCTAATATTTATTAGTGTTCATTTTCAGAAGAATACCAGCATTTGCCTTGGGCAAATGAATCGTAAGGGGAAAAAAAAGGGATGGGGAAGAGTACTACCATTTAGATCTTATATACTGAGAACTTTGATCATCTTGTATAAACACTGAATTACACAATTTGGATTCCTAAAGGCTTTGAATATAATTAATGTCACTGTAGACTAATAGCAATGCAGCAATCATTTGCAAATGACTGGATTTGCATTGTTGGCAATTCAGGATCATTTCATTTTTGTTTGTTTTCATAATATTAATGTTAGTATGCAAGTGAGCATTCAAAGTAAAATCAGAATCCATTAAGTGAATCTGTTTGAATGATGTTATGCTAAAACATCCACAGAAATCAGTGTAAGTGTGGACTTCAGGAACTGTTTTTTTTTTTCTTATGTGCTTTTTTGATTCTCATTTAATCCTGAACATCCTAACAACTTTATCTATCAGCTATGCTGATTGTAATTATTCTTTCAGGTAGAAAACCAATGTGTTAAGGAGAAAACTTAAGTATAAAATACCTGCAGTTGGATGATCTGCTAGCATATTTGTGTCAATCATTAACAATTGTCTGGAGTAATATTTGGGTTATAAACTTCCTCATTCATGGTCATCTTCATTCTGAATAATTTTATATAAAATTATGACTATTGTGTTGGAGAACTTTAAAGAATTCATTGGATCTAAGTTTATTTCATTTTTTAATGCAACATAAAAGCAAACAAAGAAATAAACAGAACAGTGGAGTGTGTACAGGCTGCATTATAACCTTCAGATGGACATTTGGCTTTTCTGTTTTGTGTATGTGTCTGTTTTTTATTATTTTTTATTTTCTCCTGACTAGCAGGATACAGGTCTGTTTGTTTAGCTGGTTTCTGGCAAGCATCTTTGCCACTTGAATGTAGAATTTTCTGAAGTGGCACTTTAACTCAGATTTGTTTGCCTATTTTACATTTTGATTGCTGAACAGCAAAAAAAAAAAAAATAAATAAAAAAAATAAAAAAAAAAATAATAATAATAATTTACACAGCTCTTCTGATGGGGTCTGACTTGCTCCTCTTTACCACACTCCCCCATCAGGTATTTATACACATGGATAATAGCCATAGAGCCTTCTCTTTTCCTGGCTGAACAATTTCAGTTCTCTCATCCTTTCCTTAATTGAGTGATGCTCCAGTCTCATTATCATCTTTGTAGCCTTTTGCTGGAATTTGCTCTGGTAAGTCTCTGTCTGTCTTGTACTGAGGAGAACAGAACTAGACACAGTTGGATCTGAGAAACCATCTCAAAGAATCATCTGCTTTTGTTTTTTCTCCTACGGAACTAAACATATACGTCATGTTTGGAACACGGAAATCAAAGTCTGGGCTGTATGGCTGAAGAGAGGAGGGAACCTCCTTATACTGGCTAACCAGTTGAACTTTTTCAGGTGACTGAACACTGCATGGAAGATATTTATGTGTTCTTCCATAAGCAGGCAGAAACATTCACATGCAGACACTCCATTACATCTTTAATACACTGAAATGAGTTAATGCAAAAGGTGAGTTCATATAACGTGACATTATAATACAACATAGTACTTCTATGTAGTAGTTTTTACCTCAGTAAAAAAAAAAAAAAAATAATAAAAAAAAAAAAAAAAAAGATGAATGTACTGGATTATTTAAAAGAGATAATAATATTCTGATAGTCATGAGAAATAATAAGAAGGAAGATTTTCCACATATAAGAAAAGAAGTAGTAAAGAGCTTCAAATACAGATATCTGATTTCCTCACCAAAATTACAGACTATCTGCCACTTTTTACTCTTCAAAACTGCTGGATGAATTATACACTATCGAATTTGATCTCCCCCTAGGATTCTGAGTCTACCGCATTAGTTGGGTTGTACAGAAGGATTACTGTTTTTTGGATTATCAGTCTCTTCAGCGGTAAAGGACATGCTCCTGCATGCTCATCTGGTCTTCAGAGCCAGTGGTTGATCCCCCCAGCTTTTGTCATGATTTTATTTCCATCTGTGACATCTGGATTATGATCAGAGATGGATCATACACTTCTTGAGTTTGAACATGATGTGTCTGTGGTTTCTGTCACCATCAAGCAAGGGCTAAAGTTTGAATAAAAGTTGTGCTAAAAAGCAGCTGTTAGATGTTGCTGCTTATGCCTTGCTGCTGCTAAAAGATTTTTATTTTATTTTATTTTATCTCACTCTGTTGTTTGAATCATAAGTAAACCTGTTACAACTGGTCAGCATGTATATATATGCATCTGTTCTGTTTGCTGTAGGCCTTCCATAGTATGTGCATGTTGATGATTTAACTTAATGAACAGCTTGAGGCATTTGATTAAATGCATTAAACTTAGTTTAGCAGGTTCACATGATAGATAGCTGAAAATTGGAGGAGGGAATTCCAAAAGTACTGGTATTAGTTGCTAAGATACTACTGACTTAAAATGTGATGTAGAATCCTACTACACCTATGTGCTTTTTTTCTTCCATCTCATCATTATTTAGTCTTAATGTTACTAAGAAAATGGTCAACTGATCAATTAATCAGTGATGACAGAAAATATTCTTTTGGAAGTCTGGATGAGATAACAAATTTATGAAGGAGATACCTCTGCAAGAAAATGTAGCACTGAAAATTTACATCTGACACAGATACACATTTTTCTTTCAGAGATGGAGCAGAATATTGTGGCTTCAGTGCCCTGGCTGGGCTACTGTATTTTAGAGGAGAGGATCAAGATATGGCCTAAGGTGTTTCAGTTGGAAGCAGAGTGATAAACAGGAGTAGGGCAAACAATGCTGTATATTCAGTTGTACAGATGTATTCTGGAAGTCAGAAGATGGCAGTCTTCCCTTACTGTTTAAATTTTTGCATCATGAACCTTAATGATGTGAACTCTTGAGAAGAATAAAATGAATATACATTCCCCCCTGTATTTTTAGTTGTTGAATTTTAATTTCAAGAATATATTGACAATGCAAAAATGACAGCTCTTTTTTTTCTCAGAAGTCCTTCATGGTGAGGCCAACTAAAATATTAGTTAATATTCTGATTCACACAAGAACAAAAACATTTCTAGTGCAAAGGAAGTTCTGAAAACTAACTAAAACACCTTAAAAATACATATGTGAGCACTGACAAGCCTGCAACAAGAAGGACTGGCAGAGGCTGCTCAGCAGTTGTGTATGCCTAACAGCACCTAAAATTCAGTATCTGATCACGTTCTGTTTCTGTTGATGTCAAAATTCTTTTCATGTAACCAGCAAAGAATTTAATACCCTCTCAAGCCACAGCAAGACCCAGGAATTAGAAAAAAAAATGGGTCCTCGTTCCCTGAAGACTTGATCCAACAGGTGTATGTTGAACATGCCTGGCATGCATAACAGATTCTATAGTGTCAGCTGTCTGCTGTGTCCTACTGACCAGAGCACACCCATGGGCAATTATAATGTTAAACTGCTGCTGCAGTTTTTTCCCTGTTGTAAGGCAAGGAGAAAAAAAGTCGAACCCTCTTGGTTAATGGATTTCATTCAATAAGAACTTGGGTTCTGGATTCCTCTCATAAGAACCAAAATCATCTTCAGAAAATTCTAAAATGCAACAAATTTTAGAACGTAAGGAAGAATTTCTCAGTGGGTGACCATAGAGCATAGACAAACATTCATTTTCTATCTTCTCCTATGCCTGAGAAACTTTGAATCCTTAATTTGCAGACATTTTAGAATGTCAAGTAAATTGTAGTCTCTTTTACTGTGCAAAATTTGGAAATGGTATAGTTACAGAATTTGAATGCATTTTACTTCAGGTCATTGTCCTGACCATAAGGGTACTTTAGCTGCTATTTCCTCTTCTCATCCCCCCTAAGCCATATAAAAGGCAAAACAAAATAAAACAAACCAAAAAACACAAACAGATCTTCACTTTTTAGGAAAAGGTTAAGAGACTTTGGGGTTTCTGTGGGTTCCTTGCAATAGACCCATTTTGTACCTTTGCTGATTATTTAGGTTTGGAGGGATTCTTTTCAGTATAATATTGTGTGGTGTATTTTGTGTGATAATCTCACAGTAGATCACTATTGGTGAGCTGTAAACTGACTCCTTGCTGAGATAACTGCAGATAAAGTCAAGCACAGAAGTAACATATCAGAGATGGCTGCCTTCAGCAGGAAAACAACACTTCTCTGAAGCTAGTCTGCCAAGTATGCACTGCACATGCCTAAGGCCATCAGTGCAAGCATCACTGCTTGTGATGTGATATAGTTGTACAGTTTTTGTATCACAGTAGGCCTCATGACACACAACTTTGGACCTTCATTCTTGTACAATGGCCCTCTTACAAGCTCAAAGAGGGTAAATTTAGGTTAGGTAAAAGGCAATGCTCTGTTTAAAGAGTTACAGTGTCTCACTCATAGAAACTTGGCAGTAGCATTATTCACTAATAATTTTTTTCTTCACTCTATAAACAAAGTATTCTAGGGGGGGAAAGGCTGATAAAAGAACTCTCATTTGTCATGTGAATCTTTTAAATAAAGATTTATTCAAAGTCATGTAGAAGTAAACAATGGGACATGCTAGCATTTTAACCACTGAATGATTAGCACGGAGGAGAAAATAATATTCAGTGGAAAACACACATTTGTGTATTTTTCTTCACTGAATTGTTTAATTCAAAACAGACTATTTTCCATTAAAGAAAATATAGATTAACATGAGTTATATTAAATAACAGATTCAATGTTTATTCTTAGGCTGTGGTTGGATTTGATGATCTTCAAGGTCTTTTCCAACCTGGGTAGTTCTATGATTCTATGATTCTTTCACAAGTGAACCAATGTTCACAAACAAGTAGCTATCAGCTACATGAACTATTTCTTTTTTCCATTAAAATGTTCACTTCAGTTTTTTAAAAGTCCTTTATTTTGTCTTTTTAATTATTTTTTCATAAAGAAAACTAATTGTCTAAACAAAGAGTCATTTTAAATAAAATAGAAATTTCCATTTAGGAAACCTGAGAGCTTGAAAAGAGTCCCACTATTATTAATAAACAAATGAAACCTTTCCACATCAATCTTTATTTTTACGTGTTAAAAAAAATATATATGCTGTTGAAGATTTACATGGTGGATACTACTATTTTTATGAAACAGCAGAATGTGTAAAATGTTAGTACATATATATAATTAATCATATAATTACATAACAACTTTTTTTTATATTATCATGACTTTATAATATAGATCTATAATGAGCGTTTTGAACATCACATTGTTTGTGCTTATGTTATTTGTCATTCCTCTTTTCTGGTTCAGTTACTATTTTTGGCGTGACACTCCTATGTGTAGTTCACAAATGTATCTAGTTCAAAAGGTCAGAGGTTTATACTTTATTCTTCTGAAGAAAGAGGCTTACCTTTTGACACTAAGAACTGGAACCCTCAGAATAGGTTTTTTTCCTGCCCCATATCAGTGACTATTCCAAAACAGATGAACAGATGCCTTTTTGCCATGCAGAACTGAGTTGGTGACTTTGCTAAGATAAAATATTTCGACCTTGTTCTTTTGTTTACCTTTAAAAACAAAGTTCATCTCTGAAGTTGGTTAAGTGCCATTACAAATTAATCATACATTTTTTGCCTCCTTATCACTGGGAAGAAAATATCTTTTTGACTGGTTCTGCTGTCCGATGCACCCTTGTTATAGAGTTTAACTTACAAATGCTGAGGAATCTTGAAACATCCCTAATTCAAGACAAGGTGCTGGTTAAAGCTGATAAAACCATTCATCGATTCTGTCCCCATCAGAGCATCAAGCTTCCTGAAGACTGTTGTCAGTACCTACAAAAAGAAGGGTGATATTGCACATCAGCAGAAAAATGCAAAATGAATTGCTGAGTCATATTTGTAGGCTTAAATAGTGAGGCAATGAGTGAAAAAGGCACTTTATTTTACAAAATAAGTACACGGCAATTTACAAGAACACTATTTGCATTTATTTTTTGTTGTTGCTGGTAATAAACTATATCTGGATGAATGAATTAAGTCTTCCACTAAATATTTTTTTCTTGAGTGCAGTACTCTACTATAAAACTCCTCATTAAACTAGATTTGCCTGATTAGGTAATCTGGTACTATATCAGTAAACAGTGCACAAACACTTCAAAATATGTGAGGTTAGGGAGGCTGATTTACAAGTTCATTGCTCAAGCTTTACACTGGAGAAATTCTGTTGATGTAATTGTTTTGTTTAGAAGTAGTTTGTGAGTGGCAAGTGCTTGGATGTAAATTCCAAGGCTGCTGCTTCTTCTGAATTATTATCTTATCCTTTAAAACTCTTCACCACTCAATATATACTATTCCATATAATATTCTTGTCTAATTTTTGAGAGTGAAAAAGTACAAAAATAACATTTTAGAGGATGACATTTCTTTTTCTGAGTGAAAATAATCTAAAAGACTAGTCTGGCATGGATTATGACAATTTCAATTTCACTTAAGCCCTCTCAGTAGACTGAGATAGAAACTGTACAGAGAAATTGGTCTCAACTTTATATATTGAGAGGTTTTTGGTATATGTAAGGGAAGAAGAAATGGGATTCTCATTTATCACAGATCAGACGTAGGCTAATAATTCCCAGCAAGATTCATGTTTTTTATAATATTCAAGTAAGAAGCTCTTGCAATTCCACTTGAGGATTTTCTAGCAGGTATTTATAATGAATTTATACATATTCTTATGTATAATGATTTCTAAAATCTCAGTCTGTTTCCTTAAGGAAATTTTTGTCTATGTTCATGTTTTCAGTGTATACAAATGCGGTTAAAGCACACTCTTTCTTAAATATCTATAAGAGTAATGGCCATACAATTCCTACAAGCTAAGTTTCAGGTAACTCCTTATTTGGAGTGACCTAGCAGGTCTTTAATCCTTGTAGTGATGTAGTGTATCTTTCTTGTAGTGAGGGGCCCAGAACTGAACACAATAGGTGTTGTCTCACCACCAAAGTTGAGTAGGAGGGATGATCACCTCTCATACAAGCCAGGATAAGACTGGGCCTCCTGGCCACCTGAAAACAGTGCTGACTCACATTTATCTGACTGTCAGCTAACCCCCTGACTTTTTTCTTCCGTGAAGCTTGTGAGCCACTCTCAAGATCTAAGTAGCATTTAATTCTTCCAATTGGTTCAGACAACTTCTATAGGGAAATAAAGAACTTAGACTAACACTGAATATGTTTTATATTTGTCTTATCTACTGTAACTGGAGAAGTGGTAGATCTTGGTGTAATAGGTATAGAAATAATTTTCCCAATCCAGCTCTCTTCTAAATATTTTAAATCTACCTCTCTTGTGGTGAATTACAGTGAAACTGAATCTGTTTAAAACTATTGCTAGTAGAAGATTTTTGTACCTTAACAAGTTTAGTGAATGCAAAGAGGGATACTGGTTAATTGATTGGACTTCTTTTTTCACAACGATAATTAGCATAATCAAGTGTAGTGTCCACGGTATGTGTTCAACTTTCTACTCCAATTCCTAGCATTTAATGAAACTACCAGTTCGCTGTCAATTTGTAGAGGAAAAGAATTTTCCACTCTATAAATAATTAAATACCACTTTAAAACAGGACACAGAGCTATATTTTCTTGCCTGATTGAAGTTCAGTAACATTTGGCCTACAGTGTCATTCTTTTTCTGCCCTAGTAGACATTTCATTGGTTACACAATGCCACTAGGAATCAAAAATGTATGCCCTACATAATTCCGTCCTTTTAAACCATGATTTCTGCTTTTTTATTTGTCATTTTATATAAGAATCCTATGATAAGGCTGGGTGAATTTTGCATCCCCCCTGCACCTCTCCATTTCATTCCTTTTTTAGAATCAAAAACACCCAATGACTTTAAAGATATGGTAAAAATATCTGTTCATACTCATTCTAAATTTCAAAAAAATCTACTCATCTTTTGTTCTCTAGTTTCACACTCTATAAACTCAGTACAATTTTCAAGCAGTTTTCCTTTACTGATTTGATTTTATTGCTAATGTATCTTTGCTAAGTTTATATCATTTTTTGTTTGTTTTTGTTTATTTCTTGGTGTTGAATACCATGGACATATTTCATCAATACTCTGTAGCAAAGAAATATACATATATATCACAAACTTTCCTGTTATAGCAGGAAATTATGACATACAAGTACTGTAGAAGTGAAGCATACTTTCTAATGAAGTTCTTCCTGCAGAACAAAGGCAAAATATCTCAGAGATGAGATTTTGTGGTTTACTATTCATGCACTCTTTTTATCCCTTCCTACTGACTTCAGCTTCTTTTGTCAAACAGTAAATTCAGCTATATGATCAACAACTTTTTTGGTACACGTTTCCTTAGTTTAAAACATGTCAGCTAGCTATAAAATCAAGCAAAATACAACTATACCCATTCAAAGTGTATTCATTTACTATACTTCCAAAATATCTATCTGCTCTCCAAAAAACATGGAGCATATTCTGAAGATTGTAATGAAAGAAGATATATTTAAATATTTTGGAAGATCAGTCTTTGAAAATTCTCTGAAGTATTTAAAGATAACATGTATGTTGGGGTACTAAGTTGCCTTTGTAAGGACTTATGAGTGCATACAGTAGTTCTGAGTAGATGGAGTGTTCTAGAATAGCTGAATTAGGCCTGTAGGTTAAGAGTTAGTGGGCCTGGGGTTTACATAGGTGTGTGTATAGGTTCTCTCATGCTTCGGGTTTTGTGTAGTGGGTGTATGGGTCTGCATGGGATTTAGAATGGTATATAAGGAGTGTGATGCAGCAATAAATTGAGAGAAGACATCGTGGCATCCATGTTTATGTCTCTCTCCCTCGGACAGTCGAGGTCCCGGGATAAGTCGGGTTAATTGGCGGTTATGTCACACATACAAATCTTTCCTTTTTATCACAGAAACATTCACCTTTTTAGAAGAAAATTTTGCTATTTTTCATTCCCACTCTATCATATCTTTGTCTTAAACCTGTCTTTCATACATCATCTATTTACAGTATTTTATAAGGTTAGGTATTACTTCTTACATTATTAAAAGAGAAGAAAGAACATTCAGATATGCAAGTTTATTGACTTTCGTGAACTTTATAGGATGCATTTTTGGTGTAGATTTACTTTTCTTAGTCAACAGCATTCTGAATGATGTGCATAGATAAAGTTAGTACTTTTATAAATATTCTGTTTTTGAAACTTTCTGAATTATTAATACAAGCTCATATGATTTTGTTCATTAGGACATAAGAAGTGTGAAAAAGTTATAGCAGGCAAGCAAGCCAAGTAATTAGCCAAACCTAAATCTAAATTGCTTTCACTACAATCCTTTCTTGCCTGATTTACAAAGGTAGATATTTAGATAAATGAAAGACACAGACAATATTAAATGTCATTTTAAAAGGCTTTTAGGAAATAACCTGCGACCGCCCTATGATTTAAGATTTAAACATAATTGCTATATTATAGCATTAACTGACAAGAATTATGATTTCATGGAATATTCACATTTTCATAAAAATTGTTATTTCTTCTCATGTGCCTATACAAACAATATTTCATAATATGCAGTGATGTATTTGATAAAGTAATTTTATATTTATTTTGTTCTTGTTGATTTTTTTTTCTTGAAAAAGGTACATTTTTGCTGCTATTCTAGAAATATTATAAAAGATTTACACTTTTTTGGTTGTGAACTCTTGGAGCCACGACTTAATTAACAAGGTCAGCTTAACTTAAGGGATAATCTTTAGTTTACATCTAAATTCTGTAATTAACTTCAAAATAACTTTTTTTTATCTGCCATGATCACTATAGAATATGTTTCAGTGTAGCACTGTTCCCTTCTAATTTTTTTCATAACATGATGTTTAGTTAGGAACTTTATTTTACTGATGAAATTAAAATGTTCGTCATTCCAACTTCGAGAGTCAAGAAAACTTATTTTGGCTCATCAATATTCTTGTTCTTTCTGAGACTGTTAAGATAATGAGGCTGAACTAATAAAGATCCTATTTAACATCATGGTAATACCGTCTGCATTGCAAGTGAGCTAATGGTTGCTATTTATAAACATGTGCATATGGTTTTCAGTGCCACCATGCCATTAAAACAATATCCCAAAATACCAATGTCTAAACAGCCTTTAAGCTGTATTTACTTGCATGTGTAATAATGACAACAATAATACTATATTTTAGAATTATGCAAAAAGTGGGTTTTGAAAATGATAATTTTGACAGTCTTCTATGAGTAATTTTATGCTGAACCTTTTATCCTGAATGTTAATAGGAGTTTAAACATTAATGACATAATAGTGAGTTTGTTCTGCTAGCTCATTTAGCTCCATTTGCTATTTTACACAGTAGATGAGAAAGTAGTAGGAGACTGTAGAAGGATGCTCTGCACAAAACAAAAGCAGCTGAAAGTGAAGTGTAAGAGAATGAATGCCTACTCTCAGTATGTCAGAAAGGTTAGGAAATAACCATCCTCTTAACCTCAATTATTTTCAGAATGTGTTTCCCTTGTGTACATTTGAGGCATGTAGTTCAAGATAGGGTAGAAGATTTTCCCATAAAATAAAGTAAAATAAAATAAAAGACACCAGGACCCACCTAAGGAGCTGAGGTCTTGAACAGTATTTTTTCCTTCTTATCTCCTTAAAATAATAGTTAATTTTTTTTTTCATGGCAATAGTCCCATTAATTAAAATGACAAATCAATACCATTTCTTATGGCAATGTCAACCCACAATCAACATTCTGCAAATCTGTTCTCTGTAATGTTTTTAAGTGCATTTTAATTTCCTCAGTCAGTAGCAAAAGCAGCAGTTGTAAATGATACCACTGCTGAGAGCTGAGGCTGAAACTTTGAAGCTAATGACACTATTGAGGAGATAAGAGTCAAAAAATAGTACGGAAATGTTTTAAATTGGTTCACAATATGTTCTCTGAGATAGCGTTTGGGTATCTGCTCCGCTGTCAGCCCTCAGTCAACATTTCTGCAGTAACAGCAGTGGGAATTGTGACTATGTTTTTCTCTCTTCTCCTAAGATCCTAAGCCCTGCATCTGCATGTGGCCAGAACGATCTCTTACTTTCTGTGTACTTACATTAAAGAAATACAAAGTAAATCTAATGTGGTAGAATTTATTAAAAAATAAATGAATGAATGAATGAATGAATGAATGAATAACCAACCTATTGACACAACTGCAATTTATATAAATTTATTGTACCTTTTCTGAAGTTAAATAAATAAATGTTATTGGAAGATCCTGTCCTCCATCAATCCATATTTATATCCATTTTCTGTCATCTATTACAAAGTTTCTAAACTTTTTCCTAATAAAATTAATAGAAAGCTCCCCAGTGGAATTTCTGGAGCACAACTCTTTCTTTTGGAGTCCTTCTCAATGATGAGAGGATAAAGTAGTGAAAACAAATATTTGTGTTTATGGGAAGTGATATAGCCTTAAACAGAAAAACATAAACTATCTCTGGTAAAGCATTAATAGCCCTCAATTACTTATCTAAAATGAAACAACAAAACAAAAAATATAAATAATCAAAATTGGCAGACAAACAACAACAACAACATCAAAAAACACAAAACCCAGTTTTCAAGATACCACTCCTGAACAGGACTTTTATTTCCAAGAAATAACCATTGAGGAGCAAGAAAAATAGCTGAGCCTTCACATAAACTCCACTGTGAATGTTCCCAGTAGTTCTGTTGCCTGTCATCTCTTCTCAATCAAAATGTAGGTGTTGCATGATTTGCAGATAATATTTGATAAGGAAAAAGTCTCATCCTGTCCTTCATGTTTTCATTTTTGAGACAAATGATTTAACAAATCATATATTTAATATTTAATATTTAACAAATATTTTTAATTCCTACTTTTAAAGGGAGGCATTTGATCATACCAGCTACAGTATTGTCTAATACCAAAATTACTGCTTATCTGATAACAAAGAAATATGAACATTGCCCTTTTTGTATGATAGGACTGAAACAGGGGCAATGCATTGGGAACTTAGAAAGAACAAGCAAATATATATATTACAATATATATATACAATATATATATACACAAATATACATATATACAAATACTTAAAATTTATGAGTCCATGGAATAATCACTATAACATATATACATTTGTTACAGTGGATTTTGAAGATCTCAGGCAATGTTTCAATTGTGTTTGCCTAGAGCAATAGAAGGAAGTAATCTTTGTCTGATGCAGATAAGCTAGAAAATATCCTTGGTTAAAGTCTATTATCTATATAACAAGATTCTCCAGGAAATTAGACTCTCAAAGTTTTAGTAACTTTAGAAACAGACATTTTTAAACTTTCCAGTCAACCAGAACAAGCAGATTAAGAATGTTGTTGGGGGCCTTGATGAAACTTCAGGAAGAGTGGAAGATAAGGGCTACAGAATTTGAAATACACATAAAAAATTCACAGTACAAATGAATGAGGGCCACCCCAAAATCAATGCCTTCTATTTTATTACATTGTCCCACAATATCAGAGACAGATGGTGGTATGTCAGTAGAAAGTGAACCTTCCCACTAATATTCTATTGCATTTTGTTGCTGTGTGACCGGTGGAAGCAGAGGGGCTGTCTGACAAAGTGATGTCTGAGAAAAGTCTGACATGAAAGTGAATATGAAGCAAAGGAGTGGCACTGAATTCCTCCAGGTGAAAAAATTGCACTCATTGACATTCATCAACACTTGCTTGATGTTTATGTAGACCAAACAGCAGATGTGAATAAGGTGAGATGGTGGGTGTTGTGTTTCAGCAGAGTGTTCCAATAACAGTAGGTCATCTCCACTGCTGCACTTTTTACAAGAACAGCATGCAGGCTCTTGTTCTTCACCAGTGAAAATGCTTAGCTAATGTTGGTGACTGTACAGAAAAATAGTGTTTTGTAGTTGAGAATTTATCAGATATTGTTACTGTGCTCTTTGTATCTGTTGTTGCCTCTGTGGAAATAAATAAGAAGCATTACATCTGGAGCAACCTACATAATATGCTCAGTGTTACAGAGTGGATACCATAACAAAATTTAAACTAGAACAGTAAATACTCAGCATCTGTGACATCTAGTGACATCAGTGATAAATTCCTTGTTAATTCTGTGAAAGAATAGTTAATACAAGAGGTGTAGAAGAATTTCTGTTGCAGAAGTCATCTCTTAATAATTTTATAGTTATACCGACTTGTTCAAAAATGAACACCAAAAAAAGCACACTGTTGCAATAGAATAATAAACAGCAAACAATAAGAGCATACACAATCATGGCTTGTCAACTATTTCTAATAACAAGTCACAGCTGAATTTTATGATGGCATTCAAAATCATCTGAAGATAGACAAACCAAAAGAAGAAAAAAGTTAAAGCATATATTCCCATGTTTTCCTTTTAATGTAGTAGAATTTTCTTCTCACATGCTCTGAAAAATTTTTGGCTGTATATTCATTGGTTCTTCTCTATTTGTTCTGATGTTTTAATCAGGAATGTATTATATCATGGTCTTATATATTATTAATTAATATTCCACAAATAACAAAAGTACTTCCGCTTCAACAAACAGACTGAGAAAATCAAGAGAGTCTAATACTGATTGCAATACAGGTTCAATGACTAGGTACTTAATAGTTTATGTTTTGTTTTCAAAATAATATTTGTACATGTTTCTACCATTCGTATTCAATTTTACATTTAAAAGGAAAACTATCATAACAAGGGGAAAATCTGTTTATAAATGATTTCAGTCAGTAGAAAGCAACTGATTATAATAATGATTAACAAGATGATTAACTAAATAATTGTTACAGAGGATGTAAATGTCTAGATAAAGTGATAAGCAGTGTAATTTACATTTCCATACCAATTCATGTTTGAGCTTTGCAGGTAATAAAAAAATCTAAGTAAAAGTTATATTATTCAGATATAAAGTTATTACTTAATTTTAGCAAGGCTGGAGAAATAATGTGTGTTGATTCTTCACTGTTTTGTAAACATACACAAGATTTTGGATACCATGCAGCAGATTCATTGAGGCTCCCTGAAAATCTCCATTCTGATTCTTCTATCAGTCATACAACTGCTGTAATAAGTTCCAGAAAATAATATATTTCCAAATGTTTCAAGGTCATTACAATAATCATAATGACAGTTTCTCCTCTTCTAAACTGCTGATTCACTTGCTTTATACTATAATTAAACACTCTACTTCATTAATTATTGTGCTGTGTAGACATGAAGATATGTATTTCCTTGCAGTCAGCTATCTATCTAAATATGTATTCTGGCTGCAAAGAAATCACTGTTAGGTCAACCTCTTGCAGTGAGATGCACATAACAAAAAGTTGTTAGTGCCCATCAACACTGATTGCCCAGGGTGCAAAAAAGTGCTCAGCTTTCCAAACTGGGGCACAGCGAATAGTGTTGATGGTAAAGCATGGTCTTCAGTACTGTCTATGACAGCAAGTTCTAGCTTGTCTCACAGGTTTCAACCATTCCTCAGACAACAGTATGACCACACAATACACAATTATATGACATACACATCTAATAACATATTTGTGGTTGAGCGTCTCCTTCTGTTTTCAAACTACTGTTGAGCAAGGCTACCAGTTTTAATGTGCATGGAAGTTGGTAAGTTACAGAGACTGTAGAAAAGAGATTCTTGATCTCCAGATGTACATTAGGCATAAAACCATGACATTTGTTTTGCAGTCTTCTTTTGTCACTAAGTTCCTGCAATTCTCACATTTATTTTTTTCATGTCAGCTCTTGAAATTTCATGTTTCCTAATGCCATTCCATATCTTTAATTTTGATGTTCAGTAAGTCAGTTTTAAGTACTCTTAGAGGCACTGTAGTAATGACTGCAGTACCTGCCTGTATTCAGATCAGACTTTCGTTGCCTCTGAAATCCTGTATATCCTATTTCTGGATATTGTTGCTTAATTGTAGTGTCTTTCAGTTTGGCATATATAATTATCATTCTGAGTCAAATTGCAATTATCTATCCATATACAGAAGAAGTTTGTATTCTAATAGTTTTTAAGAAAGTGGGAACGATACAGATGTTTTTGTGCTGAAAATATGTAAAAACTTAAACAAAACACATTAGCAATTAAAAAAGAACAAGAAATTGAAGGAAAAAAACCTCTATAATTAAGTATTTTTGAGAAAGCTTATCAGGAAGGTTCATTTATTTTTTTCATTTCCACCTATGTGGCTTTTATTTTAGAACAGTAAAGTTCTGTAGAATATTCCAGAAAGTAAAATATAACACATGTCAATGCAGTCACAATTTAGAGTTTTAATTTACTGAAGATCGAAAGAAGCTTATCAGCTGAAAATCAATACTGAACTGAATTTAAGCTTTTGTAGCTTGAGACTTCTAAGGTATATTGAAGAAGTGTCATAGAAATGTGAATGCTTTGCCTAAATAATTTATCAGATAGCTCTTTCTTTGTTTTTGTAAATGTGAATGTCTAAACAGGTCCAACAAATGTATTATGCATTTATATTTTGTTATTATAGTGCATTTTAAACACTTTTATAACATGATATGCACACAAACCCAGATAAAACAAACAATATATATCCTTACTACTTCAAATGTCATTGTATACATGTACCTTTATAGTGGCAGGGCTGTAGATATAGCAAGAACAGAACTGAACTGAACTGAGTTTGGGACACATATCAATCCATTTGCTTTGACTCTGTTGAACTTCAGGCTGCTAGCTCTGTTTCTGTGGTTGAACACATCTACATAACATCCCAACAATGTAAAGGTTGTGGAAATATCCCATGTACAAGTTTACATAGTGCAAGCTTGTCCATATGCCAGATCTTACATGATGAGAAATTAATGTAGCAGAGTAATATTTCACATACCTTTAAGAGAAGATATGTAGAAGGCGGTTTATCTAGGGACATAGCGCTGAAAGCTCAGAGGTTCCACATCTCTCCCTCAGTGTAGCCTAGATTAGCCGTAAAACTAATTGCAAGTAAAAATGGCTAAACGTAAGCCTTTATGGCATGATTGCCTTCCAGAAATTTGGGTGTGCAGGTCGAGCTTTCATGCTGATCTTGTGGTGCTTCTCAGCAATAGCAGCCATTCTTCTGCTTATCAGATGTGTGCACTATGAAAGCCATTTCAAGTAATATTTTAATCGAGAAATACATTAGAAACTGTTTCAGTTTCAGTAGTTCAGTACTTATTAAATTCTTAAAGTAACAGTAACAGTAGCTGTCAATGAAATTCAAACTCAGATCCTGGATTGATTTAATTGTGCACAATGGATTAATTGGAGTGTTATTCCAAGGGCCAAAATAGTTTGAAAGGGTCCTTAGTAGAGTTTTCTTGTTTTACACAGTACATCTTGTAGAAGTTTTTTTTGTTTTTTTGTTTTTTTTTTTTTTGTTTTTTTTTTTTTTAAACTATTATTTTAATTTTAACATTATTTATTAGAATTCATGGTCAAAAGGCAGGTTTAATGAAGAAGCTCTTTGAAATTTTTCTTTAATACTTATTAATTGTTCAACAGTGTAATTTTCAGTCTGCCAAGAGTGACTGCATGACAGTGGTTTATATGAGTAATGAAATGAGAGTAATGCAAGAAATCTCATGAATGTTTTACACTGATGAGCACCAACAGGAATTTCTTACCGACCTTTGAAGATTCAAGCTTTTTGATCAAATAGCCTGAATTATCTTTGTGACAGCATAAACATTCAGACAATTCAGATGATAAGCTCTTTGTTGAGGAGGCAATCTTTTCATACCAAATGCATGCAGGACCTAGCACAAAGCTTTAATCTTTGCTAGGTTAGCAAATAATTATTGAAACACTGTGTAGTGTGCTTTTATGAATTTGGATGTGGTAGAAAATTAAATGTCTACTGAATAAAATAGATATGAGATTTTTCATGTGTACTGTCAAAGACTGCCCCCCATTATCCTTCACAGCCCAGAAATAAAAACAAAAAATGAGACCTTTCTGGACCCTACAGGAGTGTTAATGATTTTGATTTATTTTATGTAGTAAGGGGTGATCAGATATCATTATCCTAGTGCTTGATTGCTGCCATTTGGATAAACAATAAGCCTTCTGCTCCCAAAACACATATCTAATGAGGTTCAACACAGCAAAGTGCAAGTTTTTGCATTTGGGCCAGAAGTACCCCAGGCACCTGTACAGGCTGGGAGGAGTAGTCCTTGAGAGCAGCTCGGCAGAGAAGGACCTGGGGGTCCTGATGGACGAGAGACTCAACATGAGCTAGCAGTGCGCTCTGGTGGCTCAGAAGGCAAATGGGATCCTGGGTTCCATCAGGAGAGGGGTGGTAAGCAGGGACTAGGGGAAATGGATCCAAGTTGAAGGAGGGAAGATTTAGGTTGGATGTTAGGGGGAAGTTCTTTACTAGGAGAGTGGTTAGGCCCTGGAACAGGCTGCCCAGGGAGGTTGTGGATGCCCCGTCCTTGGAGGTGTTCAAGGCCAGGTTGGACGGGGCCCTGGGCAACCTGATCTAGTAAAGGTGTATGTTTGGTGGCCCTGCTAGGCAGGGGGGTTGGAGCTACATGATCCTTGAGGTCCCTTCCAACCCGGGTCATTCTGTGATTCTGTGATTCTGTGATTCTGTGATCTAATATCTACAGTTTGGGGGGAACTTGTGTGTTTTTCTGTGGTGATGAGGGAAAATTCAGAGAACTCTTAGCATGGACAAAATAACACCTGGCAGGTAACATTTCAGAGTACCACCCCACCTCTTTCCTTTTCATGGAACTTTCATTCATTTTTGATAGTTTCTGATTCTAATGGAATTATATATGCATAATGGGTGCATATAATAACCATTATTTGCAGAGATAGCTAAAATTTATTACAACACATCAAAGTTAGAGTTATGGTAGATGTTTTTAATGAATACCCATTGATGAATTCCTCATCTTGTCCGTGGCTGAAGAGTACAAAAAATGCCCCCCAAATCAGAGGAGAAAGTTTCAACTATTTTTACCAGGATAATCATACAACCAAGCATTATGTGTTTAAAAATATTTTAGTATTACTTATTATCTACATTCCTACAGTGATAAATCTACTTGTAGATTTTGACCCATTTTGATGATAAGAAAGACTGATGATATTCCTGAGCATCATTAGAAGTAAGACAGAACTGTCTGTGTTGATTACAAGAATTTTGTTTCTGTTGAGTACAAGACCTTGTGGTTGCCTGAAGAAATGTTTTCTGAAAAGCCTAAGATCATATTTTGGTTCAGATATCTTTTGAGTTATGACTCAAAAAGATTTGTACTGGAAAATATCTAGCAGAACTTGTAAGTTTTGCATGAGATGCTTCCCTGTCTCTGTAACTTCAACTTTGGAGATAGGTATGCTTCTCTCATCAAACTTTACTTAAGATGTGGTTATTTTATGTGTCTGCTAATGACTGCTTTATATCCCTCTTTAGGAAAGTTTTATAGAAATCTAGACTTTGTTTTATATGTACTGATTTACATTAAGAAAAAACAAAAAACAAAAAAACATTAGTAGTTAATTATGTAGAAAGTTTTTGAAATCTTAATTTGATTAAGTATATGAAATTTTCAGACTCCTCTCTCTTTAATTTGCTTAAGTTTTCTGTCTCTGTTCTGCTTCTCTGTCATCTTCTGTCTGTCTTCCCCCAGTTTATTTTAGTGCTATCTCCAAAGGTATTTATTATTTCGAAAAAGATAATTGTATTATCAAGTTGGATTCAATCTGAGCACTTACACTCTAATCTAAATATATACCACCTGAGCCCAATTCAGAAAATTAAATTATGTAGTTTCCTTAAATCATGCTCCATTCAGCTGAGACTGGAATTTTCACAACAGATAAATTTGGAAATACTGAGAGCGGGTAAACTTGGTGTAACATTGATTATTATGAGTTTCCAACATGCTTTCAGTTATTCTTTTCTGAACATACATATTTCCCTTGCAATCATGACAACTGACTTCCCAAAACACAACTGAGTTTTCAATGACTTCATTTGGAATATTTATCAGTATTCAGTTCATAAGCCTTTAAGACTTCATAGAACTCACATGTTATGTTGTGATGGAAAATATTATTTTAGACAAGAACAGGGGAAAAAAAACAGCATTCACAATATTAAAATGCCCCTCATTTTAGTTTTACAGTCTTGTATTTCTGCTTGCCTTGGGAGAGTTGTACATATTTTACAGTGCTGTGAGCAAAATCAGAACGTGTCAACTGTTGAGTCATAAATATATAAAAGCACATTTTTTGGTTTGAGTAGTGCCAGAGGCATATTGTGTGGTAGAACAGCATACTGTGTTCTCACTTCACTGCCACAGAAAGTCTCATGTTTAAAAGTAAAACAAAAGAATAACAACAACAACAAGAAAAACCTACCACAGATTCTTTTAATCAGATTTCCTGTTTGCATAATACACAGTATTACCTCTCTCCAGCTCATGATCAAATATAGACCAAGGAAAGAAATACTACTGAACTCAGTTTCAAGGAAATTTTCAGACAAGTTCATGATCACAAAATGTCTGTATAGATCTCATCCTTTACAGAAATCTTTCAAAGAAATTGCAGAGAAACTCTGCTATCTTGAAGGTTGCTATTCATTTTTTAACTGATCATGGCACCTCACCTGATGATAGGAAACTTCTTTGTAAAAAAATCCTTTTTAACTGGATTAACATGATTTTTTTTTTTTCATGCAAAATAATAACTTATTAAATTAATAACTTAATCATTAATCATTAATAACTTAAATAATAACTTATTAACTACCTCTGTGTAATGCCTAAAGTATTTATGAACAGTATAAAGACCTCTTATTTCACTAATGTTTACTATTAACACTAATATTAACACTAGGACTTTATCTTTTTAAATCTTAATTGCATTATCTCTTTAATTTCAAATACATAGTAACATTAGGAGTTAGATTCAACATATAGAAGTATTTTGTTGTCACATTTATTTAGGATCAATAAATACATCAAAATATCTAAGTAACAGATAGTGTAAGAGTTGTGCTAGTGACCTGTGCAATCAACAAATGTACAATTAGCAGAGTGGCATGGTTAGGCTGGTACTTTACAGGTTGTAAAGGAGAAGTGCAGACAGGCTCCACCCCTTCTGGTGACACAGCTGACTTGCCTTCACCTGTGCTCCTAAGGTTGACTCAGCGCTTGCCTCAGATGATCAATCAGAGGTTCAGGCGTGATTCAGCAGTTCCTATACACAACCTCATGTACTCATATACATAATAGCTGCCTCTTAGCTTAGTTCTGAATGAACTATCAGAAAGGGAAAGTGTTTTGACAAAACATTATCATTTGGATATTTCTCTAGATTTCAGTGTTTCTTTAAACTGAGAAGTATCTTATCATCTGAGTAAAATCTTAAGTTTCTGATTTTTTAAATGGAGCGTATAAAATCTTTTTACAATTTGATACTTAATTTGAAATCCAAAGAGCTAGAAGTTTTGGCTGCCCTATCTGTACCAATGTTTCTATGCTCTTCAGCATAGACAGGATCCCCAAGCCAGTGAACTGAAAAGGGATTATAAGACATCTCATGAAATTCACAAGGAGTTGCATAGGAAAGCATCATTAATTCACGGCTGACAACTAGCTGAAGTTGTTTGTTTGTCCCTTGATATTTTCAATTTAAAGCAATACTAGCAAGAAAGTCAAAAAATGGGGGGGTGGGTGGTGTTTTACATTATTAAAAAATACATAAGCTGCAGTTATAAGCAAAAAGATGGAATTTTGAATCAGCATGTTTCATTATTTATGGAATCAAACCAGCCAAGATTGATTTTTCAATAATGTATTAATTTACCTGAATGCAGAGAGGAGAAAGTGGACTATTCTGAATTGAAGAAAGCTTGTATTCACTAAGATTTAAATTCAAGCTTTTCCATTACAAAATGCATTATAATTAGCAACTTCCAAAAATATTGTTTATGGGTATCCAAAAAAGCAAATGTGGAAATTTGAGGTACTTTTTACATTGAAGTTTTTGTTTGTTTGTTTGTTTTTTCTTCAATCCCTGACAGCTGTAAAATTCATCAGATTGGAGACTTACCTTAAAGAAAGCAATTGTCGAATACTAATCACATCCACTAATGTTAGACTGTATATTCATAATACCACATTTCAGCTTTAATCATGGATCAGAGTATGGTAATATAGAAAGATAAAATAATAATCTCTTGATTTTTCTGTATGTTTACTTATGCTTTCCTAAAGTGTTAACTGCAGAAAGAACTCCAGATTTCAAATATCCCAAACCAATTCTGAATAACCTAGGCTAGACTAAAATAGAAAAGCATAGTTCAGTTGGAAGGGATAAATCTCCAAAGATAATCAAGTATAACAGCCTGACCAAGCCAGAGCTAACAAAAAGTTAAAGTACATTAATGAAGCATTAACCAAATGCCTTTTGAACAATGGCAGGTATGGAGCATCAACCATATCACTAGGAAGCCTTTTCTGGAGTATGACTTCTTCACAGCAAATACATGCTTTCTAATGACCAGTCTGAACATCCCTTGTGCAACTTTGTGCCCTTCCTTCACATTCTGTCATTGATTGCCAGGGAGTAGGGCCCAGCACCTCCTTCTAAGCTTCCCCTTCACAGGAAGCTGCAGAGAACAATGTAGTCATGCATCCAAAAAATTCTGAACAGCTAATGAAACAAAATTGATCAAAACATGGCATACATTTTTGTTACCCCACTCTTCAGTATTATTTAACTTTACACAACCTGCTACAAAAGTTTAGTATGATGTGAGAGCCTCCACCTCTTTACGCGTACTAGGAAACCACAGATGGGATAAGACTGTGTTTGTCATAGATAAGCTAGTTTATTGTGGTTTTAGAGGATTTGATTTCAGTGAATTCAGATATAGATTTGGTAAATATGTCTGATTATGGCTTGACTGGGAACCTGATTGGAGTTGAAGTTGATTGACTGTTTTAGGTGTTTGATCATTCAAGAATGAAAGTTGAATTCTAAAACAGGTGTTTCTACTAAAGGGAATAATTTTTACTCAAAATTTGCCATCCAATACTAACTGTAGTCAGCAAACTTTCAGATGATTATAATTAATCATAGAATCATAGAATTACCCAGGTTGGAAAAGACCTTGAAGACCATCAAGTCCAACCACAGCCTAACCATAGTACCCTAAAAGCACGAGATCTGTCTCCTTTGTGCTCACAAATTCCTGAAGTGAGAGAACAGGATTCTTTAGGGTTTAGGGTTGGGTTTTTTGATGGCGGTGATTTTTTGATTGTTGTTTGTTGTGCTTTATTATTTATATATGTAAATATATATATATTTAATATAAGTAGCCTATCTTGAATAACTCTATTCTGTTTCTATATTTAACTTCCCTCCTGTAATTGCTGTTATTTAAAAAAACTTTTACTTTCTGTATTTTTTAAAATAGTCTGTGCTGGCAGCCTGACATTAAGACTTGATAAATTTGCAGGTATGCGAAAATCAAGCAGAAATCACATGGATCTTGAAATATTCACGAACAGTTAGGCTTTATAAACAAAGCTAATGTACTGTACTTCTAGTCTCATTTTGGAATGCTTATTGTGAAAATGCAGGGCCTTCCAAAATATTACAAACTACATATTTCTTTTTAAAATAAAAAATGGGTCACATTAAATTCCTTGAAAAAGACGTTTGGCAGGATCATCTGGATCCTCAAGGGGAACCCCAGCCTTCTTTATTGGTGTCAGAATACATGATCATCTTTGTGATAGAGGCCTGATCTTATCTGAGAAACTCAAAATACAAAGTCTTAAGATATCTCGTAGCAATATGTTAATTCCAGAAGCTATCCTATACATTTTCTGCTAACAACTTCAGTTCTCAGCCTCCCCAGTTAAAACTAAAGCAGTATTGTGTTTTGCAGAAACATTATTAGGAATACATTCTATAACACATAAATTCACTGAGGGTCAGAAGGCAATTTTTAATCACTGCTAATGGGCTTTGGTATGACTTGTACTGATCATTTGCTTCTTGGGCGCAGTGTAATATAAACACTTAGTTTAGAATTTCACTCTATGACAGGATTCTGATTAAAATATAAAGCCCACTGTAATATTTGAATGAATTGTATGTTGAGTTATGTTGGTGAAACATGCTCTTGAAGAAAGTATAAGTACTTGCAAAGGAGAAAATGATGCAAACTTCAATAGAAAGTGGAATTGTAAATCTTAATTGTAATACATATCTGTTATGCTTGATGACTTACTAAACATTTTTTATTTTTTTTTAAGAATAAAAATTGAATACACCTTAAATATTATATCAAGAATGTATTGTCCAATTCAGATCCTAATACATAACCAAAACAATAGTTATTGCTCACTTAGGATAGTGCTACTACTAAGTATAGTTCAAATCCAGCAAAGCCTTAATAATATATTTAAAGTTCTATTAAAAACAAAACAACCACCAAACCAAACAAACCCTGTAGCCTCTTCCATTTTTCTAGAGTTTCATGCCCCTTTCTCCTGCACTCCTTTGGGTCTTAAGATTCATGACACCACTTCTTCAAAAGAAGTGTTTCACACATCACCAGCATTCAAATGCTAATAGTAACTCTCCCTCCTCATTTGGAGGATGTGTTTAGGGTTTTTTGAGTGTGTTTTCCTACCCCGGCTTGCTGCAAGTTCTCTCCTTCCTCCCAGGGCAGGGTGATAGATACCCTGCATTCCTATGCCCCGCCCTTAGGGATGGCACTTGGTTATCAGCCCTTCCCCACATAGCACTCCCAGAACTGAAGCAGCCAGGCTAGGCAGTGGGCACTTGGCCACGGGGCACCTGTGAAACTCAGCTCAGCCCTAGTCAGGACAAGGGCAGCCCAGCTGCTCCTGAGGCCTGACACCCTTCCCACTGCAGTGCCAAATATAACCATATTTATTATGTTACAAGCTCATTTATTTTGGGGGTACTACAGCCTGGACTGCTCCTGAAATTGGAACTTCTGAAACAGAGAGGATAGTGAAAGAAATCCTGACGACTGTGGGACTTTTATAAGAAAATCAAAAGCTTCTTTGGAATTAAGATGCATTCAGGATTACACAACAGTTACCAGTTTTTTGTTTCAGTTTCAGACATAATGGCTGTATTCAACATAAATTTCTCTTTTGGTTCCTAGCACAATTTTAGATTTAAATCTCTTAATCAGTATTACTTTTCATACAAAGTATGAATTTTGAACAGACACAGGAAAATAGGCAATGTACAACTGGACTTGATGCATTCTGTTACATTATTTTTACTGCTATCATTATTTAATAGAACCTATTCTTTTCAGTGTTATTAAAAAATGTTGAATGCTGTTCCTGAGGAAGAATTCATGCAGTTAAAAAACTAAGAAGACCTCTACAGGAGGAAAATTGACCAATCACTGATCAAACAAACAAAACAAAAAATGTTTGTACAAACACTGTCAGTTGATTCACATAGTAGGTCATACAGAAATTATGTCTTCTGTTTATTTCCATTGAGGCTACAACAGATACAAAGAGTGAAATAACACTGTTCAATAGAACAAATTCTCAGCTACAAAACACTGTTTTACAACACAGTCGCCACCATTAGTTACACATTTTTGTCAGCAATGAGTAAGAGCCTGCATGACACATTCATAACAGTCTTCGCTGGTGAAGGTGACCCACTTTTGTTTTCACCACTGTTGAAATGCACCACCTACTGTTTCACAGTGTTCATGTTTATTGTTTGGTCTCCATCAACATTCAGAAAAAGTGGACTAATGTCGGTGGGTACAACTTTTTCTGCATGGGGAATTCATACACCAATTTGATAGGCTGCCCCTCCATGATCATCTGTCACATGGCAACAAAACATAACAGAATGCTGGTGGAAATGTTCAGCTTCTACTGCCATACCACCAACATCTGCCTCTGATGTTGTAAGCCAACATAACAAAGTAGGATGCATCACTTTTGGAGCAGTCAATATATTTCTAAATTGGTTACAGTAATTTATCTGTATCTGTACTTTAGCTGGCTACATAGTTTAGATTACAGTTTATCTGTTATTTGTTCAGAATATGTTTTAATACCTTATACAAGGCTTTTTCATAAAGAAATGAATATCTGAAGTGTTGCTAGACAGTTTATAATGTTTAAACTCTTAGATGAATTGTCAGTGACCTTCACACACTGTCTATTTTTCTGCACTGCAGCTTAAAATCAAAATGTCAAATTCTGGAGTAGCTTCTGAGCTACTTCAGTCAGAGAATGTTAAGAAGCTGAACTGATTTATTTATAAACTACAGAAACATTGTTTATCAGAACGAGGAGATTTTTTGCAACCATGTGTAGATTTATGTTCTTCTAAGCTATTTTTAGCTTCCAATATTTTTCTAAATGTATTTGCTCTTAGAAGCCCAAAGACATGGTTGCATTTCAAATGTGCTAGAAAGGAGAAAGCAACACAGTATATGCAGATTCTTGAGCTTCGTGCAATTAATAATGCACTTTTCTCTCAAGGGCCAGAACTCCAATTCTGATGCTTTTCATCTTCTTTTAGGAGCAGGGATGTGCCTGGCCCTCAGCTTACTCTAAACTTCCTGTTTCTTTTTTACAGAGTTCTCATCCTATTTTGGGCAGTGGTGTAGAGCTGTTTTCGTACTGTCTATTGAGCTATATGCTTTGCTGTGGTGTGTCCCAGTGAAGACAGCCTCTTGGAAACTAATGCTAGGGAGCATCAGTCATGTAACTGATGTGACTGCAGGACTCAGCCTGCATACATCAAGACAGGTGCCAAGCTGCTAATAAATGGCAAATGCTGTCCCTCTAAGTTCTGCTCTGAAAGTAATGCCTCCTGTTTTATTATGTTGGCCTACAACATCACAGGCAGATGATGGTGGTATGACAGTAGAGACTGAACCTTCCAGCCAATATCCTGTTGACATGTGACATATGGCAGTAGAGGGGTAGTATGACATGGAAGAGCATATGAAGCAACGGTGTATCTTTGAATTATTCCATGCCTCCGTTAGCATTAATTATGCATGATGAACATTTCTGGAGATCAAACAGTGGATGTGAGCACAGTGAAGTGGTGGATGGTGCACTTTAGCAACAGCATCATCATTGCAGTTATGAAACAGTAGACCACATCTGCTGGTGCAGATTTTTGTGGGCATGGCATGTAGGCTCCTGTCCATTTCTGGCAAAAATGCATAGCTAATGGTAGAAACTATTTGAAAAAATAGTGTTTTGTAGTGGAGAATTTATTCTATCAGATAGTATTATTATATCCTTTGTTTTAGTATCCATGAAAAATAAATAGAAAGCATCTCTTTTGGAGGAATCTACATACTTTGTGACATAACTCTCTGTATTCCATATCGTGGCACCAAGCATGCCTCACATCATCCGTAACGTCTGAATTCACTCATTCATCACTCTGAATCCAACTACATTTAATGCTGGATAGATCTGTAACATTCATGATGGAGTGAACCATTTCTGCTACTCATCACAGTTTCTTCAGTTTTGGGTTGTGGAACTGATCTTCTGATATCTTTGCAGAACTTTATGCTTCCTCTGCAGTTACTATTCAAAGTAAATTAGGAATACATTCTTATGATTATGTTCCTAATATGACTGGTCATAGCTACAGACTGTTAAGATGATGACTGAATTTTAAACTGCTTTTTCAAACCACATCCACAGTTGTGCAGGGGTAGAAAACAAGATGAAGAAGCTTGTAAGTCAGGATATGGAAGAAAAAATCACATACATGTTACCTCCATGGCAAAGAAGGTAACAGACTTTCCCTGGGGAAAAACAATTTATTGCTACTTAAAATAGATTTTTATAGTTAGAATCACAGAACTGTTTAGATTGGATGGGACCTCTGGAGGCTTGTTAACTCCCCTGCTCAAGCAACGCCACTGAAAGCAGGTTGCCTGCTTTCAGACAAAAAGTAAAACAGCAGCTTCCCCTTCCTCTTCCTTTTCCCTGACTCAAACTCAGTCTCATTTGCCAGTGTTCCACCCATCCCTCTAAGGAATGCAGGGGTATAGGGAACAGGAGGGTCTGTCACCCATTGCCAGCACCTGAGCATTTGCACATGGAACAATAATAAAAGAACAAGTAGCAGAATAAACATTTGTTTGAGTCATTTGTGGAGAGAAGCTGTTTCATCACTTAAGAAAGATACACCTAAGAAGCATTTCAGAGAAGTAGATTAGGACCTTATCAGAATGACAGGAGTCTTTCGCAGTGTTTGAATTTTGACAGTGAATTAACAGTCCTGACAGGCTGGTATTACATTACCAATCATCTCTCCAACAGTACAATTTTCTAATTCAGTTGCCTTTTCTGTGATACTGAAAAGAATCAAAATTTGTTCTAACTCTACTTACTGTTGAGAGGTTTGCAGTTAGAATGTGTCCATACTAAAATCATGGAGAGTTATGAGGGAAAGTGACCTCAGGAGGTCAGATAGTTCTGTTATTCCTGCATGCTGGTGAGACTGTAGGTGTCTGACTAACCTGAAGGGCATCCAGTGGAAGAGGGCTGACAAATTCCCAAACTCTGTGACTTCCAATTGGAGAGGGAACTCTCGCTTTTCTCATGATGGCACTGTGTTGCACATGAAGCTGCAAGAGGTTACCATCATTAGCTTCTTGTCTTTGCTACCAGCTAACATGTGGTGTTCAAAGTTCATTCTGAAAGCAACCTACTTACAAACCATAAGACTCCTAATTTAGGAGAGGGACACTATATCCACACTTGTCAGTTATATGGACATCTTGTTATGGACATGGAGTTAGAGGACTGTGTCTTATATTTCATTAATAAACAGACACTGAAGATAAAAATAAAGAATAAACAACATAGCAGTTAGACTTAATAGAGAGACATTATAAAGTGTTTGCAACCTTTGCATAATGCAGAGCTTAGGTAGGAATAAAATAGCAATATAGATGCCTACTGACCTCTATCTACCATGCACTGACTACATTTTACTGTTCATATAATAAAAGGAAGTTACAGGTTTTCAATCTGAACAGTTCAGAACAAGTTTACATAGCACAATGAACACACTTTTATTTGTCTACTTTTTATTTCTCTTGCCTATTTTGTCCTCTTTTTTTCTTGTCAGACTGATAAATTGGATCTTGATTTCTTTTCTCTGTCCTCACGTGAATTAGTTCCAAATGAATAAGTCCCTAATCAGGCACTATCACCAGTAGATTGATGGCCCTGCAATAACCTATGAAGAATAAAGCTTCTTGTCAAGGAATTACGGAAAGTTCTAACATGACAATACACCAAAAGTCACATTGCCTAAATTGCATGATCTGAAAAATTATTTTTCTTGACACAAATACAGTATAGTTGAACAGAATCAGAATTAAATATTTCACAATAAATAAAATTACAGTGGTCTTGTTATGATAAGCTGAAGTTATATAATATCTGCAACACATGTAAAAATAAATAGTAAAGTAACATTTGTTATTAAGAAAGTTCAATTAAGAAATGTATCCAGCCAAATAGCACTATTAGCATACTTAATCAGGAAAACATAAGATATAATTCTGAGCAAAGTTTTTGTTGTCTTTAATGGAGCCCATTTGTCTCTCCCTTAAACTGATGATTATTCGTGGATGGCAAACCTGAATTCATGCAGTTTCTTATTGCAGAACAGTCATGTAGGGTGCATGAAGGCGCCAATAAGATTGAAATGAGTTTGTAAAAAAAAGAACAATTTGTAGTTCCTATATGTAATTATTAAAGAAGTTCATCTTGAATTTCTATGGAAAACCTACTTATAAATGGAAATTGTGACATTGCGATGCTAGGAAGAAAATTAATGAGGTCACAGTCATTCTAGCATATACATTTGTTTAAAAACAAACTAAGTTCTGTGGTCATGGATTGTCATGCTTCTCAGTAATATGAGACCAAAATCATTGTTGATCTTTGGTTGACTGGGTTAATGAATATAAAGCTCATAATGATTGCTGAAATTAGCCCCAGAAGGTATAGTGCTGTACTGCTTGCCCAAGAGTAGCTCAGATTGCCCCAGTACTCCAGATTTTTTTATGGCTGATGATATCACAAAGTTATAGCTGAATTCATATTTACATGAATACAGTCATTGGCATATATTGTTAGAATTATTTGGCATATGTATGAAATAAATGCATTGGATCAAAAATACCTGCCTAGTTTAATGCAACTACTGTAATATAAATTATGTACAAACTATCTCAGATTTTGATTAATAGAACTGCACAGTGTAGCACAATGAATAAAAGATGACAAAGATCAATGGAAATGTTAAAAAAAAAAAAAGAGACATTTTCTGGTACATTCTTCTCAATATTATAATACCCCTTGTGCTAAAACTGTGAAGGCTGTATTATTTTATAAGAATTTTTAATGAAGTATTTCCTTCTCTTAAAGTATAATGTTCCTCAGTCCAATTAATTATTTTCAGATGTCTTCAGAGGACAAAGCAATTATAATAATAGATGGTGTAATTACATGTTCAGTGACTATATAATAAGATTGCAGTTTAGACAAATTTGAGCTATATACAATTTCTACACATGAAGGCCATTAAATTGAGTTGTTTTTCTACTGAAAAATCTTGTTCATAATTTGGTTATTTTAAATGTACCAAATCTTCATATACAAATTCATCCCCAAATATATTGTTTATTGGTATTGATATTAATGTCAATAATCACAGAATCACAGAATGACCCGGGTTGGAAGGGACCTCAAGGATTATGAAGCTACAACCCCCTGCCTGGCAGGGGCACCATACTTCCATGTTTACTAGATCAGGTTGCCCAGGGAGACATATCAATGTTGTGCAGTTTGCATCTGGGATTCTGATGTTACAGTTATCTCCACATATGTTATACAGAGGCACCGAGGAAAAGAAACTACAACAGAGATGATAATAGATAACAAAAATATCAAAAATGAAATCAAGAAAATATTCTAAAAAAGGTCACCATCTATGATGACTTATCAAGGGGCTGGAGCAACACTCCTACCATGAAAGTCTTGAGACAGCTGGAGTTTTGCAGCCTGGAGAAGAGAATAGGAATACCTCACTGAAGCCTTCCAGTACTTGAGGGGAACTTTTAAGCAGGAAGGAGACTGACTTTTTACTTGGTTTGGTAGAAATATGACAAGGGGGAATTGTTTTAAAATAAAAGAGGGAAGAATTAGACAAGATGTTAGGGGGAAATTCTTTACTCACAAAGCAGTGAGTTGCTGGCACATCTGCCTGGAGAAGCTGTTGTGCCCCATCCCTGGAGGCTGGATGGGGCCCTGGGCAGCTGAGCTGGTGGGGGGCAGCCCTGCCCATGGCAGGGGTGTTGGAACTATATGATCTTGAAGGTCCCTCCCAACCAAATCCATTCTATGATTCTATGATATAATTCTATGATAAATATGCAGTTATTTATTTTTATGTATGATTAAAAACTGCACTGAATATTTCTTTTATATATGAAATTCAGTATTCATAGTACTAGTATTTAAAAATTTTAAAAGCTATTTTTATAGAAATAAGTAAAAAGTTATAGTGTTTACCAAACACAAATACAAACATAACTATTAGACTCAATTACTGTTAACGTAAAATATCTGAGTAGATCTGTATATGAAGGCAAAGTAATATATGTGTCAATGAAGTCCACAATGATAATAAGAAAAAGAAACATATTTTTCTTTGTAACAAAATCATACAAGTATAATGTCATTTAAAAAATATGAGCTGTGCCAGTAACCATTTTTATCCATGAAAATACACTTTAGGAATATAAACAAACAAGACTAAATTATTTACATAATCTAGGAATATTATACTTAAAAAAATCAATAATAATTTATATGACATTGCACATTCTTCCCTTAGTTTTGAGGATGTCAAATTGAAGTTAATTTCTTTTTTTCAGTAACTTTTCTTTAGGAAACATTTTTCATTACCAATCCCAAGTTTGCCGTCCTTGAATATCAGCTTTCAGTTGCACTCCTGACTCAGATAAGACAACATATTAATTGTAAGTGGGTAAAACCAATATCTAATCATAATTTTCATGTTCCTTACTATACATTTACTACTTTAAGCAACTTGAATTCCTCATTTGTAGATGAGCTGTGCAGTCAGCATATGAGGAAAATATTTTCTAGGATATTTATTTGTAAGCAAAAGTTTTATACCATTTTGTTCTTTTTAAAAAAATGTAGTAATCATGATTTTCCTGGCTATGCAAAATACAATTATTTTTTTTAATGTAATAAATACATAGATGTGTAGATAAATAAGAATATGTGATTTACAGACCTTTGGGGATGAATATATTTATGGTCCCAACTTCTGTATGCAGATCCTGAAATGAAAACCTGTCTCCAAAATCAATATATAGCAAAAGCAATAGATTAATAGACTCAAAAGTGCTCATTTATCATTATGAGGTACAGTTAGCACTCATCTTGCTAATAACACATTCCCTCTTTCCTCTTTCACATAATTTGGATGTCTAGAACATTAAAACAAACAAACAAACAAAAAAAAACTTGCTCAGTGTATCTCCATAGACGGACCATAATGTTTATGAAATGCCTTATTTTAACTATAAACAACTTTAAGTGTTATTTATCTGTGCTTTAATGCAGCAATATGAACATCTTCAAGTTTCATTTCTTGTGTTATGTGTTTCTATTGTAATGCAAAATATAGTAGAGTATGGTAAGCAAATGCTTCTGAGTATCTGAGACACACCTATAGTTTCAACATAGTCACTTAAAGAACTATTAATACTTTAGTGCATGACAAAGGGTCAGCTGAAACTTTAAAAACTGTTCAATGAAATGAGGCTGCTTTTAGAAGGCAAGAAATTACTCAGTGGAAAAGACAGATCGCTTATTTTGCCAATATTGGAAACACAAAGCCAGATATTCCTGTGGCAGAACAGACCTAAAGTAACAAAGCTAAAGCTCCTTCTTTGGCTGCAGAACTCTCCACCTTTTTGCCCTCTTATTTTTCAGCTACAATAAAAATGCTGCGAGTGCAGATTAGATATTGATTACTGAAATGTTTCCAGTTAGGATGCTTTATTTGCTGCTAGAACAGCAAATTCAGGATTTTTTACTTCTCTAAAATTGTCTAGGTTAAGGTAGACTCTCTGGTGCAGAAGCGTCTTGCCAAGCTGTACAAATTCATTACCTAACATTTGTCTGTAACAAAAACAGAAACCCTAATTCATTTTCTTTTTGCTATTCTTTTAAAGCAAGACAATGTGGGATATTGAACAACCAGCATCTAGACATAAAATACCTCAACGGTACCTTTTGAGAATGAATTAGTTATCTTATCTCATCAAAAATGCCTCATCTGCTTGGCATTTAGAAATAATACACCACTTAGGGATGCTTTTGTGAGATTTTATTTTCCTTCAAGATGTGTTTTAAGTATTTTGCGTATTACCATTTATCATTGCACTTTAAGGTATAAATTATAGAATTTTAAATGTGCACAGCACAGGATTTTTATTCATTTTTTCACTGAAAACAATTACCTTTCAAGTGCTTCATTAAACCAAATGGGGAGTAGGGAAGCAGATTTAATGTAAACAAGAAGACAGCATTCTGAGATGTCGAACTAGGAGTGGAGAGTTATTTGTCTGTCCCCTTCTTCCAGAATGATTATGGTTTTTATGAGAAAGGTGGATACTGAAATCCATCTACAAAATCATAAGCATAGTAGAGGCAAATTGGTACAGGCACAAACAGCAGTAGACTTGGAAGAGTACTTTATGGTGTCACAGATTTATGTGGTTGATAGACACTTCTGGCAATCTGAATAGTGCATACAAAGGACTGAGTTTGCAAAGTCTTTGCTGTTCTTTATCTGGATCACTGACATGTTTTACCTCCTAATTGACTGTACCTCAATCCAATATGGCTGGCAGTGACAGAGAAGATGCTTTACTTCTGTTTGTGACATTCTCATAAGGATCTCTCTAAGTAAAAAAAACTAGAGGTACTGGTGTTAGTCTTATTGTATCAAATAGGAATATTGGGACCTACTCCCTTCACTTCTTACAAAAGTATACAATGTAATGGCTTCTGACCTGAGAAAATATATAAAAGTCACCATGTAACTTATTTTCACTATAACGTATTCTGCCATCTCCCAGTTTGATTCCTCTGATACTACCATTCCTTTTGATGAAAAGAGTACCTATTTCCTGAATGTTCTCTGAGGAGAGAAACAAGTCATTCACCTGGCCAGTAAGGCCTCCCAATGCAATTCTCTGCAGTAAAGGTAAGAAGGTAACCAAATACAGAAAAAAAAAAAACAACAGAGCTCAGCTCATATCTCACAAGACATATAATGGGAGCCTCTATCAAGCATGATGGGCAGATTCCATTTTTCATATCTGTAACTCATTGCAAAATGGTGCATTTGACTCACACAGTGAGCATGTTTCCAAGGCAGAGGTTTCACAGCACATCAGTTCCAGAAGGATATATGTCTGTGTGACAGTGTGTGGACATGCATGTTCAGGAATAATATATCAAGTCTAGAATGGCTCTTGCTTGATTTCACACATCCTAGTCTATGTTATAGCCTTCACCTTCATTGCTTACTCCTATTTCAGCATGAAGTATTGCAGGATTCTGACTTAAATTCATTACAAGTGAACATGATACAAGCAATGTAAAAAAGAATTACAGAGCATTTAGATTTGTAATAACAAGAAAACAAACTTAGCTGCAGTATATAGAAAAAGTTTTCGGAACAATGACATATCTGGCACATTATTAATATGTCACATATCTGACACTACATATCAGTATATATGTCAATTGGTGCACCTTTCAAGTGTGGCTGCTTTTTATTATATTTATTATATTAATTTACAACTATATTTTTAATGACGTGAAATCTCCATATGGAATGTTCAGAAATTTTGCAAAAGTCACATTAGCTGTGATCAGTTATGCATACAATTAACAACCTGAGAAGTGAATTGTTCAAGTTCTGTTTCTTACAAATGAATCCTTTTTATAAAACTTATTTTTGTCAGGATATTTTAAATTCCCCTTTGAAAAATCTTTAAAATCTTTCATTAAAAAAATATAAAAAGATATATATATATATTTCAAATTGTAATGACAGCTAGACAATTAATGTGAAAGTTTTAATAAACAAATATTTTTTAATATGACATGTAGGATGCCTGTCCCCTGAGGTTTCTTCAAAGATAATAGCAAATTTTTTCTACTAAGAAAACAAACTTCAGATTTTTGTACACTTTAGACACTTTAATGTCACTTTAACCAATTGACATTCAAAACATGAATACAGCAAAAATATGAGAATGTGGTAATTTAGTCTGTTTTATGCATCAAAACAAACTTATTACCCTTGGGTTACGTTGTTTAAAGCAAATTGAGAAATATAAACAAATATAAGCAAAAATGAAAAACTCTTTCATGGTAAACTAATTCAAACCATGTTATTGGGAACTTCTGCTCTACATTATTGATATGAAGGATGGGTGCTGTCCAATAGACAATATGATGAGGATTTTTCAGTAAAGTATTGGCATTGTTTGGAAGTGATGTATCATATATTTATGTTTCATGTGTTATATAAAAAGCAGTGGAACAAAACCACAAAAATCATGACACGACTGGAAGGAGTTAACACTGTTTCACTGATAGCTATACAGAACTTAACTTATATAAATGAACAAAATAAGCTTTTTAAAAATATCCCATTGTTTTAAAGACTGGAAAAAATCAGGTACTTACGCCCTACATATGACAATACTGTATAAATGAGATGGTGCATTTTATGGATTTAGAAAAATAAGTTCACAGACTAGTCCTACTTTATTACATATAGATTGGGATCTGGTAATTTAAGTCCACTAACTGAGCCTAATGACAACATTTTTTTATGTGCTATTGAACATGTCCTGATCACTATCTGGAAAGTCACAGGGAACACAACATGTGTATGAAGTTCAGAATATATTCTTTGTCCAAATAATGTTCCAGCTATCTATAATAGTCCTTCTTATTCCATACAGGAAAACTTAAGTAGCAACACATTTAAAATCACTACTCAAACTCAGCTAACCTTCCCAGTATCTGTGCTTTGTTTCTGGTGCTATGGTCACTTTCCAATGACCTTGTGGCCTAAGGCCAATGCTTCCATCGCCCCAAGAATACCTGAGAGAAATGAGCACATTGTACCCATCGCCTCAAGTTTTAATCTGGAGAAGTGTAGTGTGATGCTGGTGGTCTTTCATTGACCAAGGGTTACCTGCAAAACCCTGTATGAGGAAATACAGGGACATTTGGATAAACTTTTAACTGGATTGCCTATCCCACTTTCCATATGAATCCATCCATCTGGATAAAGTAAGGGGGCCCCCAGAACAAGAAAGTTGTGGAGCTGTTGGAGTGGGTTCAGAGGAGGGCCATGAAGATATTCAGAGGGCTGGAGCACCTCTTACATAAGGCTGAAGAAGCTGGATTTGCTTAGCCTGGAGATTTCCCTGGGGAGGTCTCCTTGCCTCCTTCTTGTACTTGAGGGAAGTTTATATGAAAGAGGGAGAAAGGGTTTTCTTTGTTTTGTTTTTTGTTTTTTGTTTGTTTTTGTTTTTTGCCTGGTCTGATAATGACAGGACAATTATGAATACTTTTTCAGTTTTCTCCCTTGTCCCACTGGGAAGGGGAGGAATGAGTGAATGATTGTTTGGTGCTTAGCCACCTGCTAGGTTAAACCACAATTTTAAATTTCACTGCATCTGCAATTTTTTTATTATTTATTTATTTATGTTCAGATCAGTATACCATGTATTTTTATCCATATCAAAAATATTAGTTTCACTTCCTGCTTCAAGCCACACTTCCATTGATTTATATGCATTTTGGCACTTATCACTTTTTTTGTTTGTGTGGTCTGTAATATTTTCAAGGTTTTGTGCACATTTTCATGCCAGATGAAGTCTTCCCAGGCAATACTGGCTATTTAATTTTTCATCTAGCTTCAAGATTTCTACTTCAGTTTCCAACTTTTCTTATGATTCAGAAGATTATAACACAAAGGACATCTGCCTGATGGATAAATGTATTGATTTTTTTGTTTGTTTGTTTCTCAGAGTGCAAATGGACTTTCATTTTTATATACTAATCTATTATACTGAATAAGCTGCAGTTCCTGAAGATTTAGTTGTTGCTTACAGTTTTGGTACACTTTTCCCTCTGTATTTATTGAATAGAAGTAACATTTCTGTTTTATTGTCCATTTTAACAGAGAATCATAAAATAATAGACAGAATCACCAATATTGGAAAAGACCTACAAGATTATCTATCCAACTGTTCACCTACCACCACTATTTCCCCACTGAACCATGTCCCTTTGTACAGCACCTAAACATTTCTTGAACACCTCCATGGACAACGTCTCAACCTCTCTTGAAAGCCCAGTACATTGTTTCAGAGAAAAAAATTTCCTACTCTCCAAATTGAACTCTGACAACTTCTAATTATCTAGAGGGGTGAACAATGGGTGTCACCACGGCATTTCTGCTTATGGTTGTAAAGAGAAGTAGAAGTGGGACAAGCAGTCTTTTTCAGGAAAGTAGCTTGAAGGAACTGACCACCACAAAAGGCAATAATGCTTGTGCATGGCAACGAAGGCATCACTCCCTGCTGGCTTATCTGTTGGGCTAGGAATGTCACACTAGAAAAGAAGAAAAAAAAAAAAAAAAAACGAAAAAAAAAAAAAAACCAAAAAAAAACCCACAGAAATGGGGAATAAAAGGCCCTCACTAAACTAGGGACTTTGGAGGCAAACTCCCAAAGACATCTTTGATGGAGAGTTCCCCTCAGGGAAAACCTCTTCAGAAGAACACCCAAGGCTGGCTTGCTGCAGAGCTTCCGGGCTTTATCCCATCCCCCATGGTGATCCAATGAGTTCCTGAGACCTACCACGTACTTCGCTGGACCCACGGTGGTGACTCTCTCTCTTTTGCTCTCTACAGAGACTCCTTGCTTATGTTTCCTATCTTTCATATTGCTCACCTTCCCTTCCACATCTCCCTAAACGTCTAGGACTTGTAATAAACAGGTTGGACCAATGTTTGAACCATTGTTTCTTAATCTCATGATGGATATACATATATCAAAGAACCTCCTTTTCCTCCTATAAATTGGAGCCAGACACGTCTTAGTCATCAGTTGTCCTTGCAGCAAACAACATGCTGAGGCAGCTGCACCCTCTGAACCTTTTGCTTTCGATCTGGATTGAGCTTCCTAAAGGTTGCAGATTGGTTTCTGCTAGTTTCTACTTTTTAACATGTAAATTCAGATATGGGTCTTTTACTACTTTTCTGTTTTTTTCTGTGCAGAATTTGACTCACACCACGGTCAGATCAGTAGCTGTGGAAGGCAGCAATTTTTCTTCTTGTCAATATAACAATCTGTATGCAACAATCATTTTCAACATCAAGGGCATCAGTAATTATAGTGTAATTATCTACACATCATTGTTTCCGGCAGCTCCCGTTGCCTGTTGAAAGGCTTCAAAACACTTTCCCATGTAACTCTTGCATAAATGACAGTTCAAATGTTGCCATTATTTTTATGTCCAGAGTAGTGCACCAATTTCTTACAATAAAATAAAATAAAGTAAGAAATAAAAAATAAGTGTGTTCTATTTTCAAGTCAACTTGAATGCAAAATAGTATGTTAGTCACTAAAATAGTTTCTTTCCTCTACAAATTATTTACTGTTGTTGAACAACCGGTCAACAAAATACAATACAAATAATGCTTTTAACACTAATGCAAGGGGGAAAAAAAACATAATGACTTTCTAGTTACCATTTTGTTTCTCCTATATTCTCATGCTCTCTATTTCAGTCAGTATTCAAGGTTCATGCATCATGTGGTCATTAAAATGTTGGTTGCGCTCTCACCAAAGCTATTTCTCTTTGAAATTTTTGTAGAAAACACTGATTTGGAGGAAGCATTTGTAATTATTCTCAGATACAAAGATTATCCAGAGGAAAATGTACTCCTCTGCTTCGATGGCAGCATAACTTCTTTCCCAAAGCAAATTCATGTTGTAGAGGAAATAAAATAAAATAAAAAAGTTTAAAACAGCAGGCAAAGTGCATTTTAAAAATACTGCAAAATTAGGGGGGAATCAGAATATGTATTATGTAGCGCATAATAGAGAACTGAGTTATGAGCTATTGTTAAGAGATCTATGTATTAAAAAGTGTTTACTTGATTGATGGAGATTGAAAAGATTTTTTTTTTTTTTTTTTTTTTTTTTTGTAGTTAAAAATCTTATTATTTTAGAGAATGGAAAGGGGATTAAGTAGGAATTAGTTTCCTAGTTCATATCATTTTATAGCTCTTAGCATCTTAATAACAGCCAATCACAGAAACAGCTTAAAATCTAAAATTAGCTAAATTGTCCTCAGAACAATATGATGCTTTAAATAGCAAAATAATAGCAGTATTAGAAATAATTAATGGTCTTACACATGCAGCAACAAGTAAAGCAGTTGGACAAGATAGGTTTTTGGATGAAATTTAAGTTACTACCTTCAAATTATTTCTACTTTTAAAATGATTTTTTGTATTTTGTTATCTAAAACAATACAATTTTACTAAAATTCAATGCAGTAAGAAAGACTGCACTGATAAACAGGTCAGCCAAATACCACTCTTGTCATTATGTACTTACTGTAAGGCTTCTAGTAAATTTCAAAAAAATATTCAATCATTTTAAATATTTATATTTCTAAATTTAATAATAGCAACAAAATATTCTTGCAATATTTTCTGTAATGAAAGCATGATAAATTGAAAATGAATTCAAAAATATTTATTAATTGTTCCACAAAATCAGAAAATCCAATGGTCACTTGAATTTTTATCTATTGCTGCACCAGAAAAGGTATCTTCTCACATGCAAGTAACCTCAGGATATAACTTCCTCCCTGGAAAGTGACCTGTTGCACCAGGGAACATGTAGGGAAATGGAGCCACATTCCATTTCATATGGCTTCTTAATGCTTACATTTCATAATCAGTGCGGAGAAAAAGGCAGAACTTCTTCTTTATATCCAATCTAAATCTATCCTCTTTTAGTTTAAAAGTATTGCCCTTTGCACAGTCATTACAGCCCTTGATAAAAAGTTCCTCCCAGTCTTTCCTGTGGGCACTTTTTAAATACTGGAAGGGTACTTTCTCTTTTCTAAACTAAATGACCCCAATTTTCTCATCCTTTTTTCATAGTAGAGATGCTCTAACCCTGTGATCACCCTCATGGCATTCCTCTGGACTGTCTTCAACAGCTTTATATCTTTGTGTCTATAGTGGGGGCCCCAGAGTAGAATGCAGCACTCCTGGTGGGGACTCGCATGAATAGAGAAGAGGGAGTCAGTCACCTCCCTTGACCTGCCAAACATGCTTCTTTTGATGCAGCCCAGGAAAGAATAGTTGGTCTTATTTCAGCAAGCACATGCTGACAGCTAATTTTGAGCTTTTCATCCACTAACATCCCCATGTCCTCTGTAAAGATTTGTTATATCCACGTTTTGCCCCTGCTGTATTCGAGCCAGGTGAAGGACCTTGCACTTGGGCTCATTGAATCACTTCTTGGTTGTATGGGCCCATCTCTCAATCCTATCAAGGTCCTTTTGGTTGACATCCCTTCCCTCCATCATGTAGACCATCCCAGCAGTTGTCATTGGCAAAGCTGCTAAAGGTAAACTCAATCCCACAATTCATGTCACCAAAAAAGATATTAAATAGTACTGGTCCCATTGTGATTCTTAAGTTAATAAAGGGACTTTTTTTTAATTTTTTTTTTTTTTTATTTTTCTCTAATACAAACCACAAAATGGGGCTCCCAAGTACTGCTTGATCTGTAGTCTTACTTGTTTTGTTCTGTGTTTGTTTGTTTTTTTTTTTCTTTGCCTAATTTTATATCCTTTTTCTATCAGAAAAATATCTCTTGAAGCAAAAAAGACCAAGTTAACAGGTCATCTTCTGTGAGCTGTCAAGGATTTTGCTACAGTAAAGGGAAAAGGAAAATATTATAGAATGGCAGTCATATGGCTACCAGGAGAACATAAGATAATTTTCTCTACTCTTTGGAGGACTAGAGAAATCACCCTTCTCATTTCCCCTACTAGGATTGCCTAGGATTGTAAGCTCATTTCCCTGAACTGGTATGAAAATTTTACAAAGAAGTGCAGCCTCTCCCATCCAAAATACGTTTAGTTTGTCTCTGAAGAGACTTCTGAGCCAGCATGCCTGAGTTATTGCTAGTATGCAAAGAATGCTGGCAGTGTGGCAGTTTGCTAGGGAATAACTCGGGGATTACCTTGGTTCAATTGACAGTTTAATGTAAATAAGCTGTCAACAGTGCTGGCAGAAAGAAGCATCTCTTGCAGAATTTGTGCATTTATTTTATTATTGCCTCTGAACACCTCTGTCTACAGATTTGCAGGAGCAGTCTAATTGATAAGAAGTTAGAAAGGGGTAAAAAAATCAACAGAGTAATGCTGTGCATGTGCACTTGTATGGATCTCCTGAGTATCAGAGAATATCTGAAGCTGTTCTATGCTTTTATAGTATCATAGCTCACCTATTTTTAAGCTGTCACTTTGAAAAAGTAGTGCCAAATTTTAACGGAACTTAGAAAAGGAATCCAAACCATAAATTTTCTTTCTTCTTCATTTGCAAACTGGGAAAAATAGATAAATAAATAAATAAATAAAATGAGAAATGTATTTGTATGATGCAAAAATATTCTGATATTTCCAGTAAGCAGTTTTACTGAGAGATACAAGGCAACAAAATAGCTACTTTACACACAGAGGTTTTAACAGCCTAAAGCAAAAACTGAACAATCTGTCAGTTCATCTAATTAACACTATTGATTCAGATTCAAGTAAAATTTCCTGAAGGAAGAGAAAGCATTCCATAGCAAGCTTGTGTTCACTGATCCTCACCTCTGGTGCCTCTTCTTGTTATTACTGAAGAGTCAAGTGAAGAGTCAAGATTGTTGAAAAGTACACCCTGTCTTAAAAACAAACAAACAAACAATATTCGATAACTATCTCAAAACATTTACCAAAAGCTATTCTCTAGGTTCCTGCATTGCTAAATTCATGCAATAAAATCTACATCAAACCATCTTTTTCCAGACAGAAGACTGAAGCTGCTGACATTATCATCCAAGAGTGTGAGAGATGATTAAGACCAGAAAAAACAAACAAACAGACAAACAAAAGGTAGGAAGGGATTTTTGTCTATAAATTGTAACAGTAGTTGTACTATCAATGAGACTGTTATACAAGAATTAGAAAATTTGAACTGTTAAAACAATACCTGGAAAAGCAATTTGTCCTTCTACATAGCATGTTTCCTTTCCTTGTCTAAAAAAACAAGACTTAAAGTAACACAACCAGAGTTATTTGAGCTGTTCAAGAAGTCAGTGTACCAAGGCCTAATATAGCAATAAAATGACACTGTCTGTCTTGTTCTCAGTATCCATCCTGGTGATAACCAACACTTTGCTGGCTCTTTTGGCTGCCACTGAACACTAAGCAGATGATTTCAGAAAACTGACAGCAATGACACCAAATCTGTTTCCAGAGCTTAGATTGCCAGTTGTGCATTTAGTATCACATAGACATGGTTTAGATTGTTTTTGTTATATGTTACCTTATATTCATCCGCTCTACATCTTATTTGTCTTGCTCAATTCTGTGAATTGCTTCTGCCATTTCTCACCATTATCTGGCATTTCACTTACTGGAGGAGTTGATCATTAGCAGTCACGGTAATTACATCATATACTGACTTTTCCATGATTTTTAAAAGAATATTGAACAAACCAGAGCCAAAAATGTTGACTCATCCGTATTATGAAATTTGATCATTAAGGTTTCTTATTTTAGGCAATTTTCTCTCTATGAAAAAGTAATATATTACCTACAAAGAAAGCAGATTTTCTCTGACCCACGTTATCTGAGTTTTCTGGAAATTTATCAAGTGTTTTTGACAGCTTAGAATTTCTATTACAAAATCCAAACTGTCCCTTCCCACCAGACTTTTCCCACAGCTTTACTGATCAGTAGAATGTCCCAGTATGCTATAGAGACCCCTTGTCTAGAAGTGAGTTACACAGATTGCAAAATGGTTGTATGCAATACAGATGGAGTCATACAGAAGTTCCCCTGATCCACTTTTGAGTTCTTCTAGAGTGCATAGTGCAAGAATTAATACCATACAGTCCTTGTTGCAATATGACTTGCTTCTGAGGTTAACAGTAATTATGAAAAGCAGATTTTTTTATTTTTTTAAATTGCGGAAACTGTGATTTCATAGTCTTAGTAGATTGTTCAATAACATTATAGATGTTAAAATAACAGTCAAAATTGGGATCAGTATGACTTTGATTATTCTTTTTAAAATGTGGGAATCTATAGCAGCTTTGTCATATTTTTATCCTACAGTGCATAGTTGATGCACCAAAAATGTTTAATTGCATAAAAGAAGTATGTACAGATATTTCAGGTGTTTTTTGTTTTTTTTTTTTTTGTTGTTTTTTTTTTTTTTTTTTAATTATTATTTCTGTACTATTTATCTTGAACAAATACAAAGTGCAGTGTTCTGAAAGAAAAACTGTTGGCACTGAAAATCAGCTAGTTTTTTAAGATACTGTTTTACACATGAGCATACAGATTTGGAAAAAGCAAACATATAATGTAAGTATATGATTTTTGTAAAATTTTCACTTTCAGTGTTGGAAGAAATAGCTAGAAATAAGACATAATATTAGTATGAGATTATTCTGATTTCTGCACAGTTCAACGGATAGATTCATTGCAATATAGTGTCATTCTGCTATTTTACTGCTGTTTCTTCTCTTTTTCACTCCAAGAATATCCTGAATATCTTTTCATCAGCTTTGGGCATTCTGTCTGTTTCTGGAGGATTCAAAAAGCCTTCAAACTCAAACATTCATCAGAATAATATTAGACAATTTCTACAGAAAAAATATGATTTGAATGCTGCATCAATCATCAAAGTAGTTGAATGGCAGGCATAGATCAATGTGGAAGTGAACATGACTCATTTTAATAACTGTAACCGTAGAGACAGGAGCATGATTTTAATAGCACAAAGGTAAGGATTTCAAATTGTGGAACAAAAACAGTGCATCTGTGACTAGTAATGCAGAAAAACAGGGCTTTTACATTGTACAGGTTAAGAATCAGCAAACACACAAGAAAAGCAGACACCTGATGAAAGGTCACATCTTTTATTTAGGAGGCAGAAGAATAAACTGTGATCGTGACTAGAAGTGAACTCTCATTCTCCCTACAGAATGTACAGAGTTTATGTGGTTTAATATGTTCCATTCTCTGCCCTGTTACTCCCAAAGGAAACTTAAGTATCAAATGCAGTTGGAACTGGTTAATGAGGCTTCAAAGCTCATAACTGCCAATGATTCTCTAGTTTAGATTTTCTAGTTTATTATTTTTTCAGCTACTAAAATAAAGTCAAGGCATATTTTATGTTCTGCCTATTTCATAGATTATCAAAGGACTAACAATGGATTTTACATTAAAAAGAGGGAAAACCAGAAATATTTGGTCAGGGAAAAGATTTATAGATAACTGACCTACTTCTTGCCCCACTGAAAATGGAAGGGGAACACAAACCCCACGTGATAATGAAATACTTGTCATGATACCATCTTTAAATTCAGTTTTAAATGAAAATAATAATTGGACCATCACTCCCTTCTGTTTTATCTATGGTGTACCTAACTAGTTAGGTTACCAACACTTTACAGCATGCAGGGAAATTGAATGAGCATTAACAATAAGGTAGAAGAGAGAGAATTTATGCAAAGTCAGTTACTCTGTGAATATTCTTTTGACCTCTTTACTGCTATAGAAAATAGTAGAAACAGGTCTTGGAAATACATCCTCAATTAGGTTAATGGAGTTATGTGGAAAAAAAAATATATTTTAGCACATTGTGCCCCAGTTTCAGTCTGATTCAGTACTGACCAAGAGAGGTTAATAATGTACTTTTTTGTCCTAAATGGTATTTTCTTCTCATTAGCATTTCTGAACTACTGGTAGGAAAATATAACAGGTTTGGATGCTTGTATGTTATTTGGTAGTGGGTGTCAAATGAAAAAATTCAGTGTTTTCATTGTACCAGCAGTATACAGAAAGGCAAAGATTAACTGGAACTCTCTTCTAGAATGCGAGAAAAACACTTGTTTTTTAGGAGTGGCCTGTATTTAGGTTGTGAATTTAGTAGCTTCTTTTAAAGCAAAGTCCGCTTTTCTATTTTTGTTTAGTACGCTAAAGAATAGTAAAAGCATACCTGAGAGATGTCATCAGAAGAAGCAGTTTGTGCACCCTCATTCAAAGTTTTACATAAATCAGATTTTGATTGATTGTCTATGCTTCTTCAGCTCTGGCAAAATGTTTTCCCAGTGTTAGATAAGAGCTTTGAAAAAGTACCTCACCATAAGCATCTGTGTAGGGGAATGCACACTTTTATATCTTCATTGGCTTTGCTTTTTCTGTCCCTCCCCAGAAAGTGATTTTCCCATCATAAGTTGTATTCTGATATTTTTGATTCCTAAATTGAGCAAATCAAATCAAGCTGTTAACTGCTTATTCAGATTTCTGTATAATTTATCTTGAAATGCTTATGCATTTTTCTGATTGCATGTGTGTGATCTCAATGGGAATCTCAGTGGGTGAGAATTTTTCAGCTTCAGTTCCTACCTAAATATTCTTTCTGATACAAGCATAACTAGGAGCTATTAAATGCATGCTATCCCCAGTTTGGTTTTAGAGTCTGAACAGCTATTTGAATTGGAAGCTTTTATATTCAGTCTTGTTTCTGTTTGTATTTTTTGTCTCAAATTCTTGCAAGGGCCTTCATGATAAAGGATATGCATGTTCATTTACTGCAGGTACCTACTTAGTAAAATGGAGATGAAGATAATAAAACAACATATTATTCTATTCTGCTAACATGTTCTGAAGATCATTAGTCATATCAAGCTTTACTGAAATGCTTAAAATTGCTCAGCAATAACAAACAGATGTTAATTGGAAAATGTTCTACCATAAAATGGATTTCTTTCTTACATAATAAGAAATTTCTTCCTAAATCTTTCTCCTTACAAAAACAGAACATCTTGCCTCAGAAAAATTTGTGCCCTAGACACAGAAGTGTTGACACTCAAAGATTTTCCACAGAGATGCACCTAATCAATTTCAGCAGGATAAGCATGATGTTGACCACTTCAAGAAGGAAATGCTTTGGAACCTAATTTCTGCTGACTTTATCTTGTAAATCTTTCTCAGGAAAATTTCTTACAGGGATTAAAGAGTTTTAAAAGCTGAAGAGCATTGACTGGCTGATTTATTGGCTTCTTAAACCTCAAGGAAATTTCCTAGCACTCTGCTAGGGGGAAGAAAAAAAAAAAAAAAAAAAAAAAAAAGAGTGTTCAGAGGAAGGATAACAAAAACAAAGCAAGGAGATACGCATAATGAAGTGAAGCAATTGTTTTTAACCAATTGAAATTGAAACAATGCCGCATTTCCTTACCAAATCTACATTTCTTGCTTTTCTGTTTGTGATATTTGCTTTTATTTTTTGATCTTACCATAAGTTTCTTAGCATAACTACGAACTGAAGTGATATTTTTAGTAATATTGTAAAGACATTGTGTTCATCAGCAGTTATACTTTGAATTTTAGTTTCCGTTGCTCTGTAATTGAGACAGGATTATGATATTGGCTTTTTGATGGAATAGGTAGAAAAATAATTTAGGTACTTCTTGAGCGCAAATAATAGTTTGCATTCATTGAAAAGTGACCCTTTACAATTGGCTGGAAGGCCAGCTATATCCTGGAATGCATCAAAGGAGGAGTGGCCAGCAGGGAGAGGGAGGGGATTGTCCCCCTGTGCTCTGCCCTTGCAAGGCCCTATTTGGAGTGCTGGAGGTCTGGGTCCTTCAATACAGGGAAGATGTAGAGTTTTTGGAGAGGGTCTAAAGGAGGGCCATGAAGATGATCCAAGGGCTGGAGAACCTCTCCTATGAAGAAAGGGAGGGAGTTGGGCTTCTTCAGCTTGGAGAAGAGAGGACTTTGAGGAAATCTAAATGCAGCCTTCTAGTTCTTCAAAAAAAAACCAAAAAGCTTATAAGCAGTATGGGGACTGAATTTGTACATGATCTGATACTGATAGGACAAAGGGGAATGGTTTTAAACCAGTTTAGGATAGATGTTAGGAGGAAGTTTGTTTTTTTTGTTTGTTTATTTTTGTTTTTGTTTTTTCTCAGAAGGTAGTGAGGCACAGGCACAGGCTGCCCAGAGAAACTGTGGGTGCCCCATTCTTAAGACCAGGTTGGATGGGACTTGGGCAACCTGAGCTGGTGGGGGGCAACCCTGCCCATGGCAGTGGGTTTGGGGCTGGTCAGGCATTGAGGTTCCTTCCAACACAAACCATTCTGTAATTCTGGAAATATTGCATGTTCAGATTTGAGAATAAGATTGTATGACTTTGCAGAGAAAACTGCAAATGTGCATCCATGCAGGTTCAATTCTGCTAAACAAATATGAAACATGGAGAGTAATGTAAACACAAAATGCGACATAAATTACCTATGTGTCCAGTCACATCTTATTTCTTTTTAAGTGGCAGTAAGGACAAGATCTCTTTTCCTTTCTGGGGGAAAATGTGTGGATTCTGCTTTTCCAAGCATCTATAATGGTATTTTTCTCCAGTTAGAATGATGTGTTAGCAGGAGGTTCTTTCTTACCCAGTACCAATGCACTGCACAGAGAGATGAATATTTTTGTGTTAATGAAATCTTATATCACATAATCAAGTGTAATACAGTATTACAAATCTGAAGTAACATTCTATATATTAAATGTGTGAAATCAATAGTAGTGAAGGTCTGATGAGGGTTTTCTGCTTTTAATTTTGTAATGAATATTTATCAGATGTTATCTCAAAGAATACTGTGATACTTTTGCTTTGTAATGAAGGATATGTTACTGTATTTCCTCTGACACTGTGCACAAAGTAACTTGCTAATTATTTTCTGGCTTTTTAAAACTACAATAAAGATCTTGAAAGAGAAGATGATTTGCAAGTATCCTCATAATGAAATAAATTTACAGGAAAGAACAAGATTCAGCTAATGGTATTGTATGATTCTGAAAACAAATGTCCTGGACCTTCTCTGAGTCGCAGTACAAAATCATAGCACTTATTCCTAAAGAGAGAGGTAATGTGTGGCTGTGCACTGCTCAGCAGCTTCTGTAATGGGTCAAAGGACACATGACCGAAGCTTTGGTTGGATGCCAACTAGTCCATGATAGCCACCGGAGTTATGTGAGTGATCACCTCTTCCTACAGAATGTTGTGTTTTAGTATTACTTGAGAACTTTATGTCAAAATGTTCACGTGGCACTGCAAGTAAAATCTTAGTGGTTTAGGGGATGTAGTAAAAATGTTTCTTTCATTTATATTTTATAGGGAAATAAATCTTCCATTAATTATATACAAGTTCAGATATAGACAGGAGCATAGCAGACAGGGCTTAGGAAAAAAAATTGAGCAGTAGTTGTGTATTCATCGGTTTGTATGTCTACATGCATGTATTCACATAGAAGTAATGCTCGGAAGATCTGCATACAGGGAGCAGATTTCATTGTTGTTGTTGTTTTGTTTTTTTTCTCATTTACAGAGAAAGTGGCAGGGCTTCCACCACCTCTCAGGACAACACGTTCCACTGACCAGCTTTATTTTAAAAAACTTCTTCCTTATATTCAATCTAAATCTCTCCTCTTTTGATTTAAAGCCATTTTCCCTTGTCCTATCACAACAGACCCCACTAAAGAGTCCGTTCCCTTCTTTCTTATAGCCCCTCGTTAGACACTGAAAAGAAAAATTAAGAAAATATACTTGTATCTAATGTTAGCAAACCTTAGTCACTTTTTTATTATTACTGTAGGAAATCATAATATGACACATTAGAATTTATGAATATTAAATTTTTTAAAGGCTTATGTTTTGTAAAAAGTTTTAACATATTCTTTCCAAATATAATTTTGCATGTTAAATATTGTGTTGTTGAGATTTCAGATGTTTGAGTAAAATTGCATACTTTTCTAGTTTTTAAACCAAAATGCCTTACAAATTCTTGTTATGAAGTATGAGAATGTTTAAAATTATGAGAATAGGAGGCTTATCTATGTGTTTTCATTGTTAAGTCTTACAAAAGAGTGCTGCTTGGTCCTCAGGAAACTCAGGATATATTAACTGACTGACAGTCAACAACTAAAAATCTAATGAATCAATGCAACCTGAAAAATATTCTCTCCTAACTGAGTAACAATTAACATGAAATCCATGTCAATTACTAATAATTTGGATATAAAAAAGTTAACTCTTTTCAACTTTTATTACTTTTAGTAATAAATTCTCCTGATAGGCATTAAGTAGTAATAACTATGTATGTCCTCATTCTGTCATAACATTACAAAACCAAACTGTGTTTTACTATCTGATTCAAAGTATTTCTTCAGAGTCTTTATTCTCTGATGAAGGGCTATGTTCTTACATTTTATTCGTATTGATTATTATCTGTTACCAAAATGTTATTTCAAATGAAACAGCTTTTTGAATAAATTACTGTGTAGCCTAAGAAATATATTACTGTCTTACTGAGAATAAAATGTGTTGGAATTCTAGGGAGGGGAGTGGAAAGCAGGGGAAGGCGGGGGCTGGGAGAAGAGGAGAGGAGAGGAGAGGAGAGGAGAGGAGAGGAGAGGAGAGGAGAGGAGAGGAGAGGAGAGGAGAGGAGAGGAGAGGAGAGGAGAGGAGAGGAGAGGAGAGGAGAGGAGAGGAGAGGAGAGGAGAGGAGAGGAGAGGAGAGGAGAGGAGAGGAGAGGAGAGGAGAGGAGAGGAGAGGAGAGGAGAGGAGAGGAGAGGAGAGGAGAGGAGAGGAGAGGAGAGGAGAGGAGAGGAGAGGAGAGGAGAGGAGAGGAGAGGGGAAGGGGAATCAAACAGAAACATAAGTGGACTCCAGAACTGCTGTATGTCTGCTGACAGCTGACAGCAAATATCTGCAGATTAGTCTAGGAATGCTGTATTCTGCAGAATTTTGTCTGCTCAGAAAACGGCTAACTAGCACGAATAATGCTTCTAAGTCTAGTTAGACAGGTGGCTTGTAGTAATTAGATAAATCTTGACACTAGTTAGATACTAAAAGCTATTTCTTATTTCTTGCTCCCTTTTTAAAATTTAAATCCTATCAAAAATAATTATAAGACTATAAAATTAATAGTGCATTAATGCGTTTTCCTAATTTTGAATGTTTTCCTTATCATCAGGAATCCTGCAAAAATTGTGTTCTCAGAAGAATTAAAGGTAAAGATGAACAGAAGACAGAAGATAAAATTTTATAAGTAAAAAAGTGTTAAATTGAAGGCAGAATACTGATAGAATAATAAGAAGGGAAGATTAGGCATAGATTTGGTTATGCAGGATATAAAGGCAAGTGAAATTACTGGAACCATTCTAAATGGCATTCAAATGAGAGATTTTAATCAGCAGAATTGGAGGTGGGAGGGATGAGGTGGAGGTGGGGGGACGGGGACATGTTTTAGAGTGGTTAGATTGGATATAAAACTATCTAGTCAAAGCAGAATGGAAGGTAGTGTGGGATGCAGATTTGCCTGAGATGCTAACATGTTTCCATGTGGCAGACCACATCAACAGCTATGTACGCTTACTTTACAATCAGATATACTTCAGTGGAGAACATCTATTAGCCTTTATAGATGTATTATTAATCAAGCATTTGTATTTCTTGAGTCTGGAATCTGTACTTTATTTGAGCACATTGCTTTTAATGAATGAATGAAGGGCTGTATGAAATGTTTGTTCACTTTCCTCTAAGTGGAAAGAACGAATGTTCAGAAAGACTTGTTCTCCTAACACCACTCAGATCACTTCAACAAATTGGAAACAATTACTTAAAAATTTGAGAAATTCTCTTCCAAAATAGAATACAGTTAGGCATAAGTAAGATTAGTTGTATCCCCAGATTAACTATTACCTCTAGTCTTGTGTCATCAAACTGAATCCAAGAACAGCCATTCAGGTTCAGATTACAATTGCATCTTGCCTACTGTTTTTTCTCCATCTATGGGCATCAGCAGATGGAAAAGGCTGGAAACAAACTAAGTGTCTGAATTCATGGATTGTAACTATGACATGTTTTAGCAAGAAGTTGTTCAAGGCTGCTGCTACCTATTCTGTGAAAAACCTTCCTTTTTCTTGTTTAGAAACTCCTACTAGCTTATTTTCTTGGTTCTTGTAATAGGAGAGACAGTGAACCATGAATTATCTTGTTTTCTCGTGTTATTATAGAATTTGATTATACCTACCTAAGTCTTTTCTTTCCAAGCTAAGAGGTCTTATATACTTTTTTTTAATTATTATTATTTTTAATATATATTACAGATCTCATATATCTTGTATGAAACAGATATCTGTGAAAGAGAAAACTGGTTTTTGTTGTTTTGTTTTTTTTTTTGTCTCAAAGCTTGATTCATGAGGCCTTTCTGATGATAAGACTGACTGACAACTGCTAATTATCTAGAAGGGTGAATGGTGGGTGTCAGTGTGCCACGGTACTTCTGCTTATGATAAGATAAGCAGAAGCAGGACAAGCAGTCTTTTTCAGGGTTGCTGCTTGAAGGAGCGGACCACTGCATAAGGCAATAACACTTGTGAATCGCAACAAGGGCACCACTTCCTGCTGGTTTATCTGTTGGGCCAGGTATGTCACACTAAACTGAAAGAAAACAAAAACAAAAACAAAACAAAACAAACAAACAAAAAAACAAAACAAAACAAAACAATAACAACAACAAAAAAAAAAAAAAAAAAAAAAAAAAAACACCACAGAAATGAGGGATAAAAGGACCTGCGAAACTAGGGACTTTGGAGACAAACTCCCAAAGACGCCTTTGATGGAGAATTCCCTGAGGGGAAAACCTTTTCAGAAGAACCCCTGAGGCCCTCTTGCTGCAGAGCTTCATGGCTTTCTCCCATCTCCTGCAGTGATCAGACAAATTCCTGAGATCAACGGACCTACTACATACCTCGCTGGACCCACGGTGGTGACTATCTCTTTTGCTGTCTACAGAGACTCCTTGCTTATATTTCCTATCTTTCCTATCACCCACCTTCCCTTCCCCATCTCCCTAAATGGCTAGGACTTGTAATAAACAGGTCGGGCCAACATTTGAACCGTTGTTTCTTAATCTCACGCCAGGTATTCATATATCAAAGAACCTTGCCTCCCTCCTATAAATTGGAGCAAGTCACTACCAAGAAATGTAAAAGCTCTCTGTTGACATTAATGTAACTTTAAAAACATATGCCCATGTGAACTGATTCCAATGCGAAGCCAGAGCTTCAGTTTTATACTTAGGGAGTATCAACTCATTTTTTTACTAACACTGATGAAAGGTGCGGAGATCAGAAAATGTTAGATGTGAACACTGAAGAGGTAAAACTCATTGTAAAATTCACATTTATTTTATTGGATTCAAGATTCCTCCTTGCTTTTCAGAAGGAAGCAAATTCTATTGGTTGATGCCTTTGATATTCCAAAGATTTGCAAAGATTTCAGTTCTTCCAAGCTATTAAATTTTGGTCTGGATCTAGAAATAGAGTATTAGTATTTACTAATGTCAGTTTTGTACTTATTTTCAAAGTGGTGATATGAAGAAAGGCTGTAATTTCAGCAGTAAGCAAAGATGAAAGACAGAAAAGACAGCTCAAATAGCCCAATTGATATAACTCTAGCAAAATTTTAATTTTTCAGTTTCAGGAGAAACATAATTTACTAAATATAATAGCAGAATGCAAATTAACATGGTATAACACAATGTGATTGGAACTGAAACTAAGAAATCTAATAAAATGAGAAAGAGAGTGTCCAAAACCAAAGGCCTAGCTTTAATGCTGAAGGCATGATGGCTAGGGAGCACACACTGATGAGATGAGCAATAAAAGAAGGGGACAACATCATGACTCACAAACAGTTTTATCTTTCCTTCTGAATAGAAAATGGAAACAGAACAGTGAAAATCATCTGGGACATTCAGCTCTTCTCTTCTGAGAAAGATATACCTGGAACTATCAACAGTCCACAGAACCAGAGCATTAACAACTGCATTTGATTACTAGTATTAGACTTCAATCTTCAGGATGACAACCATAGCAAAGTATATTATTGATTAATCTGTCTTTGAAAAGAGCTGTCCTTGTAGCATTCTTCCATTTTCAAACAAGACTTATTGTCTTGTTGAGATAAAATTTCAAACAAACAAACAGAAAACCAACAAACCAACAAACCAGTATCTTACACTTGGCCCTGTTGAACCTCATTAAGTTTATGTGTGTCCATCTTTCAAACTTGTTCGGGTCCCTTTGGATGGTAACCCTCCTGTCATACCAACTGCATGACTTGCTGTTATCACTAAACTTCTGAGGGTGCACTTGACCCCATTGTCTATGCCACTGATAAAGGTATTGACAGTTGTTCTAAGCCAGACTCCTGGGGGATACCACATCTCACAGGCCTCCATGTAGACATGAAGTCATTGACCACAATCCTCTGGCTGTGACCATCCAGACAATTCTTTATCTACCAAGTAGACAACCCTTCATATCTCCGCAGCGTAGAGATAAGGATGTGATGCGGAAGCATGTTAAAGGCCTCTCAGAAGTCCAGCTAGATGATATCATTTGCCCTTCCTTTGTCTGTTGATGCCATCACTCCATCATAGTTGGTTACAAAATTCGAGGGGCACAATCTCCCCTTGGTGAAGCCATGCTGTCTGTCTCAATTTACTTTGTCCTCTCACGTGTGCCTTAGTCTGTCTGCCCAGAGTATATGTTTCATGCTATTCCCAAGCACAGAGGTGAAACTCATTGGTCCATTGTTCCCTGGATCTTTCTTTCTTGTTTTCTTAAAATTGAATTTGTTGTTTCCTTTTATACATATATTTCCAACACTTCCTGATTGCGAGGTTACATATGTGATTCCATATATACAGGGTATACAGTATTGCTGTAGGCTAGTTCTGGCCTGTTCTTTACCCTTTTTTAATGATAGCCAAGATTCCCAGTGTCTAGGAGAGTGCAAAGTTATGTCTGTCATTCTCATGCTCATAAGACATAAATGTTACATATCAGCTCCTGAACAAAGCATTTTTAGAAAATATTGAATGCTAACATACACTCACACACACACAAAAGCCCCCTCCTCTCCAAAAAAACAAACACTAACAACAACAAAAGAGTATGTAGAACTTAGTTCCTATTTGATGTACAACACTACAGTAAGAATTTCGTGCTGTAAAATACTGTAACGTACCATAGAGTAATTCTCCCTGATATTCAGAGGTCTGAATCCTTCAGGGATCTGAAAGCAGATCTCTTTTTGTTTGTTTGTAACAATCAGAATTTCTTTTAAGACATAGCAAAGTTCAGTCCTATTCAATAACTGTGTGTCACTTTCCAGGAATCTGATAAATCTCAGTAAATCTATCTTTCTCTTGGGAGAAGTCTGTAGTCACTGGAGTAAACACTAAACAGCTGTTGGTAAAATTTGTTTCTCTTATTGTAACTGTTTTACATGTTCATATCTACAGATTCCCTGAATTAGAATTCACTGGGATGAGTATTCACTGGGATTCACAAGCAGATAACAACAGTCAAATATGACTCTCTCAGATAGAGAAAGAGGAAGGGTAGTTTCTTGTGTAGGTCCAAAAGATAATTGTGTGTTTTGTCCAGGGAATATTTCCTATAAGACTATTATAAAATATGCAAATATGCCCTGGAGGAGCAAGAACCTCTTTTTTTTCTTTCAAGGCTAAGCTGTTACAATTTGGTCCATTTTGCTTTTAAGCATTCCAGATAATGAACATGATAATTTAAATACACATATGAGGGATATTTTAGTTAAAATCTACACAATATTTAAACTCTTTAATATTTCAAGCTTAAAAAGCCTTTCACTGCTGTGAAAATAGAAGTATTTTTCAGCTTCTTGTGTGAAACTGGAAAAACATGAAGAGGACATATTCTTACTACAAAGATATCACACCACTTAGCTGCAGTCCAAAGAGATCTCATACAACATTTGTAAAATCAGCAAAGAGGTGAACATATGTTCCATATAATTTGAAAAAGATCTGGTGCTGATTTTCCAAATTAAGCCTACAATACTTTCTGAATGAACTGTAAAGTTTATTATTCTTTCTATGACAATTACAAAAGGAACTGTTTTGAGAAACCACAGTCACTGTTTTAGCAATGAACAATGTGTATATTAACACAGAGAGATCTTTAAAGATATACAAAATATAGCTATGAACTTTAAAAGGTACTACCTTAAGGGCAGAGGGAAAGGAAACATATAGAAAGTAAGGTCATACTGCCTTTCAGATGGCAGCATAGAAATAGGCAAAGATTACAAACGATCTGCTGTTTCTCCTCAGATATCTGTGTAGGAAATGTGTTACTACAAAAATCATTTAAGAGAAAAAAGTAACAATATTTGCAGCATCAAAACACAAAGAAGTGGCAGTAAAAATGAAATTAAAAGTCATGTAGAATGGCATTTGTCTGAAAGAAGTGAAATGTGGTAAAACTCAAAAGTTACAAAATATAGGGATAAATCTATTTTCCAGTTGCTAAGGACCCAAGTATTATCAGCTGGAATGAAAATGTGTCAAACAAAGCTTTTTCTGTAGATGTTTACTTTTCTTACTGGTAGAAAAATAGAGATGAAAACTTACTCTGCAAGGGAGTTAAAACCAAGTCAGCAAGTTGCAGTTCCATCTACTGCATGTAAAAACTTCACAAATCCAAGTCAGTTGCAGAGGTATTTTATAAGTGTCTACTCTGATCTCTGTAGTATAGCTAGCCTGATGTTATCATCTTTGCCATCTACACTTCAGTGTGCACATCAAAAAATTATCAATTCTAATGTCTGCTTCATCTCACCTGTTTAACTGTACCCAATTGTAACTTGTGAAGTACAGCAGGTGCTGAACTTTAATATATTGTTTATTGCTTTCTCTGTTTGATCAGAAGATGAAAGTTGCCAACTTTCATGGATTTTGAAGTGTGTTTTGGTTTGGAGCGGTGGAATAAAAAGCACAATACACTGATTTTTAGAATTTTACTGGATATGCAACAGCCTCTATTCTTAGTTTAAATAGTCACTAAACTTGTAGACTGACATACTTTAAAATTTGTCCTAAAACTGTAGTTTTATAATCAGTTCTTGTCCTATCTAAATAAAAACATTTAAGGGAAAATACTATAATAAGAGTCTCTTTGATAACTGAAGGCTCAAGTCAAATATGTATCACCAGTCTTTTAAGGACATATTTTTTAAAAAGGTTCATAAGAACATTTTCCTTGCTTTCACAATTTTCTTTTTCACTTCTCAAAGAGTCAGTGAGGACACAGAGAAGGAAAGTGCTACACAGTTTCTGATATTACTACAGCTCAGTCTACTTTTTTTCTTGACTCCAATATTGACATATGAAAAGCACAGCAACTCAGTAACTCAAATTTATTTTTAAAAACAGTGAGGACTAATACACAGCCTCCCCCAAAAGTTGCTTTGAATCTCTTTGATAATTTGGTGCAGCTGCGAGGTTAACTCTCACTGTGAGACTTTCTTATACAATAACTTATTTCTTAATTGCCTTAGAAGTGCAAAGATGTGATGTCTTGCATATGGTGCTTACCAAAAATTGAAAAGGTAAGCATAAACTGAAACACTAGGCTGACCATTATCAATTTATTAATTATTAATTATTTATTAATTATTTAACCACCAGGCAAGGAAGCTTAAAGTAGAACCTTTAATCTTACTCCATGATCTGAAACTTCAGGAGTAGAATATTAAAAAACAAAATAAAGCAAAACAAACAAACAAACAAAACAAAACAAAACAAACAAAATAAAAGCAAAGCAGAACAGCACTGATCATTGCTGAGGTATGGGTTTACTAATTTATTAAGGGGATCAGTACATCACTCTTGGAGCAGTACAGCCTTCTTGAAAGCAATTTCTTTCTCTTGCTTACAGACATTAATGACCTTCCTCCACAACAGGTAGCAAGAATTCAGTTAATGTATATTAATACACAACTAGAACTGCACAATAGGAATCTCTCCCCAGTGTACTTGAATCTGAGATTTCTTTCAAACAATAAGCAATGTTAACTTCCATTTATTTATTTATTTGCAGAGAGAGAGATGGGTGGAGGCGTCATAGAAAGGGAAGAATACATAAGAGTTCAATAAAGCTATGGCTTCTATGGTAAAAAACAATAACAACAACCAACAACCAAGAAATTGTTTCCAAACTTTATTAATTTAAAAATACTTGTAATAGAAAAATATTTTTAAACTTTTCTCAAATAATTTTATTTTATTTTATTTTATTTTATGGAATAATCCCTGAATATAGGATCCATCTTATCAGGCAAAGTGAAGTATGTCATTCTTCTCAATTTTTTTTTTATTTTTTATTTTTACCAAATTATTGAAGATTTTAATTAAAATATTTTTAATAAAGTATTTTGATTTAAGTTTATCCATGGACCCAGAAAAGCTAGGAAAAAACACATAATAATATCCATTACTACAGAGCCTTCAGTGAAGTAGAAACCATTTCTGAGGCATTTGTTGAGAATAAAAACAAACCAAATTTATTTAATAAGGCATTTCTTGACTTGTTCCATTTGTTTGAAAGAAAAATCTTTCTAAAATAGTTCGATTTTTAGGTGACACCGTTTGAAAATACTTTATCCCCTAAAAGTTGGGCTTATTTTAATTTTATACAATCTGCCTAGAAACTTAGTTAATGATATATTAGTTGCATTTGCAAATCTTATCTGTCTCTCTAGACAGATCTTTCATTCCAGTACACTAATGAGAAAAAGAAAAGGCATGTAATTATTAGATTTAGGATGTTATCCAAGAAGAGAAATACTACCAAACCAACACAGTTTCACAAATGTGATCTCACACGTTTCTTCTTCAAAACAAGAGGAAATAAACTCCCACCTTCAACTCTTGTGTTCTTGGAGAAAGGAAAACTTCCCCAATTGTAACGTGCAGCACAAGATTTGATATAAATGCAAATTCTGTTACAGTACACAGATAAAGGTTTTCTTTTCTGGTTTGAGTGGCTCAAAATTAACAAGACATGTATTCTCACTAATTCTAGTGTCAGTTTGGTACCTTAATACAGGATACTTGCTGCAGCTGAACAGGTATGGTACAGTTCAGCGGTTTGTTTATTTGTTGTGAACATCAGCTACAGCACTTATTTCCAGGTTTGTGTTCTTGACAAAGTTGAACAAGAAGATAACATTTGTTGGAGCTGTGGGTGCCAGTGGGAAATCAAATAAAAGTTAATAAGTGATGCACACTGCTGAAAAAATATGATTACACTTTGAAGTTTTGTTGTTGTTCCTGCTGGTGCAATCAAATCTCAACCTAAAGGCAGTAAAAGCTACAAAGGCCACCTCTTTGGGAATGTGAACTTAGTGCCTGCTAGATAGATGCTATCTATGTGCAAGACAGTACTGAAATATTTCTGATAATAAAAATTGTATTTAACTAGAACAAAATATATAAGAAAGCTTATGCTACTGCAGCAGGATTTAATCAACAGTGATGTAGCATAATGGTATAAAACGCATGTATGGACTATATAGGCATTAGTAGAGAATATATATATATCTTACCTATTACAAATCTATAATAAATGCTTGTTTTTAATTTGTTGTTAGTCTTAATTCTGTCTTTGTTTAGCTGTTTCTAACCTTCTGCTCTGAAAATATTTCTTCACGTATCTAAATATTCAATAGCTGCTCCAAAAGTAATGCCTCCTATGTTGTTATGTTGGCTCATGATATCAGAAGCAGATGTTGGTGGCATGGAAGTAGAGGCTGAATTTTCCACCAGCGTTCTGTCACATTTTGTTGTTATCTAACTGTTTTGTTCCAATTAATACAAAGGAAAGGAAGTTCTTTGATATAAGTCTACCCACTGTGAGATTAAGAAACAACACTTCAAATGTTGGTCTGACCTGTTTATTACAAATCTTAATCAGGGAGACAGGGAAAGGGGACACTGGTGACTATTACAAATTAGGTTGATGGGGAAGGGAAAGTGGGTGATAGAAAAGATAGAAAAGAAGCAAGAATCATGTAAAGCAGGGACAGTTAGCACCAGGATTCAGCAGTGTCGATGATCCAGTGTTTTGATGATCCAAAGCAAAAGTGCAGAGGGAGAGCAGCAGACGAGCAGCCGGCCCTAGGCTGCAAGCAGGTAGAGCGCAGAGCAGTTCCAGGAGGGAGAGGCAGGTCATGGGGAATCCAATATCTGAAACCTAATCTCATGGTTATTGGTCCCTTTTTTATCCTTCTACTGCCATTGTGGCATTCCTGGATGCTTGGGTAAGAGTCATGTGCAGCACCCCCTGAGATGGTTATCTCCATCCAGATAAGCCCACACAAAAGACTGTTGATCAGCCATTAAGTTGCAGTTTATCTCTCTCTCTTTGCCCCTGGCCTGTGAATCTTCAGACAAAAGATTTTGCCATCTTTTACCGGGACTTGCCTGGACTTGTCCATCTGTGTCCTTCAGCAAGATTTGAGACAATGCTGCAGAAGAATAATCTCTTACAGTAACAGATGGCAGCATAGGGGCAAACTGACAAAATGATGTCTGACGTGGAAGTGAAAATGAAGCAAAGGCGTGAAATTGAAATCCTCCTTACAGAATAAATAAATAAATGGCACCCACAGATATTCATTGATGCTTGCTGAAAATTTTTGCATATCGCACAGTGGATGTGAGCATAGAGAGACAGTAGTAGTGTCATTTTGCTCTTTGTATATATTGTAGTTTGCATGGAAATAACTAAGAGACGTTACTTGCCGAGTGACATGCAAATATAAATCTGACAACCCTGAATAAAAATATTAACTAAAATTCCAATTAAAAAAAAAAAAAGAAGAAGAAGAAAAAAAAAACAAATTTTCTAATGAGTGTTAGAACAATTGATCTACACAAAACACATAACCATTCTGCAGAAAAGACATGTTTCTTTTCCAAAGTAAAATTATGGTAATTGTAAAAAAAAGAAAAACAAAAAAACAACAACAACAACAACAAAACAAACATGGAAATTAACTGCAAAATATGCTTTATCACTGGAAATGTTGAGAGTGACAATCATAGAACCAGGGAATCATGGAATCACAGAATTATAAGGCTTGGAAAGGACTTCTTGTGACCATCTATTCTAACACCCCTGATGAAGTAGATTCTCTATAGTAGATTGAAAAGGAAAGCATATAGGCAGGTTTTGAGTATTTCAAGAGGAGACTCCACCATCTCTCTGGACAGCTTATTCCAGTGTTCTGTCATCCTCAAAGCAAATAATTTTTTTTCCATGCTTGGATGGAACTTCCTGTGTCCCAGTTTGTGCCCTTTGTCCTTCGTCATGTTGATGGGTATCACTAAGAAGTGCTGGCTTCATTCACTTGTCTCCCCTCTTTAAACACTAATAAGAGTTGATAAGATCTCCTCTCAGCCTTCTCTTCTGCAGGCTGAACTGTCCCATGTATCTCAGCCTTTCCTTGTAAGAGAGATGCTACTGCCCCTTAACCATCTTTGTGGCCTTCTGTTGGGCTCTCTAGAATATCCCTGTCTTTTTTGAACTGAAGAGCCCAGAACATGACACAGTACTGCAGATGTGGCCTTATCAGGGCAGAGTAGAGGGGGAGGACCTACTGCTCAACTTGCTGGCTACAGTCTTTTCAATGCACCCCAGGATACAATTGGTTTTCCACAAGGGCTCTCTGCCTCACCTGTTGCCCACCAGAACACCCAGATCATTTTCCACAGAGCTCCTCTCAAGAAGGTCAGACCCTAACCTGTACTGATGTATGTGGTTATTCCTCCCCAGGTGTAGAACTTTGCACTTTTCCTTGTTGAACATCATTTACATTCTATTTTGCCCAGCTCCCATTGCTTGTCCTTTAGTGAGTTAAGGAAAATCCATCCCATATAAAAACAAACAGATTAATAAACTCCAACTATCTTCTTCAACACATTTTTCGAATGTCAGTCTTAAATGGCTTCTGCACATGATTATGAGATGTATGTTTTTGGATACCAACACAGGCATGGTTCTATGCTATAATATTGTTTTTCCACTCCTGCTGCTGAAAATTCTGACAGTGGAAATTTAATACCTTATGGCTCTACTAAGTCATTTAAAAACTGTAAAGTTGATTACCTCACAATAAATATAAATTGTCACTGACAGTATAATAATAATTTGGTATTAATTTCAAGTGAGAATTCTCCATGAGGCATGCAAGACAATGCTTGTTGTTTTTTTTTTTTTATAATACTTCCATTACACTAGTCCAGAACAGTGCTTAAAGCAAAATGGTTATCAATTACTACTTGAAATAATGAAGAAAATTGTGTTTTAAATGTATCTTTTAACTACCTATATTTGGAAAATTTAAAAACAAGTAGATGCTACTTCTCCTAGTCAGGAAATTTACTAATAATCACACAGCAGAAAGCATGACAGTGTTTTTTAACTACTGCTTTGCAATTCCATGACAAGACAAGTCAGTACGAAAGCAATAAATGGCAAGACAATATTATCAGATGTTTCTAAAGGAATTCCATCACCTATTTAAATATGTTGTTTTCCTTCTTTTAGTCCCCAGTATACGCTGAGTTTGCAATCAATAGTTTTTTCAAAAAACAAAGAATAGAATATTTATGTTGAGTTGATGCCATTAAATTTGTTACAAAATCTCAATACTGATGTCTTAAAGCTTTGTACAGTTATTGATGCAGTAAGAATTACACATCTAAGGAATTATTAAAGCAAGAACTAAGACATAATTTCTCATAACTTCCAAATATGAATTTAAATCTATCTATAAGCAGTGTGAGCATTGAAAGGAAAGGATGCAATGAACAAAAATATTTACCAAACTTTCACATTATATCACCTATTTCAACACTTGTGTATGTGAAGGTCATTCCAAAAATAAGGCCTCCTATTTATCTTCATGGAAATCACAACAGATAGCCACCAAAATAACACTACTTGATAGAGCAAATTCTCAGTTACACACCACTATATTTCAACACAGACACCATTAACCAGTTTGCATGCATGAGCTGATGGAGACACTCTTGCTGTGACAACTATGCATGGCTGTCCAGAATAAGGCTTGTGTTTTGCATTAATGTCACCACTGCTGAAACACACCACCAACCACCTCACTGTGCTCACATCCACTGCTTTGTCTCTGTAAATATTCAGTAACCATCAGCAAATGTCAATAGGTGTAATTTTTTCTTAATGGATGAATTCAGTAACACATCTTTGATTCATAAGCACTACCATGTCATACACCATTTTTGTCAGAATGCTCCTCTACTGCCATCTGTCACACAGCAAAAACTGTAATAGAGCCACAGAATCATAGAACAGAGATGGGGCATCCACAGTCTCTGGGCAATCTGCTTCTGTGCCTCACCACTCTTAGTAAATTTTTTTTTCCCTGATATCTAAACTATATCTCCCCTCTTTTAGTTTAAAGCTATTCTACTTCCTTCTGTCACTATCACAGTATCACACAGTATCACAGTATCATGTGAGTTGGAAGGGACCTTAAAGATCATCGAGTCCAACTCCCGGGATTCGAGGCCTCTGTGTAGCAGAGCAGCATTTCTGCCACTTACGCCACAGGAGGAATTCAAAACCAGGCCTCTGGTGTTGCAAGCAGCTACTTATACCACTGAGCCACCGGAGGCACACAATCACACTATCTGACCAAATAAAATGTTGGTCCTCCTCCTATTTATAAGCACCCTCCAAGTACTGGAAGGCTGCAGTGAGGTCCCCCCGAACTATTCCATTTTCCAAGCTGAACAAGCCCAGACTTAGATAAAGTACTCCAAATGGTGCCTTACAAGATCAGAGGGGAACAATCTCCTCCCTCACCCTGATGGCCACTCCTCTTATGATGTAACCCAGGATAAGCTGGCCTTCTGGACTGCAACTATATCAGTGGGAAAGTTCAGTCTCCACTTCTGTACCACCAACATTTATTTCTGACATCACGGGCCAATACATTAACATAGGAGAATATGCATTCACTAGAATGTATAGAGAAAACTATATTTTCCGTGAGTTTCATCAAAATTAGAACTAGTTTAATGTCCCAGACTTGACTATTTTACTTATTCATTTACTTATTTAGCTACCCTGTATAAATTTAAGATTAGAAGAAAGTGAACTAGTTTGGGATTATCCAAAGATCTGCAGTGCTATGGGTTTATTTAGCTGTCAGAAATATGCTCAGTCTTACAGAGGACATTGAAATACCCCACAATTTGGTCAGCATCTGATATTACCAGTGGCAGCTGATAAGTATCTATTGAGAAACCTTTCTAAAAAATCAAATGAATGCACTCAAAACACTGGCACTAGTTTCTGTACCATCAATGTCATGGCTATCGATTTTCCTACTATGTAACCTTCACCATATTAACCTTAGTTTAATTCTTTTTTCTAGTTTGCCAAACATAATGTGTTTGTTTTCATTTTGAGAGCACTTTACTACCCTCTAACAATCTGTCAAGCTATGAGTTATTAAAGCTCTACAAGCCAACACAATCTCAGTAGCTGTTTCTTTCTGAGCTTTCAGTTTATAACAAATGCAAACTTGATATTTTAAGCTCATTTTTAAACTATGGTTTTAAGGTCTATAACAATTGAATCCTTCTGATCAGTCCATTCTTGCTAATGTTATTCACCTTCCAGATTTACATCTTTCCCAGTTCAAGACTGGTAAGGGAAATTTCTGTAGATTTTTGCAAGTATTCTTCCTAAAATTCCTTCTTTTTGCTCTGATATATTTATATCCTGGTTGGTTGCTTCAAAGCCTATTATGTTTATCAGGAATATTTGTTTTCTTAGAGACTTGTACAGATTTATCCTTTATCATTTAATTCTCATTTTAAATTTAGAATTTATGATTCTTGGTCATATTTTATAATGAGTAGCCAAAAAATCGTGTCACATAGAAACTTCATGAAAAGTTCAACTCCACGCAGATTCCTTCCTTAATTAATGAGCAATTGATTTTATTTTGTGGCAGTGGAATAGTTTATTTAATTTCAATCACACCTCTGACATGTCTGAAATACTGCTTTAAAGAATAAACAATGCTGAAAAAGTGTAAGTGCATAATTTGACTAATAGACAACCATAGTCACTTAGGTACCCGAGCTTTTTAGGGTCTTCACTGAACATGCATAAATGGAGAAGTCCGCAGTGAAATTTATAGACACTGACATGGACTTCAATGATTGACTGCATTTGTTTTGTAGGTCTGTGCTAATTTTTTCTCCTTTTTATATCTTTTTTTTTTTTTTTTTTTTTTTTTTTTTTTTTTTTTTTAATTTCTCTTTGAAATTAAACCAGATAGCTGTATGATACTTCAGTGATACTGTCAGTGGCTTTGCTGTGTTGGAGTTTTATAATTCAGGCATTCTTTATGGATGAATATTTTACTATTATGACAATTTGCCTTTCTGCTTTTCTCTATTAAATACAAGACATCTGATTTTATAGCAGTAACACCTTTTAAATTAACTGTATTTTCCCTGGTCAATTCTAGTCAATTCAGATTTGCATAACTCCCATTTGAAGTTGCTTTCTGGTGTTATTTTTTAAAAAATCTTTGTTGCTATAGCAGCTTAGCAGCTGGTTTAAAATTGACTCATTCCAAAACATGTGAATATTTAAGAGATAATACAAGGCTCCATCCCTTAATATATGTATTCCAAAACCAATTAATTTATTCAGCTGTAGTTTGCTGCTCTAGGAGCCTACAATAAAGAAGTTTTATTCACCATTACAGAATCAAAGAGACGGTGCTAAAATGCATTCCTTTCAGTGGTGTTCAGTCAGCAGGAAATCATGCTTATCATTGCTAAGCATAGCCAATTACCAGCTAGTCTTGAGTGAAATTATTTGGTTGATCCGTTGTGGTACGGTAAGTATCCTAGGAAGGAAGAAGACTGGCTCATGTTTCTGTTGTGTTATTGAGGATTTATGGATGAACTGTTAGGAATTTATTTAATTTCTACAGTATCACCTAACCTGTAACGACATGTTCAGTGGAAGTCTTGCCATTGATTTAGCAGGATTCTCCATCTGCATTTTTTGTGCACACATGCACAGAAGCCACACACATTTCATTTCCCACTACATGGTGCTATTTGGTCTGTGCCACTACCACTTTTATGCGAACAGTGGTGCTACAGAGTGCTACATCATTGCTCTATAAACTTGTGTCTCTGTAGAGATCTTACCATTGGTAGACAAAGCCAATTTATCCACTGCAAAATGTGTCACAGTGGGCTATACCTTTGTTGTTCTGAAGTGCCTTATACGAGGTTGTCTGTTGAGGTCATCCTCAGTATTGTTCAGGTCAACTGGAATTTCTCTACTGACTTCTTTGAGAGCTCAGTCATTCTCACTCCTGAGTATTTTCCCAATAATATTCCACAGTTCTTCTGTACTTAGGAATATTTTTATTTTATATATATGCATGTATATGTAGGTTTCTCCAAAAGTAATCCCGCCTATTTATTTGCATGGAAAATATAACAATTACAAATAACAAAATAACGCTAAATAATAGATGAAATTCTCAAACATAAAGCACTATTTTTCAACCTATTAATCACTGTTAGCTATGCATTTTCATGAGCAATGAAAAAGAGTTTGTATACTGCACTCAGAAAAATCTGAATGAGCAGAAATGACCCACTGTATCACAACTACTGTGACGGCACAAATAGGAGGAAAAAGTTGCCTATGCAATCCATCTTTCATTGGCCTGAGCAGTGAAAGTCAGAGGGTGCCAAATCTGGGCTATACGGTGGGAATGATAGGACAATTCAGCCAAAATTTGCAATGTGCTCCACGGTCTTCAAACTGATATGGGGCCTGGTATTACCGTGTTGCAAAAGAAACATTGTCTTCTCTGTCCTTACTGTGGAAGTTGAAGTTTTCATTTTAGTCAGTGTTAAAATATAATGGTCAGAGTTGATGTTTTGCTCAGTGTCCAGGAAATCCAGGCAGGTCACCCCCTTCCTATCTCAAAAGACAGTGCACATCACTTTACCCACTGAGGACTGCATCTTAAACTTTATCTTCAATAGGGAATTCTCATGAAGTCATTCCACAACTTTCACTTGTACTGTTGACATCACGGCTTGTCACTGGCAATGATGTAATTCAGGAAACTGACCCCGTCAGCCGTGTATTGGTTAATAGGTCATGACAACATTGCATAAGATGTTTCTTTCTGTTCCCATTTGACTATCTGTGGGATCTACCCAGCAGAAATATTGAGATTTTCCAACCTTTCCGCAATAGTTTTCAACATAATTAAGCCATTATTCAACTCCTTGTAGAGTTCTCTGGTCGTAATCTGCCAATGCATAGATGATCTAGTCAGGATGTTCTTCATTTTGTGGTGTGACAAGTATGTATGGATGTCTGAAACATAGTTTGTCTTTCACATCACTTTTACCACTGTGGAAACACATCACCCCCCACCTCACTGTGTTCACATTTACAGTTTGGCTTCCATAAACACTCAGCATATGTCAATGAAAGTCAACAGGTGCCATTTTTTCAAATGCAGGAATTCAGTGACAGACCTTTGCACCACAAACACTTCCATGTCAGATGCCATTTTGTCAGATTGTCCCTCTGCTGCCATCTGTCACACAGCAGCAAAATGTAACAGAATTTGGTGGGATGGCACAACCTCCACTACCATACCACCAGCACCCACCTCTACAGTTATGGGCCAACATAATAAAACAGGAGGCATTACTTTCAGAGCAGCCCTCATGTATTTAATTTCAGAATGCAAATTCCATGGGTTATGTGTCATTAAATCAAAGTTTATATCTTATTAATTCTTCAAGTAAATCATTAGTAAGGTAATAGATGAAATATAGTAGTATGCTGTAGTCAGCATGGGTTCACGAGGGGAAGGTCATGCTCAACCAACCTGGTAGCGTTCTATGATGTCATCACTGGCTGGGCGGATGTAGTCTACTTTGATTTCAACAAGGCATTTGACACTGTCACCCACAACATCCACAGAAAAAGTTGATGAAGTGTGAAATATATGAGTGGACAGTGAGGTGGACTGAGAACTGGCTGACTGTCTGAGCTCTGTGAATTTTGATTGGTGATGCAGAGTCCAACTGGAGGCTTATATTTATCAGTGTTCCTTAGGGATCAGTGCTGGGTCTGCTCTTGTTAAACATCTACATCATTAACCTTAATGAGGGGATAGTGTCCACCCTCAGCAAGTTTGCTGATGATATGAAGCTGGGAGGAATGGCTGACACAGACAGACAGCAGAAGTCTGTGCTGCCTTTCACCAAGACCTGAACAATCTGGAGAGCTGGGCAGGGAGGGACGTTTAACAAAAACAAGTATAGACTCTTGCACCTAAGGAGGAATAACCACATGCACCCATACAGGTTGGGGGATGACATGCTGGAGAGGAGCACTGTGGAGAGAGACCTGGGGACTGGTTGACCATGAGCCAACAGTGTACGCTGGTGGCCAAGAAGGCCAGTGGTATACAGAGGTGCATTAAAAAGAGCGTTGCCAGCAGGTCAAGGGAGGTGATCCTCCCCCTCTACTCTGCCCTGGTTAGGCCCCACCTGGAGTACTGTGTTCAGTTCTGGACTCCTCACTACAAAAAAGACAGGGATGTCCTGGAAAGAGTCCAGCAGCAGGCCACAGAGATGATAAAGGTCCTGGAGAATCTCCCTTATGAGGAAAGACCGAGTGACCTGGGTTTGTTCAACCTTGAGAAGACTCAGAGAAGATCTGATCACTGTTGAGGTGACCACACTTAAGGTGTGAGAGGCAAAGGGATGAGGCCAGACTTTTCAATAGTGTGTGGCAATAGGACAAAGGGAAATGGCCACAAACTGAAACATAGGAAGTTCCTCAGAAATACGTATAAGAACTTCTTCACAGTAAAGACGATGCAGCACTGGAACAGGCTGCCTAGAGAGGTTATGGAGTCTCCTTCTTTGGAGGCTTTTAAAGCTCGACTGGACACCTACCTGGCAACCTGGTCTAGGGAGCCTCCTTTGGCAGGGGGTTTGGTCTGGATGACCTCTGGAAGTTCCTTCAAGCTCCTACAATTCTGTGGTTTTGTGAGTCTGTTATATTTTCAGTATTAAATGCACAAGAATTACTTTTGTAAGCTTGAAGTAGATTTTAAATTTGTTAAGTGCTTTACTCTGATCTTTGAATTGCACATTTAATGGTATCATTTTAGAGTAAATGGAAATTTTAATGCATCAAATAATTTCATTAAAGCTGTAATCATATAGCCTAACCTGGGTTAATATACTTTTACAGACATTTACAGAAGTTGCAATTTCAAAATTCAAGGGGAGCTTTTTGTTTGATTATTGAAAAGATTTTTCCAACACTGTCATTATTTCTGGAGCATGTCTAAGACAATCTTTATTCAAAGAACAGCAGATGCATTGGATGAAATCATATTTGCAGAAGAAAAAAAAAAAAAAAAAAAGAAAGAAAAAGCAAAGGGTTGGCTGTTATCAAATAATTCTGAAAGAAATAATTAGATTCTTTCTTGCTTAACTTGGCCTAATCTAAGCATGATATATATTACAAATTAATCCTTACTCATCAACTGGAGCTCATCTATGAGCATCTCCATCCTTACATATGAAGAATGGTAATTGCTTTTTGTTATTATTAACAAAAGTGAAAATCTTTAAATTTTAGAATATCTGCAAAAACTATTTCATATCACCTCTTTACTACAGACAGTTCTTATTTTAATGGAAAGTGAATATACTGTAACTTGGTAGACAGACTAATGGATAATTAACAAACAGTGATTTTCCCTGATATTTTAGGATTCCTCCCATAATCAGGTCTAACTTCTGAATGGGAAATTTTCATAAACCAGATGTTGTGTAATATGGGCACTGCCAGCTTCATCTGTCATCTGTCAGAAACTGGAGAGATAAAATTTGTTGTGCAGATCCAGTGTTGTGTGAAGAGATTTTCTGGCTAGATGTGAGATAAGTACCTCACAGAGTCAGGTGGCAACAGCAGAGATGCTCTTCTTGTCTTGAACCATCCTAGAAAGTGATCACAACTGTCCAGACAAAAATAGCCTTCTCAGAGCCCAAAGAAAAGCTGCAAGGGGAAAGAAGCATCCCATTAAACAATCAACTGTCTTTCTGTACCTGAGGAGGTCTGGCAGTAATTTGTGTACTATTACCAAAAGCTCCTTGGTAAGATAAATGGAACATATCACAGCCCTCAGTGATTTAATGTATTTGAAAGTGCCTCACTATTTGCTAAATAACCACTTACTCAGATAACTTGGTTGGAAATTAAAAGGTGTGATAATGTTTTAGCCTGAAGTATATACAAGTTTTTTTCTGTGTGTGTGTGTATGGGTTTTTTTGTTTTTTGTTTTTTTCTCCCGGTAGTTTTTCTAGCCTCAAACAAAGATAAACAATGATAAAATCCAATTATTAAGTTGGGAGTACTATTGTAAGAACAGATAAGAGTAGCTTGTTTCTAAATGTTTTGTCCTTTTGCCAGTAAATTGAATTTTGACAGTGAAAAATTGTCATTTTATGAAAGTGAGATCTGGACAGATCTGATACGCTTACTGAATGAAATGGGAGAAATGCATTTAAAGCATAAGCTGCTAGATAGTTTATTTTAGTACTGATAAATAACTACTAGTTTGAATAGTTGAGGAACTATGCTTAGGCAAGTGTGGTCTTGACCTACTAAAGATGCATTCTAAAGTTATAATGAAAATTATGTTAAACTTATGTATGTGAAGAAAATCCAAATACTATATGAACAGATAAAAGCATATGTTATATTCTATGTTTGAAATTAGCTAACAAGTATCCTACAGATGCAGTTGATGACCCATTTCTGGAAACATAAAAAGTCAGGCAAGGACAGGGCTCTCAGCAACCTGATCTAACTGTAAGAGCTCCAATTCATTGTGGGGCAGCTGGACTACAGGACCTTCAAGTGACCCTTCCAACTCAAATGATTCTATGATTCTATGATAGTATACATATGCAGCTTTTAATCATATATTTCACCATTTTTTAAAAAATGAAATGAAAAAACAGAACCATATAATGAAGCCTTTAGTGCTAACCATTTTTATAGGATATTTTAGATGTATTATTCCATCTGGGACTCAAATATGTTGTGTAGTCATAGTTCATACAGTCCAACAACAACAAAAAAGACAAAATGGGAATTGAACAAATGTTCAGTAAATCCCCAGAACATTGTAAATTCAATGTAAATGAAGAGGAAAAAAAAAAAAAAAAAAAAAGATCTGAATACCTTCTGGGATACATCTTGACTATTCAGATCTTCTGGGTCTCAAAATCCGGGCATCAAATACTGCAGAAACTGTTTCTATGGTTTTGGCATCATGTCCAGTCTTATCTAGAGGACGTCATAACCAGCACACAAAGTATTTACAAAATAAATAGAAGTTAAGTGGATAAAAGATCTGATGTTATCAAATTTACCCCAACATAGTAGTTCCCAGGTCAGCTGAAGCAGAAGGAGGAAGTAAGATGTATTTTTGTTTTACAAGAGTCATCCAATTAGTATCCATGCAGATAAATTTGAGTTCAAATGTCTGCTGGTACACTACCATCCTTAGCAGATGTCTACTTACACCTGTGGAAAAAACATCAACGCAACACTGTTGATGCCTTTTAAAATCTGAATATAACATAATGTCTAACAGCAGAGTTTCAGTAATTGATTTTGCGACAGTCAAAATTTCAACAAGTCAGTTAATAAATTTTTCATGTCCTGATAATTGTATTTCATGCAGTCTGAAGACTATATAATACATATGCTTCAAAGCTAGGACATCTGTTGCAAATTTACAAATGTAGTTTGCCAAACTACCCTGCAGAGACAGGAGCACACCTGCTCAAACAAGTTGGAACTGTTACAAATGTGCAAACTTGACCCAGGCTTCATGAAACAGCAACAGTGATTTCATAAAGTCAAAACAACAACAACAACAACAAAATAAATAGATAAAATGTCAGCAGTGTAATCTGCAATTTATTGATCGACAAACACATCTGCTGATTTAATATTCATAACCAAAGCCAAATAAATTATGCTTCTTTATGAAAGTTCATTTCAAAAAATGGAAAGTTTATAAAAAGTGCCTAATTTTCATTTTTGAAGCAGAATAAAAATTCCAGTATTACACTGCTCATCCCAATCAATTTGTTGAACAAGATGGTATCATAGGAGAGAAAAATTATAAGACAAGCTTAATGAGCTAGAAAATACCAGATGAACCAACAGGATTCAGTGTTGGCTGTATTCCCACTGGATCAGACTCAGTATGAAGGGACAGACACAGTGGGGAATAGGCCCTCATGTCTAATCTAGTCTCACATAATAGGACTTCTATTATCTGCTCTAATGAAAGACATGTCTATGCAATTTATTTATTTACAGGCAGGTGTGAATTTACTCTGCCAGTTTGCTAACCTAACTGGAAGCAGTATATGTCTGACAATGAACCTTAGCTAACACCCATTGCTCCTCACTGCAGTTTATTAGCACAGATTTGACATTATTGAGTGTATCTACATCATTTCTGATTTGGTAGTGGCTGGTTTCCAACTGGCTTTGAGTGTGGGTAGTTGCCATCAAAGTGTTCAACCTTATCTCAGCTAGAAATGCAATGCAGACATACCTTCAGTGTTTTATAAAAAGACATAGGTGATGTTACTCAGAAAAATAAAATTTGATATCTTATTAGCAGACTACTGGAAAGTAAAAACATGAGAAATTTTATTTGGGTGATTTCTGAAGAAGGAAAGGTTTATGTGGATAGATTCTCAAGGAGGATAAATCAGATCTTCTAGCAATATTCTTTCAGCTTTAGAAGTGAGACGACAGGCACAAAACTGTATGAAATGGAATGTTGTTTCTTCAGTAGAAGAAACACTACTATTTCACTAAGATCTAGCAGGCTAAGTCTCCAGATACTCAGCAAGAATGAAAAGTCTTGAAGATAGGGGTAATATGAACAGAAAATATGGATAGTTCTTGACCAGTTATGATGACAAACGTAGTGGTATATGTAAGGACTCACACTTCCCTAGGAAGATAGTCCTGTTGATGAGCTAGGCCATCAGAAAATGGCAATCTGGTGTACCATGTTGCTAAAGAAGCTGAAATCTCTAAAGAGAAATCCATGTGATGAGTCAATATTCAGGGAAAATAATGATGTTCATTAAGAAAATGCAAACAGGCATTGAAAAGTATAACTCATCATTCCTACTGCCTGCAGTTTTTTTTGTTTTGCTTTGTTTTTTTTTTTTGTTTTGTTTTGTTTTGTTTTGTTTTGTTTTGAAGTATGTGTGTAAGAATTTCCAGTAAAAACAAAGTTGAACAGTTCTGTTCCTAGATGATTGCATCCTCCCTCCACGTACATAGAGTTAATGGCAGGCAAAGATACAAGCCAATATACCTATTGTGTTAGTCCAAGTTTATATGTGCACACAAGCACACATTCAACACACTCCTGTCTACAATTTACAGATGGTCCACATCACATATAAAATATCTTTTTAATTTCCTTTCTTTCTTCAGAAGCATCCCAGTCTCAGTCTGGAGGAGAATGGGCAGATAGAATGGTGTAGTGCTGAGAAACACTGGTAAACTCAGATAAAATAATTCAAGAGAGTGATAAATTCTGAAAACTAACAAAACTCAGAGTTAGTCCTCAGGAGAACATCAGGGTTTACTGAAGCTGGAAAACTATAAAATATGGTTAACTTAAAGGATAAAGTAAAAAGACATTTACAATTAAGGTGATTCAGTAACCTAAAATCTTCCTCATTTTTCTATTACTGGAGTCACTTTTATGAAGGACATGCTATTTCAGGCAATTATCAGAGGGTAACCTTGATGACTGTTCATTTTATATTACTCACTAGCTTCCAATCTAATGCTGGGTAAAGGATATGAGAGAGGAAAAGGGGAATGCAGGGAGGTAGACAGACAGAAAGAGAATGAAGTATATTACTGTATACATTCCTACATTCTTATGGTAATGACAAGAAAAAAGGAATGAGAGTTTTGGTTGTTGTTTGTTTGTTTGTTTGTTTTTTCCTTTTTCATTAGAGGAAAACATGTTAATGAGCTGAAAATTGTATCTTTTGTCATGGGAATGAAAATTGGAATCCTTAGGATGTGAAAATGACAAAAACAGATTTTATTTTATTTTTTTCTCATGATTCACCAAGTAGTAAGGAAGCAGAGTAGCCAGTAAGCTCATTTATTTTCAAGGAAAGTTACCAGTACAATACTCTCCGACATACATTTTAGTGATCACAAATGCCATGCAAGGTTATTGTAAAGTGTCTTCTAACATACCAAAGCATGGCTACATATGATTTTTTATTTTTTTGTTTGTTTGTTTGTTTTGTGTGTGTGTGTTCACATGCCCTAGGGAAAAAGAAATTGGGAATGAATGAATAATTGTTTATAATTGTTTTTTGTCATCATTTGTGCAAATAAGTTTGTGTGTACTATATGTCAGATATATTTTGTCTTCAATCTAATCAACCAGGGTGCTCTGATTGAAATATGAAAACCTGAAGAATTTCATGTTCACTGAACTAAACGAGTTGTTCTCCTACAGTTGGGATTTCCTGATATTAAGCATCTCTGTGACTCTCTAATGGTGTATTAACACCATTCTTTTTCTCACATGATTCTATCAATTTAATTTCCAAGGTGGCTTGGGATTCTGTTTATAAATTTTGTCTGTTTTGGAAGCTACGACAGGGTTGGATTTCATTTTTCTGATTCATGATATGTTTCATTATAACCAATAGTAAATAGTGTCATTGCATTTCTGCACTGCTGCTGCTTGTTTAGCTTTTGATTTTCTGTGATAATGCTTGCACAGAATTTTAGGTCTGATCAGTGCATGAATCTTATTTCTTGCTTTTAGTGTCAGTTAATGAATAAATGAGAAACTTAGAAACTTTTAATTACACTTTCTTGCTTTTAGGATATCTGATATGTGGCACTATCTGAAAACAGATGACCAAATTTTATTAACGAGTGCTTCATTATATGTCAGATAAACAATCCTGTGTTTTTGAGACGTAAAAAAATGTGCTCTGATGGTGAAAAATTAAATAGGTAATCAACTGATTTAAGCAAGCATTTTTGTGTATAGGCTAGAGAACTACTATTTAATTTTATGTACCATATTTCTCACAAAACATGCTCCTCTACACTTTGGCATTGCTAAAGAAAGTAATGTATATTAAAAGTCAAAAACAAAAGACAATACTTTCAAATGGGAATTGAATATAAGTTTGAATTTTCTCCAGTTTACTCAGTTGGAAAAAAGAAGATATTGAGGACCTACCACAACATGCTGAGGTGGGTGCTATAATCCAGTTTCTTCTTTAAAGGTGTCATGGATGTGACCTTTCTTGGCTGCCAGACAGTCACCCAGATGCACTCATACTTCCTCTCCTTTACAGAACAGGAGGAGAAAATCTCACCATTTGAGAGACAGGGAAATTAATTATCAGTTACAGTACAGTGAAACAGTCTTTACCTGGGTATGAATTATTTAATTTATTTCCAATTGGAATGTAGAATAGGATGGTGAGAAAGAAAGAGAAAAAATAAAACTCATTCCCCAATGCTCCCTTCTTCTAAGGCTCAGCATCACTCTATCCCCTACTCTTACACCTCTTCCTGCCATCCCAAACAGCTCATGGGGATCGGAAATGGGGGCTGTGGCCAGTCTTTAACAGCTCTTGTGTTCTACTCCTTCCTTCTCACACTTTTCTCCTACTTCAGAGTTGCTCCTACGCATAGACTGCAGTCCTTCATGCTGTGCTCCCTTCTTTACATTTTCTTTCTCATAAAACATCATTTCTAACTTAGGAGAGCCTTATGTTTTCTGGTAAACAGTGTCTGTCCTATTCCAAGTGTCTGATGTGTGAGTCCAGTGCACTCAAGAATGAAAACAAAATCTCTCATCAGCTCACAATTTTGTATCTTTTATTGTGGAAATAGAACTCTAAATTAACAGATAAGGAAGAATTTACTGTAGTAACACTAGTACTTCAATGACTTCTGCATACATTTTTTATAAGCTTTGCAATTTAAAGGTTCAGAACTCTTACAAAGCTTCATTTGCTGACTTCTGTTGAAATAAAATCAAGTTATCTGAACATAAGATAAATTACTATTCAATTGTTTATAGATCACTAGCATTTTTTCCTTTTCCATTTGTATAACTCTTTAATTTTCTCAATAAAGTTCAGAAGGCTTCACAGAATGATATATTAGACTTTGTGCCCCCAGTGGCGCAGTGGTTTAAGCTGCTGCCTGCGGCACTGGAGGGCCCGGGTTCGAATCCCCCCCCTGTGGCGCAGGGGTAGAAGTGCCGCTTCGCTACACAGGGGGCTCGAAACCCGGGAGTTGGACTCGATGATCTCTAAGGTCCCTTCCAACTCGCATGATACTATGATACTATGATACTATGATACTTTCCACTGATGACTGAAAAAGAGATAAAGTTGCCACTGTAACATATATGAAAAGATACATTATTTTTCACTGATATTTGAGCAATATCTTTTCCAGGCTCAGAAACAGAATATATTTGACCATCACTTTCAGTATCTAAACTGACCACCACTTTCAGTATCTAAAGGGTGACTATGAGAAAGGAGACAGACCCTTTAGCAGGGCCTGTGAGGATAGGACAAGGGGAAATGTTTTCAAATTATATGAAAGGAGATTTAGATTGGACATAAGGAAACATACACTGTGGATGTAAGTAGATCTAAATAGTGTACTGCACAATTATTTTAGTGTTGTTTTGTTAGCCCCAAGGCATTTATTCAAAATAATTTGTTTCTGAAAATCTCAGGAGTTTTTTCAAAAATTGATTCAAGTTCAGAATGTTCTCTTTAATATCTCTATATCATTCTACACTTTCTTATGTTCTGAATTAGTCTCCTTTTCTCCCTGTGACTATGAGTAGCAACACGTACTTTATGAATTTGGATACTTGACATTTAAACAGCGAGACTGTGACAATATGGCTTTGATTTCAGAATAGCACTATCAGTGTGGTCCTGACAGAAAAATGATTTTCCCATTCTTTTTATTGTACCGTCTACAACTGACAGCATTGGAGATAAGGAGTGCCCTCAGCTATTCCCTACTGTGTTCCCTGAAGTATGGCAGAATAAAGCAAGAGTAGAGACTGACGCTCTTCTCAAGATGTAGTGTTTGTTTTGACTTCAATACACTTTTCCTGAGAGAGCTGTCAACAGCTCTGTCCAGCAAATATTAAAAAAAAAAAAAAAAAAATTCTATTTGTCCAGAATAGAAAGAAATTATTTTGTCATATGAAACACCAGAAACTCCCAAACATTCATTTAGAGATATTTGTATGTATTTGTAATGAACATTTTTGTAATCTTGAAAAATGTCAGTCTTCTGATACCACTTTATGCCTTTTTGCACATCTGTCACATTAAGCTTGACAGATTCCTTTAAAAGAAAGTGCTTTTTCTTACTGATTTAGGTTGTTCCATCCACACACTTAATTTAAATGATGGACATAGTAGATGGTCAAATATATTCCAACTTTTAGTCATAATAACTTGATTGCTGACAGATACTTCATGTAAAACCATTAGTAATATGTCTCAATAGGGATACATCTGTGTACTGGTAAATTCCTGTGCCAAGTTGCTTCAATGTTATGTTGTTTGGGGACATTCTGGAAGGACTTCACTACATTAAAGAAAAGTAAAAGAGAAAATACACCTGGCAGCTCAGCACAGATGCAGGAACCATATGCTTCATGCATTTTAAGGAGAAATCACATCTACTTCTCTCAAACAACAGGCCGGAGATTTCATAGGCCAGCAAGACTTTCCAGGGACAAATGATTAGTAATATGCCTGGTGTATTCCACTTATAGCAAATGATGTATATCAGAATTTGGCTTGGAGTCAGGCATAGGGAAACTTCTTAGCTAGTTTACTCCAGTGCCACACCAAGCATTAGAACTGAAATGAGAGAATATAGGAGGGTTTTTTGTTGTTTTTTTTTTTTTTTCCTTGTTGTTGTTGTTGTTGTTTTGTTACATTTGCTTTTAATCATTCTTATATACATCCCAGCTTATTCCAGGTCTTCATCTAGAATTCTATCTTGACCTCTGATCTTTATGTAAGTTTGGGGGAAGGAAGTTTTGAGAGAAAACTTAATTACTACATAATTTCAAGTTCCACCTTAGGTTTTAAGAAGTTGCATTAATTCTGAAACTTTATACATTTAAGTATTGTCATGGTTTTAGTTAGGACAAAAGTAATTTTTTTCATAGGGACACATGAAATGCTACGTTTTGGATTTTTGGTGCTAATATCAGTATTTTAGTTGCTGCAGAGCAGCGCTTACACAGAGCTGAGGACAACTTTGCTCCTCACACTGCTCTGCCAGTGAGAAGCTAGGGGTACCCAGGATGCTGAGAGGAAACAGAACCAGGACAGCTGACCTAAAGTGGCCAAAGAAATATCCTGTACTACATGGTATCATGCTAAGCAATATATGCTGCTGTAAAGATCGAAGGGAAATACTTTTGGAGTGATGGCCTTTGTCTTCCCAATAAATTATGAAACAAGATCAGCTCAGATTCCCTGGAAGTGTTTGGACATGTACCAGTCAACAGGAAGTAGTGAATGTATTCCTTTGCTCATGCACATGAATTTTGCCTTATCCAGTAATCTGTTTTTACCTGATCTCATGAGCTCTCATACTTCTTTTTTTTATTTTCCCCATTCACTTCAAAGTGAATGAGTGGTTGTGTGCTGCTAGGCTACCTGCTGAAGTTGAACCAAAACAAGTATTTCAATGCATAAACTACAATTCTTCATCATAAAAGATGTGCATTTAAATTACAGTAAGTCAGCCCTGGGAGCACAGATGAAGGCAGTTCCTCCTAGATCCCATTTAAGAGCTGACTGCCTCTAGGGATGGATCTCTTTTAGAGATCACTCCTTGTGGAGACTTTCTTTGAGCTCAGGATAAGGGCAAGTTCCATCTATTCTTCTTTAACATAACAACTTGTTGGCCTAACTTTTCTGTGTATTTCTTAATCATAACATTGGTATTATTTACTGATTTCACACCTGTAAATTAAGGTCAACTTTTATCATAGTTCTGAAAGCGCTCGATTATCTGATGTGAGGAAGTCTCCCTTACAGTGATACAATTTGCCATCATGTCTGTATCCTTCAGCATCATTTTAATATAGAAGACAGAATGAAAACATGCTTCAATAGAAGGTTTAGCTGAAGTACACTGCAGTTCAGACCTCTCTTTTTGCTAGGTTGCCTTGGAAAGTCATAGTAGGAATAGTAATAATTATTATAAATAATAGTAATAATATTGAATAAAACTAAATGATTTGAATAAAATTAAAAAAAAATTGGCTGGAAGGGCTCTCTATGGGGTCATTTAGGAAGGTCACTGTAGGCCAGATGAGCCACAGCTTTTTTGAGTCAAGTATGGAAAAACAGCAAGGATGGAGATTCCTCAGCCGCTCAGTTTTTCCTGATCTCTTTTTTAGGTAATGGAAGACAAGTCTTAATTAATATTTATTATATCTTCTCTATAAACTAAAGCTAGTCAATTTATTTTAAATTCTGACTATTTTCATTCATTTCTTTCCTGACAAAACCAATATTTATTAATGTAAATGCAGTTCACAGTGTCTTGAATGAATCTACTTATGAATGCAGATCATCTGCTTATTCATTGTTGCTTAATTTCCATTGCATTTGATGTGTCAAAGTCATGTGGTTCTGCTGATGTTAGGCAATTTGATGAAATATTTGAAATGTGTATTTATAAATAGTGAATATCTATATATGCATATCAGTGTGAAAAACTGACTTCCATTTTAAGTACAGTTTAACCAAAACACAATTAACAGCTTGTATGTACAGAAATAGAATAAATGTTCACAATGTTGGAAGTTGATCGGCAAGCAGTCTACTACAAAGAATGAGTTGTATCTGTTCCACATACGGGTGCTGCTTTGGCTGTCATGTTAGTGGGGTAAATATGATCACTAGAGACAGAAAGATGACATAAAAGGCAGATAAAGTGGCTCATTGTGATCTGCAGCCTTCATGAGAAATTAGAAATTCCTATGAGGATAACAGTTACTCTGTACCTAGAATGAGACCACAATGAAAATCTGAACTATTATTCTGGTAGCATATCCCCTTAATGCTCTATGTGCAAGTATTTACAGTCATAGCAGCTATGAGGAAAAAAGACAATATATGATATCTGTGAAATAGTTGACTTGGTAGGTAATGAGGAATCTGTTTTAGCAATGAACCTACCACACTGTATTTCAAAGAACTCAGATCTACACATGCCCTTTTTTCTCATATGCTTATTTCTAGGGGAAGTATATTTAAAAAAAAAACAAAAACAAAAAAACAAAAAACAAAAAAACACCTTTATGGCCATAAGTAAATGGTGTCATGTACTATGCAGTGTCATTAAGATGTATGAAGAAAGTGAAGTGATGCTAGGCTTTGAAAGTTCATATTTCTTTACAGAGATCACACTATATCAAATGATGTGACACTTTTAAGCTATCAGTTAATACAAATGGGACAACAAAATTAACTGAAAGAATACTTTTGCTCTCACTTAAAAATCAATCTCACATCAGTAGATTAAGATAGGAGACATTAACTTAAAAATATGATATAAGTAAAAGTACCCTAAGAGGGACTTGAAAAGGTTTTCAATCTGCTCTCTAAATAGTCATGGTAAAGTTCACGAGATATGTTCTATTTTCAGTAAGCTTCACTCCTAATAAACTTAGAAATAAGAAAAATTCCATATAGCTGGTATGTGCACTTAGGATATTATAACATTTACTCCATAATTACCATGCTTTGAAATAATAGAGCAAGTCAAACTTCAACAGCATATTGTTGGTTTTTTTGTTTGTTTTTAATGTGGTTAATAATGTCATAGGAGAGGAGCTCCAAAACTAATGCTTTCTATTTTACTGTGTCAGACCACGATGTCAGAGGCAGATGTAGATTCTACAGCAGTAGAGGCTGAACCTTCCTGTCAATACTCCATTATATTTTATTGCTGTGCAACAGAGGGATAGTCTGACAAAATGGTGTTTGACACGCAAGCTCACATGAAGCAAGCTCACATGAAGCAAAAATGTGCTACTGACTTCCTCCATGCAGGAACAAAATAGGACTCATAGACATTCAATGTCACTTACTGAATATTTATGGTGATCAAAAAAGGAATGTGAGCACAGTGAGGCAGTGGGTGATGCATTTAAACAGTGGTGATGGTGGCAATGAAAACAACCCACGATCCAAACAACTGTACACAATTGTCACACCACAAAATGAATAGCATTTCAACCAGCTCATCCAATCAATTCAGCAGATTATAACCATGGAACTCTGTAAGGAGCAGAATACTGGGATTAGTATGTTGGAAAGAATGGTGGCAGCGGCACAAAATCTGTGATTTTCCAACAGGTGAGTCTCACAAATGCTCACACACAAACAGAAAGAACACTGTATGCAATCTAATGAACCAATAGGAAGATGAAGGTGACAGTTTCCTAGACTGCATCATTAGTGATGACAAGAAATGCTGTGATGGAGTGAAAATGGCAGTCCATAGAGTGATGGCATTTAAGTTTCTCATCAAAGAAAAAGTTCAAGATGCATTCCTCAGGGGATAATGTGGTGTGCCATGTCTTTCCCTATAGCAAAGGGGTGATCCATCTGGATTTTCTAAACCTCAAAAAACTACTGACTTTGACCATCATGATGCTAAACTGAAAGCTTGAACTTCCAGAATCAGGCCAGAGAAGACAACCTGTTTCTTGTAACATGATAACGCCAGGCCCCATTCCAGTTTGAAAGCCATGAAGCACTTTGCCAGTCTGTTCTACCACCATGTATTTCAGATCTGGTGCCTTCCATCTGTTCAGGCTACTGAAAGATGGACTATGTGGGCAACATTTTCTTACTAATGACTTTGTCAAAGCAGCTGTGAAACAGTAGGTGAAACTCTGCTGATGTGAAGCCTGACATGCAGGCTTTTATTCATCACTGGCAAAAATGCATAGCTAAAGGAGGTGACTAAGTTGAAAAAAAATGCTTTTTAGATGTGAATTTGCTTTAACAGAATTGTGTTATTGTGCTCTTTGTAGTTGTTATAGATTCCATGGAAATAAATAGGGAAGCATTATTTTTGGAGTTAAACACATAGAACAGTTCACTTGGAAAGAACCTTCCAATTGAAATCGTAAGTTTCACAGTAGAAGCAATTTACCTTTTTGTACTACTATATGAATAGAAACAATAACAGTATAAATGTGCACATGTCTACATAAACAGATACACACTATAATTCATGCTAGCATAAAATCTAGCCATCAACCTTGTTTTCATTTACAAATACAACAGTCATAGAACTTCAAGACAAAAACAGCAGGAATTCTAACAATTCTTTTCATTAGTCAGAGACTCAAGAAATATTTTAGAAAAATAGCAAATGAGCTGTGTAATAATAGATCTGTTATCTGGAAGAAACAATTTCTGTAGGAGTCTGTAGTGCTTTGCACCCATTACCTTTTTTCTGTTAGGTACTTACTATTAGTCTTTCAAAAGTCATTCACAGTTTTTCCATTACAACTTTTTTTTTCCCTTTAAGCAAAGCATATTTTGATCTGATTATTTCTAGGCTGTCAGGGATTTATTGTTTATCTCTTTCTTCAGGTTCCAGCTAGGAAATTTTTGGCATTTCAGTTCTTGAATAACACAATCACGGGAAGGGTTTGCCTATTCTTTGTTCATCTTCAGTAGCTGCTTAGACAGTTCCCATGTAAGATCAGTTGCTATCAGTGAAGCTTTAAATTCTGTTATTATTAAAAAGTCGGCTACATTTCCCCAGCTAGATCTCACTGGCATGCCAGAAAATTCAGTTCTTTGTTGCATTGCTTATTCTCTCACTAGTTCTAGTGTTATGGAAGAGCTAATTGGAGAGTAGCCTTAACTCTACAGTTTGTAAGGAAAAATAACACTAAACAAAACAATGAAATCCATGTGATTTAAAATAGACTGTACTAGAACGAATTTAATCCTGTGGGCTAGAAGCAGAGAAGAACCATACATGATTTAAACTGAACTACTTAATTACAGGTATAAGCTAAGAATGCACGCAGAGTCATTCACTTTGTCTCAAATGACTTTGAGATTTTGATTAACCTGAAGACCTACTAATACTTTCATGTTGTGTACATCAGCTTGATCTAAGCAAAAATATACACAAGGTTCAGCCTCTCTGGGACACTCTTCTTTTGAAGAAATTTTGTCCTCAAATTTCTGTAAATTTTTTGTTAACTATGAGTAAAGATGGTTTATGAAATATTCTAGATCCACAAGGGGGGAAAGAAAACCTCAATTTTATACCACAATGGGTAGATTCTTCAGTGCACTTACAGTATTGGTGCAATAAAGCTGAAGTATTACAGAATAACATAAAACATTAGCCAAAGACAGTGTCCAAAATACGTAATTCTCACTGAGAAAAATAAAAGACTATATGGATACTGGGAATCAGTGCAAACATTAGCAAAGAACCTGCATGTACTTCCAGAAAAATAAGAACAATTACAAAACTTTGTTGAATTTTAAGTGACTAGTATCAAGTAAAATTATTGACAGAAGAAGAGTGTGAGAGTAATGAAATGTATTGCTACATCATAATGTGTGTGCCCCCGGTGGCGCACGGTGTTAGAACCGCCGCTTGCAACACCGGAGGGCCCGGGTTCGAATCCCCCCTGTGGCGCAAGTGGTAGAACTGCCGCTCTGCTACACTAGAGGGCTCGAATCCCGGGAGTTGGACTCGATGATGTCTAAGGTCCCTTCCAACTCGCACGATACTATGATACTATGATAAGCAAATACAGGAAGAGTGTGAGAGTAATGAAATTTATTGCTACATAAGCAAATACAGTAAAACCACATAGAAAGTTAAAAGAAATGAAATCCCACTTCATTCAAAATGCAAGTAAAGCAAGTTTGCATACCACACAGAGCCAAAAGATGAAATGTTATGGTCATCTATATGGAATGTGGTTAATAACAAAACCACATACGATAGTTTTAAAGCAAGTGTTTTATTTCTCCAGAGGCATCTCTCGACAAAAACTTCATCATCATAAAATGAATGACTAAAAAGAGGGCAAGGCAAGAGGTACAAGTGTTCTAAACAACTGTGAGCAAAATAATTTGTCCTATTACCAATACTAGATTCATTTTAAAAATATTTCATTTTGTTTTTTAAATTTTCAGGGTTGCATAGAATACTAGAAAATCCAATTTAGCACAGTGGAAAATCATTCAGGAATAACCAGCACTGATGTTACTGCATTATTTAAAATGTTTATAGAATTACATTTTGTCACAATACTGTTTTAGCTTATGTAATAAGTAAATTATAAGAGTCTATGATTCTTTGAGAGTCTTAAGGTAATTTGTTTTCTATACTTATTACAAAGTGCATTGTAAGCTTCCTAAAATCTTCTACTATAAAACTGAATATTTTCTGCAAATAGAATAGAAGGAAAAGACATTTTATTTCATCTAGAAACATCACAAAGCTGGTTGGTTTGGTGTGTTTGTTCTGTATCTTTTTTATTTGTTTCATTGTTTTTGTGTGGTTTTTTTTTGTTTGTTTGTTTGTTTGTTTGTTTTTTGTTTTGTTTTGGTTTGGTTTTTTTTGCCATAGGTTTGATATTTTGATTACGGTATTATCTTACCAGATTTCGTTTCATTGTTTTTCTATTCAAATCCTTCAGTTGCCCTTGTGCCATTGAAATGTGTTGCATTCTGTCCAGATCTGTCATAAATCAGGAAACTGTCCTCTTAATACATAAATATATAAGCAAATTTTGAAAAGCTTAGGCACGTAGGACAAGATTCTGAGCTGATTTCTTTAGTGCTTAAAATAGAATTTAAAAGTTCTCAGGCTGAAATAGGGAGGTAAACATTTTCTGCAGCAAACATGATCTGAAAGGCACATAAAAGTTTAATAGTTGTTTACATGAGCAGTCTGAATCTTTCACAGAAATAGGCAAGCTCCAGAGAACAGGAGACATTATGTCATAAGCACTACTTGTTAGAAACTGACATGATTTCCTGTCAACTTGACAAAACAAGGAAATAACTACAATGCAGTACTACTTATAGCGGCCTTCATGAATTGTACCAGCTCTCAGCTTCAAACAGCAGCATACAAAATGGGGAAGTTCATACGTGTTTTTCTACAGATTTGTGAAAGTGCAAATAAGCCCATTACTTCCGAAAATGTTTTAACTATTGTGAAGTTTAAACAAAATACTTGTAAATCTATTGTTTTATGCACTCATAATGGTACTGAATATGTACATCCAGAATGTAGAACTTCTTAAGATCCATTTATTATAGTCCATTTGCTTCAAAACTTGAACTACACAGTAGAAATAGTGAAAATTTTAATATGTTTTTCAGTTTCTTTTGAGAAGTAACAGAAACGACCTGCTATGTATATCAGAACAGATGAGGGTACTACATTATGAGAGGTGACTGTGGTACCTCCATACTTCCTTATAAGAGAAGAGTAGGCCAGAGGGAAGAGAACAGGTATGTCTTGACTTCCCAAGTCAATGTCATTATGACTACTTAGCTCTAATAACATATCAGTATGTTCCCTGGAAGCTCATTCCAGACTCAAAATCAAAACTGGAAGGGCATTAAGGACATTTTTACCAGCAGTTTTTGAAGATTGAAAATAGCAGTATGAAGATGTAGAAGAAATAACTCGTTTTAGGCAGAAGGATTAATATGAGAGTGAAATGAGTTACATTTCATGAAAGAGAAAAGGTGTAAAAAGAATTGGATATACACTGTCTATTAATACATTCATGTTGCAAATTAGGTCAGAGAATTTCTGGAACAGCTTCTCAGAATCTTTTTTTCCCTCTCTCTCAGAACTGCTGTAGAGACACTGTCAATCATCAAAAAACATCTCCTACTTTCATCCAAACCTGATGCAGGTACAACCTTGGTGTGCGTACCATTCAGGTGTTCTGTGCACTCAGGAGCTTACAGTCTTCTACTTGATTAATCTGGAAAAAAATGCCTTCAGAGTTCTGTTAAATGAGCAAGAAAGTACTTAAACTATCTCTTTACAAGTTTGGGGAAAATGGCTTACCCATATTTCAATCAACATATTTTTGATATTTCTTTGATAGTCAATACAATAAACTACTCCAAACACTGATTTTCAAAGGCCAGTGATCTTGTTCATCAGCTATTTCGTAACACTCATCCTCTTAAGAATCTAGAAAGAAATGTTTGTGTTGAGAAGCCTGATTTCTAAGAAAACAAACAAAAACAAACTGATTTTAACCCTCCATGTCAGCTTTAGAGAATTCAAAACTTAAAGCACCATCACATTAGCATCTCCTTAAATCAGCCCTTCTCCTTATCTCTCAATAGTTTAAGCCATCCATTCTGCTCAACCCAATGCTATCTAACCTAATGTTTCTGCATTTTTTATTTTCCTCACATAGAAAACCAATTTTTTTCTGTCCTGACAAACAACTTGACTCATTTGCCAGTTCAGAAGAGAGTTTAAGTCCAGCTTTTCATGCTGTCATTTCATGATTGAGAGAGTCAACTCATGCAGATGGTTGATAACCCTGACATACTTCTTCACCTTGAGGCAGTGGGGCATTGAAGAACCAGAGGAGAAAAGAAGCCACAGGAATGGGACAAATACTTGACTCGTTTAAAATGAAATTTTTAGTTGAACTACTTATGAAATTTATTACATTAACTCATGGTATGTGATATCAAGATGTAGGATTACACAGTTCATTTTGATGTCTTTCTTCAGGGAAAGATAGATAGACAAGTGACCTACAGACCTTCCTGCAGAATTTTATACTTGGTTTTTCTCCCTTCTTTAACATATGCCTGAAGATATTATGAGGAATATTTTTGACTGAATTTTAAAACTAATAGTTATCTATTCATATTTTGTTTTCCAATTTGAGAAATGTGTCAAATTTATTCTTTTTTTTTTTTTTTTTTTTTTTTTTAACTTTTGCTTGTGCCAAGGCTAAACATGAAAATGAATCTCATTTAATTCAAAGGAAAAAGTGACCAAAAACTGATAACAGGCTATTTATGTGACCTACAAAAATAGATGAGTTGAAGCACTCTTGTACTACCCAGTGTTTTCAGATTCATCAAAAGTGAAATTCCATATACTGTAGTAAATGCATTTACTCATCCTTACTGTAGTGATGTGGATATCTGTGTTACATACAGTGGTATATTTTGCAAAATATGTTTGCATTTTATTGAAATGAGAAGAGCTTTAGCATATTGGTTTTAGCTGTCAAGTATGTTCTGGACTATAATAAAGGACTTTAAGTTGTTCTCAGTTATGATCTACAGTGATAATATAGATCTTCAAAGTATTGATTAATCTCAGAGAGATGGATTTATCCTCTGTGCAAAAGTGAGCTGTGAAAGGAGTTAGTAGCAGTGTTTTTTAAAAAATCCTGCAATTATTGTGTATATAATCAGATGCTGGATACTTCTCAAATGGCTTTTACCTTTTAAAATTGATTTATAGATGGTCATGTTTGTAAAAGATTTGAATTTTCCTACAATATTTGTACCCCTTCATGGAAATAACAGGGAAAAGATCTACTATAAAATAACTGCTATGTCCTCATTCTTCTGAGTCTTTTACCATGCTTCTACTAGTACTATAACCTATTTTGAGGTCATTGAAGTAATTTATTTTCCACTCCATCTTCACATTTCAAAACCGATCAATTTAAAGTTTTCTTGATTGTGATATGATCTTTCCAGTTAATACATCTCTGGGTTTTCATTAGGAAAGTCTCCAAAGGGGATTTCGGGTGTTTGTCTAGCCATGACTTTCAGCCTACATTTCCTTTGCCTGAAATCAGGCCTTTCTCTATTAAAATAATAAAATTCGGCACTAACTTATTTAAATCTTTACCTTCTAAAAGGTAAAGTAATTCTAATCCTTCCTTCTGCCTTTCAATTAGTGAAGTTGCAGTCCGTCTGAATTCCCACCAAGTTTCTGACAGAAATACATTTAAAGATAATAATGGAAAGATGGACATTTGTCCATGTAAAATGATATTTGTTCATATACCTACTTGTGTCTATTACTCTTCACTCCCTTGATGATAGGACAGAATTTATTCTTTAGTTTTAATTCCATTACACTACTCATCCTGCTTTATGGGAGTTAAAGAGAGACCCTTTCCTGTTATAAAACCAATATCAGTATTTGAAAAACTCTTTTATGCTCATTGGTTTTAATTTTTAACTTCATTAAACATTTTATCAGCAAAGATGAAAAAAAATTGTGCTGCAGTACTAAGAACTGGCAAAAACAAGTGTAAGTTCAATCAGTGATGGGTACAAGTGTATTTGAAGTTACAGAGTAAATTTGGATGCTGACACTGGAAAAACACATTGAAAGGAAGAATGTGAAATATTTCTTACCAACAATACAAACTTTTCTCAAGAGACCAGGAGAAAATAACAAAAAAATTAAAAGCCTGAAACCTCTGAAGCCTCTATCTTCAATGAGTCTGAATCTCTGATTGGTGGAATGTCATGGTTTTGTAATTTTGTAATTTTGCTATCAGTATTCCACATCATAACATCATGTAAAGTATGGATAATTTTACCGAATGTGCAGCTCACAGAAGAATACATATCCCAGAGAATATCACAGTGAGGGATAAGTCACACGACAAGGACACTATATAATCTGACTTCGGGTCTGGACTTGCTCTCTTGAATCCTTGGAATCCAGGGAAGGAGCATGTGGGAGCGTTCCAGCTGTTTCGCCTAGAGTTACAGTAGGCCTCTCGGTTTTGGGACTCACTCTCTCCTATTTTACTTGATTCGTTAGCCTTAATTTCAATTATATTGTATTATATTGTGTTATCCTGTATTTCGATATAGTATTTAGTAAATAAGTGTGCCTCCTTAGATCGTTGCTGCTGTTTCCTTTTTTTTTTTTTTTTTTTTTTTTTTTTTTTTTTTTTTTTTTTTTTTTTCCCCTTTTTCCCTTTCCTTTTGGGCAAGCGGCCCTGCGGGCCAGCTGTCCCCCCGTCACAGGCGCAGGTAGATTTTAGCTTAACCCGTGACACTCCTTTTAGAAACCTCTATTCTACACTTGTATATCAAAAGAGCAAACACTGTGTCACTGTGGCACTTCCAATTTACTTAGCATTCAGACTAGTTTTTCCTCAGTGTCAGTCAAAAGTAAAAAGATATGGAAGTTGATGAAGGCAGAAAAATACTTGCTGGCCCTAGGCATTTGTTTACTAATCATATTGTGCAGTTCAGTGAAGTGATTTATTTTTAATGAGTTTATTAGTTGTGTAGCCAAGATAAAAGGAAAATAATAGGAACAGTTTCAATTATACTTAACCCAGTGGCTCCAGGTGAAATACTCAGAACTATAGCTGATATAAATTGTAATAATTTCATTGAAATCCTAGTAAAAGTGTCCAATTACATCATCCTATTGTTTATCATTAATTTGGAGTAAACATCATTGAACATATTAGTACATGGCATTTGCAATTATTTCTAGTTAAACTATTTAGATGAGAAAGGGAATCTTAGTTTCAGAGGACTGAATAAAAAGAGTAAATTGGTATGAGTGCCTTTCTATACCACTACTTCTATTTTTCTCTTTAGGGCTTTGAATAGCTTTTAAACTTCTGGAAGGCATGATGACCCGTGACCAGATTTAACTTCCATGTTTTCATCTGAAGATTAACTCTCTTTGTATATGAGGAGACATTAGGCTACATAGCACTGTTTTGGAGTAGTTTTACTTCAGCTTAAGTGCAATTTCTTATTTGATGTAAATAAAGCTTCTGGGTGAGCTAAAGTTTCAGACCAATCACAACCACAAGTAACATTATACACACTTTTTAATCAATGTATATTAATGCAATTACAGAGCTACAACTTAATGCATAGCAATGTTCTCATGAAAAAAAGGAAAAAAAAATCCTGTTATTCTCATTAACTTCCTTGCACAGTGGGGAAAGGTTACATAGAATTTGTTTGTGTATAAGTATATATACAGTAAGCAGCACAATGTATGTTTTCAACTCAGTTTTCAATTTTTAAACTGCACATTTCTGTAGATTCAACACAGATGGTTATTTTGGTAACTTGAAGAAGATTCAAACTGACTAATTTTGAATAACTGCGAAAGCCCCATCTTCTTCCTTTTAAGCAGAAGCATATATCTATAAAATACTGTATACCTGCCTTATTTATGCAGTTGCTGTTGAAAAAGATATTTTGGCTTTGAAAATACTTCATTTTCTCTTGTGATCTCAACTCAAGCATGTTTTAACCTATTGAAAAATAATTTTGCTTTATTTCTCCATGGAAATTTTTAGCATATTTTTCAGTGGAAATCTGTAGTTACTGTTAAAGGTTTTATGGTTAGTCAGAAAGTCAGCTATGTGATAGTAAGAAAAAATTCAGTTCATGTTAAAGTTCACCACAATTCAGGATGGGATATTTAAACCGATAAAAAAGAGCAATTTCTCATTGAAGACAATTTGCAAATACTCATTTCAAATTGTGGAGATACCTTTATCTTCTTTGATTGTTCAAGATTACACCATTTTGATAGCTCTGATTCTCTTTATTTCTTGTTCATTTTTTGTATGTGTTTCTTTTGTTGCCTGGCGTTGGTGGTGCTGCATTATTTTTATTTTGCGTAAGGGGGAGTTGTTTTTTTTTTTTTTGGTTTGCGTATTTGGATTGCAACTGTGATTAAATCAGTCTTATACAGACTATGCCACTACTTCATAGATGTAATTTCATTCACTTTCCTTAACAGGATTGTTAAAGTTCATATTTTCATAAACAGCATCCCATATTTCTACTACCTTTTGTTTTTCTTTTTTGTTTATTTATAAGCTCAGTGAATTTTATTATTTTTTTTAATAGGTCTTTTTTTTTTTTTTTTTTTTTTTTTCTAATTAGCAAGTTGTCCTGTCAGTACTACTTTCACTGCAAGTACGATTCAATGCATATCCAGTAAATAGATCTTATAATGATTATAAGGGACTTTAATAACATTTCAGAGTATTGGTTCTTCCCTTATTGTTAGGAAAAACAGACAACCTGAAGAAAAAATATGAAAATTTGATTTTCTATCTAAAAAACAAAGTTGTTATATTAATGTAGAAAAAAAAAAATGTAAATTAATAAATTATTTACTTGAAATAAAATTTAGAACTTACAGTGACAAATTATTGCCAGAACCTAAGAATCATGATCAACATTTTCCCCTTGTTTTCCTATTAAAATAAATAAATAAATAAATAATCAGTGATGGCTCTCCTTTTTTAGTCCGTATGTATTAAGTAATTAAAGTATTTCATATATGTTTTGTTGATAGCTGCAGGTAATTATCTGGCAATATTTGAAAACTGTTCTAATACAGCTAGTTTGCCATTTAAGGCAGTGGCCTGGTACTGGTTCCTTTCAATTTCTGATGCCTATAAATGCGGTGCATCAGATGCACTTAAGAATTTTAAATCATTTTTGGAATCTGATTGCTTAATTATCAATGTGGTTTTTGATTATTGAGAAAATTTAATAGGATATTCAGAGTATATGAGGCTTTAATGTAATTAAAACAATTATATTAAAAGTAAAAACTGATAAAAGCAAGTATGTGTTAGAGGGATTCAAAACTGAAGCTCCTATAAGTAGGTCCAAGTATTGAAAGTGATCTTGTAAGAAATAATTCCATTCTTGCTGAATATGTATTATTCGTATTTGAGCTGCCAAATACTTGAAAATTGAAGGGGGAAAAAAAAAAAAAAGTGTTTGAAACATATAGATGTAACATGGTATATATGACAGAATTATGCTATTTCTGCTATATGCTACCTATATTGTCTAAATTTCACATAGATCATAGAATTGTATGTAGAACAGCTTGTGTTGGAAGGGGTTTTAAAGATCATTTTATTCCAACCCCTGCTCTGGGCAGGGATGCTACCTACTAGATGCCTCAATTTTTTTAGATTCTAATAATATCAAAAAGAACCCCACATGGACTACAAATCACATACTGAGATTAGAATTTTCAGAGAACATGTATGGAGAGTTTTTTTATTATTATTTTATTTTTTAATCAATACTAATAGTGCCTTATTTATTACAGTGGGTTTGAGTTGTAGTAATTGGTAAAATCCAGTTTGTATCTCAATTATATTTTAGCCAATCCTTAGCACTGTTTTTTACAGATCCAGATTCTTTTTATTACTGTGTTTCAAAAAATATTGTTTACCTTCCTTATATCACTAAAAAGATTTTTGCATTTATCGCTGGTATTCTGGTGTCTTGAGACTTACTTCAGGAATATGACAATTTGGTACTTTTGAAGCTAATTCAGCAATGAAGAAAAAAATTTGACAAGGTAGAAGAAAAAGTGGTTACAATAGAAATTCAATCTGAAAACTAGAAACCATGATATTAGCATTTTATGGTTGTAGAATAGCTATTGGTTCACAGAGTAAGCTTTGAATGATTTATTGAGATTATCAATATATTGTACTGTGAAAACAAAATGGACTTTTAAGTACAATATTTTCCCCCCAGGGAGTACTTACAGAATGTTTTGTTGTCTCAGATAAATGATCTCTGTACTGTGTTCTATGACCAAATGAGAAAACCCTATTCAGCACTGTACTGCCAAAATAATAAAAGCATATATCTTAACAAAAATAAAGAAACCTCTCACTTCAACAAAAGATTTATGACTGTGTTAATATGAACATTCAAAAAATTATAGGAAAAAAGTATTAGGACACTGAAAAGTTTAATTACAAGGCACACAGAAGATTCTTAATATGAGATTCAGAGATAGTGTCCTAGCTAAACTGATCTTAAAATATTTCTACTAATTAAAAGTACATATTAATATCACTTGTAGTGTTGGTGCACATCTTATGACATGACATCATACTCCTATACACAGCACTGGGAAAGAGTGATTTTATTTTTTGAGGAATGTCTCACTCCAATTTACAGGATGGAGAAGATGTTCTTTTAATATATGTATACCCAACAGTGAGATTAAGACACTATGGGTCAAATGTTAGCCTGATCAGTTTATTAGGAATCCCAGTTGTTTAGGGATATGAAGAAGGGAAGAAGGGTGATAGAAAAGAGGTCCAGAGAGGTTCATAGTATGTCTGTTGAACTCAGGAACACATCCTGTCACTGTGGGTGATGGGAGAAAGCCAGGAAGCTTAGCAGTAAGCAGGGCTCCCACTTAAAGTATGTTGTTACCCACTTTATCAATTGCCATGAAAACTTACCAAGAATGTCCTTTCTTGGACAGTTACAGAATATTTAATTTTCCATTATCTTCCTTTGTTGTAGAACACTGTGCAAGACACTCATTGGTAACACTCCACAAAACATATAATGCAATCCAACAAGATTATTTTGTAATTTTTAACTTTTCTCCAGGGAAAATATTTTCTACATTCTTACTTCTGTTTGATCACCTTCCTTTCCTTCCTTACAAATTCTGAATGTGAAGTGGAATTTTTTTGTTCTGCCTGAAATAAGATTGTACATGGCTAATGAGCTGAAATCGTAGAGATGCAAAAGGTAGTTTGTATCTCTTACATCTTTGCCATCTGAGAAGAGAATGATAGAATGAATTTGAATAATATTAAAAGAATTTATGAATATACATACAAAGTGAAACAGATTAATAACACAAGTATATTCATTTGTTTATTCTTAGTTTTTCTGATCATCTAAAACGAGTTACATGTTCTCACAAAATAATAGTTTTGTAAACAATCAAATAACAATACTAAAAAGGCAGTTAAGATAATTTGACACTTTCCATTACAGGTGGTGACAGCGATATGAGAGACAAGCCGTGCTTTGGACAGCCAGGCAGATTTTTTTTCAGTGCAATCTTCTGTAGCCTAATTAACTTATTTCTTAAAATATGGACGAACAGCTTAATTTTGTTGCATTGTAAGTAGTATTAATTTCCTAATCATACTGCTTTTTAATCAGTTCAATTATACATTTATTGATGGGGCCACACATCAGTTAATAGTAACAATTTCAAATGAATACTGATAATTCTATTTTTCCATAGCTAAATGTATTTGTATAGTCATGAATATGCACAGCTGTTTCTTTCTGATGACAATTTCAATTCTAATAGATATTGTATTTTAACAAATTATTTATTCCTAAGTACTAAAATACTGCCCTTAATGCAGTGCGCACAAACACTTTGAATGTAATTTACTGAAAGCCAAATGACTTTTTTCCTGGAGCTTTATATGCACTCTTGCAGTTTTATATCATATGTATCCATAGTGACTCATATATTTAAGACTTAGACTACACTGAAATGTTATACTTATCTGAAGAAGAAATTACCTTATAATTGTCACACAGAATTAAAAGGATGTGTATTGCAACCTATGGAACCTAAGCATTTCACAATTTTTTTGAAAGAAAAAGCAGAAGTTTGGGGAAAAAATAATTTCTATCAAAAAAAAAAAAAAGAAAAAAAAGAAAAGAAAAAGGAAAAAAAGAAACAGTGTATTTTCCTTTCACATTTGGAATTCGGGAATAAAATTGATACTATATAACATAAGTTATTAAAGTAAAATCCTTCATTATTTCTTTATCATTCTTTGTTTCTCTTTTCTTACTTTATCTCCTCTCCATTCCCCTCGTCTCTCCTTTTTTTCTGTTCTCTTTTTCTAGACAATTTTCCATATTAGCCTGCACTCTTCAAGCAGTTTAACAGGCTTTGAACCAACTCTCAACCAGACAGAGGGACAACAGTCTTTCTGGTCTGACACATGGACCCAAATGATCTTCCTGGAGTGCTGCCCAGACCTCTGGTTGTGAGGAAATCCAGAATCTGGAAGCTTCCCAGGGATCTGAGGGAAGAGGAGGATGTCATAGATGAAAGTTTTCCTAGCTTGACAAAATTTTTGATAAGATGGGCAGTTTGTGAGAGGAAGTCACCAGGCTGAGAAGCATCCAGCAGAGACACTTATGTGTGGCATCACGGAGTGACATGAGCAGATCAGCAGCCTTCTCTGAAGTCCCTGTAAGGAGAAGAAGCTAAGAAAACTTCCAGCCCTGTGGAGACAGACAACAAAAACACAGTATGAGGGAGATCCGCATCTGTGCTCAGAGCAGAAGGAGAGGCCTCTCCCGTTGCCCTTGAAGTGCAACAGATCTGGGGGGTGGAAAAAGGGAGAGGTTTTGGATAGTGATTCCAAACTGGAAAGGAACAACTGTGTTAAGATGGTCCAACCAAGGACCTGAGCCAGAACCAGTGCTGCCAAAAAAATGGTGAAGGGACTCAATAGTTGGGGTTGTCGTGCTGAAGAGCACTGGGACACCAATTTGCCCTCCAGATAATCTCTCTTGAGAGATTTGTTGACTGACAGGGGACCACACTTGGAACATGTGGTGGAGGATATCAGCTATAGTAAAGTAAATTTGTTTTAACTGAGGAAAAAAAAAAAAAAAAAAGAAAAAAAAAAAGAAAAAAAAAAGTGTAAAGAAAAGTGTAAAGAAAATATATTTTAATGTATATAAATATCCGGCAGATACATAGACAGTGTGTTTTAAAAGTTGTTTTTTTATTTCTGAATTTGTTGTTCTTGCTCTAAGTGTTACTCCTGTTTGGAATTGATACTCCTGTTTATCATAGCCTTATTGTTATGCCAATAGCAAATCTCCTTGAGTATTAGACAGAATTTTTTTATATTCTGCCACAGCAAGATTAAAAATAATAAAAATAATAAAAACCTACAACACTTCGTGTGTCCTTTTTATGGAATGTTGTAACTTTTATCTTGGTATAAAAAAGAAATGAAGTTTATGGTGTTTCACTACTTGCTTTGTATTTGCAATATATTGTTTTGTAGTTATGAAATACCTTAGATGTGCCTGAGCATAAAACAAATCTTAAATAACATTTATAGTAATTCTGAACATATCATCCCTTAAACATAAAGTATCCCAGGACTGCTTCAGTTTGCCATCTAACTTATCTAAACATTTTACAATACGGAAGGAGATTTTACACTCAAATAATACTTTTTTATTTTAGTTAAAGTGGCTATTTCCAACTTTAGTGATCCTTTGATTCTAGATTTTCTGTTGATGCACTTTAGTGTAAGTAATCCCTGATTAAAGTATTGTGCAGGGAAAAAGAAAATAATAATAATTAAAAAAATTCATTTGTTGTTAGAAACAAAGCTTATATTTTCAGTGTAATTAAAAATAATTAAAAATAAATAAATAAATAAAAGTCCATGATTCCAGAAATACAATGGTATACATTGCTAATATTTTTAGTCAGAACCTCTTCTGTGCCCCAGTAGAGAGCACCATCATTATGTCATCCTATGATCTTCAATCAACTCTATTTCCTATTGTATATATCAAAAGTCTAAGTTATACATGAGCTTTAGTATTACGAAAGGAGTGTGTGTAAAAGGACTAAATATGTTAAAAATGTTTTAACATATTATTTAACTAAATATGATAGAAAAATGTTTCATCCTGAGCTAAGCCATTCCATATTTTAATTTCTCACCAGACTTTGTTCTGCCATTAGTAATGAATATCAATACACTCTTAGTTTGTTTTCATTTTTTTTCTAATTAAAATACAACACCTCTCTTCTAGTCACTGAACTGACTAAGCACTGTATTTCTAGGAGAGAAAGAATGAAGAAATTAAATGTTTAAAAAAGCAAAGGTACTCAGATTAGATGAATTTAATTTAATTGTCAGGACAAATTTAATTGTCTAGGACTGGTCTTTTTACTGAGATGGATTTAAACAGAATTTTTGAAGAAGATATCACACAGCATGAGGACATGAGAAAGTGAAACATGATATTCCCTAGGAGTCTAATTTCTTATTCAGTAAAGAAACAGACAAAAATCTGTCCAAGTCCATGGGATACCAGGTGACATCAGGCTTCTTAAAAAATTAAAACACTATTTTATTTATAGATAAGCATCAAGGCTAATTGTTCGAGGCTTCAAACTTTCACTCACATTAGTAGCAGATCTACTTAGGTCAGAAGAAAATCAACCCTGGTTTGTTTGGACTAAGAACTGCTACAGAAAACATGACAAAGCCAGAGGTCCATAAAAAAATGGCCCAGAACATAATAGGAATATTTATGAAAGAAGCCACTAAAATACATTTTTCCAAGCAATTATTGATTTATTTACCTAAAATTTAACGTGCTTTACAAATTGAAAGGAAACTGCCTTTACTTCTGGTAATCTCTCTTAGTAGAAGCAACTGTGTTTTGTCATTGACTTCCATAGGAGCAGAACTCATCTCTTTAAGCTCCTTTGATGCATAACGTTTCAAAAATGCAAATTAATAAATAAGAATTTACAAAAGCCTCCTGTTACTAAGTGTATTCATTGAAATGTTAAGTTCCCTTTGACTGACAGGTATGTTCCCAGGAAAAATGACCACCTAATTTAACTTTAGAATATTTAATTAATTACTCTTACTTGCAAATATTTCAGGAAAAATAAGTGCCAAGTGCACTGTAGTATTAAAACAAGCATGAAAGCAACAGTGTAGGATTTAATGAATTTAAAAGGCATTTTATGAAGATGCAGCAGTTCTTTATACCAGATCTAGAGAAAATCAACTTAATAGATTTAATGACCTATGAATAAATTCCAATTAAAAAAAAAAAAAAAAAAAAAAAAAAGTTCAGAAAACTTGTTGTAACTTATTTTGATTTTAAAATTCATTTTTAGATTCTGCATTGGAGGCATTATTTTTTTTTCTTTCTTTTCTTTCTAAAAGAACTTAATGCTTTGTGGGTCAGGGGAATGGGACCTTTAAACTTTTATGTCTGTTTGTGCCATCATCTTGCTTGGGCTTTAGGGCTAATGCAGCTTCCAGTTCCTAATGGAACAGAAAGAAAATGAGTATTGGAGCCCCTGCTGAGTAAGTCAGCAAAAGTTAAAGGTATCTGAAATTTTAAGTAGCTATGAAAAGTGATTGCAAGTTAAAAGCCTGCTGTTTTCTCTTAAAACACTGCAATAATGTATAAATTAAGCTGTATAAGAAAAGGGTAACTCTTAAGGAGCAGGCTGGGTTCTCTGTACATGGAGATGAATTGCTAAGACATACTGGATAATTATCTGTGTATGTATAAAGAGGAAGACCAAAAGACCAAAAAGATGGCAAATATTTTATTGCATTAACATTGTTGATTGGATGGTTTTTTTGTTTGTTTATTTGGTTGTTGTTGTTGTTTTTTGTTTGTTTTTTTTTTGGTTGTGAGTTTTGTTTGTTTGTTTGCTTGTTTTTTGTTTTTGTTTTTGTTTTTTTCCTTCTAATTACTTATCTAAATAGAAATGTACAGATTGTAATTAAATAGTACACAGAAGATTAGTATATATATATACAGAGCTGCTTTCTATGCTTTTCCATAGGAAGTACACAGAGTATCACTCTAGTAGAACATCTAAGTATTACGCTAGTCAATGATATCAATTGCTGAGAAGCTATAAGTTGAAAAGGAGATTTGTCTTTAATAGTTGTTTATGAGAATAGCTTCAAGTTATTGATATTTGCCAATGATTAACTGGCAAATAAAGCAACTTTCTGAAACTCCTCAAAAAATCTTTAATCTAGCAATGTATTTTTATAATTTACACAGAACAAACTTTTTCAGTCACAAGTTGCACTGACATTGGTTTTCTTTGGTTTCCTTTTGATACTGCAGTCTAAAAAGATTTAATCTAAGATTTTTCAGGATTCTATGTAGCTATGCAAATTTTTTCAGAAAATATATTAATTCAACTGTTTTCTTATCAGTTTGATGTGGTTCATGGCCATTATCCTACATCTGTATGATATTAACTCTTGAGATTTTTTTAGTACAGAATGTAAGCAACTGTGTAAATAGTTTAACTGAGTGACATCTGATGGAGAGATGGATTTTGAATTCTTTTGATTCAAACAGTGTATGTATATTTACTATAGCAACATCACCTTCTTTAACACTTTTACACAAAATTTCACTTGCAGTCATGTACTAAATTACATTATGTTACTGACTAAAGTACCCATTAAGTCAATGTGTAAAATCTCCCAAAGCTATGTTTTACAAGTTCCTATATTTTGGCTGTCTTTGAAAGCAGATTTCTGCCAACAGTGCCATACAATCAAATCAGGCACGTACAGTATGTGTAAGGGAAATAAAACTGAGTTACACAGAAAGAGAGAAAAGTGAGTTTGACAATATTTCAGTTATGTTAGGTCTAAAAGGAGGAGAAATAGTTGGGGGGCGGTGGTAAAATGTCATGGTAAGATTTATTTCCAAGGCTGTATATTCAGGTGTTTTGTTTTTGTTTTTTTTTTTTAAGAGAAACAAACAGTTTTTCTCAGACACATTACAGGAGATAAGGCTAAAGAAAGCTTGTAGATAAAATTATAAACCAGTGCACCCAGTGGGAGAGTTCTCAATATCTTCCACACTAACAGAATTTTAAACTTAAAATTTTATATCAAAGTGGAGGAAAATGTTAGGATAATCTTTTCAAACTTTCCTTGATTTCAGAATTTTAGATGACACAAATTGTTTTTTAATAAGTTAATGTCTTTTAAAAGCATACCAAACGTGGGTCACCAACCCGGTCACCAACCAGGTTGGAAGGGACCTCAAGGATCATGAAGCTAAAACCCCCCTGCCTAGCAGGGCCACCAAACTTCCGTGTTTACTAGATCAGGTTGCCCAGGGCCCCATCCAATCTGGCCTTGAACACCTTGAGGAATGGGATATCCGCAACCTCCCTGGGCAGCCTGGGCAGCCTGTTCCAGCTCTCCTAGTAAAGAACTTCCCCCTAACATCGTACCTAAATCTTCCCTCTCTCAACTTAAAACCATTTCCCCTTGTCCTGCTACTGTAAGTAAATATTTTAAATTAGTAAGTCCTCTCACTTTGCTATCCAAATCTTATAAAAATTGAATTCTATGTGGATTATTTTTATTGCATAGTTGTCTACTTCAGAATTACTACATTTTACCAAGCATGTTGCAGCTGAGATGTGTAGGAAAGATCATTGTTTGTCAGAATTATCTATTATCAAACAAAAAAAGTGCTTAGTATCAATCAGAGGAACTCTATGAGACAAAAATGGGATAAATATAAAACACAGAGCAGATTCCAAGATAGAGAAAGTGGTCTACTCAGTACCACTGTTTCCTAAAACTGATATTTAACTTGTATTTCCTAATTACCTGCCACATATGTTGATTAACAAGTATAACTAAAGCAGGAAATGTATTTAGATCTGGATAGTAAATTGTAAAATAGGAGCTAGAGTAAAAATATTTCTAATCTTTCTCAATCAAAGGGGAAAACAAAACAAAACAAACAAACAAACAAACAACAGTACCAAAACATGAGAACTGAATAGAAGGAGATGGGGAAAAAAATAAACATGTAATTAAAATGGAAATGTAAAAAATAGTAATAGAAAATGAGTGAAATTTATGAATTCTGTACATTTGTTTCATTCTCATTATGGAGTTGATTTCAATAATGTAATACATTTTACATTCTCCTTGATGTCGTTTTTTTCATCTTTTTATTTCTCCTATCTTGAATCTTGTAGAGAAATGTTATAATATTCCCTATTTGGGAAATCTGTGTGCATAAAGTAGTTTCTGCGGTTAAGGCAGCTGCATGGGAATATTTTTTGAGAGGATGCTACAAAGATTTTAGATTACTCAGGCAGATTTTTAATCAGATGTTCATATTTAAAATAAATGCTAGGAATTGGAACCTGACTAAAAGTACTACATCTCCACTGCCTTTTTGTAACCTTAATTACAACAGAATATAGATTTCATAAAAAAAACATACATCACATGTTCTGAATATGATGTATATGACAGTTTTGTTAAAGTAGATCAATACGTAGGATGACTAGAATCTTAAAGTAGGTAAAAGCATAACGATTATAAAGGAGAAAATAAGTGAATCTGATTAGATTCATTTATCCAAATACCCTGGTCTTAGCCTTATTTTGGATATCCATAACTATTGTGTTTTTGTAAATGTTACTATTAAGCTGGAATCAAAATCTAAAGAAGTTATCAAATAAGCAATTAATATTCCTTTGGTGCTTCTTCCTACCTTTCCTAAATAACACAATTGCTAGATGGCATGCGGTATCTCATCATTTTTCTGTAGTCAAGTTGAAATGTTAAAAAGCTACTTTTTACATGAATGAAAATTATCTTTTCAATAAAAAGTTAGTCATATTGATCACAAATAAACATAAAGTACCAACATTTTCACAATTGTGTGCTGTCTATAAATGCTTTTTTTTTTCATATCTGAGAATGCTTGTAAACCATCTATCATAAGTATATTAAAGTACTGAACAATAAAACTGTAGAAATGAGATTAGCAAAGGATTCTCTTTCAAAGAAGAAATTTTCAAACAATACTCAGTATGGTTCAGTTTGTCTTTATAGCTATCCAGACTTTAGTGAAAATATCACAGTTTTGATTAAAAGAGAAGCATCCAGAAGACAAAACAGGATTTCAAAAGAATGGATAATGACTGTAGAGAACACTTCTCAAATATGTACGTGTGCCTGCACTATGTGAATGTTAAATTGATACCCTGAGCCTCTCTACTGAAGAAAAATTAGAATACTAATGTTTATATTAACGTTATTAATGTGAATATAGAATATTAATTAAGACAAAGTTTCTTTCTTATCTGCCCCAGTTTCATCTTCTTCGCAGCCTCCAGTGAGAATGCCAACATTTTCTTTAGTTCTTTCATTTCTCCAAGATACCTGTAAAAAAGTATGGTCATTGTATTGTGGCCTCAGAACAATCTGTTAGCATATAGATTTAATGGACTTTCAGATGGGGACTGATTCTTCCACAGCACAGATATTTGGTCTAGCTCTGTACTTCTCTAAATTTTACTGATCCTTATCTGGTACATCCACAGAAGGAGCTATAAAAGTTTGGGAACTAATAGAATATTCATCTTGAGAAGGGAAGGGAAAAATAATTAGAGCACATTAAATGAATGTGAATTGAACAGGATCCTTGCCAGGATCCTTGGTTGTAGAAGATTTCTTCTGAGTGAACTGGAAAGGTGCTGCTGCTAAATGGAGGGCAGGGCCACATAATATTCTCTCGGAGGCTTATCGTATTTGGTGTCAGTTGTTTGTTTTCTATTGCCTGTGTACAGTTAAACATTTATTAATCTGATTAGATGTATGATGTATTTAGAAATTTTATACCTGAGTGAACATAGCGCATGCAATCTTCTATTAACTACTACTAAGGCTACAAGTATCAGTTAGCACTAATCCTTAAGGCACGAGCTCCATCCTTGACACTTTGTTGACAGGAAGTACCTTCAGAAAATATTAGTTGTAATCAAGCTATCTCCGGTGAATAAGAATTGCTGTTCTCTGTATGTCAGATGGTAATGCCCTTGAGTTCTGGGAGTAATAAGGCCTAATTAACCTCTTCTCATTGCTACTTTGTCTTCCCTCAAGTAGTTATCTCTGTAACTAAATCTTGTTCAGTTCATACCTTTCCACACAAAAGCAAAGCTTGTACAGAGTAGCGAGTTCCTGGACCTTCTGACATTTGTCATTCTTCCACTGGCAGAGGTAATTTGGATGGAGTTTCTCATGCATTTGTTTTCACTAAAATACTTGCTAAAGCCTGAGCTGCTAACAATTAACAAGAAAAAATTAAGGAGACTGTCCTTAGATTGTGCTTGCAGCTTAGCTGTTTCTATAGTGCCCATAGCAGTGAGTATGAGGAAATAATTATTTAATTTATTTGATTATTTATGCAGCTTCTGGGTAATGGTGTACATCTGGCCATGGCACTTTTCATATTTAAAGTTTACAAAGAATGTAACACAGCCTTACTGGGTATGATGGAGAATAACTAAGAAGCATTCATCATCTTGAATTAAATCAAGTATGAAGTGATAGTAGGCTGATGCAGGTATCTTCTTGTTCAAATATTTAATTGAAATCACAGAAATAAGTCTGTGATACTGACACCATCAATTACTGTTGAACTCTATGTATCAAAAGGTTTGCCTCCTTTATCTTGAATTTGAACCAAGCATAGAATCACAAAATGCAACCATGAGGTTGGAAGAGATATCTGAAGGTCATCTTGTCCAGTTTCCTTGTGGATCTGGATTATTTCTACTAGAAGGAGAAAAATTAAGAAAATAAAAATAAAAACATACATAATTACAAATTATTTGCTATAAGCGATCAGTTAAAACAACATTATTTTTTCTCTCAGTGCCTTGAGGATGCCTCCAGACCTAACTGTTCCTGACCACTCCCAGGGCTCTCTCACCTACCCAGGACTCAGGAATATATATCAGCCACTGTAACATCCAGCCCCTGTGCAAAGAGGCCTTAGCAGGGCGGGATTCCAGTGCCCTACGGCACTGACCTGCCCTGCCCTGCCGTGGTTCTCTCCCATAGACTGGCTTGGGTCTTGCTTCAACCCTAAGGAGGTGGCCAGCACTGGGGCTGCCCTAGTGCCCCTGCATACCCTGTCACTGGCTGAAGTGGGTGGGACAGAACTTACCTGTGGGTCTTCCCATACTGCCCTAGCACACAGGGAGACCATGGCTTTGTGGCAGCAATCACATCTAATAAATCAATTATTTATTTAAAAATATGCTATGGGTAATATCTGGTAACTTGCAGCCAGATTTCTAGCTATACATGTTCTTTACTTTCATTTCCCTCAATTTGCTGTCACTTGCAGTGTTTCATTTATTCACATTGCAGTGTTTCTTAATTAATCTTTTCCCAAATTCTTAAAGCATACAGCCCAATAATTAGTCTTGGTAGGACCTTCTGGGCTACTATAATTGTCATAATGGATATCAATTTCTACCTTCCTTCATACTACACCCCACTTACTGCCATGAGGTGAACTTTTTTAAAAGTTGCTTCTGTTCAAGGCAGAAAATATTAACAGTGAGCAGAGCTTCAGTCCCAGTCCCACAGTAGCCATTCTGCAATAACAATATTAATTTTCATAGTGACTTTTGGCTTGCATTAAAGTCTTCATGCTTCAGTTCCAAGAAGGTAGTCCTAAGAATTATCTCAAGATTTTAACTTTTTTTTTTTTTTTTTCACTGAAATAAACAAACTGATGTTTTGTTTATTTTCTTTTATATTTGTCTTCATTTATATTATTGAGAAATACATAAACTGTTGTTGACATGGTTGCATTAGCTGCCTTAACATGCTCCAAACAGAAACCTATATAAAAGAACTATATGCAACCAAGAAAAAATATGAACAAACACCCTTGAACCATACTCTTCACAATTATTTTTAGGACTGCACCAGAAATCTGAATTCCATGCTGCCATAGTAACTCATTTATTTGAATTACACTAATGTAAAAATATGTTTTCACTTTCTTTCTAGTCAATTGATCGTAGGCTTTACATCTGCAATGGTAGCTGACTTTGCATGGATTTGACAATGGATCAAAGTAATATTTTTAAGTGGAAGAAAATCAATGCTGATTTAGTCGATTCTTAAAGTTCTGCAAGATTTCACTTAAGGCAACCAAGTTTTAAATGTATGTGTAAAATTGACACATTATTTAAAAAAAAAAAAAAAAAAAAAAAAAAGTTATTAGATTAGATGGCAGCATGGTATCATGTTATCTAGATCAACAAAAAGATGAAGGGATTGAAAGGATTTGTGACATAGCTTGATTTTTGTCTTAGTAATCAGGAACTAGAAAGAGAACTACTACTGAGAGAAAATGGAGGTAATGTACTGGACAACAATGCACTGCTTTTTGGATGGGCTACAACATTATCAGATTAGAAAACTAAAGTGAACTTTTTCTTCAACAGTGTTGTTAAGAATGGCTTTTATAGAATATGTCAACTCGGGAATAAGAAGATACAGTATCTGGCATAAATATAGCAGATAATGTCCTCACTATATGTCTCACTATAAACTGAACAAAAGAGGCAGTAATATACAGCAATACTGGCTTAGTACTGTCAATAGTGTCAATAACTTTCCTCCAATTTAGTAATGCTGTTGTTAATTGTTTTCTTCTATTTCTGAGATTTTAATGTGATTCATCTGAATCACAGTATCATAGTATCATAGTATCATGCGAGTTGGAAGGGACCTTAGAGATCATCGAGTCCAACCCCCAGGATTCGAGCCCTCTGAGTAGCAGCGCGGCAATTCTGCCACTTGTGCCACAGGGGGGATTCGAACCCGGGCCTCCGGTGTTGCAAGCGGCAGTTCTTCCACCGTGCGCTAAATACTTTCTTCTTGAGAGTATGCTTAATGGTACATTCCCACCTATAAGATGAGTTCTAGTTGACATTACTCCATGTCTCACATTCAAGAGCACATGTGAGACATTTGGTGCTTAACGTGCTTTTCAGGGTAACAACTTCTGAAGTAGTATCATCACCATCTTAAAAGCTGGTTGACATGAAGATTTTGTTTGACTCCTATCTGGTATTGTAGGAGAATGGGCTTCACAGGAAGCTTCAGAACATTAAAAATTATTTGAGAAAAGAACCTACTGTCTCAATTCATCATGTTTGATCTGGTGTCTAGAGCTTTCACTATACTGTTTTCTTCTAGCTGAAGTTGAAGCTTCCTTTCTCCCTCTATGTACATTTCCAAATAGCTAACTATGATAGTATCATCATTCATGTATTCACAGAAAGACTGGGAACTTTAAGTCACATTTTACTTCAACACTCATATTCTCATTTAAGCTGTCTTTAGTGTTACTCTAAAATGTTTCAAGAGAAGAACAGGACATTGCAGGGACAATAGGAGAATCAGGTGCCAAAGCACAGCCTCCTCTTCTCAGCACACCTTACAGGCCAGCCAGATCCAAGTAGCCTTGTACCAACTGGCACAACATGAAGTCATGAGCTTACTTCTAGATACACAGTATTATTTTTTTTTTATTTTTATTTTTATTTTTTTCCCCTAAGATATCTTAGCTACTGCCCCAATGAATAATTAAGCTGTCAGAATTGAAACTATTTAGAGTCCCTAAACTCTATGCAGTTCAGCTGTTAGCTACCCAGCAAAATTAGGCAGAAATCTAGACTAACAAGTGAGAAAACATCTGAAATTTGCATTTTACAGAAGGCTTACAATGGGACATGAGGCAGGGATCTAACAGTTAAAAGTATACTATGCTATCCATGCTTTCCCTATTGCTAACTTAACCAATCTATGCAGCTGTACTGGCTAGATTTGTATTGGATGGATGTAGAGGGACGGTGTCGCATTCCAAAAGTGGTGACAGCTACAGCATCACCCCTACTGGTTCAGATTTAAATGCAGCATGCAGGCTCTTGTTCATCATTAGGGAAAATGCATAGCTAAAGGTGTGTCTATTTTGAAAACTAGTTTTTTGTAGATGAGAATTTGCCTTATTAAATAGCATTATCGTTCTCTTTATATCTGTTGTTGTTTCCATAGAAACAAATAGGAGGCATTACTTTCAGGGATACCTTGTATCTCACAAAGCAAGTTCAACTACCACATCAATTCTGCCACTTTTTACTTTTTCTTTTTCTTTTTTTTTTTTTTTTTTTTTTCTGTATGTGAATATTTTCTGAACATTTATATATGAATCGTGGAAATGATCTTAAGTTATATGTCTTGGCTGTATAGTGCCAAGTTATTTTAAATTTTAGGAATTCTTCAGGCTTAGCAGTTCACCAACAATACAGAAGAGGCTGCAGAGCCTTATTTCAAACTGGTGTCAAAAGTTCTCATGGAACGTTCCACTTTTTAACTACTTATGAATGCGTATACAGATCCACGTGCTCTTCAGAATTCTTCGCTTTCATTTTAGCACGTTTCTTCTTTCTAGTCTAGGATTTGGTTACATCTGACATTCTCAGGCCTTTGCAGTTGCTGCCATCCTTTGTATCACTAAGACATTGAAGCTAGCAGGAGGTACATTAAGAGCTATTCCTGAACACTGACCTCAGCACCTCAGCAGTCATCCCCTCTTAAAATTATCAAACTTTCCTGTATCCTTTTTTTTTTTTTTTTTCTTTTTTTTTTTTTTTTTTTTTTTTCCTTCTTCCCTTCTTCAAGAGTGGCAAATGCTCTAGAAAATTTCAACGGACAATTATCATTTACTTCAATCTAAAATATCTAAAACTGTGGTAACTAAAGCAAGGAAGACTGAGAAAACACAAAATAAATATTAATCTGTATGGGATATACAGTTCATATATAAATACTAATTAAAATCATTTTATGTGTATTTCAAGATAATGGAAAAATATCACAAAAATGAATTATTACTCACAATATGACTGAAGTGATTTGACCTATATTATTAATAGTTACTTCATGACAAAACAGTACATCAACAAACATCCTACTTAATTGAACTGAAATGCACAAAGGGATGACACAGTATAATTATCAGTCAATAACCTTTGAATTACGTGCTGTTTTTTGGTAAATCTATCTGTACCTTCCACGCTGAACTTAGAACTAAAATAATGAAGTTGATCTTTCTTCAGAAATATGGCAAATGTGACTATGTTGTTTTGTTATTATTATTATTATTTTAAAATTTACTTTTATTTTCTATTTGCATTATCATCTTGATTATTGGTCAGGTTGCATCAAGCTGCATTCATCCTCCTGGTACTTACCTTGCTTGATATTTAAAAGTAGGGTAGCAGTTCAGTGTTCTGAACCACAGTCTAATTTCTTCTTGCACTGCAGCATGTCTAGAGGAAAATTCCTACATGGACTCTCTTGAATTTTACTCATCTGAAACCTTAGGAACATCCCTAACTAGCACAACCGAGAAAGAAATTACACATTTAATTGAATATACTACAATGTTTATATGGAATCTATGATAGTCTGTGGTGTTTTTGTTGTGATATATTTATGATCTCAGTGTGACCGCATAACTCTTCAGAAAGGCTTCAAACCACATAATGTTGCACGCAATTTTAGTTAATAATATCCAACATTTGAATAAGCATCTTAAAAGTACACATATGTGCATGTGTGCATATGCAAACATACACAAACATACATGTAACCTTCTGTCTATCTATGTAGTCCAGGTACTATCTCTTCTTTAACCACTTCTTTTCCATTCAAGTCCTAATTTCAAGGAAAATTAACGAACAAATTAAGTAACAATAAATCAAAATGAACACACACACACAAGCAGCAACAATAAAATAGGATATATATTTTAGAGAAGGCTAAATAACTGTTATATTTTTTAGTAGAATACTTTAAATCAAGGGCAGACTTTGAATCTCAGTTTTTCTCAGAAAAACAAGGTAGCTCTTCACCTGACAAAAGTCAGTTGAATGTTTCTAGAATAATCCTTGGCTCTAGCCCATCCACACCTTCTCCTTTGGTGCTTCTTCCCTTTTTTTTTTTTTTTTTTTTTTTTTTGCTACTCTATCAATGACTGCACACATGGCAGGTAATGCCATTGCTGACTAGTAAAAGCTTTGTGAGAGTACAGACTTGTGTTGTCATAGACACTAGTGTAGATGTCCATAGCAAAAGTCCATTGACATTTTTTCATTTTTTTTCTGCTAATTAAATTGGAGATCAGGGAAGGCAGAAGGTAGAAAAAAAGGCTCACTATTTGTATGTGACAGGTTTAATTACAAAAACTTTGCAGGTGGGAAGAACAGTACGGAGACCAGTATGTTTTCCTACAATCTCTTAGTGTTCCTCTACTTCAGTTCCTGCAGTAATTTGCTTTTGAAAAAGCTGTGCTAGATGTTCAGCATCATCTAAGAAACATTTACTGTTTCCTTTTTTATTTTGTTATTCAAGAGTTGCATTTTGAGACATGGCTTTTTGGCATTGCTTGTGAAAGGAAAGAATGGGATGTCGTTGAAAAAAATGAGTTAATGTAAACAAAGTGAATTTGCAGTGGAAAATCAATTCTCCATTAGTTCTGAAACTGAGTAGTGATGTTATTCCTTTAAGAACATTGTTTAAACAGCAAGTGCATCTTAGAAAATGATGTATTTGACACTTAATCAGTTTTTTATTGTTGATACTCATTACCGCTATCATTGTTTAATATTATCACATATATAATTAAATTAGTTATATTAGAATTTAGAATTTCAGTCAACCCATAGGTCTGTTATCAATAAATATGTATGTGTCTTTTAATAGGCAAATGTGTATTTATGAAAAAGTGCAAGCTAGCAATTAGTTGTTTTTCATGTGAACTAACTCTAGAATCAGATAATAGGTGCTCTGTGAGGAGTTAAAATATATATATCTACTATGTAGAACTGAATATAGGAAATGTATCATGACTTTATATAAAAATATGAATTCAAAATGACAAATATTTTCTTATATAAAATAGTGAATTCAGTGTGAGTAGTCAGGTTAGTAAAAGAGCATGCTGTCAAGTTGCAACAGGGGAGATTTCTTCATGGAGAGGGTAGTCAAGCACTGGAGCAGACTACCCAAGAGAGAGCCAGGGTCTTCATCACTGGAGGAATTTAAGAGATGTATAGAGACAGCATTAAGGGACATCATTAAATGATGGGATTCTACATTGAGTAGATTAAATTGGACGTGATGGTTGGACCAGATGATGGGATGCCATTCAGAGGGACCTTGACAGATTTGAAAGGTGGGCCTGGGTGAACCTAATGAGGTTCAACACGGCAAAGTGCAAGGTTTTGTAGTTGGGCTGGAAGAACCCCAGGCACCTGTACAGACTCGGAGTAGTCCTTGAGAGCAGCTCAGCAGAAAAGGACCTGGGTGTCCTGATGGATGAAAAACTTAACATGAGCCAGCAGTGTTCTCTTGCAGCTCAGAATGAAAATGGTATCCTGGGCTCCATCAGGAGAGGGGTACCAGCAGGAAGGTGGTTGTCCCTCTCTAGTCTGCTCTTGTGAGGCCCCATCTGGAGTACTGTGTCCAGGTACGGAACCCTCAGTACAAGAAAGACAGAGAGCTGTTGGAAAGGGTTTAGAGGAGGGTCATGAAGATGATCAAGGGGCTGGAGCAACTCCCCTATGAAAACAGGCTGAGGAAGCTGGGTTTGTTCAGCCTGGAAAAAAGAAGTCTGCAGGGTGACTCTCATTGTAGCCTTTCAGTACCTGAAGGGAACCTATAACCTTAAGGTAAGGAGGGGAGCAAACTCTTCGAAAGGGCTGATAATAGCAGGACAAGGGGAAATGGTTTTAAGTTGAAAGAGGGAAGATTTAGGTATGATGTTAGGGGGAAGTTTTTTACTAGAAGAGAGGTGAGGTGCTGGAATAGGCTGCCCAGGGTGGTTGTGGATGCCCTCTCCTGGAGGTGTTCAAGACCAGGTTGGACGGGGCCCTGGGCAACCTGATCTAGTAAACATGGACATCTGGTGGCCCTGCCAGGCAGGGGTGTTGTAGCTTCATGATCCTTGAGGTCCCTTCCAACCTGGATCATTCTGTGATTACGAGATTCTGTGATATTGATGGTCTTTTTCAACCTAGATCATTCTATGGTTCTATGAACATATAAGAGAGTTGCATAAAATACACTTCTGCTATTCATAGAATCATAGAATGATTTGTGCTGGAAGGGACATTTAAGATAATGTAGTTCTAACCTCGCTGCTATAGGCAGGGACACTTCCCACTACATGAGGTTGCTCAAAGCCCCACGCAGCCTGGTCTTGAATGCCTCCAGGGTGGGGGCATTCACAGCCTCTCTTGTCAACTTGTTTCCAGTGTCTCAGCACCCATGCAGCAAATAATTTTTTCTAAAATGTAGTCTAAACCTTCCCTCTTCCAGTTCAAAAACATTTCTCCTCATTCTATTACTAATGCCCTTCTAAAAAGTGCCTCCTCCGCTTTCCTGTAGGTCCTCTGCAGATGCTGGAAGGCTGCTAAATGGTACCCCCAGGGCCTTCTCCTCTCCAAGCTGAAGAGCCCCAACTCTCTCAGCCTGTTCCCACAGGTGATCCAGCCCTCTGACCATTTTCATGACCCTTCACTGGACCTGCTCCAATAGCTCAAGGGCCTTCTTGTGTTGGGAGCACCAGAACTGTATGCAGTATTCCAAGTGGATTCTCATGAGAACAGAGTAGAAGGGTAGAATTACCTCCCTCAGCATGCTGACCATGCTTCCCTTGATGCAACCCAGGATACAGTTACTTTCTGAGCTGCAAGTGCACACTGCTGACTCACATTGAGTTTCTTATCAATGAACACTTTGAAATTCTTCTCCTCAGGGCTGCTCTCAAGCCATTCTCTGTTCAACCTATATTTTTGCTTGGGACTGCCCTGACTCCAGTGCAGGACCTTAAACCTCGCCTTGCTGAATTTCATGACGTTGGTATGGCCCCACCTCTCAAGCCTGTCCCAGTCCTTTAGGATGGCATCCTTTCCCTCTAGCATATTGACTGTAACACTCAGTTTGGTGTCATCTGCAAACTTGCTGAGGGTACACTCAATCCCACTGTCTTATCCCATCATTATGTTCCTTGACTTCATAAAGCATAATCAACATTCATGATCAATAAATTATTTTCTTGTTGAATATGCAAAGGGCATTTTCAAATCCTTCATTATCCAGAAGTTATCTTAGTATATTTGTATTGTAAAAGTTGAAGGAGGCCTCCAGTAACTGTAACAAGGCAATGAGCCACTTATGGCTAAGTGACTAAAACTGACATCATATCCATGTAGAATCACTTCTTACTTCTCAGTGCCAACTGTAGGTAAAATATTATTATTATTGTGGCACTAAATAGAGATACTCTTTCATCAGACAAATGGTCTGCAGCATAAGATCAGTTTCATATTTCAGTATTCTTATTTTCATTCAGGATGACGAAGCTGAAAATTAAGTTTAGATTTGTGTACAGGGTAAATCATGGTGTAAAGTGGGGACAGTCTAATGATGCTGATATAATGAAAAGGTGAGAAAAATGCCAACATACATCTATTGGAAAAGTAAGAGCAAAAGAATATATTTCAGAAATGAGAAAAATATTTTTTGTAAACCTGCACATTTAAATTTAAAAAAAAAAAAAATAAAAAAATTGTGTACAAAACACAATACCGAAAAAAAAAAACAACCCAAAAAACTAAATTAAAATAAACTATCTCATTAATTTGGGAGGTCTTACATCAAAGTCACTAACAGTAAAGGTCACTAGTAAAGTGACTGCAATGTATTATGTTTGACAAATTGAATAGGGATTGTTGTCAAATACAGTGAAAGGAAATGATGCGCTTTGATTTTTGTTTTTTTCCTCTCACGAGAAAGATTAAAGAACTTTTCTTTCATCTAGCAATCTAGCATACTTTTATAGTTGCATCAAGCTTGTCAGTCAGGGTGCCTGTGACTATGCTGTGCAATATTTTTCATTCCTTCCTTGATCCAGTCTTTATAATCACATTTCTTTGTCTCTAAAATGATACCAGGAGACAGAGAGAGGAGAATGTGTCTATCCTTATTTATTTATTTATGAATTCTATAAGGTATTGACTATCTTTAACAACCATTAAAGTAACTAGGATGTTTGAAGTGCTCTCAGTATTCTTCAAGAAATAACCACTACAATAGTGAGTGATTAGTGCTATTAACTATTGCTAATTAAGATATTATTAGCTATGTACTAATTAACGATTGCCAAGTGCTTTGGAATTCCAGATGAATGTCATTACAATAAGGTATTATAATGAACATAGTGTGTACTTTTCTTAAATTTAAAATTTTGAATGGATTTTTTCCACTTCAATTCCTTGGAGTGTTTTCTAAATGCAGTGAATAGATAACACAAGATTTGTTGTATTATTTTACCTTATTAATTTTTTGTCTTCTTGATTTCTGTTACGGAATTACATCTTTAGACTCTATTTTTTTTGGATTTCTATGAAAATGTCAAAGAAATTGTAACTGAAAAAAAATTATTCAGTCTGAATTATGAAGAAATGCATGGGTTTAAGATTCTAATTCTAGCTTGAGAGAGAGAAACTTCCTTCAGATATTGCAGTGTAAGATACTTGTCACTACATCCTGTTTAGAGGCAAATTTCAGACTAAAATGTGATCTCTACTAAAATAATAATAATAATAATAATAATAATTGGGAGGTATAGAAAACATATTTCTGTGTAGGTGCCATGTTTTTTCATAAAGAAAAAGGATGAAAAAAATTTTTCATCAGTTTTGAGAAAACTGAAGAAAACCTGTATTATGTAAACCAAAATGTGATTCAAGAATAAAACTCCTTACCTCCAGGCTAATTTTCAGCTTATTAATAAAATATCCAATTCTTAAATGTCACTGTTTCAGAAACTTAGATTTGTGAATGATCTCCATGCATTTTCTAGTTTCTTGAGGATACTGATGCCAGAGGAGCAAAATTCTACTCTTCTTACCTAGAAATTACAAACACTTTGTATGCAGTTTATTTTTCTCTTCAAGTTAGAAATTTAGATATTTTCCATTTTCTGATACGTACATTCATTTTTGTTTTTTGTGTTACTAGTACCTCTCTTGCTCAAAATAATAAACACAGTCTTATATCACTGATTATTAAACATGCATATTTAATGAATTTTTTTTTTTTCCTTCAGATTCACCAGCAAATTAGAAAACATGAAAAGAATTAAATGCTTCAGAGGCAATCAATCAGAATAAAATGTTGTCCTAGAAATAATCTTTTCAAGATCAACAGATATTTACATGTTCACCCCTGTTCATGAAACACTATTTTTCACAGAACACTGAAGGTGTGTGTTCTTTGCAATAAATCAGGCACATCATTTTACTCACCAAGAAAACTGTGCCTTTTTTTCCAATTTTAAGCACAAATCCTCCTCTTCCAACTCCTGTATCTATTTAAATGTGATCACAAGTGTGATCCAATGAACGTTATTTTGGAATTACATTGCATTACTGGATTATTATACATAGATATAATGTTAAAATATAATATGTTTTGAATTACAGTTGAGTTTATGTGTGTGTGTGTGTGGTATCACTACTGTATGTCAAATAAGAGTACTGGTAATTTAGGAAGGTAATAATATTAATATACTCTCGAAGTCATAAAAATGCATATATAACTTTTCAGAAGTTTCAAATAGCAGATTTAATTAACCTCAAATAAATACACTGATTAGGCACTAGTGAAATAAAAATTTGCACATTGTGATAATGAAAGGAGAGGCAAATAGTGTTTAATCTCTTATTTAATGGAACCTATCATGAATAAATCCTGTAATTATAAGTTTTAAAAAATAATTTTAAGTAGCTGGCACTCCCTATAAAAATATCCATGTGGACAGTTATCATACTTTCCCCCCTTCTACCACTCCTGTCAAAACTCAGCCAAAGCAGAAGAGAATAACTGACTGGTAATAGTACAGATGCCATGCCATTAATAATAATTATAATAATAAAATAAAATAATAAATGAATAAATACAAATTCCTGAAAAAGGCTCCAAAAATTTTTGAGATGTTGCAAGCCAAGTGCATAATATTAATCTATGTTTTTGGAACTTCTGAGAATACAAACAAAATTACAGAATATCTTACATGCATCCAGGACTGATAAATATGCATTCTTCAGCAATGAATTAAAGGTTTTATATTTTAGCTTGCAGGGGTAAAAAATGAAGGAAAGTTTTCAAGCAAGAACTAAACATATCAGTATTACCATGATTCTCATTCAACCTATCATGTAACTAAATTATCCTTACATTTTAACAAAAGGATAACCTTTCAGAGTAATTTGTCTGTCTTATCTGAATCTGAAGCATCGATCTGTAGGTGCTTCTGTTTATGTGGTTGTTGAGATCAAAGTGAAGGGTATTCAAAGCAAACCTTTTTATTTGCAGGCAGTTCAACATAATCTATGTATGGACTGGAGACATAGAATGATTTTCTTACTGAAGAGCAAATAGTTTTGGAATGAAATCAGCATATATTTTTATATTAAGGAGTTCAGTACATGACATCTGTTGAATTAGATCCTTCTTTACACACACACACGCACGCACACACACACACACACACAAAAAAAAAAAAACTTTCACAGAAGCAAAACTCATTAAAAGACCAATGATATTTAACATTCTAGTTTATATAATCCTGTTTTCAAGATAATTATGTAAAAATCTTATGTCATGCAAATGTATTTTTTACAAATCTTTCATTAAAAAATAAAAATTATGATAACAGGGAATTCTGAGGGAAATATTTTGAGCATCCCCCATGGTAATATCCATTTGTATATATTTTCTTCAGAGATTAAATAGATTTTTGGAAGGCAGAAACACCAGCTGACACCTCACTGACAATAAATGTATTGCCTACATGGAGATGAAATTTAATGCATAAACATGAGCAATAATGTATTTTCTAAACATCAGCCTTAATAGCTAAAAGAAAATACAATGTGATTAATTTGCCCTATGCATGTTTTATTTGTTTTTGTTTTTCTTTTTTTTTTTTTTTTTTTTTTTTCCCCAGGTGTTTTTTCTTTTACAGTATTCAGGTTTCAAAGTATGGATGTAGAAATAGTAGAGCAGTGTGGTTCATTTAATTTCATTCACTGACTTTTTGTGCCACAGAAAAACAATTCCAAACATAACAAATGAAAAGTAATCATGTACATCCAGATATGCAGAGGTAAACAGTTTTTGAGCTTAACTTAAATTGGTAAAAATTACACTTGAGTAAGAATAGAAATACACTGAGAATACCACAAAGAGGAAAGAAAATAAGATGAAATAACTTTATATTGAAAGACAATTTTTAAAGATTGTCCTCCACTGCACTTTTCTAAAGCTATATTAAGGGTAGAAGTCAAGCACTGTGGTAAAATTAAAAAACACATAGTTATAGTGCTTGTGGAATTTTTTGGGTTGTTTTTTTTTGTTTGTTTGTTTGTTTGTTTGTTTTTTGATTGTTTGCTTGTTTGTTGGTTTTTTTTGGTCAATTTTAACTTCTATAATTCAAAAATAATTTAATCTCAAGAATTCAGACAATGTTTTACTAAAAAGGAACTAAGCAACAAAACAATTCTGAAAAATGGCTTAGAAACCAATATTCTAAGTATGTAGGTCACTCTGAAAGTAATGTCTCCAATTTATTTCCATGGAATCCACAACAGATACAAAGAACATAATAACATTCTTAGATAGTGCAAATGAGCAAATTCTAAGCTACAAACCACTGTTTTTCAACATCATTCCACCAACAACTGGGTATTTTCAACAGCAATGAACAAGAGTCTGCATTCTAATGTTACAAGAGCCTGAACTCATAAAAATCTGCACTAGAGGAGATGATCCACAGTTTCACAATTGCTATGATGACATTGATCCTAATACCATCCACAGACTCACTGCTGACACTCTGTTTTTGTTCTAAAAATGTTCAGCAAGAGTTAATGAATAACAACAAAAGCAATGTTTTGTGCATAGAGAAATTCAAGTATACCCCTTTGCTTCATACACACTTCCATGTCTGATGCCATTTTATTGGACTGCTCCTCTGCTGCCATCTCTTTGCATACAACAAAATGTAACAGAATCTTAGTAGGAACATTTAACCTCTCCTGCCATACCCCAAACATCTGTTTCTGATGTTGTCAGCCAACACAATATACAGGAAGCATGACTTTCAGAGCAACCCTTGTATATTCTAAAGTAATTTCTTGAAGGAATAACAGTAGAAAAATAAAGGAATTTTCTTTTAAATTATTTATTTGTTTATTTTATAGATTAATTAAACATTCAGCTGAACTAGGAATATCTTGAGGCTTTCGGTCTTCACAACTTTCAGAAAATCATCTTCACTAAGGGTACACCTTGCTTGACCTATCTGATGGCCTTCTATGATTGGGCAATGGCTTCAGTGGACAGGGGAAGGGCAATGGATGTCATCTATCTGGACTTCTGCAAAGCCTTTGACTTGGTCCCTCACCACATCCAACTCTCTAAATTGAAGAGGCATGGATTTGAAGGATGGGCTTTTGGATGGATTTGGAACTGGTTGACTAGATGCAACAAAAGGACTGTGATTAATGGTTCTGTATCAGGGTGGAGGCTGGTCACAAGGGGTGTCCCTCAGGACTGGTGCTCTTCAACATCTTCATCAATGACATAGATGATGGCCACGACTGCACCCTTAACAAGTTTGCAGATGACACCAAGATGAGTGGTACAGTCAATACACTGGAGGGAAGCAGACCAGAGGGATCTGGACAGGCTGGGGAAGTGGGCCCATGAAAACCCAATGAGGTTCAATAAGGCCAGGTGCAATGTGCTGCACTTGGATTGGGGCAATCCCAGGTATTTAAACAAACTAGGGGAAGATTTCCTTGAGAGCATTTATGTGGAGAAGGTCCTGGAAAATGAGATACTAGACATGAGCTAGCAGTATGTGCCTGCAGCCCAGAAAGCCAACAGTGTTTTGGGCTGCATCAAAAGATGAGTGGACAGCAGAGAGAGGGAGGTGATTGTCCTCCTCTACTTGGCTCCTACGAGGCCCCATCTGGAGTCCTGCTTCCAGGCCTGGGGTCCCCAGCACAAGATAGACGTGGAACTCTTGGAGTGGGTCCAGAGGACTGCCTCTAAGATGATCAGAGGCCTGGAGCAATTCTCCCATGAGGAAAAGTTGATGGAACAGGGCTTGTTGAGTTTGGAGAAGAGAAGGCTCTGGGAAGACCTCATTGTGGCCTTTCAGTACTTGAAGGGAGCATATAAACAGGAGGGGGAACAGCTGTTTACAGGTGTGGGCAGTGATAGGACAAGAGGGAATGGGTTTAAACTGAGACAGGAGAGGTTTACATTAGATATTAGGAGGATATTTTTCACACAGAGCGTGGTGACATACTCGAACAGGAGGTTGTGGATGCCCCATCATTGGAGGCATTCAAGGCCAGGCTGGATGTGGCTCTGGGCAGCCTGGTGTACTGGTTGGTGACCCTGTCCATGTCAGGGGCATTGAAACTAGATGATCATTCTGGTCCCTTTCAACCCGATACATTTTATGATTCTATGGTCTGTGCTGGCTTTCTACACAATGTCTTACGATACACAGAACTGAGCTTCAGTTCCTACTTCAGTAACAAAATACTTCTAGTCTCCCTTCAATCCACCTTAGGTCTCTAGAAACAATAAACCATTGTCACAACAATGTTAGATTTACAAACCAAACATTTAGAAGAAAACTAATTCTAGATCAATTGTATTATTACAGAGATAATATCTGCATAGTTCCTTGCTTCAAACATTTTTCAGAGCATGACATACATAGTCCTTATGGAATGGTGAATATGTAGTCCCTTTTTACATTGTCATTTAATGTTGGTGCCTACACATTATTTCTGGTTGAAGAAAACACTACACAAAATAACTGTCTGTAATTTCCAAATTATTCTTTTTCCCCCTCAATCTGCATATTTTCACAGTAGGAACAGTAGTGTGGATTTTGTTAATCAGATACAAAACACAGAGTAAGGTCAGAAAGTATCACTTTATTTGGGATTACTTTCAGAAGAGGATGGCTGGGTATTTCAAATAGCTCAGTATTTTACAGTACATGTTCAGAATACAGCAATATTTTGTTTGTGGTGTGCTGAGAAAATCTGTAAGTCACACACCATCACATATCAAGCTGGGAATCAGGAAAGAAGAAATAGAGTAGATACGTATCATACTTTGGTTTATCTTGTGAAGGGTCTTCATCTTTAAAGGCTTTCACAGAAACCAATTATGCTGTACAGTCAGCTAGAATTCAAACATTGATAGGATATGTCTTTCCTTTTCATTGTTCTCTGATCAATGATTTTTCACTCCTGATTACCTCCTGCCCCGTTCCTATTTTGGTTTTTGATCTTTCTTCTTTTATTTAAACTCATGCCCATCTTCCATCTTGTCTAGCTTTTTCCTTATCCTTCTCAATTTAAGTGAAGGATCTTTCACATCCCTGCTGCTTGGTCCAGGGAATAGGCTGTTTCCTTTCTTCATGTAACAATATTTATTACCATAGATGCTCATGATTTCTAAGAATAACTTGGAAATGGCTTTGAATTTACTTTGGATTTTTCAGAATGTATGGGAGGTTTTATGATAAAAAATAACAAAAAACAGAAAGGAATTATACTTGGCATGGCTCTAGTCAAGCAAATTTTGCTGTTTTGGACAATCTGTTTCCAATATTTTCTTTCCCAAATACTTCTCTGCCTTATAGAGGACCGTGGTTTGTTGTTGTTGTTTTTTGTTTTTGTTTTGCTTTGTTTTTTTTTTGTTTGTTTGTTTTTATAGGGAATTGTTTTTTAGTGGATAAGTAACATAGTCAGAAGAAAGGAAGCTGTTCAGTATCAGTAAATGCCAACAATATTTTTCTTCTCAGCTCTCTCTAATTTAAAGGTGTGGATCAGCAGACAAGCTATGAAATTTAACACACTGCTAAATGGGAGAAGGAGAGAAAGTTCAGTATGAGTACATCTTTAAGGTTTTGGGTTTTTTTTCTGTATAAACAAGCAAGCAATGAAAAATATTTAAACAATTGATTTGTTCGATTGGAATTTTAAATTGTGTGGAAAACCCATATAAGGAATTCTTTAACTTTGGCAAAGGAAACTTATGTTTGCATGAATTTCCAGACTGACTTCTAACAAGATCAGAAAATGGGTAGTTCTTACCTTTAACGAATTTTCAGTGTAAATGAATTTGCAAAACTCTAACATTATGAAAGAGCACCTGAGTATGCAAAATTTGCCCCACTTAAATTTGTGTTCAAACCTCATTTACTAATATCAGATTTTAAAAATACACATCCCAAAATATCATGAATCTTTCTCTAAGTTTAACTAAGGACTACAATCAGTCAGGCTTATTTACAATGAGTAGTTTATAATCCCTCAAATATGTCTTGTGATTTCAGTGAGACTACACACCAAGTGAAGTAATGCATTTAAAAAGAGCTGAGAATCTTGCCCTAGCTAATCTATTTCACTCATACCAAGACCTTGGAAAATATTAAGCAAAATTGGCATCCAGTCTTGTTGATGATGAAAAAGATAGTTGATTTAATTAATTCAGAATTTATGAAATGCTATGCTCTATAAATGATGCTGTATCATTAGGTTAACGTCTGTTCCAGGATTCATGATATTTTGAAGAGGAATGATTAAGGAGGTTATTAGTAAATCTACAAAGAACAGGACACACTACATTTAAACATTACCCTATCATCCGTGCAACGAATGTTCAACATCATTATGTTTCCTCAATAGCAATTTGCCATTGCTCTGTGGGGTAAGCAATCAATACAGGCAGGCAATGCTTTTTATATCAATAGAAAGAGAGTTCAGCTCAGACTGTTCCAGCCTTTGCAAAATCAATAAGCATGTCTCTTTATAAGGCAGACGATTAGTCTCAGTTGCAGATGAGAGTGACAAGGTATGGGCTATAATTAACACAGGAAAGACTTACAAAATGTTCATCCCTCTGTTTGTAAAATGTCATTCAACTTCTTACTAAACATTAAACATAAATATTTTTTATATCATCCCCCAGTACAGAAAGAGATGCCTAGAATCTTAATTTTTTTTTTCACAGCAACATAACAGCCTCTAAAAACAAAGTTGTTAGACTTCTTAGCAGAGTACACAAAAATGTGATTAATAACAATTCAAAACGTGAGTGTGGAGAATAACTTTTTTCTAATGCAGAGAATAGATTTCAAATCACACTCTGACCTTAATAACACAAAGTGCATATGATGAGTGCTGCAGAGATTGACTGCTGTCAGAAACAGAGAATTTCCTCCTTTACATGGGCAAGTCATATTTTCTGATGCACTGAAGTGGTGGAACCCATTTACTCCTTTGCCCATTTCAGCAGTCCTCTGGTCATTTCTAATGAAAATTAACAGATCCATGAAAATCTTATCAAAGCTATTACCCATGAGTCATCACTTCATGTAAATTATAGAACAAACACCACCACTTTGCATTTAGAATTGCAGTGTCAATGCTGATTAACTTATACAGCAGTAAAAACAGAATTTAATTATAATATGGAGCATATTTTTCAGTCAGAAAAAAAAGTGAATAAAAAAAAAAAAAAGTGGCTAAATTATTTTGTTTTAGTTTGCTTTTTTTTCCAATATTTTTTGATTTCTCAATTGTTTGTTTAAAGAGGTAATCTGGATCTGTAAGAAGCCATGCTTTTTACACTATTGCCTCAAAAGTTTGCTGAAAGATGGACAAGTCCAGGCAAGCCCTGAGCAAGGGATGAGAAATCCGTTGTCTGAGGGAAACAGATGGACAAGTCCATGGGCAACGAGAGAGAGAGATAAGCTTCAGATGAATGGCCGTGGTCTTTTGTGTGGGCTTATCTCAAGGAAGATAGCCATTTCAGGAGGTACTCACATGACTCTGATCCAAGCCCCCAGGAATGTCACTTAGGCAGGGAAGACGTAGGATAAAAGAAGCATGGACAAACCATGTCTGTTGTAGTTTCCGTGTGTATAAACTGAAGGTATTACTTTCAAAGCAATCTATATATGTGAGGGAGAAAAAGAGCAAATAAATAAATCAAAGAACTTGGTTATGGAAAATTTTACCCCAAGACACATTTTAAATCAGTGTTTAAATATTTTTTTTTAAAAATATCATATTTAATACTTTGAGTTAGAAACATGGATCATGTTAGTAAGCAAGAAAATCAGAAGAGTTGTTTACAAGACCATTATTTTTACAAAACAATGGAATAGCCATCAAGATGCCCCTGTAGTTAAAAAGGCTGAGCCATCCTGGAGTGTATTGAAAAGCGAGTGGTCTGCAGGTTGAGGAAGGTTCACCTCTCCCTCTGATCTGCCTTGGTGAGGTCATGTCTGGGGTGCTATGTCCAGTTATGGACTCCCCAGTTCAAGAAAGACAGGGAACTACTGGAGAAAGTGCAGCAGAGGGCTATGGAGATATTTAGAAGCCTGGAGCATCTCTCCAGAGGAAAGATTGAGAGACCCAGGACAGTTTAGCCTGAAGAAGAGAAGACAGAGGAGGGATTTGATAAAGTTTTATAATTATCTAAAGAGTGGATTTTAAGTGGATTGGGCCAGTGACCAGGGACAGGACAAGGATCAGTGAAAACAAGCTGAAACACAGGAAGTTCCATACAAACTGGAGAAAAATCTATTTTACTTTAAGAATGAGAGAGCACTGGAACAGGCTGTCCAGAGAGGCTGTGGAATTTCTGTCTCTAGAGATAATCGTGAACTACCTGTGCAACATACTCTGGGGAACCTACTTTAGCATGAGTTTGAGCTTCTGATCTTGAACTTCAGAGGTCCCTTCCAACCCTTGCAATTCTGTGATTCTGTGGAAAATGACAGCAGTACAAAGAAATTACTGGCTGCATGCATCAATGTACAGATCTGTTGATTCTGCTCCGCAAGAATAGTTTTGTGTTTCAGACTTGTGCATTTATCAATGGGTAGTAACTATAAGAATATAATCTGGCTTTCAAATACCCTGTCTGAAGTGGATTTTTTTGTTGTTGTTTTTTTGTTTTAATCATATTTTTAAACCATTCCATTATAACTCTTTTTGTAAACTAGGTTTTATCTCATCTTACTAACATTTTTATCAAAACTAAAGAAGTTACCAATAAGATCTGTTTCTCCTTTATCTTTTGCTTCTTATATTCTTCCTGTTTTCCTATTTTGTACGGACCGCTCTCCACTCTTCTTTTTATTTTTTTATTTTTATTTTTTTATATATATATATATATATATATATATTTTTTTTTTTTCAGACATTTTAAAATCTGTTCAGTAATAACCTAACTGCTTTGGATGTAGTGAACATTTGTTCTTTTTTGAATTTTAACCATAGTACAGATTAGCCCATGGATGTCCAATCTTTTGGCTTTCCTGAGCCACCTTGAGTGAAGAAGAGAGGGCCTTGGTCTTTTTTTTTTTTTTTTTTATTGCATTAAGTTAACCCCAGAGGTTGTTATGTCAGTAAGGTTTAGTCATGCATGTGGGACTTACTTAAGGTAAATGTCCTAAAATACTTTCAGACATGGTGCAATCTTGAACTCCTATTTGAGCTGCTTGCTGCTCTAATACACCCATCTGCTTCACAAATTCTGTGCTTCTTAACTAAAGGAATTGTAGAGTCTATTTTAAGTTGCAGACATCTCAAGATGCAACAGAATCAGCCCCAATCCTTTTTCCTGTTTCAGTATTTGCTACTCTAGTATATAATATAGCACCAGCTGTGCATGACACTTGAAAATGAAATGAACATAATCCAATTAAGTTTGCACTGCTGGATGAATGCAAGCTAAACTGAAAGGTGGGTGTTAACTGCTATCTCCAGGTGTTGGACTGCTATTACTTAATGCTTATGACCTACTTATTGTATTGATGACACCAGTTTAAAGGGAGTGACCTAGCAACCCACTGTGATCAGAATATTTGTACAGAGTAATCAAATGTACAACTATTTGAGTGATTCTTGCCATCCAAAAGACAAGGAAGCTAATGTACACGTACAAAAAACATCAGTATTGACCTGCAGAGAGACACTCTCCAAAGGTTTCACTTGTTTCTCTATGGCGTATTTTTAATCTGAGATTTGCTGAAAGTAAAACCACACATTCAAAGCAAAACTCGCTGAAACCTTTATATATATCTCATTCTATTGATTCAAATATCTGTATGATGGTATGATGCCACTTTTAAAAAAAATAATGTGAATTTGGAATTTTTATAATTTATTATTATTATTATTTTAATTTATCTCAGGAATGTGGAATTTTTTTCCTATTTTGATTTGTCCATGATGGCATAGTTATTTGCAGCTTGAGAGAAGTCCCAACATTTGATTCTTTTGAATTGGTAAGTTAACTTTTGAAGAAATAATCCAAGTTTCAGGTAGTTTTAATAGACAAGAAAAAAACGAGTTGATGCTAAAATATGTCTACTTCTAAGGATATGTTCAACCTATTTAAGTTTAGAAGATTAATTGCATATTTAAAGACAGAAATGTATTTTCTGAATCAGTACCATGTTACAAAAATAAATATATTCTAAGACTGCAAGTTGTTGGCACTAGCACTTCAGTCTCTCAGGCACTGTGAAAGTTATATTAGAAATGAGCCAGTTTAGATAATCTCTTAGGTGAGTGAGTTCATTTTTTTCACAGAAAAATAATGACTGTATTAATACAACATGTATTTGCTGAGTTTGTCAGGCTTGCTGACACAGATGAGCTTTATTTCATTGTGTATGTGTTGAAAGGATCAGAGAACTGTAGAAATGTCTGTGACAGTCTGAAGAAAATTAGAGAGCCCAAAATAGAAATGTGATTTCACAGTGTCATTGGAAAAGATCTAAATAGCTGTAAAAGATTAGTGAGAAATTTCAAGGGCCAATGAAAAGACATGCAAGAGGGGGAACACTTCCATGAAAAACCACAGAAAAAAAAATCATTTAGAACCAGTTTCAGGAAAACTGTGTTTCAAGTGGAATAACTGAAAGACAGAAATTTGCAGTTACTGGAAGACAAACTTGAAAATATTTAGCAATGTTTCAATAAATAAATAAATAAATAAATAAATAAATAAATAATTGAAATAAATTCAGACTTGAAGAAGACAGTGTTTTTGGAAATGTAAAAAATTCACTGAAAGATAAAATTATATAGGAGTAACTGATTATTGCTCTCAGTGCATATTTTTGTATTTAGTATGGTATTCTGTATTTAGTATTTTTTGCTATGTTTCTATTAGACCTAGCTAGCATCATCTGTTCTGTCTGAACAGTTTTTGTTGTGTCCCCATAGACAAATTCTCTTCCTTCTAGGGACATTTTGAGAAGAGTCTTGATGATGTATCTAAGGTGTGGTCCTTATGCATTCTGAATTGCACATCCTAAAACACTAGCTGGAGAACTCAGGTCCTCCATGCACTTCCTGATAAGTTTCATTAGCCAATCACCATACTCTGAGTGAAAAATTTCCTCCTAACATCTAATACAAATCTCTCCCCTTTAAGTTTAAAACAATTTTCCCTTGGCCTATTACTATCAGACTGTGTAAAATGTTTATCTTCTTCCTGCTTATAAGCTCCCTATACTGGAAGGTCACAATGAGGTCTCCCTAGAGCTTTCCCTTCTCCAGACTGAACAAGCCCTGCAGTCTCAGGAGAGGCCTTCCTCTGGACCCACTCCAACAGCTTTATGCTTTTCTTGTGTCAAAGGCTCCAGTCTTGAACTTAGTAGTCAGAGTAGGGCCAAATGAAGGCAAAATAGTTGGGTACAGTCGCTTTCTTTGCTTTTCTGGCCACCGCTCTTTAATGCAGTCCAGCATACTCAGACCACAAGCACGTACCACTATATCATCTCTGGCTTTTCATCCACCAGGACCTCCAAGTCCACCTCTGTTCAGTTCTGTACTAAACTTTAATTCAAATACAATGATTCACATATTTTGAATGTTTGTTTTCTGTGGAAAAGCACACAGAAAAGATAATTTAATTTAATTTATTTCATTAACTTAATTAAAAAGAAAGAAACATAAACAAAATTGTAAGTGCTAATGCATATGTTTTTCATCCATCCATTCATCCATCTATCTTTACTTCCCCAGTGATTTTTGGAAACTTAAAATACTTCCTAAACCGTTTCTGAAATTCCTACAAATCTCCATCTTTCATATTCACTTATTTACTTCCCTACTGTTCATTCAACAATTTCTCCTCTGTCTCTTTTTAGCAGAGGGATGGAGGTTAAACTGAAATGCTCAATATATTTCATTTTGCTAATAGTCTAAACCGCTCACTGTCAAACAACAGAGATGATCTCTGACAAATGTGTCCTTCTAAAATAGAGCTGACCCTGGATACAGCAGCTAATTCCCATTTTATATACTCAATAAATCACAATGGAAAATCAATCAAATGTCATCATTGCATCATTAAAAAAATGCGATACAAAATCTCTGAAGTCTGAGGAAAAAAGAGACTGAGGTTAAAATCACAGACTGTATTTATAATTTATGACTTAATTAAACTCTGCATTGATACACTTATCTGATCATACTGTTTTTGGTTTCAAACTCATGTAGTGGGTATTATTAACTGAATCTCAGTAGGCAATAACAAATCAGATAGGAAATGAGAATAGATATACTGAATATTTCTACTATTCTCAATTTGAACTTTCTCTTTTCAGCATCCTTGAAAAAATGTCATCTATCACAAAGCTGCAGAAAGTTTGACGCAAAAGGTCACACAAGAAGTCTAATTGCAAAAAGTCTTTTTCTCTGAGAAGAATGTGTTATGACATAGGCCATCATGCTTCCTTGCATGATCTTGGAATATTTGTTTTTGATAACAAAGCCTTTGAGAGAAAGTAGAGCCCATAATTTATGGCAGTCATACTTTCTTCAGTACTGTGCACTGGCAAATTTTCAATCCTATACATACCTATTCTTGAACTTCATATATTTTGACTACTAAGGCCAAGATAATTGCTTATATATGCTTATAAACAAAATATTTTATATTACATTGATTGATTGAGATCATAACTGTTTTTTAAGACTTACTCCTGTCTCTTTTTTCTCCCTAAAGTAACGGTAAAAATTGATTATTGAATAAGAATACAGTTGTCAAAGCCGGCTTCTTTTTAAAGAGCAGTCACTTGTCTATTTAACCTCAACACAGAAGACAAATTAAGAGAAGAAGAATTGTGAGAATTGCTTTTTAGCATCTTAAAGAGTATTAAATGAAAGTTCTTAATTTCAAATTAAAATGTAACTGGTGTTGGGTCATATAACTCCTCTGGACCTACTCCAAGAGTTCCAAACCTATCTTGTGATGGGGGTCCCAGGCCTGGACACTAGACTCCAGATGGGGAGCCAAGTAGAGGACAGTCACCTCCCTTCTCCCTGCTGGCCACTCATCTTTTGATGCAGCCCATAACACAGTTGGCTTTCTGGGCCACAGGCACATACTGCTATCTCATGTCCAGCTTCTCATTTACCAGGACCCCCTTCTGCACAGAGCTGCTCTCAAGGGGTTCTTCTCCCAGTATGAAAAAATAACTGGGATTGCCCAGACCCAAGTGCAGAACCTTACATTTGACATTACTGAACCTCATTAGACCTCATATGACTTCTTTTCTTTGCTCTTAATGTTGTAAATCTAGTTTAATATAGAGATCATTCAAGAATCTATATGCTGTTGATAACGGCCATCAACTGACTTGGGAATATTATATCGGTTATATATGGAGAAAAGAGCCTTTACTAAATGAACTGGCTCCCTGAAAGGGATAAAATCATTCAGATGATGAATGAGTCAAATAGAATGCTTTTGGGAAGTTATGAAAGGCCTTATTCCTAAAATTAATAAATAAAAATAACATTTTATTTTAATTATTATATAAGAAGAAAATCATTTAAGCCTACCTGATATGGTTAACTCATGCATAAATTACGTAGCTAAGTCTGGATTTTTTTAATGTTATGCAGAAATGCTGTAAAACTCTATTGCTTAACTTTTAATAATGGAAGCTCTGTTTTTAAAATTGTCTTTACTATGTTACAGAAATAAACATTAAAATACAGGCACATGAACATCTGGTAGATGCCTGGTAGAATTATATGAAGCTCTGATATGAAAAGCCCATAGCCTGTCTTTTAGTCACATTTGTAGTTACCTTATATAATTCTCATAACATTTCTTGTAAGATTTTTTCACCATTTCTCTGCTGAAAATACTTTGCATTTTATGAAGAAAGCAGAGTCAAGATTTAGGTGGTATTTTCATGGCTCTCTCTTCTGGGTCGTATCTTCCTCCTTTAATCTGAAAAGTTTCACTGGCAGACCAAGTCATGAGTCTCACGTTTTTGAAATAAAATTTGAGATAATTGAATCACATGGTTCAGTAAAAGTCAGTCATTGTTAGTGTAGTTAAAGAATGGCAAACTAAAATGTTTAATCTGCAAATCCTATCATGTAAAGGTAATGAATGCACCATAATTGCTGATGACGGAAATGGAACACCTTCAAGATACGAAAAATAGCCAGCACTCCAAAGCGACTCAAACTGTAGAGCAGAGGGGCTAATAAAAACAGTATGAGGAGATTTCCCTTTGCATAAACATGGAACTTCATTCATTTGATGTTCTCGCTTTATTTTGCTGCTACACACAGCTGAAGGGTAGTTCACTGAACCTTGCTTTTTGAACTTTGCAGAATTTGTAAACAGAGTTTACATTATTATTCAAAAAATGTAAAGGGAGCACAAGGGAATAATTTTTTAAAAACTGTTTCCTTAAACAAGCACCCACAAAAGAAATGTCTTCTTTAGGAAGAAATGAGAAGATTTTATCAACATCTTATGCATCTAACATAAATGGTTGCAGAAGTTTTCTAAAAGCATCTTAGACCCAAGAGGATGTTGCATAACTGGAACTAAAACAAAACAAACAAAATAAAAATATTTCCCATTATTTCTTGGCTGTAGCACCTCTTCAGTGTATTGCTTTGTTGGTAGGATGTAGCTAGTATGCGAAATCTATTTTTTCTGTTTGTTTTTCATCTCATGTTTCTCTAGTATTCCAAGTCCTTTTGCCTTGTTTTCTTGTTTTTCTCCCCCCAAAAAAGTATTTATGTTCAAGTTCCCCTGGGTTTTTTCAACTGCTTCAATAACTTCAAAATTCATCTGTCTTTTAGACTATTTTTATTACGTTAGAGGATGAAAATTAAAATAATTTAATGGATCACAGCCTGTGAAATTATTTCACTATATCACAAATTGTAGTGCAGTCCCATAGTGAATATATCTTCAATTCAATCATCATGTTTTGTGCCCTGAATTTGGGATTTCAACTAAATTGAAGTTACCACTTCAGTAGAGACTGTGTATTAATCTGCAGGAAGATTCATTTGCAAATAATAGTACACTTCTGATCATTTTGTATTTTAACCTCATATCTGAAAATATCAATTAAAAAAATATTATCTGGATTGGATGTCTTTTCTGACTTATTTTTGTGATAGCTTTTTATGGTGTGTTTTTCTGTTTTTGTTTGTTTGTTTATTATTATTATTATTATTATGCTATTTATTTTCCCATAAGACCATTAAGATTTTATTTTATTTTTTTAAATTGCATTAACTGGCTTTAGAAATCAATGTTTAAACATAAATTTAAGAGTTACATTTACTTAGAATCAGACCAGAATAGTGTTTTAATCCTAACAATTTTGAGTTCTTTATACCTAAAGGTACATCAAGTTGAATAGCATGTGATATTAATATAAAAGCAAAATCTGCAAACCAACTTCACATTTAAAACTAACTCATGTTCTTTTCACCTGTTTCTACCACAAGGGGAGCTGTACCAAGGAAAGAATGCCTCACTTGTTACGTACAGGAATGCAAAACTGCTCCTTTCTAATTTTTGGGTGATACTTAGAGACAACAGAATATCTCCTTTCACTGTACACCATTCTGGAGGACGAGGTGACCAGGACCTAGCAAATTACTCTTTTAGAAACTGAACATGTTGGAATTATACCTTAGAATTAGTATTAATAATTGATTTCTCAAAGTTGTTTTTCTGATTTTGTCCACCTGTAATTCACACCATTTTTTTTACTGTCTCCATTATCTCACTGTAGAGGAGAAAGAAGTCCATCATAGATGTCTTTGGTACTTAGAATAGCTGTTTTAATGTGGAGTAGGATTATTTTCTCTTATACTCAAATTTCATTTCCTGATTCATTCAGTCAGAAACAAATCTATTCATTGCTTAAATTGAACAGTCTACATAATGAAGCAATAATTGTGTTCAGCTGTAGATATTTAGATGAAAATTGTTTAATATTAAAGCACTGATTTTTATCTGACTTAGCAATAGCATATTTTTTTAGTTTCAATGTACTGTATTTAAAAAGACTTAATAACCGTTTTCTCCATGTTTCTTCAATAGGATGAGGCCAGCTGTACTTTTCAATCTAGTGAGGCTGATATTTATCTTAGTTTAAAAAAAAAAAAAAAAAAAAAAAAAAAAAAAAAAAAAAAAAAAAAACTGTTGTTGATGTTAGGAATGTTCTCTGTATAAATCTAGCAAACACAGAAGAACCAATTTCTCAGCTTCTACAGTTTCAGCCAAATGAGACTGTGCTCGTGATTTAAAGTTTGATTGGGCCCTATAAAAGTTGGAAAACTGTGGCTTCCAGACTTGAAGTTGATACTGAATTCTGTTTCAAGCAAACCATTTTGAACTGCTATTCACAGTTGAATCAGCTTACCATAAGCGTAGTTAAAATCAGTATTAATTGACTGTATTTTATGGAAACAAGAAGGCTAAGTAAGGACAGCCCTGTGTTATGCTAGTCTCTCTAGACACAGTCATGCTTAAGATCAAAGAATATACAAAAAGGCTGATGGACAGTGTAGTGTGCTAAACTCACTAACAGATACTCAGCTGGATCCTGAGCAGTGACAGCCCCCTCACATCTCCCCTAGGTAATCTTGCTGATCATGATGCCATATTGTATAGAATATCCCTTTGGCCACTTTGTGTCAGGTGTTCTGATTCTGTTGCCTCACATCTCCTTGTGCACCCTCAGACTTCCAACTCCCAGGGCAGTGTGAGAAGTACTATTCTGCAGCAACTAGAACATCTCTGTGTTATCAACACTGTATTCATTACAAATTAAACAAACAAACAAACAAACAAAAAAACAGCACTATGAAAAAAAAATAATTTAATATGAACTAAACCAGCCCAACAGAAATATTAAAGAAATATCAATTTAATATCGAATTAACCAGCCCAATAGAAATAGCATATCGAAATATCAAATAGAACTATCAAACAGAAAGAAGGAGAGGCATCTGTGGTAGCATCAAATAGCAGATCTTAGGATTATGAACTCTCTTTTAGAATGTTTTGGTAGGAAAACTGCTTTCCACTTAAACTAACAAGCAAACTCAACCACCCTTTCTGAATCGGTATCTGTAAGGAGAGAGATTTAATTATATTTTTAACGATACATTTCAAAGATACTCAAGATTTCTAACAAAGCATTTTGAAAATTGCATCAGCAGAAGGAGAGAGGCTACAGAAAACAAAAGCAATTATATTCCAGAGGAGTAACACTGAGATAAAATTTTTTCAACAACAAAATCACCATTGAACTCTATGACTGCATTATTTTTCTCATACTTTGTCTTGAGGAGTTTTCTAAATAATGCTTTTTAAAGTTTTCTTTTAAACTCTTCATTTTAAATAAAATATTGTTGGAATCTAAATTTAAATTCAATCCAAGAAAAAACACAATAGCAAGATAAAAAAGAAGAGAAATATTTAGTAACTATTCCATATTTAACTTCAATATCTTATTTTTATTTATACACAATGAAATACAGAAAAAAAAAAAAAAAAAAAGGCCAAATGGAACCCTATTTAAAAAAAAAAAAAAAATTATTTTTATTTTATTTTATTTTTCCCTCAAACACAGCTAGAACATTTAAGGTAATTTTATTCTATATCTACTCACACTAGTTCCACCTCGTAGAGCTGATCCCTACGATTGCCAAAAGTTTACAAGACAATTTGCTTTTCAATGAGAATAAGAAAATTAGAATGAAACTTAAACCATTGTAAAAACAAAATTCAAACTCCCAGCATATCTGTACAGCTAACAGAAATATGATCATCTTCTTACTTAATGTTGCCACAAAGAAGACATTCAGTCTTCTTCATTCATCAGTCCATCAGACCATCATAATGATATTTGAAAACATTTTTTTCTTGTAAGTTTGTTTTTTTTAATGTCCTCATTTATTTTATAGAATTTAACCAGTATTATTCTACAGAAGAGGACTATTAGTTCACTTTTTATTTGAAACTCAGCAATCATTGCTTGAATGCAGTATTTAAAAAATAAATACTTGCTAGTGTTGTCTTCAGAAATTTATTGATGATATACATATTTTTAGATGTTTTCAAAGTACACATTTGTAAAAGTGTTACAAATTGTATTTACCCCTAAGAATATTACCATAAATGATCAAGATTAAGTACGTTAAAATCTGACAAGTGGGTAGAATAATTCAGTCAGTCCCTATTCTGGAATAGAAGGTATAGGAATGATCTAATAACATGCTATTAGCATCTCAATCATGCTCTTGAGGTAAGTGCCATGGTTTCTCTTTTTATTCAGAAGGTCTAGAGAATTCATCTAGATGTCAATTCATTTTCAGAAAAATGGCACTTTAAAGTATATGTATATACATGTTTGAACATTAACGTGTTCATATACTTTTAAACAATATGTCCACATCATCATCTGTATTTGAGAAATGTAGGGTCTACTGAAATTGTGAAAGTTAAACTGACTTTATGATGAATGAGGACATTAGTGCTTATAACAGATTTTCCTGTTTTTTGTGTTTTTTTTTTATTTTTCTCCATGAACCATGGATTCAGGCAGCAGTCATGAGAAAATTTTTTAGTTTTTGTGGTTTTAGAGATAGGACTAACTTGCACCAGAGGAGACTCAGGCTGGAAATTCTACTTTTCCAATAGAGTGGTCAGGGAATTGAATGGGCTGCCCAGGGAGGTGGTGGAGTCACTGACCCCAGAGGTGTTCAAGAGGCGCTTAGACATTGTGTTGAGGGACATGGTTTAATGAGAACTATTGGTGATGGGTGGATGGTTGGACTGGATGATCTTGTAGGTCTACTCTAACCTTGGTGATTCAGTGATTCAGTGATTCTATTATTATTATGTACACTACAGAGTAAATAACTGGAAAGTTCATATCACTTTTTTTTTTTTTTTTTTTTTTTTTTCTTATTCTAATACTAAAATGTGCAAGATAGTTGAGTCCCTCTGCTAATATGGATGACCTGAAAATCTTTTCACATCCTAATGAACAACAGAACTATATATCTGCATTTAAGGAATATTACCTTATGGAAGAACAGCATGTTTAATTGCTTTTTTGACTGACTGATTGACTTGCACAGTTACTTTTTAGTGCAAGAAGATATTTTTATAATTGAAATTTATGTAGGAGGGAAAACAATGTAGGCTAGAGAGCATGCAAAGTTTTATTCAGGTCTAAAGCAGAATCAGTCTTAAGACTGATTAATCAGCCTCTTACAGGTTGAGTACAATTGTTGAGTTTAAGCTAACCATATTAATTGACAAGAAAATTTGGAAAAACAAACAAATGAAAAACAAACAAACAAACAAAACAAAAACAAACAAACAACAACAACAACAACAAACGATACTTCAGGATTGCTACCTGAGAAGAAGTAGATGACAAGAAAATGTAATAATGTCAGTAGCCATCATGAAACAGAAACACAGCTATGGGCTATTATTATTGACTGACCTTCAAGGAGATTGTTGGGAAGATATGGAAAATGATGGTGTGTATGGACTCTTAGTGGTACATTATGATCTTGCCCCTATATTATCCCTTATTTTCAATGCGTCTAGAAAACACAGCTGTTAATGGTCAGTCTTAGAAATGCTGCTTTTCTGAAGTATCATTTTATGCTTCTACTTTGACCAACTAAATCATATGCCATTGCCCAGTAATTCTCTAGATTTTCCAATTATAGTCTCCAATCCCACTGTCATATCATCAGGCTAAGTATTACAGTACAGTTTTGCCAATACATAATCCAAACTATGTGATTTGGATATGATAGCCTTTCATTTCCAAAGCTGTACTGACAGAGTCACACTGACATAATCTAAGAAGGGTTATAATTTTATAATATTTAAATATTATAGTTTTATTTTCCACCTTTGCCTACAATGCTGTTAGATGTTACAGACTGCTGGTAACAGATGACAGTCAGTATGGACATTAAGACTACAGGCAACTTTAGGATCTAAGACACATTCTTACATCAGTCTGTCTAGATAATTGGCACTACTGTTCTGGACAAAACGAGTTAGATGAGTGTGATGGCACTTCACCTTAAATCAATGTGTACTGGATTAGGTACTTTAAACTAAATCATTTGGTGTCAGAGACAGCAGGCAGGTAGAAATGATCATTGCAGTCAATGATCAGAATGTCTTGGGTCATACTCGCGGTATCCTAGAAGTATTTATTACTTAAACTGCAGTTTAAATTGAAAACAGGTTATCTAAAGAAATAGGTATAAAGTCTGGTATAAGCAGTCTTTTGGGACCCAAAACTGAAATGTAAATTTACATGTGACATGTAAAATTTACATTTCACCTGTCTCCTGAGAATACTCTGTGCTTTTACTCTTTCCTTTTTACTTCTGGTTTTAAGACTCAAGCTGCAAAAGATGAACATTTCTTTTTTCCAAGATACAGCACAAAGATGAAAATACTGAATTAAGGATATGAATACTGAACAGATTACACTGTGTTTGAAGTAATACCTGAACTGTCCCAACCTAGCAGTCTTGAGCCTTAGAGTCAATATATATGGGGGCGGCAATGAGCAATAGTTTCATCCTATCCTACAAGTGCACATTATCTGTGATGCAGATGTACCCATCTCCTTTTTCTTGCTGCAAAATGTCTCAAGTGTTAGAGTGTCATGCCTCCATGACACAAAATTCTGAGATTTCTATAGTCCATTTCAGGAGCAGGTTTTGCCCTCTATTTATTAAACTTAAAAATATACTTAGTAGCTCCATGTGAATTTTGAGTTAGCTTTTCTATGCGTGCACCTACCATGTTTGCTCTTCATGAATATGTTAGAAGAAAGGTGGCTGACAGGTCACTCAATGCAAAAACACTAGCCAATTAGACTAATGTTATTGCTTTAAGACAGTTTGTGCTGTTGTTTAAATGTGTGCCAGACCTCTATCAAAGAAATATTTATTCAGAATTGCTTATGAATAGTTAAACGAGTATCTCACAGAAGAGTTATGATTAAATATTGGTTTTTACTATTTTTGAAAAATAGTTTTGTATCATAGCTCTTATAAATGTGGCCTTTACTTGACAACAAAAACCTCTGAATTATATTGTCATGTCAGGATTCAAGTGGCAAAAAAAAAAAAAAAAAAAAAAAAAAAAAGTTTTTATTGTCATATGAAAAATTGCCATTGCATGCTTAAACCTCTTCCTTCTTAACATATCAGTTGACAATAATGCAGGGAAATGACTGGAATATGATTTCAATAAGGAACATTAAGACTTCTTCAAACACTACAAGAGAGGGCAGAATGGCATGCATATCCCATGAACTGCTCTAACCCAGGCCAAAAAGTGAAAATAAACCTGATAAGATTACTGCTGCCACAGTCACTACTTCTAGAAAAAAAAAAAAAAGGGGGGATGGGGGGTCTGGGGTAGGGAGGGCTGAGGGGGTGGAAGCATGTCTTGTTATTCGTGTAACTCCTTGATTTCCAGGATACTGCCCTACTTCCAGGACTTTTCCTCTAGCCATAATCTCTATCTTCTTTCCAGAATCCCTTCTTCCTTCAGAGGTTACTTCTTATGGGAATTCTTCTTTGCAGTGCAAGCCATTCTTTTCAAATTTATAAGCCTCCTATTTTCCAATTTGAACAGCCTATGAACTGAAATGTAACCAGCATCCAGATTCTACCAAAATTTACAGTCTATAACAGTTGGCTTCATCAAGTGCCGGTCTTCTGTTTGTAAGTACAATAGTTCAACTGTTTCAGTAGAGGGCAAACAAAATTTATCCAAGTAGCCAAAATGTGTTGCTGTATGTGTGCCTATAAAATTAAGAAAAAAAATCACAGAGTCATATATTCTGTGATATGGATTGCTATTCCACAGTAACATAATACATTATACTGGTGGTGACACAGTACTGCAGTTGTGAAATATTTTCAAAACTTTGCTCATTTTGATGGGAAGGTGTTTTTCTTTAGCTTGAGTCAAAGAATATAACTATCTCCCATACAGTTGAAATCAAAATGGCTTTTAGTCAAACTGGAATTAGTTTAGGGGTAAAGACTGAAAAAAACTGAGAAAAACTGAGGATTGAGTAATCTGATGAACTCTATCTCAGAATGTCAATTGAGCTCTCTTTAGCCTCCATCCCACACATCTCTCACTTAGATATCTGTCTAGACTGCATTTCTCATTGTTACTGACAAGCTTAGAGAGTCCTATTAACTCTTCAGGTTCACTGACATCTGTTGTTCTACCATCAATATTGCCAAGCATTTACAAGAACAGTGAAAATTCTTTAGTTCAAAAATTCCAGGAAGGTTGCAGAGTTGCATTAAAAAGAAATCTTTCATTTTCCTTTTTTTTTTTTTTTTTCTCTCTCCTTTTTCTTTTTTCCCTTTACATCTTTATGAGCCTTTAACACAGAACTATAGCCTGTTTCAAGTAAATTCATTATAACTACAGAAGTTTCTTATAAAATCTTTGCTTTTCTCCTGGCATACTTATCAAGGAGGTAAAATGTAGGAAGTGAAAGAACATGTGAAGTTAAATTACCTACTCAAAGAAGAAATCAAGCAACATAATTTTGAGGAAACTAGACATAATTCAAAAACATTCCTTCCTTATGCAGCTGAAGAGATATTATAGTCCTCATTTTCACATTACAATAATCAGGGTCTTTCAGCATTGACAACAGCATTATCACTTCTAGCCAGCATGCTGGCCCTGCCCTTAGTAATTAAGGGATTCTATTTTTATTATTTTTCCCCCATAAATCAATCATAATAATCTCTGATAGAGCTAGTGTATTTTCTGTCCCTGGGGCATGGTGACATGCCAAGCCCAGTGCAAAGAAATTTAAGAAATCTGCCTATTTACATCATTTCTGATCTCTTGGTATATTAGAAAGGCATTTCTGGTCTTGAAAAAGGAGGGAAAAATGCAAAAATTTGTGGTTATGTTGTTTGTGTTCCCAAATAATGGATGTTATATAATGCGTGTTGAGAAATGGATGGACATCTGCCTGTCAGTGGGAATGGTATTAAGACTCTCAAGAGAGCCTTGCACTGGATATAAATCCATAGATCTTGATTCTGAATATGCTCCATGTCTCTGTCTCTGCAGTAAATTTTAAGTTATTACAAATGTCTTAGTGATAGGTCCCAACATGCACTTCTCATGCAAATTTGTTGACCTAGGCATAAGAAAAAAACATAAAGGTCACTTCCTATATATTTTATTCTGTTATCCATAGTTCTAGAAGGATTTAATTCCAACACCTTTCTCTGTAGCATTTCCAGCTTTTTTAAAGATATTACACATTAGTGTGGTAGGAAGATGATGACAGAGGAGTTTGTGGTAGCAAGGTATGACATCTGTTTCACTTTGGCCCTCAGCTAGGTAATGGAGAGGTGAAGTTAACCCCCTATCCAATGCTTTGCATTCATTTTTCATAGACTACAAAAAGAGAAATGTGTTAGACCTCTTGAGATCCTCAGACACACTCAAACATTAAATGATCTTGATACCAACTAATTCTTGAAATAAGTAGATATTTCTATAAAAAGTCCAAGGTGTAAATGGAATCAGTGCTCTTGCCCCTCAAATTTTCTATTTGCTCTACATATTACAATAAATATAACAATGTAAGCAATATGGAAATATTCAAGATTCATGCTACAGTATAACAGTTCTTTACAATGCAGAACCTGTTGCATGCTTCAATAGTTCAACTTCCCTGGGAGACCGCAGCTTGGCCAATTACTGAAGTGACACCAATATGGTGAGCAGTAAAATGGCAATTTTATTGAAGCCAACACACACTTATATATTCTATGCCTATCGTGTACACCCACTAGGAATGTACATGTCACTAATCCTTATCGCAAGGAGAAGGGCATAACGTGTCACAACCGAAGGCCGTACGCCCACTGGGGCCGCACAGTCACTAATACTTATCGCAAGGGGAGGGCCTAACACGTTACAATCCGAGGTCGACAGTAGCCTAATACAACAAGAACCATTCTATGTCCATACACAAGAGAGATGTTTTATTGTACAGTGTAAACATTTTTATTGTAGTTTTAACACTACAGTATTTCGAAGATGTTGCAAAACAGGAAGGATCTGATAATTATACTTTAAATGGCAATATTTTTCAGTCATGAATTCTTGACCTCTGACCATGACCAGCCTGAACAGGAGTTTCTAAGTTGCAATTATATCCAGTGCCTTAAATGTAGATGAGCTTTATATATGGATTTACTGACTGTGTATAACTACTTGTGGTGTATGTTATTATCACATAGGTTAAATAGGTGTGAGTATTCTACAATAACTAAGCCATGCTTAATAGCGTGATAAATAAGTTTTTTCTCCTGTAGATATTTTAGTCACACATTCACCTAAAGATTGCCTGTGTGTTCTAATAATTAATAATTTGAATGATCACTAGAGACTTTCTTTGAACTGCTAGTGTTTAAATGTAATTTAATATTCTGTCTTTTTGCATTCAATACAAAAACATTTATTTAAATATAAGTTTTCATAACATCTCTGAATAGAATTTTAGGCTTTCATCAGATTTAAGTACTTCAAGTAGAATTTGAAAGTGTGAAAAGTATTAAAATGATTAAAATATATTTTTTATTTATTGCACAGGTTTATTAGTGCTCCTCAGTTTTGGGCAATAAATTGCCTCTGTCATTTCAGTGAGTGTCACAATAGTTCTTCAATTTGATAATTTTACAGGACTAACCCTTAATTGGAATGGAGGTAAAAAAGTCTGAGCTTCTTAAATGTATTTTTAACAATCCAGTTCTCTTCATCTTTGGATTCACATTTCAGTCTGAGCAGTCACTGCTGCCATCAGCAAAGCTGAGAATCCTCAGCATATACAATTTGGCATTTCAGGACAAGTGAAAGTAACAGAACATGGTTTGAACCTAGAATGTGTCAATGTGTTTTTGTTTATCATGTACACAAACTCACTTTTCTGCTGCACACACACATATGTATATGAACATACACACTCCCTGTTTAAAAGTAATCATAGAATCATAGAGCCGTAAGAAGATTTGAGTTGGAAGGGACCTAAAGGATCATTGAATTCCAACCCCTTGCTACAGGCAGAGCAGAAATTCTGAAGTTCTAACAGAGTTCTCTATTTATTCTGTGTTTTCTTCTCTCATTTGAATGGTTGTTGTTTTACTCCAAAGTAAAAAACAATCATGATATCAGGTTTTATTTTATATTTTGTGGTACTTCTGTGACCTATCCACTCACCTTGATTATGATATTTCTGGCAATTTCCACACTGAGTAACATGGTATAACTTTTGTGTGGCTCAGTCTCCTTTTCCTCTCTGGAGAACGCTCCAGATTCACATTTTCCTTTCCAACCTGTTTCAGACCAACCTTTGCACTTCAAGCCCGTGCCACCTTCTCCATCACACCACCAGCTCCTGCCCAAGTCCCTTCACACATTTGAGGTACATTCAACCCCCAAACCACTGCTTTTTCCCTTGTGGCTCCTGCTACAACAATATCTGTGTTGATGCACATTGGCAGTGATTCTGTGCAAGTTGATACCAGCTCAGAACTTGTAACATTGGTATTCTCATCCTAAATCCAACCCGGCACCACACCATCCACTAGGAGGAAAATTAAGTCTATCCCATCCAAAACAAGAGCACATGTAACCACTTAACCACTGCAGGATTATGTTCATTGAAACATTTAATTTATTTTAATCACTGAGGGAAGGGAGCTAATAATGTTGATTCCCTGGAGGGGTAAGAGGCCTTGCAGAAGGTTCTAGATAAATTAGGGCAGGGCAATAAGCAACAGAGTGAAATTCATCAAAGGAAAATACTGGGTTCTCTAACTGGGATGGAATAATTCTGGACACAAGTAGAAATGGGAGACGAGTGGCTGGAGAGCAACTCAGAAGAAAGGGACCTTAGAGTGCTGGTGACAGCAGGCTCAATGTGAGCCAGCAGTGTGTCCTGGCAACCAAGAGGGCAAACCACATTTTTGTGCTGTAGTAAACTCAGCCGAGCCACTTGGTCAAAAGCCTTGATTCTTCTGCTAGCAATAGTGCAGCCTAGAGTCAAATACTACATGAAGCTCCACAATATTAAAGTTGATAAAAGCATCCAAAGGAGGGCAGCAAAGCTGGTAAAAGGGTTGAAGGTGTGTCCTGTGAAGAAAGGCTGAGGTTGCTTAGGCTGACCAGTTTGGAGAAGAAGAGGCTAAGAGGTGACTTTATTGCTCTCTGCAGCTTCTTGAGGAAGGGGAGTGCAGTGGGAGGTGTTGGGTTCTTCTCCTGGAGCCGGTGGCAGGGCACAAAGCTATGTCAGGGGAAGTTCTGACTGGAAAGTAGGAAAATTTTTCTTCACCATGAGGGCTGTCCAGCTCCCTCAGTTCCTAGTATGACAGTTCCTGGAAGACAACTGCTAGTAAGGAGGTTAATGCCTCATGCCTGTCAGTGCTCAAAAGGCATTTGGATAATGATCTTAATAAAATACTCTCACTTTTTATTAGTCCTAGAGTGATCAGGCAGTTGGATTAGATGATTTTTGAAGATCCTTTCCAACTGATCTATTCTATTCTATTCTATTCTATTCTATTCTATTCTATTCTATTCTATTCTATTCTATTCTATTCTATTCTATTCTATTCTATTCTATTCTATTCATACATATGAAAATTCTATTACAGGTAAAGACAGCATATGACACTCTCCCCAGCAGGGAAGTAATTTCTCAACATAATTCCCCAGCACATTAATATTGTCTTTTCCTTTTATTTATGGCTAATGATATTCAAAGCTGCTAGTACAGGTTTATGACCACAGTTAGCAATTGCACAGGATGTATAATGTTACATAATTAGCAAATCTGATCTGCTCTTGTTCCCATAATTAGTTTTCCCTTCACATGCCCTTTGAATGATGTGCAGCACAATTTGTCTTTTGGGGGTAAGCGTAATTTTTGGAGAGTGAAAAGTATGTCAATTTTTTTCAGTGTTAGATATTTAGTAGTAAAACAGGTTGTGTGCCCCCGGTGGCACACGGTGGAAGAACTGCCGCTTGCAACTCCGGGGGCCCGGTTTTGAATCCCCCCTGTGGCGCAAGTGGCAGAACTGCCGCACTGCTACACAGAGGGCTCGAATCCCGGGAGTTGGACTCGATGATCTCTAAGGTCCCTTCCAACTCGCACGATACTATGATACTATGATGAAACAGATAGACTGTTCTCCTAGTCACCAGAAGCACTCACAAACCACTATTCAGCCAACAGCTGGAACACTGGGGTTTGCAGCTCACTGGGATATCTTCATCTTTTGAGACTTTAGACAGTGAAAACACAATTAGGGGCAGAGTTCTGCTGTCCTTATGCTGTTTCATTCTAATGGACTTAAAAAAGAATAAGAGGTGGTGATAGATTTCAGTAAATAAGTGTGTTTCTTCTCAGATCATTGCCTCTGTTTTTAAATATTTTGGGGTTCTCTGTTTCCTATATCTGGAGGCCCAGATTTTGTGAGATCCTTCCGCCCCACTAGTCATGGAACCAGGCCAAACCAGCCCATAAACTGTTGCCATTTTGTTTAAATGTTTAAAATGGATTGTAATTTTTATGATGGAATATTTGCAGCTTCTCTTCATAATCACTGTACAATTTTTTCAGTTCTTTAGTTCTGCCTGTGATAGCTCCATGTGACTTGCTGTTTTGGATGGCAAGATCTGGACAATGTAACAGGTCTTTCTGAATGAAGCATACTCAACTGATAGTTCCTTTGTTTAAAAGGGCTTCAATTTTTATAACATAGATAGTGACTGTCTTCTCTAATGTATGCCTTTATAATTTCACTTTAAATCAAAGATTAAACAGTGATGTGGCAGTCAAATAAATAGGTATGCCTTTGATTTTTAAAGTAATATAAGATAGCCATTAGAATACACTTTTTAATAACCTTTTAGGATTATTATTATTATTATTATTTATGTAACTGCAGCTGTACCAATACCACATTTTCCCCTACATTTAAAATTTAATTGCATTTGCTTTGACTGTGTCTGTACCTTTCTGTTTGCTGGAAATAATGAGCAAATTAGTTCATTGACATGAATGCTAATGTAAAATTTATTTTACCCGTGTATTACCAAATATTTGGAGGCATAAACCAACATTCATATACACCATTATTTACACATGAAAACTCATTATGAGATGTTGGTTCATTAAATTAAATAAATAGAGTCTATAGCTATGTTTACTCAAAACAGCTGGATTTACAAAATACAAATGTTTAAAAGTAGTTGTACTTAAAAAGCTACTCATCAGGACTTTATGCATACAGTTTCTCAGAGGTCATGGTAATGATTCAGATTAAACTGGAGGAAAGGAGAGGAGAGGAGAGGAGAGGAGAGGAGAGGAGAGGAGAGGAGAGGAGAGGAGAGGAGAGGAGAGGAGAGGAGAGGAGAGGAGAGGAGAGGAGAGGAGAGGAGAGGAGAGGAGAGGAGAGGAGAGGAGAGGAGAGGAGAGGAGAGGAGAGGAGAGGAGAGGAGAGGAGAGGAGAGGAGAGGAGAGGAGAGGAGAGGAGAGTTGTAATGAGCTGTGGGTTCTGAGTCTAAACCTTGATCATTCTGTTTGAATGAAACTTGTTACCTGTGTGAGGTGAAACACAAAACTTGACAGAGTAGTGACTGGCAAAACGTCACTTTATATAACTATTAACGTTTTAGCCATTTAGTCATTCAAGTTTTTGTAACATTTTTTATTATTAATACAGGTGAGTAAACAGGGAAGTAGCAATGAGGAAATAACAGAATTTGTTACTTGTTCTGCTGGACATCAGCAGAAAGTATAAGAAGCAGCAAAGGTATACAAATGTAGCTAGAAAAAAAAATGGTAAAAAACCCATCCTTTTGACTTTTTGAATAAATGTAAACTAAAAGGCAATAAATATTCTTATTTCACTCCCCCTCATTTTCCTGCATGAGCATGACAGATCAACTGTGCAATGTTTGGATGCAATTACTTTTTGTCTCATTTAAAGAGTCCATTAACAGTTAGTATAACTGATAGTTTAAATTAGCTCTCTCTGCACTAAGATTTAATTTTAAATATTTTTTTATATTTTCATTTAAAGAGAAAGAATGATACAATATGAGGCTAAATGCATAATAGAGATGACAGTAGGGAGACAACTAATTTACCTTTGATATGAATACAACTATTGATTTTGCCTAATGGGAATGGTTAGGTCAGCTACACTGAAGAGTTTCATAATTTTCTAGAAACTGCCTCTTACCACAGCATTTTAGTCACTTTACATAAGAATACATTTGTGATGCTGAAATCTCTTTTGCTGAAATGTTCTTTTCCATGAAAAAAAAAAAAAAAAAAAAAAAAAAAGGAACCAACCAGCTAAACTATTGATGAACTACATGAATCGTGAATTATTAGATCTAAATTCAGAACAAACTCTCAGAACAAGCAAGTCAATAAAAACAGCAGCTTTCACTTTCTGATTTCATAGCTTGGGAAATAAGGAAGCCTTAGCAGAAACCAAGACCCTTAAGACACACTACATTTCAAAAGAAAAACAGTTGACTTCCTGTAGCCTGAACTGTTAAGTGCAGTGCTCCTTTTATATTCTGCCCTTTCATTCTCTGTTCCCAGAAGGTATTTGCACATGTAAAAAATTCAGTCTTAGAGACATTTGAAGGCATTTGAACTGTTACATTCATATTGCAGTATCACAAATACATAATAAAATTATCCTAGCCCGCACTGTTGCTGGCACTACTCCTAGATGTTTGTCTAGACATAATCTAGTGTACCTCTGGGTTTAGATCACTTCTTATGCATGTTTCTTTATGTAACTCAGTATGATAGATTAGAAAGCATTTTATCGCTTCACAAGTCTTCTGGCATACAATATCATGCTTGTGTTGTGACCATCAGAGCAGCAAGCAACTGACAATCAGTTCATTAGCATGGGTTGCTGCTTTGTCTAATGCTAGTACCTTGATTACTGGCATCCATAAAAGCCCTCATTTTTTTACAGTATAGTTATAAATAAGTATAGGTATATATATATACTACATTATTTTAACATTGTATGAAAAAAAGGTCATTTTAAGTAAATTTAGAAGTAAGGCCTTTTATCAGTTTATCAGGCTTTTAGTATTATTTCTGCAAACAGCTCATTTAAAGAAAAAGTCAAAAGGTAAACCTAGGCTATGGTTAAAAACTGTAGTTGTAAAAGTCCCCAGAGGCACATATCTGCTCAAGAGTCCTGAACTAAAGTGGATGGTTAGAGCTTTCTTGATTAAATTGAAAATAAAATAACATAAAATAAAATAAAATAAAATAAAATAAAATAAATAAAAAAAATCTTATGGTTTTCTTGGTGTTATTTGTTGTTAATTGATTTTGGATTTTTTTTTTTTTTTTTTTTTTTTTTTTTTTTTTTTTTTTTTTTTTTTAGTGGGCTCTCTTTTCTGAATGTCATTTGTGGTTTGTGGTTTTCTCTTTTTATTTGTTTTAACATGGATCCTTGCTGAGTTATTTTAACCATCCTTTGTACAGAAGTTCTGAAGTTCTTGATTTTGAGTGATAATGGAAACCATATTTGCATTTTAGTAATGATGGAATTTTTCAGCCTACAGAGACTGCTCAATGTCAGAGGTTGATGATCTGCTGACCTATGACCATTTGCTAATGATTGTGTACAGACTCTGCACACACTAGAGGATTTGCAGTACATCACTACTTTGATTTTGTTGCTGAACTGTTTGACCCAAACAACAACACAAAGAATAGAGGTAAGTCTAGCCACACCCTAATGAAAAGCAATTGTTTTTATTGACAATGCAGCAATGAATATTGGCAATGTGCTATCTCAGAGTCTCATGATTGATGATGAAGTCCCATGAAGCAGAGCATAACTTGAACAGCTTTTGAGGAGATTAAATCAGACTTTCAAAAAGGAAATAAACATCTGAATCCAAACAAAAATAAATGAGCACCATGAAGATGTAATCCCCATTCTCTTTTGTGTCTGAAAAAAAGTAAATGATTTAGAGCTGTTCCAGTAACCATTTGGGGTTCTCATAGTCTCTCTGCCCACGCAGTACAAACTTTTAGAGTAATAATAAATATAGAAAAAGTCAAATATTCTTTTTTCAAGTGAAGGTCCCACAGGCTGAGTTATACTGAACTGGCATCTGAGGCATAAGTTTTTTCCTCACCACATATCCTTATCATTCAGAATAAATGACTTTCATTTGAAAAGACATTTAAAAAAAAAAAAAAAAAAAAAAAAAGTATGAGAAGATACTCAAACTATTTGGGAGATAGATTCTGTTTGAAGAAAACCTCTGGGATAATAATTTAACAGAATTTCTACTTCAAAAAAGAAGGAATCTTTTAACTACACATTACAACTTTCATGAAGTCTTAGACAATTAAACATAAAACAGGTTTAGACCAGTCAATTCTCCATACGTTAATGCTTTAATTTTACTTCCCAATTTTCTTGTTCCCACTGAGAGGGAAAATAAGTAGATTATTTACACTGATGTATTACTTCCTCTGCTTTTGTTGCTGCATTGCCTAGTGCTGAACAAATCATGAAGACCTTAATGACACAACTGAAAGTCTAATCGAAGCTTACATTAGACAGAATCAATTGTAAGCTGTTTCTGGAAGCAAAGCAAAAGCAATAATAATGAAAATAGTATAATACTTGTTAGGTTATCTTTTTTTCATTGGTCCTTAAAATCAGGCAATCCAAAGACATAGCATTCTTTAAACACTGCACATGTTTTCTTAATACTTCATATAAAGTATCACTGTGGTAAATTGACTCTATAATCATCTGCCACACTTACCACACATGCTTTAAAACTATTTTAACCACTATTTCATACTACTTAGAAAATCACTTCTCCATTGAAAATCTTTCACTTTCTATTAGCTAACTAAAACTGTAAACTCAGTCTATATAAAAATAAAGAAATAAAATTGATAGACACCTGAATATTCATTCTGAGCACTGTCCTTAGCACAGTAAGGAAAGGACAAATGCCAAAACAGGTAATCTTTCAAGATCATGACAGGCACTCTAAAACTCCAGGTAGATTCTTTTACTTCAGTCCTTCAATACCAGTCTTATGTAGACATTTTACTCCCTTTCCTCTTGACATTCTCTTTGTTACTAGTGTTTGTAGCTGTTTTATATTTTTTTTCTTAAAGCATTTTCTTTAAGGTACAAGAGCAACCTTGAAAATGTAAATTTTCAATTTTAAATTTGCTAATGAAGAGTCTTCTTCAGAATGATTTTGAGACTGGCAGAAGACTTTCAAACTCTATCTAAAGGTGAAAAGAAATATTGAAAGAGTTCTTGCCACCTGGCAAGATTAATTTGCATATTTATCACTTGATTTTAATATCATTTTATAAACTGCACTTCTTTTTTTTTTTTTTTTTTTTTTTTTTTCTTTCAGAAGCCTTCCTATGAGGATTTCTTTATAACCTCCTCTTAGGAATGGCAGTGACAATGATAAGTAGTTCAACATGCACAGAAAGGTTCAGTGAGCACACTTAAGGGAAAATGTATGTATCAAAGTTTCTCCTGTGAGTCAGTTAACAAGTACTTTCAAAAGGAGTCCTGCTTCATGTGCATTTCATAATTTTAATTTATTATAGCATAATTTATTAATATTATGGAGAGAAAGTTGGACATCTGAATCAAGTGGTCCCCTGGTTGCACTAGGTAGTCCATGGACAAAAATGAGGAGGAAATTCCAAAGGGTCTTGTCCAGTCCAGCAAGTTATAATTAGTATGTTGAAATTTATGGAATAGTTCCAGGTGCCATTAAAATTCACAACAGGAATGGGAATTAGGAATAGAAAAAGCAAGACAGTTACCTGGCTTTTTTGTTCAATAGTTACAAATACTTGCTTCTGTTAAGGTTCTAGACACTTGTTTTAATGCAGTGATACAGTAACTGGAAAGTGACGCCTCCATTTAGGCAACAGAAAACACTTCAATACAAGTGATAGGATTTAAAAAACACATCTGTATGCAAATGCTCAAGTTTCAGGTAATAGAACTTATAAGTAGTATTAAAATTTGCTTAAAACTATAATTTTATAGGAGCTTTTTTCCACCAGAAAATAAGACTGAAAAATGTTTCAAACTACTGTATTATACAGCTGGATAAGAGCTACAAATTTTTACAATTTTTACAACTGAATAAAACCTCAATGCATACAAATGTATTTCTATGCCACAAGGGTATTTAACCATGTTACAGCAGCAGTAGCTTGGCAAAGACAAACAAATTAATGGAAGGAAGGCAATCAGAACTCAAATCTTAAAAAACTTTTGAACAGAAACATATGAGGTTAACCACTGTTAACACTGATGTCAATTAACTTCAGAAAAGACAGAATATTAGCAGTCAGTTGTTATCTCTGATACAGTCTTGAATCACAGAAATTTTACCTCTGCACCAGTGATCAATGTAGTCCTTCGTTTACTTTCAAGTGTTATTTTATGCCATCGCTGGTGTCCTGAAGTGAGAAATTTACTGAATACTATAAGGCCTCAAACTGAAACAATCAGAATCACTTGAGCTAAAGCAGTATCCCTTCTTCTTTTTCTTTTTCTTTTTCTCTTTCTTTTTCTTTTCTTTTTCTTTTTCTTTTTCTTTTTCTTTTTCTTTTTCTTTTTCTTTTTCTTTTTCTTTTTCTTTTTCTTTTTCTTTTTCTTTTTCTTTTTCTTTTTCTTTTTCTTTTTCTTTTTCTTTTTCTTTTTCTTTTTCTTTTTCTTTTTCATTTTCTTTTTCCTTTTCTTTTTCTTTTTCCTTTTCCTTTTCCTTTTTCTTTTTCCTTTTCTTTTCCTTTTCCTTTTCCTTTTCCAGGGTATAATTTGAAACATCCAAAGCCAACATCAGAAAAAGAAAATGAATATTGACTATCCAGAGACATGGCTTAAGTGAAGTCTGAATCTACTGAACTAGTCTAAGCTCTAAGGCAGCCCTGCAATTTCTTCAATTTCAGGATCTGCTTCCCAAGTTAAAGGGAACAGATAAAGCCAGCTGTACAAGGGAGGAAGAGGGCTGTTTTGTGCTAGCACTGCAGATGTTTTATGCTGTTGCTTACATTATCACAGGCAAGTGTAATTAAAATGTGGATAGTGGAATAGCTAGCAGGGAAGTGTGGCACAAGTAATAAATGTTTTCAGGCAAATTTTTTCACACTGATGAATATTATGTTGGATAACAAAATGTCTTCTGTGGGACAAGGACTACTGGATATGAGTTCTACCTGCATTTATAAACATTCATATTTATGTGTTGAGATGGAAATAATTGTTGCTTAAACCTACTGGAAAAATAAATAAATAAATAAATAAATAATCATTAAGTATGTTAAACTGAAGCTTTAAAAATAAAGATGCTGTTTAATCTTTTTAAGATTATAATGACTTTATAAATATTTTAACTACAAATAATTTAAAGCTAATATTTTTATCCTTCTGTTCCCTCTCCATTTTTCATTTATGTTCTTCTGTTCCTTTTCTCTCTGGTCAAGAAAAGATCTTGAAAGGAGATAGTGGTGCTTGTCTTTCTTCACTACTAGGGAAAGTAACTGAGAATGTAATTTAAGAATAGCCCAATTATGCCAATCAGAGAAGCAAAACCTCATAAACTCATTGCCATCTGTTCTTTGAAAAGTATTACAAATAATCTATAAATTGTTATTTTAGAAAATAGACAAAGGTGAACTAGTGATCATATTTTAATTAAGGGAAATGTTAAAGTCTTTATAAATTAACTTGCAGCATAAAGCACGAGAAAGCAATAAAATCAGATTAATATTGATGCACTATGTTGCAATTCTGTGTGATCCATTTACATTTCAATGGAAAACTGAAAAAAATACATTTATAGGGTGCAATTAGAGAAATTGTAAATGCACGCTTTTTTTGACTAATGATTTCTTTCTGAGAGTAAATGCATTCATTTTCTGATGGTAAAAAAAAAAAAAAAAAAAAAAAAAAAAAAAAAGTACAAATTAAGTTACTCTAGCCAAGGAGTATGGCAGATGGTAGATATTTCAGAGTCTGGTGATGTCCAATCAAGACAAAAAGGTAAACTTTGTGTTATGAGTAACTGTCCAATGAAAAGTGATATGAGCAGCTTCTTGGTTTTTGTTGCTGTTGCTGTTTTTATTTGTTTGTTTAATCTGCTCATTAAGAATGTCTGATAGCATATAAACTGGGAATATAAACTATAACAATGAAACAAATTGTCCATCCTTAAATCAAGTAGTCATATAGAAACCAAAATATGATGCAGTGTTATCTTTCTGATGCCATTCTCATGTCAAAAGTGGGAAAAAAACAAACAACAACAACAAACAAGGCATCAAGTCATTATTTTAACAAATAACACAGAGATATGTTCTATGCTGTAAATACTAATTCCAAATAAAATGAAAAACCCTTAAAGTTAAAAATCTTTAACTCCATATGAGACTCACCAATAATAATAATAATAAAATACTAATTAAAAAAAAAATCAAAAATTCTTATGCTTAAATCTTGTGCTTTCTTTCAGAAAGCCTGTTAACACCACTGCATATTCAGCTATTCAACTTATATATGATAAAGTGTGATTGTAGTTCCAGTTCAAATCCACTTTCAGGATAACATTTCAAGGCTTAGTCCTTAATCTTTTTCTGAGTTTGTTGAACTTGTCAACAGCAGCATATACAAACTTCATCCCAGTACAGATGTCAAAGCAGCATTAGACCAAAAAGTTCATCAGGAACACCAACATAATGATCAGTCTTATCCTTCAACACCATGAAGAGTGTCTGTTATTTTGTAACTCACATTGATAGATTAGATGTCAATAGAACAGGCAAGGCCTACCTGATCTTTTGAACTGAATGGAAATTTTCTATGGGCCACTCAAGAACATTCTTTAAGGAATGGCCTATTTACTTCCAAAAATTAGAGAAATATTTCTTTATTGAGAGTTATCATTGTAACCTGTTTAATAAATATATTCATGCCCATTTATTCATTCCATTCAAGCTCACTGAAGTCAGAATTTTGCTATACTAGAGACAATCAAAATTCAGTCTCTTATAGTTCATCACATAACAGATTTAGTATGATTCCTGTCTATAACTGACTCAGTTTCACATTAATTAGTCGTCCTCCATCTGTCTTTCTTGCCAGTCTTATATTTTGCCACTTAACACACATCCACACATACTAAACATGATTAGTGGATTACCTTTTCCTGAAGAAAAGTCCTAGGTCAATGACCGTGTTATTGTATGCTGTAGGAAGTCCTAGAGGACGCCTTTGGGTGACGTGTACTCAGCAATTGCATACTTATTGTTCTATTTAATAAAACAACCATCTCTTCCAGCCATAGAAGTTTTTCAGTTGTGATAGATGACTTTTAGGTTGTGATGAAATGCTTGTTAACTGGATGTTCATTTAACATATATAATTATAGCTTTCCACATATTTTTATAACAGCTATACCTATGTATGCATCTGTACATTTATCTATGTATGTAAATAAACCAATGACATTTCTCAATGCACATATATTTTCTATAGATCACCTGACTTGTTTTAATTGCTCTGCTCTGTCAACTCTCTACAAATCCAAGTGAAAACACCTTTACAACTTACACTTTTTGACTAAAACAGCGTTTGAAGCCATGACCTTGGAAGCGTTCTGCTTTTTGTTGCTATATATACCATTTAAAAGAATGTAGTATTTTTCCTGTATGTTAAATTAGCCCCAAGTGACTGATATCATTTTCAACTGCTGGAAACAAACCTCTATTATGTGAGTGTATAGAAGAAGGAATCTGAAAATATGAAATACGCTTTGTGTTCTGGTATAAACACTTCTTTAACACTAAGATACATAATTAATTTAGTTTAGAAGGAATATTTGAGGTCATCTTTTATCTTTTGCACAAAGCAGAACAGGCTATGATCCTATGGCTGTTTTCTACACCATTTTTCTCCCTGGTTTGAGGCCTCTAGTATGCCAGAAGCAGTCACTGCAATCAGTGCAGGGATGTCACTAGCATGGGCTCAGGGACTTCTCACATCAGTTGCACTGCCTATTTTGTCCATCCTGTTAAAAGGTATCTTAATTCCTGGTGCTCTCTCGATGTTAAGTAGGAAGCCACATCACTCACAAGCCTTCTCCATCTCCTCTATTCATCGTGAGCTGACAACTTAGAAGGCAGCTTCTAATGCTGACCATTGTTCCCAGTAGTGGTTCGCTCATCTTGCAAATGCTGAGACAGCTAAATTCTTTTTCCACCCACACTTTTTAAGATTTAAGAAAATCCCCTGCCTGCTTGAGTATTAGTTTAGATAAGTCAACATCTGAAAGTGCCTATCAGCCTAAATTATTACCTTTATGTATTCACAAAAGATATATATTTTCATGCTTATATATAATGAACTTGGAACCAAAACATCTCTAGAAAAATAATAAATATATAATACCATTCTATTTTAAAAAAAAAAAATTAATAAAAAAAAAAAGTAAAATGATAAGTGTTTCACTGCAGAATTTCTGAACTTAGTCGTTACTTATGACAGCTCAATCAAACAGTCAAGGTTTGTTGCAAATATAAACAAAATCAGTGTTTTAATTTTAAAGTATGTTATGTTTTCTGCCTTGTAGGCAACTGCAAGTTATATTGGTGGTGGTTTGTTTGCTTGTTTTTCCTTAATGTACCTGTTGCTTTATTGGATGAGCCATATTACGTAGCCAGTAAGTCCAGTGGTTTTCATTCTTTTCAGATGTGAAGCAGCAGAAAAAAATGCATTATTTCTCACTGCTATTGACATTTTCTAATGAGAAGTTGTATCTGACTTAACTAAAGACCAGATTTTCATGTTTGAAAATTGTGTACTTTGGGATGTGAAAAAAAAAAAAGCTCCGTTTTTTAACAGCCTTAGCTACAGAATTTGAGATCATTTTTCAGATCCAAATGTCTTTCTGTTTTGATTTCCACTCTACATTCATGAAATGGCATGTTAAACAACAGTAAGAAAATTATTTTTCTCCTAGTCATAAAAGTCTTAATCTCCTTTAGGTCTGTGTGATCACTGAAGTGAAAGGCAGTGAACTTGACTGATGTAGAAAAGAAACAAAAAGAATGATAACAGCTGCTATAGACTGTATAGACTGTAGATAGAGAGCTAGAGAGATAGATAGAAAAGAAAGACAGATAGATATTTGATCTATTTAGAATGAAAAAGATTTCTTCAGATAACTTATTTTCTCTCCTCTTAGACAGACTTTTCCATTAGATAGATGTGAATAACTTCTGTGACATTTTTGTTGCTGGGCAACATCTTTAGAGAGAACCCAAAGCAAAGCATACATGTTCCTTGTGTAGTTCTTGAAAATACAGCTGTAATTATGCTAATCTTCCTCTTTCTGTTAGTTAAAATGTTTGTCAACCAATCAGAGTTAATGTGAGGAAGATAAAATATCCATATGGCATTTTTGTAAAGCACAATTATTTCAGTCTAAGTGCATGGATTCCCTTTGTACAGCTCAGTTACAGCTCTGACTGGAGCTGGAAAGTATCCTACAGCTGTTTTCTCCTTGTGGAAGAGATGTATGCTTGTGCCTGCCAGAGGGGAAAATTCTTCCTCAGAGTTGGCATCATTTCATACAAGGCCTAACAAAAAGCACTCATTAGTATCTATTAGTATAGTCAGAAATATCTTAGAATACAAGCCATATTTTGTTCTGACACTACTGCTTCATTTGTTTTCTTTGTAGAGTTGATGCATCCTAACCTTGCCTACACTGCTTGATCTGAAACTAACCGTAAACAAAGACAATTTCAGAGCAAGTATTAGGATACGGTGCTTAGTGTAAGACTGTAGATACTGAAACAAAACCCGCTCTCCCAGTTAAGCTGAAAAGCTGGATCCCTTTCATGTGATCTATACTTAGACAGTGTCTACCAGCCCCAGTAATCCGAACAATTTAGTTTTCACTGCCAGGAAATGAACTGAACTTTCACTAATAGGACACATTTAGGCTAATTTGAAACTTTTCATGTTTGTTTTATCTATCTTAGTCACTCTCATCCTCCTGTCCTCATTTCTCTCCCTCATTCATAGAATCATGGAATCATGGAATCATGGAATCATAGAATCATAGAATCATAGAATGGCTTGGGTTAGAAGGGACTTCAAGGATTATCAGGCTCTAATCCCCCCTGCTTCATGCAGGGCCACCAAATTCCTTTTCTAATACTAGAACAGGCTGCCCAGGGCCTCTTCCAACCTGGCCTTGAACACCTCCAGAGATGGGGCATTCTTCCTTGTTCCACTCTTCATTATCCTTTAAGAAAATGTTTAAAAATATGCACACCATGGCATTTAACCCTTCCTCTTTCTACACAGATGTCCCTTACTGACATAATTGTTTCATAGGATTTAAAGATCTAAATCAATAAATACTAAGTAACAGTAAACAACTTACTTGTTCACGTTCCCTACTCAGTTTCTCTTTTCCAATCAATGCACATTCCACTTCAGTCATACCAGTAAACATCCATAACTTAGAATGTTTACCTTTCATGCAATTGAATTAATAATAGGCATGTAAAGAGCATTCATGTAGGATAAAAATCTGAAGTTCAGACAAAGTAGAATAGCAACTGCATTTCCTAAAGTAAGGAACGGAAGAGAAGATTATTTTCCTGAGTGCAATCTTCAGGCATTATTGATAGAAAGAGAAACTATTATATTTCAATATGCTGTATTTTGGTAAATTATACTGAAATACTGCTTGGACTTGCATGCTTTGAAGAGAAAATCACCAAGAAGGGGAATTTGAATTAGGCACTGAAGCAATACACACAAATGGAGGAGCAAACATACCTGTGTGATATTACTTGGAAATCTGTATTTGCTTCCTTGATATAGTGTGCTTACACTGCAGCATTCAGAATTTAGGAGAGAAAAGGTTCTCAAATGCAATAGAATTGGAGTTCAAAGTGTAAATTTCTAAAGTTCTCCTAGAAACCTGGGAGAACAGGGATGCTATTCAGTATATAAAACTTTGGAGAACTTTTCTTCATCTTAGTAGCCACAAATTTCTAATACAGGAAATTAAAAACACACAAATAGATGGTTTTGTTCTCTAACATAGAGTGTTTAATCAAACCGACAGCATATATAATAAAAACAAGTAAACAGTTCAATGTTCATTAAAATTTTATATCTATATTTAAGCGCATTTTGGAAATCAGAATATAATCTCACTGTATACATTCATAATAGAACAGAGAAAGTCTAAAAAATACCTCATTAGCAGTTATTATATATCATAATGATATTATATATCATGTCTCACTGTTTCATGGTACAAGTTATTATACTTATTTTAGACATGTACATTTGAAAGAAATAGCATGCATCACAAATTGAATGCTCCTTGGGAATTTTCCAAATCTAGCAGTAAAATAGCTGTAGATGCTGGTTTAAACTACGAACTTTACTCTTTCACTCTAGAGACATAAGGTTTTACATAGCTTTTATCTCATCTAATGTCAACCTAGTACAAGCTAGACTACAGTAATGTTAGTGACAAATTCGTTTAGTTTCCAAGTATGTTTTAGTGTTAGTCCATCTGTGGGATTCTGATTAATATGCACCATCATAAACTTCAGTTTATGTATCTTTCAGTTATGCTGTGAATGTATATACAGGCAAAGGAAACACAGCAGACTGAAAACCACATTCTGCATATTGTCAACAACTACTTAGTGGGTTCCTTTATGAGATTATTTAAATCACGTCTTGCAAGGAATAACAAATTTCTTCTGTGAGCTGGGTGGAACTGTCTAATTACTCTTCCTAATTGAGTGCAGCGCAACTCTTTGGCATTCTTTGGAGTACTTTCCTTTTTGTATGTTTACAGAACAGTTAACAGGCACAGAAATGTATGTTTGCAACCAGTTGCTCATCATCTTTAGTTTTTTAAGCCTCCCATTACAAACAGTTAATTCTATACATGCATTTTTACACTTAAGCTTTTAGAACTTAAGAGCAAGCTATCAGGTTGTTTTAAAAATGAAAATAAACTGCCTTCCACTAGCTTCTGCTGAATTCATGTATATTTCTGCTATCTTGCAGCTTAGCTGGCCTATTTTCCTAATGAATTCATGTTGGTTGTAGTCAATATATGTCTTCTCAAATTTATAAAATGAAAAGAGGAAAAATTAAATTGTTGATGGTCCTCCCATTGCTTCATGACAGTTTATATAGTAAGACTGGAAATCTTCTCAAAAAGGCACATGTAATCAGTACAATTTTTATCTCTCTTCTTTGCACCTCACAAATGCACTTTATATGTAGATAAATATAGATAAAAACATGCATGCATGTATGCATACCTATAGATTTCAGAGTATTACATATGTCCATCAAAAGAGAAATGTTAAAGTAATGTACGCTGGTCCTTAAACACTACTTATTCTACATAACTGAAGCCTATTGGTTGCAATGGAATTAATCTTTTATACTGTCTGAAATACCAGCAATCATTTAAGCAGTGAATATAAATCAAAATATCCATATATGTTCACATATATTTTTGTATCATATTGTACACATATGAAAAATAAGATCTTTTTTTTTTTTTTTTCACAGAATCTAAGATTGACTAAGAGCACACTTTTTTATGACTGTTTTTTGATTTTTTTTTTACAATTTCTTTTTCAAACTGAATTGGTTTTTATTTACTAAAAGAGAAAGGAAGAAAAGAGAAAGAAGAAAGAAAGAAAGAAAGGAAGAAAAGAGAAAGAGAAAGAAAGAAAGAAAGAAAGAAAGAAAGAAAGAAAGAAAGAAAGAAAGAAAGAAAGAAAGAAAGAAAGAAAGAAAGAAAGAAAGAAAGAAAGAAAGAAAGAAAGAAAGAAAGAAAAGAAAGAGAGAAAGAAAGAGAGAAAGAAAGAAAAAGAAAGAAAGAAGCAAGCCATGAGGTAACCAATAGTTTTACTAATCTAATATTTTTTACATTTAATTCTTTTTATTTTAATTATTTATTGCTCTTTGAGTCTGTGGTACTATTTCTGTTTTACCTGCTCCCTACTAATTCTCCAGATAAAAATAAACTGTTAGACAGAGTTCTCAAAGGACATAAATGGGAAGAAGGAAAACAAATACTCACATCAGTCTTTTGAAAAAAATATTGTTTCAAAATTTCACTTCAAAAAATAATACCTCTTTCGATAAATGTGAAAGTGTCTTTTCAGCTTTTATTTATGAAAACTGCATTTTCTATCCTCAACCAACTGTATTTAACATGCTTACACATAAGAAAAAGGTAGTGAAATCCTTCACTGGCAAAAAGCTGGGACGACTTTCTTTTTAATCAATTTTGATGCTCTATTATGCTGAGCACTTTACTCTTATTTCATAAAGTTCTTAAACATTTTGCTTAAATCTAAGCTTCTGATTTACTTGGAGCACTGAAGTGGGATTCATTAATGTTATGGCAGAATTTGTTTAAGCACACGAACAGTGACTTCATGTCAACTAACCTGCTGTTACTATAACTGAAACAAGCAACACTGGTTTGCATGCTTGAATTTAAAAATGTGCTTTAGTAAGGCTCATCTCTTGATCCCCTCTGCTCAGCTGCTTACACAGTTCAACTCTCTAGCTTCATAGCACAGTATCAGCATTGCTAGTAATGGACCTCAAGCACTGTGCTAAACTTCTGTGAGATCTGTCAGCCCTGAATTTTCTTGACCTGACTGCAGCTCTACAGTATTTGATTTATCTGTGACAGCAGCTTCATTAATCAGCCAGCTATCCTGGTCTAGTTTGTTCTACTTCTGTTTGTGTGATACAAGCAGGGTTTTAAATAGATGGCAGTCACAGATATTCAGTGCAGAATGAGCTATTTATGATAAACACAAGGATGCAGGACACAATCTTGATACCACAGAACAGTGTACACGTGTGGGAAGGTTGGCCATGAGATGCTAGGGAGCCCTGGACACCCCATGGCTACATGTAGCTCATGCACCCTCCTCTACAGACATTCAGGCCTGAGCAAAACTTGCAGCACACACAGAGAGAGCATCTAACCTATGTAACAGGCAACCTGTACAGTAAATTCAGATGTAATTCACAATCCATGAAGAAACAGAATGGTGTAAAAGCACAAAACTCCTGACACAGAAGAGAAGTAAGGGGGTAAGCATAGCTCCAGGAAAACAGGCAGACATGAATGAAAAAATCTTAACTGCATTATTTTTCTTTCTTTTTCTGTAAAAAATCATATCTAGACTAGCACTGATTCTTGAATTATACTAACAAATAATTATTGGGTATTTCTTCTTCATCCATAAAAAAAAACATTGACAACAATGAAGTATTAAAACATTTGTTGGAATTCTTGGTATTACCAGATTAAATCTTTACAAACTACCTGAACATTATCAGTTTCAAAATCATAGGTCTGAGCAACTCTAGAGAATGTCTTAATTTCTGAATGTTCACTTACATTGCTAAATGTTTGAATAATTGTGAGGTTATAAAAATATCTTCCTCTACCACAAAGTATCAGTCTTAGCTACAGATAAAAACATCCCACAGGGCAAAAGCTCTGGTCATTCAGTTTTATTAAGGTTGTTATATGCATTCTTATTTCCTTCTACATCAATAGAAAACTTAAAGGTCAGTGAGGAGGGATGTGTAATTTTAATTTTTATGCAAAATTTTGCATAACTTCTTTGAAGTTATGAGTTGCTAAGAAGATTAACCATGGTAGTAAAAGATCCTGCTAATGATGAAAGATGCAAGATAGTTTCCTGTTATAAGATTTATAAGGCTTTTTTCATACTTAAATACTGAGAGGGAAAATAAATAAATAAATAAATAAATAAAATAAAAACAAGCACACTTGAAGATATTTGTGGAATGTGTGTATGTGTGTGCCTTGGATGAAGAACTGGGAAATGGTAAACAGAATGGGACTAGGAGGTCTTCTGTATATCTTTATAGGCTAGCCCTGGGGTTAGTAATTCCAATGCTTACTTCCAGACTAGGACTGAAAAATAGCCATAGAACTAATTAAATGAATGAATGAAACATGCTGTTCTAAGCTACCTAGATACAAAATTTTAAAATCACAGCACTATTCTCTTTTCTGTCATGCCATCATATTATCAATACCTAATTATTTGCAAGCAGACAGACCATATAAGTATCCCCAAAGGTTGACAAATAAAAATCAAATTTTATCTGTTATTTCTACTGCAGCTAAATATATATTTTTTCCCCTCTATTAATATGTTAAGTGAATTTGTCAGACTTGTCTTTAGTAGTGATTCTTGTACTTTTGCTCACAAAGGACAACCTGTTATTTTCTTAAAAAAAAAAATAAAAAAAAAATAAAAAAAGAATTTGACTTTTATTTTTCTATACAGATTTATTAAGCAAGAGTGGAATTTGAAAAGCATATATGACCTAAATAGACACAACATTAATATGTATATAAAATAATTATTGTCAGTGGTCACTTTTTTAATAATTGTAAAGAATAATCAACACCTGAAAGAATAAAACTGTTTTCTTTTTATTTTTTTATGTTATTCTTTGCTCTTCCTATAAAATCCTTCCAAAATGGTACTTTTGAATGTCTGAAGTAAAACCACTGTAATAAGAAAACAACAACAACAAAACAGAACTAAAAAAATGAGCCAGGTAGAATTTAGTGAGGTATACTTCTGTTACAGAATCACAGAATCACAGAATTGTAGGGGTTGGAAGGGACCTCTAGAGATCACCGAGTCCAACCCCCCTGCCAAAGCAGGCTCCCTACACCACGTCGCACAGGTAGGCGTCCAGGCGGGTCTTGAATATCTCCAGAGATGGAGACTCCACCACCCCTCTGGGCAGCCTGCTCCAGTGCTCCGTCACCCTCACTGTAAAGAAGTTTTTGTGCACATTCGTGTGGAACTTCCTATGCTGAAGTTTTAGCCCATTTCCCCTAGTCCTGTCCCCACGCACAACTGAAAACAGACCAGCCTCGCCACTATGGCTCCAACTCTTCAGGTATTTATAAACCCCTCTCAGCCTTCTTTTCTCAGTGCTAAACAGACCCAGTTCCCTAAGTCACTCCTCGTAGGGGAGATGCTCCAGGCCCTTCACCATCTTTGTGGCCCTCCTCTGGACTCTTATGTTTACAAATGTGTATATTTAGTTATATTACAGGTTAAAAGTCTCTCACTTAAAATCTTTCTATAAGAAAAATTATAGAGATTAATAAATTGATTATGTTTTTACATATTGTCGGCCTACTTCTACTGACAAATTGTTGTGGTATAAGGAGGATTAGAAAGTAAAACAGTCTTAGATTCTCTGAGGCGTCAATGCAGGTGTGTTCTGCAGTGGAATAAGGATCATGAAGTGTGAGGGGCATCCTGAAATTGAGGAGCCCCCAGGGAAAGAGCTGCCCAGTTCTGCAAGCCATTCTATAATTCTCTGATTTGTACCTTATCTACTCTCAGTACTAATCTTCTTTGACCAAATAAAGCGGGATATATTTAAGTGGTGATCAACCACTCTTTTCTCTTTCTTCTGCATAATTAATCTCTGCAGTTAGCTGATCTACATCTTTTTGTAACATGACATGTAACCAACGTAGCCCAAATTGCATGTAAAACACGTTTGTTTATTCACAAATACTCCTTTCATCTGTTCCTCTCTTTCAACTTTGACCATTCTGTTATTTGTTGGTTGACTGGATGAGATAATTCTTTTTCAGGACATAAGAATATTCTTAATTCACAGTCAGCTTGCAATTCAACCATGTACCTCAATCCCTTTACTGGACATCTGCTCTCTACAAGGTTCCTTAACTGCTACTTGAATTTGTGAGTGGCAAGACCTTGCTCTTTCTTCTGTTAAAGAACATCATGCATTTTTCACATGATTCATATCATTAATTTTTCAAGTTCATTTTCAGTTCCAAATTCTACCTCCCTTGTCTGAGCAGTTTTTCCAAAATGACATAAGCCATGAGTTGAATAAGCACATTTAATAACTCTAGTTTTTAATTAAAATATTGAAAACAATGAAAACCTGATTCTGGTTGATAATATTTCATTTTTAATAGCAAAACACTGTTGACCACACAAATTTCCTGAGTTTACAAACCAATACATTATGTTCGGTTAGAGCATGATTCCTTGTTTGCACGTAAGAATTTGATATGACAAATCTTCTTATTAGCATGAAAAAAATGACATCTGCTACATCTTTTCTATCCATAAACTGTAGTGCTATGTCAGGAAGTTAGTTAAACTGGCAGAGCTTTTTGATTTACAAATGTATGTTAGCTGCCTCCAGGCTGGAGCTCTCTCTCTCGGACTCTCGGAGAGTGGGAAGTGTTCCAGCCATGTCGCCTAGAGTTCACATTAGGCCTCTCAGTTTTCGGAGACTCTCTCTCTCTCTATTTTGTTTTATTTATTAGCCTCAGTCATATTGTGTTATATTATGTTATCTTGTATTCTGATATCATATTTAGTAAAATAAGTTTTCCTCCTTAGATTGCTGCCACTGTTCTCTTTTCCCATTCCCCTTTTCCCTTCCCTTTCGGGCTGGGGTCCCTACGGGGCGGCTGCCCCCTGTCACGGGCACAGGTAGATCTAGGTAACCTGTGACATCCATGAGTCTGGAAGACAACAGTTTTTTTGCAGGACTTACTTATCATAATTTCCCTTAGTTTCCAAGAGTGAAAATAATTATTAAAACAAATGGTAAAAACAGAAATACAAATCCAAAAAGAAATTCTAAGGGATTTAGTACTCTATTGCAGTAATCAATGACTATGTACGCTTAAGATGTTTATTTGAAAATGCTATTGAAAAAGCTAACCATGTCATTGATAGCATGATTTATTTATCAACTTAAATCAAAAAGTATTTTGTCTTTTGTCCATGCTGCATTGAACGTTATTATAGCCTTTTACTTATGGAAAATCACTGTAACCACATGATCAAAGTGGGCAAACTTGATGTATGATGGGAAAAATAAATCCATAATATTGAATAATCAGAGTGAAAAGTATCATTGAGAACAAAGCATCTGACATTAATTATATTTGTAGATTGCAACAAGTCATTGAAACATAGAAGAAAATCAAGAACCTACTGAAAAAATAATAATTCAGTGATAAGAGAGCTGTTCTCTTATCCTTCATTGATTGTTCTATTAAATAAACATTTCCTGAAAAAAAAAATAAAATCAAGTGTCTTACAGGAATGAGAAAATTAAACCTTAAACAAATGGCTTGGTAATTTGTGGGCAAGTCTAGATAAAGAAGTCGGATTTGAAAGTGAACAAGTTGACCAAGAGGTAGTCGGAAAACCTCAAATGCAGTTTTTTATTGCACCTATTAGGTATCTAATATTTGGCACACAACTTTATTTTTTTGTGTGGCTTTCTTCATACTCTGCCTTCAATCATAAGTGAATGTAAGAATAGTTCAAAAATGCATATACTACTGTGCCTTCATACCGATACTGGTGAAAAACAGATGCTTAGGGAAGAGTATAAATACAGGGCAATCATTAGGTGCTACTTCCCTTGTTTTAACTGTCAATAATTCATAGTTCAAATGCAATTTTAATTCTCTCTAATTGACACCTATCACTAAGCATGATTGTTGTTATAAAGTATCTTTCCAATCTGTTTACAAAAAACAGATGATTGGCCTTATTTTTTGATCCTTCAATTCCTTATACTTATATGAACAGTATATAATCTCATCTGTCAGTCTCGTGACTATTTTCTAACTACATTTATTAGTGTTCTGTAATCTCATTTATTAGAAGTGTATTAGATGGATTTACAGATTTATCTTCTCTCTCCCATTCTAAAAAGTACTTGCAGAAAAACTCTACTGCAGAATTTCTAGCCTCTGATAGACATATAAATTTGAAATGTTGGGTTGAAATGCATATTTTTAGAGATTGCAGCTTTCTTCACCAGGAAGTTGGATTGGTGCTCTTACATGTGCTCTTACAGTGCCTGTTATCTATACTGTAGTTAAAAGATTAATTTTAGGTAAGATTGGAACATCTCTTGTTCAACACAGTCCATATTCTTTAATATTTTTTAATTATTATTATTATTTACTAATTTATTTTTGGTGGGGAATTTTTGTTTTGTTTGCTTGCTTGTTTTCAGTTTTGCTTGCTGTGTTTTGAGAAACTGGGTTCTTCACTCAGGTATGACCAAACAGATTTACAGAACCCTAGAAAGATAAAATACAATTCAATAAATGTTTTTAAAAGTACCTTTGAAAATATTACCGTAACCAAAACAATAGGCCCATAGGGACGACAAGGTTGTGGTTTAACTCAGCAGACAGCTCAGCACCACGCAGTTATTCACTGACTCTCCCACAGTGGGATAGGAGAGAGAAGAGGAAAAAAATAGATATTGTGCATTGAGATAAAGACTATTTAGTAAAACAGAAAATAATTTTACTATAATAACAATTAAAGTAATCTAAATGATAATAATATAATACAGAACAGAAGTGATATATAGTGCAATTTCTCCCTATAAGCTGACTCGTATATAGCTTGTTCTCAAGTAGCAGCAGCCCCCCTCACCCAACTTCCCTCAGTTTTTCTGTTTAGTGTATGTTTAGCATCCTGTCTGGTACGGAATATTCCTTGACCAGTTGAGTTCAGTTGTGTTGGTTGTTTCTTCCCAGCTTTCTCTGTACTTCCAGCCTCCTTGCTGTCAGGGAAGGATGAGATGCAGAAAAGTCACTGACTTAGCATAAGCCCTTAACAACTAAAAATTGGTGTGTTATCAACACAGTTTTCCCTCTAAATAGAGAACATTATCTCAGCCAAAACTAGAACAGAGTTCAGTCATCATTGTTAAAGTTTTTACCATATTGTATACCTTGGCTGCCCTGGATAATTTTTCACAATCTCTTTCTTATTGTCAGTTTTGAGTCTTCCTAATGTACCATAATGCTTCAGTGGATTTATGGTAAATTTCCAACTGATGATCTTCCAACAAAAAAGAAGTCAACAAGAATAAGAAGAACCTCTTACATTTTCAGAAAAACTTACAATACAGAATTTCAAACCACTTCTGTTTGCTTCATTACTGACAATTTAGGTTCTTCTCCAAATACATATGCATAAATGTTTTATTTCTGTTAAAACATGTAATATGACCAAATTTTAGGAAACAACAGAAAATTACAACATGCATTTTCAGTTGCTATAAATCTAGTGAGCAATGTCACAAAAGGAAGGATTTAGTATTGATTAAAAGTAATTGATTCTGGTGGGAAAATCAGTTTTTATATAACTTTCTTAAAAGTCAGCTCTAAACTAACAGTAGCTAGAAGGTGAAGACAGAATATAATTACAGTATAAATGCTCAAATTTGATTTCTATCTAAGCCATTAATAAAGCCTTTAGAATCCATTTCTTGCTGATTACATTCTCTCCTTTTTATAATCCAATTTGATGGCAGCTTTAGGCCTCTCAGACATGGATATGTGACATCTGTGTCAGGTAAATGTCAATGAAATCAATCTTCTGTCCTTCCCATTAAAGTGTCTGATGGTGGCAGTTTGTATGCCTAATATTCAGTCAATAAATAAATAAATACCCAACAAAAAGAGGCATCATTATAAATACAATGTATTCAAGTAATTCAAGTAAGACCACCTGAATAAAAAAGAAAACAATAACCTTCAACTTTAGAGCAAAGAATGAAAGAGCATTTTTGGAGATTGTCATATACGCCAAGAGTTAGGATACGTTTCTACAGTATTTTCCACACTAACTTTAAAATCTGGAAATGTCAGTAAGCATGGGTTTTTTTTTTGCTGCTTCCTAAGAGTCAGTATCCAAGACACTGACAAGAGGGTGCTATGGCTTATCAGAAGCATGGACTGCTATCCACTGTTGCTCTTTCAGGTGGGCATGAATTACATTGGAATTCAGAAAATGGGAAGAATCAGAGAAGACTCCAAAGCTCTGAGATTGTAAGTGAAAAACATTGGTGCCCTAGTTATCTTTTCCCCATTTCTGCCAGTTGGAGGAAAGAGGGTAGCCAGAAGCAGACATATAATGAATATTGACTCCAGGCTACATGGCTGATGTCAGCACGAGGGTTCTGGTGTCTATGACAATGAAACTTTCTATGAAGATTATGATCTGTTACGGAGGGATGGGATCCACCTGCCTAGAAGAAGCAGAGGAATCTTTTGCAGCAGACTAGCTAGCCTGGTAAGGAGGACTTTAAACTGAAGGACTTGGTAACTGGGGCCAAAATGGTAATGCTCACACCATTGCAACTGACTGAGGCCAACTTGAACGGTTCTAACAAACGTTTCTCAGTTCCCTCCCATCGTGAGAGCCAGAAGGCTAGCTACCTCAAGGGTAGGTATAGCTATGGGGGATCCTCTTGAGTCAGTGAAGGGAACTCATATTCAACCAACTTGATAGCATTCTACAACAAAGTAGTTAGATTGTCAGATGAAGGGAGAACAGAGGATACTGTCTGACTTCCCTTAAACAAGACCTCTGGCATTGTCTCCCTTAGCATCCCCATTGGGAAGCTGGTGAAGTACAGACTGGATTAGCAGAAAGTGATGTGGAGTGAAAACTCTGTGAACATTCAGGCCCAGTTGGTGGTGATCAGTTGTGCAAAATCTACTTGGATGCCAGTGAATACTCATAGAATAAATATTAGGTCCAATTATAATACTGGACCTAATCAGTGATCTGAATGATAATCACAGAATTGTATCACAGAATTGTAGGGGTTGGAAGGGACCTCTAGAGATCATCGAGTCCAACCCCCAGACAGACTCCATCCTCAGCTGCTGATGACACAAAACTGGGAGTTGTCACAGACATACCAGCAGGTTGTGCTGCCATCCAGAAAGAATTTGACAGGCTAGTGAAATAGACTGATATGAAATTCATTAAGTTCAACAAGAGGAAGAGAAAGCTCCTGAGCTCCTGTAACAAATAAACCTATGCACAGATAGATTCAAGTATATTCAAGGAGATAACTGGATGGGAAAAAAAGTTTGTATAAAGACTTGTTCCAATTAAAAAAAGAAAAAACAAAAAAAAAAAAACAAACACAACAAAACAAAACAAAAGACAACAAACAAACAAACAAACAAACAAAACCACAACAACAGCAACAATGAAACAAAAAACGCTACTGGAATACTGCATGCAGTTCTACCACGTATAGTACAAGAGACATGGAGCTACAGTGAAGAGCCTCTATGATGATAAAAGTGTTTGGAGTATCTCTTCTCTGAAGAAAGGTTGAGAATGATGAGAGAACTGTGTGCTTTCAGTGGAGAGTTATTTTATCAAGGTTTACAAATGTCCGAAGAAAGGCTCTTTTCACTGGTGCCAGTGGCAGGACAAGAGGCAATGGGCACACTGAAACAGGCTTCTCTATGTGAACATTAGAAAACACTGTTTTATTTTATGTGTGATGGAGCTCTGGCACAGGTTGTCCAGAGGGATTGGAAGATCTGTATCTATATAGACTGTTGTTATTATTACTAAATCATGTTTACTGCAGCAATGCCAAAGCAGATGTCAAGACTGAATTCTTATCATTCTAATATAAATGTAGAAATACAGACAATCCCTCGTGCAAATAATTTATAATTTTCACAGCATAGTCATAAAATTTATGCCTACAAACAATTTTGTACCTTTTCCCTCTCCTTTCACATAGAATAATGAAGTTTGCAAATGTATGAATAAAAACAAATGGAGAATAACAACAAAAATCTGTAGATTGCAGAAGCAGAAGCATTTAAAATTATATAACATATTGTAATATTAATACTGCTGTGATTTCTGAATTAGTATTGAATTTCATTTTATAATTTTACCTTGCGTGATGCTACATATATAAAACTTTATTTGTGAATTTATGACTAGCTTAGTTTTCTCTACACTAGCCAATATAAACTATCTATCTTTTATTAATGGGCTATATTCAGTTCAAAACTGTTAAGTTGAAAAGCTCTTGGAGCAAAGAGAGAAGCATGATTGGATAAAGGCAAAAATAAAAACTATAATGAGGGCTTTTGCAGAAATACTGTAGAGATCCTATCGTCTTAAACCTTTGAGAAAACAACTCTCTGTCTTGTGATTTGATACTGAACACGTGAATAACAATGGTATATTCATCTGAAAAAAAAAAAAAAGTATAAAAGCTAAAAGAAGAAAAAAATAAATCGTTTTTTTGTTTCTTTTTTGTTCTTACTCTTCCTGTCTGATCATATGCTACAGATGTTTTTCTACTAAGAATCTAGGCCACTGTTCACTGGATTGATAATTATTTTAGGGAAAATCTTTATCTTTAAATAGCATGTGAACTAGAATAATGTATTAGCACTGATTTCCATGGGAACTGGGGCAACCACATTAAATTTACTTAGAAAATCTTAGAATATTAAGATAAATTAATGCAAATATTTTGTTTACAAATTTACACACTAATATTTCCCATGAAATAAAGTATGAAATTTTAAAATAAATAAATAAAATCCTATGTTTTGGTAAAATATTGTTCTCCTTTGTAAGTCACATTGACAACTATTATATCACAAGCTAGATTTAAGTAATTTTGTGTATGGGGCCACAAGTGGACATGTAGGGTTGGTTTTTTATTTGTCCTCTAGCTTCTGTTCATGCCTGCAGCACTCCCAAATGGCAAAATACTAATATCTTTAATTTTCTTTACAGTGGTTAATTGAAGAATTAGAAGTCCAGCTTCTGAATGTTGTTAGCCATAGTCTCTATACTCACACTTAAATATGAAATTAATGTACTATAAAAATAATAACCAGCCTTATCTTTTATAAGAAGTGAACCTAATGAGTAACATCTTTCATTTCATTAAAGAAAAACAAAAACAAATTGGAAATCATAACAAGAGTAATGACAACACATGAAAATAGAGTAAGAGTGAATATTTTGCATAAACTGATTGTGATTGTTTTGAAAAATAATGTTTCTTATCCTCACAAAGTATTTGAGAGGTTATGGCAAAAAGATTTACCAGTAACTCCTAGAGCTGAGGTATTAGTTTCAACTCCTGAAACAGTATTTTATATTTATAGCTTCCTGAAGTTGCTGATTCCTGACTAATGCTGAAAATACAGACTTCAGCATTAACATCTGAATATAGATGCAAACTTTCTGTCTTCTATTTTGGGTAAGCAAAGCCTAACTCTATGTAAGACAGGCAGCACATCACATTTGGGAAGCAGCAATCACTGCTTTACTTCCATCATATTCTGATATTACCATGTTCAAAATCACTTCAGCAAAATCCACACAAGACAGCTACTAGCCTATGGACTAAAGATACTTACATTATTGACAATGAAACAGGCACTCAAAGTTCTAGATTTGCCCTTGCCTCTATATATTTTGTCTCCTCATCTGAAGTCTTAATCTGAACTCAAGAGGGATGAGGAATGGCTAGAAGTTGATATCACTTTTTTATCCAAGTGAAAGTAGAAATTTTGTAGGAGCATGATGAAACCCTGAATGTAAAGGGACTTACAAGAGGAATACTCTAGAAAAAATACTAAGGAAAGATTGTTTTAACAATATGGCCAGATGGTTAAGGTGTTCCTCTAGGACAGGACAGACCTGATTTCATCCCATGCTACAGTAACTTCTTGACAACAATCAGAATATGGTCTTTCATGGCAGCCCATTAAAGGAATGCTTCTTCAGCATAGGCACAATGGTCTCTCTTGAACATCGTAACATTTCAAATTGTTGAAACAACATAATGTCAAGCTCCAAACAGGAAGTCTCTTCATGAAGAATTGTTATAATTCACCATGGAATTAGTGGAAAATGCACTATGGAGGCAACAGTGGAGAATTAATGGGTGCATAGTAAAGGCCAGCAAATGATCCATAGTCTCTTGGATCATTCCTTTAGTCACTCAACACCCTATCTAATGTATTCTGTCTAATATATACCTATCTAATATGTTCTCTAGAATTTCTTACTTAGTAGTAATGCTTTGTATTTTCTTCTTTTGTTTTGCATTCCCACAAGGATTCAAAATATTTTTAGATACTTTACAGTTCTCTCATGTTAGCACTTATACAATGCAATATTTATGCAAAAAAGGAAGTAAGATAGATAAATGATTTCACTTATTTCTATTGCCTGTGTTATTTGAGGTCCTGCAGATACCCTGCAGTTTTTGTACATGTGGTTATTTATATAAGTTGAGCTGAATGCCTGGTGGCTGCAAGAAGTAGTAACACAATCCTACTGGAAAAGTGAAGTTAACTATTTGACTCGCAGTGCATGAAGTTGTTCACATGCATAAATAATAGTTTGTAGAACTGAGGCTCACTGTAAAAAAAAACATTGTTGAAATGTAAATTGTCAGTCATCCTGTACCTCTGATGTTAGCCAATCTCCACCACTGCCTTTTATTTTTATTTTTTTATTTTTTTTCTTTTACAAAATACAGTCACGGTGAACTATGGAGAAGGGAAAAAAAAGCATTTTGAGATAGAGAAGTCTCCTACATGCACATATACAGAAAATACACATGCATACTTGTGCATATATGTATCTACAAAGACAGTGACTTTATCTCTGACAACAATTCAAGATAACTCTTTAATATCATAAACTTTGATAATGTTTCAATAATTAGTTTCTTGAAGAGACCTTGGCTTCTACGATTTACAATGCATAACTTAAGATATTTTATAAAATTCTAAAGGTATGTCACCCACACTGTATTTGGGAGATCATGCCTAATTTGTTTCAGTTCACAGAGCTGAGTGTCACTCTCCCACAGTTGTCATAAAATTTTGGTCAAAACCAGATGAAATCTAAAGAGAATCATATTGATTTTATTTACATTTCACATGAGCGGTGATTTTCAGTTAAAATTCCAATTGGAGCCAAATTTCTTACAAAAATAGTGGGTGAGTGTTTATGGTAATATTTATGTTAATTGATGGCCACACTGTAAAAGAAGTGGTCTGGAACCAAAGTAAGATAGGTATTTCAGCATCCTGCACACAAAGAGTTACAGCTTTGAGGAAAGAAAAAGCCTGAAGCTGTGTGAATTTTTACAAGCTTGATCTAGTCATGCTCTTCAGATTTCTCTTCCTACCCCCTCAAAAACATCCTTTTTCTTCAGAAATAGCTTGTTAAAAATGATTTAAACGTCTTAGGTCAACTGTTAATTTTAAATAGTCTTAGGCCATTAGATTTGCTTTTAAGTGACATCATTTATCTTTTTTAATTCAGTCTACAAATTTTGATGATAATAAGGCTAAGTGGATAGGCACCCTAGCAGCTTTGTCTTCATTAATCAACATCCTCTGCATTATTGCTTTGGAGATTCAACAGTCTAGTGACTTGTTTAAGGTGTGTGAGAAGTAGAAAGCCTCTCATACAAAATTCAGTGTCAAATAACCTCACTGTCAGATATTTTTCAAAGTATCTCTTGATTGCCACATACTTAATTAATTTACAATAAAATGAAATTATTTGAATTGCCATGTCATTCCTTATTCACACAGCTGCAAAACACAGAGATGTAGATACATCTTATCTTCATCATTCTTGAGCAAAAATCCTAACTAATGTATCTACTTGCTATTAGTTCCTACAGAGATAATGGCTTCTGAAGATGACAGCACAGTGTGAGAATCTGCAACCAAGCAGTGCAGTTTTAATGTCCTGCTAGAGAGAAAACAAAGTTTGTCACCCCGTAAAGATGGTTTATATTTACAAGTTTTCCATTTGTGACTTCTTATTTCAGGGAATAAAAACTACTCAGAAAAATGTCTATATTAACCAGGAAATTAAAGAACCTAAAGAAGCATCAGGGTGAGAAGCAGTGCAAATATATAGAACTTCATTAAAGAGAGGAATAGAAAGATGTCAAGAAGGCAAGTTCCTTTTTGACGGCAGTACCTGACGTGTTGCAGGAGGAAATACAACATGAGGGTTTTTAAATCTTGCAGTTTTACTGCCTGATCAATAATGTTTTTAACATTCTCAAAGATTGGGAGGTACTACACCTCTATTTTCCTGCCTTCATTCAGATGAATAAAAACTAGAAAACATAAAACCTATACCAAAATATCTGTAAAGATACAAAACAAACAAACAAAAACACTAAGGGAAAATCTCAAAGACATAAAATTTCTCTTTAGTTTATATACATATTTAATCATATTTAGATTTGGCCATTTTGCTACTGGTATGCAGCACAGGAAATATTTAATTTTTAAAAGGAGCCCTGAAACTGAAACCATAATCAGAATGTAAAAAAATACACAATAATTTATGTTAAATTTGGTACTACGTCACAGGTGGTGATTTGTGAAGCTTGTCTCAGGCATCCAACGGTGCAGACAAATGTACATTGCTGGGGCAAAAAAACCCAAACAAGCACTTTGGAAGCAAACGGATAAATAAATGTGGATTTGATTCAAGTCTTCTGAGTTATTAAAGGAAATCAATACATTTCTTCAGTAAAACAGAGCAGAAAAAAAGCATCACAGAGTTTTGGAAACAGGGCATGAAGTATTTTTTATTTTAAGTGCACACTGCAGACTATTTGAAGTCTCTATTTTAGTAGCTATATCTAATGCAAATATTGTTACGCAAATAAAAGTAAAGGTTGATTTGATAACCTGACCTTTTATTCCTTTTAATGTTGTAGCAAATTGCATACTTCCAAAAATATGTTACAAAGTCAACAGCGAATTTTATATGTCAGTCTTAATTTTACATATTTTAGCTTTGTATTATGGATCTGTTTGAGTACTAAGGAATGTGCAGTTCCTTTTTTCGTACACTTCTTTCATTGGTTTTGAATCAGAGACTTTTCAGCGCAGTTTGCATTCTTTGATAATGAGCTTTGAAATTTAGCAAGAGTGTGCAAGTGGCCACAATTCTGATGTGGTTAGATGTTTCAGTAAAAAGGTAACTATGTAAAGTAACATACTACAAAAGTTTGGCACATTCTTGAGATACTCATGGACCTTGAAGACTTTTTCACTGAAATCATTATTCTACATCCACACACATTTGGCAAACACATACTACTTACACCCTATGTACTGATGAGTCCTTTGGGTACCTTATGTTTTATCAATGACTATGTTCAATTCAATACAAGGTTTTAATTTTTAATTGCTTACAAAAAGGAGATTTAAAAAGTATTCTAAGTGACATCCCCCACAAATACTCCCACCCCCACACACTTGCAGATTCTACTATATCATTAGAGACTCTACATAAAGCTCTTTTAGATCAAAGATTGTTGATCAGAGTTGATGGCAGCACTTATATTCCGTGTCATTGTCATGAAGGTATATTAATTTAATGTATTAAAACTGCATTTTGCTGTGGAAATATAGGTGTGGTTTAGCGTGGGCTAGTGTGGGACTGAAACATTAACACCATTAATATTATTGTTAGGATTAAAACCACCTGATTTAGGTCACCATTCCCCAAATCACGCAGCTAAAAGATTCCTGTAACTAAAGCAGCAGTCTTAATGAAATTTGCACACGTTTTTGAGCCAAGTGTCCAGTTCTGAATGAAGAGAGTAGATAGTGGCCAACTCTGAGTTAAATCACAGAATCATAGAATAGTTTGAGTTGGAAGAGACCTTTAAGGTCATCTAGCTCCAGCTACCCTACAACTGGCAGAGACACCTCCCTGCTGACCAGGATGCTCAAAGCCCCATCCAGCCTGGCCTTTGAATTTGTGTTCTTCAGATTTGAGGATGAGAAGTCACAAGGCCCAAGTTTTTAGCACTCTCTGTGAGACTTTTACAGGAAGAAGGATTCTATTACTTCTCTTTTGACACAGCACAAGCTGAAGACAGCAATGCAGAAATTGTCTCAATGCTGCTGTTCTTGGCACATTTGACAGAAAAAGGACAAAGAGCAGCACTTTGTGGAAAAAGTAGTAACAGGCAAAATTGCATAGGCCTGAGAGGACTTTCCTGAGCCTGTTCACCTCTGTAATGCTACTGTCTGGAGAAACCTTTCTCTCTTAAAGACTGAATTTAAAGCTAGGAGCTAATTTAATGCCTATCATTAATTCCACTATTTATTGAAACTGAATGAGCTTGCTTTTATGACTACATTCCTGTTTGTTAACATAAAACAGAGATTTGTTTGAGTTTACCAAAGCAAGTGTTTCAGAGTGACCTGAAAACCCTGAATTCACAAATAGGATTATAAAAGGCCAAATGCAAAATAACAAGTTAATGAACAGTTCTTTGGGGAAACAAACAGGACTGATTCTAAACCAAAACAAAATTACAAGACAAATCTAAAACAGGAGTTTAAAAAGTAATTGTTCAAATACAATTCTGAATTCTTCATTCTTTTTCCATCAAAAACCTCTATCCTTTATGTGTTTATGTGTGATCATAATTAAACTAGCTTAAAAAAACAAACAACAACAACAAAAAACCAACAACAAATGATAACAAAGAAGTTTAGATGGAATAGTAAGATGATTCCTATGATAATTAATTCCTTAAGGGCAACATTCACTACACTAAAGAAAATAATGAAGGGCTTCAAAAAGCAAGGTACTGGGACAAAGAACAAGTGTGCCACTGAAATAAAAATTACAAATGTTCCAGAGGCCGATATGTGCAGCCTTAAAAATATGAATTATAGGGAATTAAAAAAGCCGCATTTTATTAAATGGGAGATGAGTATAAATATCAAGAGCAATATTTTGCCTCACATTAATATCTTAAATAAAAAAGAGAAATCTTGGCCTACTCAGTGAATCAGGGCTGCAGAAAATGTGATTGGTATATAGAGACAATAATAGTAATAAAAATAAATTACTGCAGTATTCACTACTTTAAGTGACTCAAATAATATGAGTGACTAATTACAGTGAGATTCAGGCTTATGTAGATTTCCAGTACCAATGCATTTATACTGACTTTTATTTTTTAACTTAAGTATATTGTTTATTCGATATACTATAATGTTGTCCATAAAATTAATAGCATTTGTTTAAAAAATATATATTTTTAATAAAAGATTAAAGTAATAATAAAAGGTGGCTTCTTTTGGGTTTTCACACTGTTATCGTTCAATAAACACCATTACATTCCAAAAATATAATAGAAGGAAAGATTAAAGAAAAGGGTAAGAGAAGATGTTATCAAAGGAAGGTCTTCACAGTATAGTATTGAGTTCACTGCAGACAGTAGAATGAATTTTTTCCTGCTTATAGACAAATATTTTGGGGGTCATCCATATTTGTTTAATCATTGAAATAGCTTCTTTTAATTATAGGATCTTCACTGTAAATTCTATTCCTTTCAAATAAACATCGATAAATGGCACAGCTTATAAACCCAGAAAGCCTGTGGCATATTTTTTAACATTTACCAATTCTTGAAATTTTTCAAACTGTAAGTTACTGGAACATTTCATTTTAAAGTTGATTTTTTTTTTTAATTTGGACCTTGTGCATTTTTAGTTGTCTTTTAAAGATTTCTCTTTACTCTTGACTAACTAAGATGACTTATTCCTCCAGCACTGAAGTAAGCTTAGGTCCTTCAGTAGAAGTCAAGAAAGGAAACTCTTCAGGCTTGAAAGACTAGCAGTTACAACTATTGTGCCCTCATCCGTCAAAGCAATATCTCAGTGGTGAAAAACTTCCAGCTGCATCAGAAATCCATTAGTCAGGGATCCTTAATGGCAGAACAAACATAATGCATGAATAAGCTTCTGTATTGCATTGTCTGTATATTCTTAGCTTCTTATTATGCACACAATGATTGGAAATACTGGCAAAACTTTAAATGTTCACTTTATAGAGAATATCCTCTAAGATTCTGGACAGAAACAATACCAAATGGTAAATGTTTGTCAAATTACTAGGGAAAGATGTAATTAGAAGGCCTTAAAAAAAGATTTTAGAAATTGTGATTAAAAAAAAAAAAAAAAAACAACCTGAAGGATTTTAGTTCTCCTTGCACTGCTTTTGCTTTTTCTTTTATAGTCAGTTGCCTCAATTCAGTGTACAATACATAGTTCGATTTATCACTATCTGAAGTAGACGTATTCTTCAAAATCTTTAATCTGAGTTTTTTTTCCATTTCATTCAAATATCAAATTTAATTAAAAACTGCTAAAAGTACATTACAATCACCATTATAGCAGAATTGTTTTATTCTCAAACTGAAAAAGTATCCCACTTTAGGACAGAAACATTACATTCCATGGAGATGAGCAATTATTAATTATATAGGAGCCTTTACTCCTTAATTCATTTTGCATATGGGCTGTTCAGATGTTTGTAGGCACAAGGGGAATTACTAAATGTCATGTTAATGCTCCAGATTCCCCAAGACAATGTGCAAAATGTTCACCACTAGAAAAGCCATGGCAAGACAATTCAAGCCATAAAAGCAGACAAGACTTTGTCCCCTGGCATCTGTCATTGATATGGCAACTCCACACATCTGTGTAACACTGCTGAATGAATTCAGATCAAATATCTGTTTATCTTCATGGGACATATTGGCCCCATGAAGGATATAGTGCCCAATCAGAGACTTTTTTACTTGAAAATTAATAAAAAATTATGTTTCATCCCTTCCTGACTTTTAGGAATTTTTTTTTTTTTTTTTTTTTTTTTTATAATTATTATCTTATTTTCTTGGACTACTATTTTAGTAGGATTTTTTTTTATTTTATTTATTCATTTTTTTTTAATGCAAATTTGTGCATTCCACTGCAAACATATTCCAGGAATTTTACTGATTTACTTTCTAACCCACTGAAAACAGAGAATACAGGGCTGAATTAATTGTTAGTATTTTAAAATAAATGCAGGGGAGAAGTAGAATAGGGATAAAAGAGGTGAGTGATGCCAATAGGATAAAGACTCATTATACTAAATCTTCACATGGCTATTATAGCTGCTTGTGCTTCCACAGAGGAGAAGATAATTTCATCTTTATTTAACTTGGCAGGGGCATAATAATTCCACAGGCCTAAATCCTCCTTCTGTTAGAACTTTTGTCTTCTTTCAAAAATAGTTTTGAAGTTTTTGTTATGTTTGCATGGAATTCAGTAGTTTACTTTATACGTACTGCAAATTCAGATATCCCATAGCTTGTTATTTTTAGGATAAATGGAAATGGTGTCTTTCGGTGACTGTAATATTACTTCACACAAGAAAAATCCAATCTAAAACTGTCTGGATTACTAAAGGAACTATAACTGTACACTATATTAAAGATGCAGTCATACTTGGTGATAAATTTAACCTTTTTTTTTTTTTTTTTTTTTTTTTTTTTTTTTTTTTTTTCCTATCAAAACAAAGCAGCATTTGCTGGAGACTTCTCTGTTTGTATTCACTGGACTTGGATGTTATTTGTAGACAATTTATCCCACATTTTTTCTCCTGTACACTCATACAGCATTTCACCCTTTTTATTTGTAAAATGGGATGGACAACTGAAGTCACATATCAGTTTTATTTCTTCGGATGGTTTAACCTTTAAAACCAGGATGAAACACTTTTCATTTCCACAAATTATTAATGGATTTTTTCTTAGGAATAACAAAAAATTGCTTACAGTATAAAACTTCTCTTTTTTTAAACCACCTTGCTTTGCTAACATAAGCTTTATTTCTATACTGAGGCATTATTTTAATGTTTTCCATATGTATTTCTGCATGTCAGATGGGATGTAAGCTGTAATTTTTCCTCATGTGTTAGTTACATTATAGTTTCAGCATTATGGAATAGATAACTAATTTTAGAACTAAAAGAAGATACAAAAAACCATCTAAGCAAGCTCCCTGTAAATCTCTTCAATTAATGTAGTGGTTTCATATCTTTGGCCAACTCAACTCTACCACATCACTCCGTTATTTCCATTCCTTATTGGAACAGGGGAAGAAAATACTATGAAGAAGGGCTCCAAGGCTGAGATAAAAACAGCAAGATCATTTGCCAGCAACCATCATGGGCAAAACAGACTCAGCATAAGGAGGTTAATGTAATTTATCGCTTACTACTAATAGACTAGAGCAGTGGGGAACTAAAAGCAAACTAAAACCACTTTGTCCCCATTTAACCTCTTCTTTCTCCTCCTCATAAAGGCACACAGCTGCAGTCAGGCCATAACGCTTCACCGATGTAGCATTTCCATGATCGCTCTGCCTCTATTCTAAGTGGTCATGGGATGCCGTCCTTCGAGAACATGTCCCACATGGGCTTCCCACAGGCTGCAACTCTCCCAGCACCACCCCAACACCGTTCCATTTTGCAGTTCCCCCCAGGCGGCAGCTCCCGCAACCCTCCATCCCCACCATGGCCCCTGCCCACGGGCTGCAGCTCCATCCAGACCGCTCTTGCTGGGGTCTCCACGTTATGTGCCTCCTCCAGGCCCCATCCACCGCCACAGCGTGGACCTCTCCGTGTCCACACAGGGAGCTCTGCGGGCTGCAGGGTCCTGGGCTGCATGGAGCTGCTGCCATATGCCCCGAGTGCATCCTGCTGCATTCACCTAGGTGCCTGTGGGGCCGTTCCTCCCACATCTTGCACCCCTCTCCCAGTTGTGGTTGCACTGCAGTTTCCTGTCTGTGCTCTCCCAGGTCACCCGGAGTCGCTCGAGGATCAGCTCCGGCAGTAGCAGATCTCAGAGTAAATGCCTGCATGGCCATTCAGAACATGGCTTATCATCATTGTGCTTACATCCACTGTTTTGTCTCCAGAACCATTCAGCAAGTATCATTGAATGCTAGTGGGTGCCATTTTTTCTTCACGGAGGAATACAGCTACACACCTTTGCTCCACACACACTTCCATGTCAGACACCACTGTGCCAGGCTGCACTGCACAGCAACAAAATGTAAGGGGTTCTTGGTGGGAAGGTTCAGTCTCTAAAGCCCTATCACCAACTTCTGCTTCTCATGTTGTGGGCCAACCTAATAAAATAGGAGGCATTACTTCCAGAGCAGACTTCATATTTATAGACATGATTGAAAACATGAGAAATAAAGTTATATTTCGTAGTCTATACTGATTTTCATTTTAAACATTCTTACTATGTGTGGTAGAATGCCTATAGTTTGTGTTTCAGTCTGTAGGAAATCTCATGTCACATTTAGTCATTATTGAAAGTATGCTTTGCACAGAAAATCAGGAGCTCTTCCCTCTGTAGTGTCATATTTAGAGTTTTGGTGGATAATGTAAAATTTGCATTCTAGTTGTGCTGAACAAATACGATGTATCATTTAATCATTAGCTTTTCATGTCAATGTTTTCCTTGTTTCTATTGGGTGCATTGTTAGTATAGTAATTCCAACTGCTTCTAGATATAATTATGATGGATTTTGAATAATTCAGTGTTTTGAATATGAATATATACTTACTAAAACCATCTATGGCAAGAAAAGAGACATAGCTGTTCTATAGAATCAGAACTCCTCAGGACATGTAGAAATGCACCACATAAAAATGACTGACAGTCTTCTGCCATTTGCAGTGCTAAGGCAAAATGAACTAAGCTGTACTCAGTACTGCTGCACCAACCTAGACCGCATAGACACATGTGGTTAGGTATTCCAACACTGGAAAAATGTTGAAATTATTGTTACATATTCAGGTTATTATAGATTCAGCAGCTGTCACTGAAAGGACTGACATTTCATAGGCAGTAGATTGAAGAGACCAAGTACTGATCCAGTAAATCAGGGGAAATGAGTTGAAATTGATGGACCCCAAAAGGTTCAGTACTTCTGTCTTAACTCTTGCCAATGACTTTTGGCTTAGAAAGTACATTGACTTTAATACTTTGTAAGTATGGCTGGATTTAAATTTTAATCATTCTATCCATTTCATAGTTTCATGCTGTCAAATTCCGTTAGGCAGTAGAGCTGATGATAAATCTAAACCATTCATTTCTTGCTTTCAGACCTACCTTCAAAGTCAATAGTTACTTACAAGGAGAAGGGTCAAAAGTGAGGTTTGCATGATTGTATGATAGAGTAATTCAAATGCTGAAAACTTGAAAATCTCCAAGAATAAAATCAGTCACTCCTGTTCCCTTATGTGAGAATCAAGTTCTGATTTCATTATATCAGACTGACACACAGCAGGCATATAAGCATATGTAGGTTTGTACATACACATGTATATATATACATAAAACATTTTGTTAACCCAAACATAAGTTACCTGAAAGAAATGGTAGAGATTAGATAACTATATAATGGTTAACAAAAGATAGAATTCTATCAAATCCAGTCATGTAATTTGAATAAACTGTTTGTATATTTTATTTCTATTAATTATTTTCTCTTAACAAGTAACCTTTTTCATATTATGGGAATATTTTACATTTTTCATCACTGATCTTAATATTAGGTATGGAACCTGTAGCCTGTTTTCTTAGCTTTTTCATCCAGTGTATGTGATTCCCAGCAACACCCTCCAAGCTGTCTTGAAACTGAAAAAGTTTGCTGACACTACCCCTGTTGAAATTAGTTACAAGTTGAATCGTTTCTTATGAATTTTCAATCTGAAAATAAATAAATAGACAAATAAACAAGCGATGTTTTTGTAAGATCTAGGACATTTACCACTTCATTAACTAATTACATCAATCCAATGGAAATTATGTATTATTTCAGGTGGTTGTTTATTACCCATTTATTTGTACTGTAGTATAATGCAAGATCACAGGTGCAATATTGAATCTGCAACAAATTTGAAGGTGAAAAAGAAAGTTGGTGTTTTTTCTTTCTTTTTAGCAGCCTGAGAGTTTTGTATTCATTGTTTTTCCAAGAGCTTCTGAAATTAAGAAAACTGTATTTGTCTGTTTAAACAAACAAACAAACAAACAAACAAAACAAAACAAAAAACCATCTATTTTATATCAATCAAACTTAAATTGAGAAACCTTCTAAACACTTTTAATTAATTGTGAAAAATATTTTCTAGTAAAATTGGGAAACTGCTTCAATGAAATGTTGTTTACTCCAAATTCAGTATTTTCTGGTCAATGAAATGTGGAGGAATTTTGTTTGTCTGTTCGTTTGCTTTAAATTCCCCTGCTTGATATGATTTATAAACAAAAAAAGACTAAAGCAGAATGGAAAATTCCGATCAATGACTAGGGAAAAGGTACTATTCTTCCCATTAACATTAAAAGGAATACATCCACTTAAAAATGAATTGATTGGGTAATATCCCATGAGAATTAGAAGAGGAAAAATAATCAAACCTGAATTTTAGTCTATGACCTGAGCTGTATGCAGGCCTGACACTGTGTAATTAATACAAATGACAAGTTGATTACAACTATACCCTCCTCACTGCTGTCATCCTTTTGTTTCTCCATTCAGGAAAAAAAAGCTAGTAGACTCTCTGAGGGTGTCATTCACTTTTATGGACTGCTGTTTTCTCTGTGCCTTTTAAACCTAATTGTCAAACAGATCAGTGTTTGTTTTGTTGAGAACGTCAAAAGGAGTTTGAATGACACTATCAAGGGCAGCAGCAGCAGCTTATGTATTGGAGTCTCTACTATGTTGCATACCAGTGACAGGAAGCTAGATAGAGAAAAAAAAAAAAATAATCAGCTAAGCTTGACTTTGCTTCTACAAGTCATTTCTTTCCTCTCTTTTCAAATACACAAAATACAATTACAAGATTAAAGTTAATTTCTACACACAGTTTTGCTTTTAGTTGAAGTGAGAAGAGCTCTGGTCTACTTTGGGTAAAATGACCACAATGTTGGTAAAAGACAGCCAATATTGCATCATGTATAAAGGACAGGTTGCAGGGCATCATGAGTGGCAAGAAGTGATGAGAACAAATACATATTCCTGTAAGTTCCATAATGGCTTACTCTAATTATTCTTTCTCCAGTGTACATTATATTCTGCGGTGGCGCAGCGGTAGAATTCCCGTTTGCAACACCAGGGGGCCCGGGTTCGAATCCCCCCCTGTGGAGCAGGGGGTAGAAGTGCCGCTCTGCTACACAGAGGGCTCGAATCCCGGGAGTTGGACTCGATGATCTCTAAGGTCCCTTCCAACTCGCACAATACTATGATACTATGATACTATGATTATAGACCAGATAAGCACACTCAGTAACAGGAGGAGAATTTTATGACATTACTATGCTGTGCAAAGATAACTCAAGACAAAACATTTCAAAAGAGTAAGGGTTTTAAATGACTAGATTTCTGAAAACAAGATTTAAATAGTACCTTGTGGCTTCTAGTTTTGTCTCCTGTGATTCATCCCCTTTGTTGCAGGACTGCTCTCTTGGCCAAAAGGTGTCACAGACTTCTGATGTGCCTAGGTGATGCTGTAGGCAATCATCTATTTTTCAACTGCAGTACTTCCTTTTAAGGTGAGGGGAAATGCTGTATCTTCTGGAATGCATCTGAACCAAGGTAAACCTCAAAAGAAAATCTGATGGAAGAAATTGGCAAGTACTTTATAAATTAGTTTTGAGAAGGGAAAAGACACTATGTCAGACTTTCAAGGTGAGCACATTCAGAAATGGTAAAGGTTGCACTGAAGGAAATAGAGTTAGAAAGTCCAAAGGCTGGGGAAAATTATGGGCAAAAATATTTGTGGGATTGTCTGCAGTTAAGAGAAGTCTCAGATTTCTTCAAGTTAAGTTGGACAGAGAGTAAAATAGTCTACATTAACTGCCTGAACTATGAAACATGAGATCATACCTTTTTCACTTCAGTCATGCTTTTACTTTTATTCCTAGTCTTACAATACAAACAGAATTGTTGAACTCGTTACTGGTGCTTCTTCTGTTAAGTTCTATCTACTGAATACATAGTGATTTTAGAGCCAGTACTAGCTGTGTCACAGGGGACTTAGGTTTCAGAAAGTGGCTCCTGGAAATATACTGTCAGGTAAGGAAATGATGTTACTTTAAATCAGCCTGTATATATTTGCAGCTTTATGTAGAATTATTACAGTTACTATCTAGCTCTATTGCACTTTGGATATTTTGCAAAAGCCAGTTTCATTCATCTCTGAATCTTCTTAAATTTTGGGCAGGGTTTTAAGGAAATCTGTATTTGTAACTGAATAGAAAATACAAAATAAATCAAGTGTTCTATTTCGCAATACATATTCAGGTAATACTTGATGAATAAGGACTACAGCATACACAAAATAATACAGACAAATAAGTGAACATCATATTTTATTATTTTTTCTTAATGATTATGTTTATTATAATAAAGATTCCTGTGTCTGTGTTTCAGATTTATAAAACTGTAAAGAGCTCCATATTTCATGGGAAAAGTAAGTTTATTTTCTCATTTGGGATAGATGATCTAGACTTCAGACAGATTCTAGATTGTCTGTTTTATGTTGTTCTAGATTAAGAATTTTTCTAGATTAAGAGTCTACTTTTATTATTTTACATTTTTTTTTCTGATATTGTTGTGCAAAAATGTTGAGAAAGCATAACAATGTGGAGTTGCCAACCTTTGAAAATCTATACCCTTTTCTGCACTCCATTAGAGATAGTATTATTCTGTTTATTTAAACCTCTCAGTAAAACATAGAAGGACTTCATAGCTAGTAAAGTGTTCTACTTCCATACAATTTGGGATTCATCAAAGAAAAACATGGCAACACAATTTACAAACCTTACTGGTTGTGACAAAGTATTTACACAGACTGGTACTCAATCTGGTATGTGATTTTTAACACAACAATCTCTGTAATCATCCCCATATAATATAATATAATATTAAAATAATTTATTAATATAAATTTTCCATCTATAAGTTTATATATATATTTATTCCATGTATGAAATCTATCTTTGAAAATGGTCAGCTTATCTGATACATAAAACTACATAAAACTATAGTTGTATGAACCTAAATAACTTAAATATATTCTCAATCAAATTTAAATCCTTTGTTGAAATTTAATTCAGTGAGCAGGGACAAAGAGGATGGCTGTTTGTTTAAATGTCTTATTTTTATTTTTTCATTGTAAGAAAAAGAGTAAGTTTTTAATATTTTTAACCTCTTAAACTTGGCTGCAGAATAGAAGCAAACATTATTTTGATTTTGTACTGATTTTATTCAGTATTTTTAAAAACTACATAACATGGCTATAAGATGTTATTACATGAGACACTAGACACTTAGCTCAGCCTACTGTAGGCGAATGAGTGAAATGGAAATTCATTTCTTTTAAATTATCTAGTCATAATTAAAACAGTTGCTTCATTTCTTAAAAGGATGTATGACACATTTTTCCTTTCTGCAGATATATTTGAAGGACATTATTTTTTTTTTTTTTTGTATGTCATGTTATTGATTAATCTGAATTCTGAGTTGTTACCGGTTTGAGATTTCATTCTGAAATAAACTTTCCAAGACTTAAAAAAAAAAAAAAAAAAAAAAAGCAAAAAAACCATAGTAATCCCCTAGTTCTTACTCATGTTCCTTAACTTTTCTCTCCCATTTTAATTTGCAATAAGCCAACACCTTTGATGAAGAGTGTCTTAACCACCAACTCACAGACTGGTGAGACTACTAATTTTAAAAGGTAGTGTCTGACACTTTGAAAATGTTTTAGGGTTACGAAACTTCTGAATTGCTAATTTAGTTGAAGTCATGGTTTCTGATTAGTTTGACTTTACAATCTGCCTATAAAAATATTTAACTTGAATTCACTGAGAAGAAGACAGCCGTACCTAAAATTTCATAAATTTTCTTCTAAATAAAAAGAATTGTAAGAGGTGTTCTTTTTTGACAAGGAACAAAGTGACTTTTGAACTTTTCTGGACTAATATTTATTGGTGGGTGGTTTGAATCCAGTTAAAAAAACTGCACTATGTACTACAGTGGAGTGTAATACATAAGCCATCATAGTTATTTCATTTGGTTCAATGCATAATTTTGACCATAAAGAGTTATGCTTTCAGAGAAAGCCAGTGTGAAAAAATATCATCAAATATAGAAAATCATAAAATAATTTTTTAAAAGAAATAATTTTACCACATATGTAAAATGTGTCAATTTTACTTATTTTTTTTAAGAGATAGGGAATGTGCTTGCAAAAAATTAGAGGCATTTTAAAGTGCAAAACTCCCTATAAAATATGCTTTCTTATTTCCACTTTTCATAGAGTGACCTATTTACATACCCTTCCTCCAGGCACTGTAGAGTTGTCTTTCTGCATGTGTCTCCACACTGGTGTTTACCAGCTGGGATTTCTTAGCTAGCTAAGGCATAGGTAGAAGCTAGGGACTGGATTTTTCTTAATGTACTTGAACTGATCAGTACAATTTGACCTTTGGACAAACTTAATATACAAAGTTCAGTTTTAGTATTCCACCATACTTTCCAAGTTAATGTGCTAATGTTGCCTTATGCAAGGAAGCTGGATACCAAATTTCAATATTAGTTTTTCCTGCTCTTCTTCTTTTTTCTTCGTATGTTACACTCTATAATGAAAGGCATTTAAAATTTTATAAGAAGCTTTTGAAGGATGAGCATTAAAAATAACAACAGCAATGGAAAAAGGTTCTGGACTGTAGTAGCTGAGGACAATGCCTGCAAATGGAAGCACAGCTGAAAGAGCAGTTTAATCCTTTAGTACTTTATAAATAATCTGAGGACTCCAGACAGCTCTCTATTCAGTGTCTGATCATGTCCCTATTTCCCAGGCTAGAAATTCAACTTTGCAATGTGTTGTAAATGATGTTGAGCTTTCTTATTCACCTCAAAACTGCTTTTGTGTGGAACATCAGACTCTTGCAACTGAAGTACAGCTTTCCTTGGGGTATACATACACATCTCTGCTAAAATTCTTCCAATTAGCTTCTACTGAAGGCTTATCCAAAATGACTCTTAACTGTTTGATCTCAAATGGGGCTTAACTGGTGCAAAAGGGTTTCTACAATGTCCTCTGTTGTACAGAGGTTGATTTTTATGAATTCAGATATAGTTTGCTCTGTGATGAGCTTATGTAAAATTAATAGAATAGTCATTTTCTAAACTACCATTGAAGTTGATTATTTTAATTTTTAAATGTTTAAAGATATGATGCACTGTACATGTACTTGGCCCAAAGTTCAAATGCTTATATTAATATAGAGAATAATAAGAGTAATATTTACACTGTTAGATTAAATGTTATTTCAGAAAATGCAAGCTGTTTGTCATTTTGCAGTCGTGACTTACAGATCTGTAAGAAGCATTCCAGCAACTTGATTCTGAGTTATGTTGTGTTGAAGCTGGAAGAATAAATTAGTTTGCATGCAAATTCTCTCTTGAAGAGCTACTTCAGAGAAACATCACCAGCAGCACCATTTTTCTCTTTCAGAATCTGTATACAGAAAATGATAAATACATATAGACATTATCAATCAAATAAAATACATTGTATAGTGTCAAAAAAAGAGAAATATATATTCGAGAAACTTTTTTCATCATAGGACCGTGAGATACATGAGCAAAAATCACTGAGGCCAGCTTTGTGGAGAGTACTTTTTACTACACTTTGAAAACATTGTGCATTTCTTTGTTTCATGTATATATGAGATAATATGAAAAATTAAAAGACAAGATTTTTCTGCCACTTAGTATCATCAGTCAGTATTACCACAGCAACCATATTTCCTCAAATGATTACCACGCTTAAATCAATGTCCTCAATAATACTCATAGGAAGTAATTTTTTGTGTTGTCATAAGTTAATGTGAAGGACCGAAAATTTCTTGAGACGGAGGAAAGAAATGAAAGACTGAGACATTTAGATCTTACTAAACAGGGTATTTCTGCTCAACAGGAAAGGTTTATGTTCTCTTGTTTTCTTTTTTCTCTTTAATGCAAGGTAAAATTTAGGTTTGAATTTAAAAAGAAATTCTTTACTCAGAGAGTGATGAGGCACTGGAACTGGATTCTATGATTCTTCAGCAAAGAATTACATTTTGTATCAGATTTTTCTGTTTTTTTTTGTTGTTGTTGTTGTTTTTTTTTTCCCAATGTTATATGAAACAATAATAACACATCAGTGTTTTCTCCCATATCTCAGCACTCCAAGAAAGGATTCTGAAACTCAAAAATGTGATTAGAATGACAGCTGAATTCCTTAAAAGGGTACTGTGCTTACATATGTGGTAAAATTTTATTTTTAAGGTCTCAGTTGCATTGAAATATAATTATTCTTAGTCTTTTATGAATGTAAATATTAATTTCCTTTTGTTGTTTTTCTTCTCTATGTCCATTGGGCTCAGAAGAATCAGCTGAAAGAAATCTGTGAGAGTTTTAGTTAATAGAGTGATAAAAACAGTGCAGGAGTTGGAGCAATTTTTCAAACTTCCTCCAACAATACATAAGTTTGCAGTTCGTTAAACTGTTCTATTTTAAATCTACTTGCAGTTTAATAGATGCATCTTGCAAAACAGATAAAATTAAGGACTGTTATCAAATCAGCATTCTATATCATGTTTCCAGGTGACCACAAAATCTTGCAGGATTCAAGCAACAATTACTTTTCTTTTGGCTATATGAATCTCATGTGAGAGCTTCTTCTTTCTTTTACTATCTCAAGAGAGCAGTCCTATAAACAAAATAAGCATTGTCCATGGTTAGGTATTCTAGGTTTTCTAGTATGTTACAGAACGTGTGAAGAAAATGTCCTATTTAAGTTTTATATATTTGTGGGTTTTTTGGTTTTTTTTGTTTTTTTTTTTGTTTTGTTTTGTTTTTTGTTTTTTTTTTTTTTTATTATTCATCTAGAGACATTATTAGGATTTTGTTCTCTTAGAGAGCCCTTCGTTACCCTGTTCATCGCAGGGTAGTTGGACTGGATGACCTTTAAAGGTCCCTTCCAACTCAAACATTTCTCTGATTCTATGATTCTCTAAGACCATGCAACACATATGACTCATCCAAAGTAAACTGGTCACTCCATTCAAATAATTTATTCAAGTTTGGGGAGGAGAGGAACAATAAAACAGTTATAGTTTCCATAGGCAGGGTGCAAGGTACATAACTTAATCTCTGCATAGAAACCCTCATAAACTTGGGTGAACTTAACATACTATTGTGCTGATGGCACACCTGTTCATTTTAAAAGTGTTTTGTGAATTGAAATAATGTGAACTGATGTAATACCATATTAATCATTAATTATTTTTTATTTATTTTAAGCAATACAGTTCTGCCTAGTTGTATGAAATCTGTTCCTTGTTATTCTGTGTGGTAAAAGAGAATTCTGAATGAAGAGTTACAATGCTCTTCTCTTCATACATTGTCTTTACCCATTTTCACACTATCAGAAAGTGAGGGAACAGCATTGGCCACACCTTTGCAATTTTACAGCTTGTCAGTTCAAAAATTTATGTCACTCACTATTTTTGCATGACCCTGTTATACTGAAAAAAATAAAGCAGTTTTTTGTTTTGTTTTGTTTAGTATGTTTTTTATTTATTTATTTATTTATTTATTTATTTTTGGGTGGTGGTGGTGGTAGTGGTGGGTTTTTTTTGTTTGTTTTGTTGTTGTTGTTTTCTGAACAAGAAGAAATTAATAGTAACATAAAACACTTCTGAAAATGTACTATATATAACTCTCACACTGTGGTCCCTTGTATCTGCACCAGCCTCTTACATATCTGCTGCCACTGCATTTTTACAAGAATGGCAGAAAATAAGCCTAGCCAATAAGGTTACAATACTTATGAGAAAATTTACCATATCTAGCAATGTTTATTTGCAGGCACTGGGAAAATTACATGCTTTTAGTAAGGTACTTAAAGTAATGATTGTTCACAGTTCAGAATGTTTTTTACTAGATGAAATGTCTACTTTAGCAAGCATCAGTTTTACCAGGATGGTTTGTAAAAGGATGGATTAAAAGTGCTGACATAGGATAAGGTAACAAGGTAACAGCAGAAGTCTAGGGATGGGTGAGGAGAGAGGCATATGGAGTGGCATGGACATACAGATGTGGCAGCAGAGCCCAGGGCTTACTGGCTACAAGGAGCACTTAACAAGAGATTGACACAAAAATGGTGCACAAAGGATCTTTATTTCTCCTGTGGATTTTAAGGGAAAAGTATTAATCTTTGCTAAACTTTTTTTCTTTGTGATTTTCTCCAACATTTTCTTTAAAGATACTAAATGTTAAACTTTTTCTAGATTTAAGCTTTGGTTATAATGGTGAAGATGAATATCTCATGAGTAAATAGACCTTTTCTGTAATGCAATGCTATTGATGCTTAGTGTTATTGAGGCAAAATCAACCAGAATTATATTCCCCAGACATCCTAGATGGAGGTGGTCTGCTGTTATTCTTGAAGGAGAAAAATTCTTTCCAAGTGGTATTGCTAGTTTTGTCTGTGGTAGAGCAGTCTGCCCCGTGATTCAAAAGAGCAGTCTGCCCGTGATTCAAAAGAATAAGTCCCTGGTAGCATATAGGAGCACTCACAGCCATCCAGCAACACTTTGTGCAACTGAAAGTGCCTCCTCTCTGTATTCCGTACTCAGTGATTTGACTGCAGATCAAAGGATCAACATAGCATTATTGTATCTCCCTCACCTCAAAGGTAAGATACATTGTCTGTCACATATGAAGGTGATATGCAGTTGTATTAGCTTAAAGAAACAACCTGATAATTTAAGAATATAAATTTTAATTGTTTATATCTTGACTAATTCAGATACACAGCGTGATATGTTTGTATACTGGGGGTTGGACTCGATGATCTCTGGAGGACCCTTCCAACAGCTACGATTCTGTGATTCTGTGATGCTATGTTCTTCTTCTGTACACCATTTTGTAACAATGACTTCTCTTAATACCCAACCCAGAGCTCCTTTATCCTTCCCCTCCAATCTCTATAAAAATTGGTGGACGCTTGCATACAACATAAATTTTGTGAAGTTTAATTCCGAACAATGCAATAATAAATCAGTGATATGTACAGAGTCTTCTTGCTACACAGAAATTTCTGAAGTGTACAGATGCATAAATAACACAAATATCCTTATGTCATTGAATGATCTGTGCATGGTGGGAATGGTTACCCACCAATCCTTTATATTCTTAATTGCACAAACATATAGGTCAGTCTAAATGCCAGGAAAGGAGAAAGATAATCTTCATGATACTAACATATCAGACTATAAGGCGGTGGTATAGAAATGAGGTTGGTATAGAAGAAGCAAAATGGAACTTATTTAATAAGAAAAGTGTACTCAAAGGAACAAGATTTGAGGGGAGAACAAGATGCCTCCTACGAGCCTGGCATGACATCAAAACTCCAAACTTTAAAGATGCTAGAGGAGATCTGACCACCCACAAAGTACCAGATAAAGCTGTCAAGCACACAAAAAAGCATGGAGAGAAGAAAACATGCTGAGAGCATGCTGAGACAGTCTGTTCCCTCCAGAAGCAATATGGGATGAGAAGTAGAGGGGCTTCTGTGCTTCTCACAGTCCCAGCAAAAGATCTTATAGATTTCTGTCACTCAGCTAAAGTATTTAAAATTGTGTTCCCTAGAGAGATTTTGATTGTAACGGATTGATTGGAAATTTTCTTGGTTTATATGTTTTTTTTAATAAAGTGAAATGAATAATTTATTCTGTGATTCTCTGAATAAGCATTTTGAAGGACACATTTTCAGCCATGCTGGGGAACTTCACTTGTTCAGCAATCTACACAAGTCCAGAATCCCAAAGCTTCTTATTCCTGGTGGGCTCTGGTTCAACCTCTTTCCCAACTCAGGAAAAGCTCTGGCTTCAGATCACAGATGCTCACAATTTGAAAAGATGAGCTTAAACAATCTCTCTAATTAGCCAGCTCAAATACTTGAATATTTTCAGGGTGGGAATTTTTTCCTTATATCCAGTCAGAATATTCTTCATTTGAACACACATTCATTGTCTTTTCTCCTATTGAGCATCCCGGTAAAGATCTCATCCATACCTTTTTGTTAAGTATAAGCAGGCAGGCAGCTGTTAGGCTTCCCAACATTATCTCTTTTCCAGACTTAATAAGTCTCAGTCACCCAGTCACTTCTCATATGGCAAGTGCTCTAGCCTTTCTCATCATAGTGGCCCTCCCGGCATGATGGCACTCCATTGAATTCATCCCAGTTAATCAGCATCTTTCTTTTATTGGTAAGCCAAGAAATGGAACATGCATAGTGCTGAGTAGATGGCAGTAATTCCTTTTTTTGAATTACCAGCTGTTCATGCAGCCCAAGATGCTGCTGGTCATCTTTGCTGCCAGAGAAAGCTGCTGACTTATGCTCAATTTGCTGTTCATTTAGACCCCCTGGACCTTCTCAGCAGAGCTGCTTCCCAGCTAGTTAGTCCCCAGACTGTATTGCTAAAAAAAGTTATTACTTCCCAAGAAGAGAATTTTTAATTTGTCCTTGTTAAATTCTGTGAATTTCACTCCTCCAGCCTTCCTATGTCCAAGGGATACTGCATTCTGGAATCATTTGCCCTTAAGAACCACACCCTCATAAAACAACTGCAAAGCAATTAGAAGTTATTTTACAAATTAGTATTGCCAAGAATCTGAAGTTTATTGAATCTTTCAGAGATTGTTTTTTCCCTTGAAATTTAAACTCAGAAATTATTGCTAGTTTTATAAAAAAAAAACAAAACATTCTTTTTATTTCAACTCTTACAAATCACCTTGTTTCAGAGTTAAACATATATTTTAGAGACTGAGGTGCCAGAAAACAACTCTTTTTGTTTTCTAAATCATACTGATATTCTATTATAGTTGCTAATTTGGAGGGAAATAAAAAGAAAGCAAAACAAAATAAAACAAAACAAAACCTCCTGCCTTCCTTTCACATCAACCTTAGTGTCTGCAAAGCTGTTTCTCTCACTTGTCCTCATTCCTCTTTCTCAGCTGCAGATTTTCCCTTCCTTATCTCTGCTTTTCCAGAGCACATACAGTGTCACTCATGGCTCACCTCTGGCAAGCCTCTGCTGAATCACCTGGAGCTGTTCTACTCTGACATGGGGCAGTGCTGGGCTCTGCTCACATTGGCTACCCTGCAGCCCCCTCACTACTAAAACCATGCCACATGAACCCATTTCAACTGGGCAAATGAGTCAGTAAGTTATATTATTCCAAAAGTAGAAAATACACCTTGATTATCCAATACAAGTATTTACCAATGCATTGTGAACCACCTAATGTCTAATGGCTTTCTGCAGTTTAGATGAGAAATAGTTTAGAATGTATAATACTGTTGGTAAGACTAAAATTCTCACAGATGAAGAGAAAGATTAGTTTTTTACATTTTTTAGGAAAAACAAAACAAAACAAAAAAAACAAGGAAATTTTATCATTAATTTCTTCATCGCACTAAATCTCTCAGTCACAACAATTATAAATTCTTTAACTAAACTGTGTGTTTATCCATCTCTCATTTTTCCATGACTTCTATATATTTCAGTCTCACTGGTGTGTCTGAAGCACACTCTGGTCAGACTTCAGTATGTGTCTTTCCATTTGTAGAACCCAACAAGCATCTAAATGAAAGGACACTAAGCCGGGACATCCTGGCTGAACAGTCTACTGCAGCACAGATTTTGGTCTCCTCCGTACCACCCTCATAGACGTTTGTAGAACAGGGATAATAAAAGCACTGCCCTGTAAGAAACTATCAACCAAATTTTATCCTTGATCTCACGCAAGGAAACAAAATTTGATTTGAATATTTTGTTAAAATCTCATTCTATTTGCATAGTTACCAAAAGTCCCACTCTCCTTATGAATAAAATCTGTGTTTCAAAATATATCAAATGAGTAGTGCTTATGTATTACTACCTAAGTGCTACCTTTCCTTTAGGCCTACTGGTCTAGAAAAATGTTATTTCTCCTGTCAGTTTTGAAAAGCAAGAATTTAGATTATGCACAAGTGTAAACTTATAGTAGGGAATACTGAAGAGATTTTAAATGCTGATCTTTTCACCATGTATTACCCATGAGGTTAACTTTCCTGTTTCATCTTTAAGCTGAATGGGTCAATTTTTGCTGTAAGTATATTGTAATCATGAAGTCAGAATGGTAGGAAATATATATATATATATATATATATATATTTTTTTTTTTCTGCTCCAATTGAATTAAAAAATAAAGCTAGACATTAGACTGTTTCTTTCCTTCTCTATACAATGCCTATATATGCAATTATATATAATTCTTTGCATGTGAGAAACAATATACTCCCTCTCCTATCTGGCTAATAATATGTGGAAAGTAGTAAGCATGTGCATTCATAGAATGTGCTGTTTATCATCTATGCAAATTTTAATAGAGATGTTTCTGCTGCATCTGTCACAGCAATTTATAAAATCCTGCAATAGAGTGTATCTATACACCATGGGAAAACTTGAGTTCTCATTTATCTTATTTTTCTAATTGAAATAGTTCTGAAGCAATGGCTTTCTGTATATTAGCTGGCAGTTAAGATAGCCTTCTCTCCCAGGAAATGGCAGTACTTCTAATTAATATGTTTTCAACAGTCTGACTGTTGACAGTGAGCTGCAAAAGCAGAGAAGGTTGCTAGGTACCTGCACTCACAAGATGTGTATTTTTTATTATTTTGGAGAAAATATATTGCCAGGTTTTCACTACTGGCAACTTACCCTGCTAAGAAATTTATTCTTCAGTGATTGGAAAACATTAATTCAAATCTTTTAAATGAACTAATGGGTCATGTATAACACCTTGTACATTAGCAAGGTCATTTTTTAATCAAGCACTGTAGGTTCAATTGGATAATATTTAAGATACAATTTGTGCATGGAAAGCTGATAACTATTACGATGCAGATGACAGTAATCTCAGACAAATGGATAATTTATTGCAGTTTTGTCACTGCTAGCTCAATCGTGACATCTGTTGACATGTTTTCAGACTAGCTTCTGCCAAAATTAATGTCAATTAGAGGTCCTACATACATTCACTTATGTGCAACTATAAATGCATATTTCGATATTTAGCTGTTTTTGTGTGTATGTGTGTGTAAGTGTACACACAGTACCAAATGGTGAAATTCTTATTACGTCTAATTGTTACAGAGACAACCAAAGAGCATACAAAACCTGTAAGAAAGGCCGGGATATTTTCACTATTTCAAAAATAACAGATGTAGATAGGAATTAGATGCAGGCCCGTTTTCTTTGTTAAAGCTACATTTTGAAATAGCAACCTGTTCATGCATGTTCACTTGTCTTCAGGAAGCTTCATGCAGGATAGTATGCCAGAAACTCTTTCCATTTCCTGAAGGATTCAACAGCATGTATATATCTGTTAAAAAATTATACACCTAGAGAAGAAAGATCTCAGCTGAGCCAAAACTTAGTACTACATTGATCAAAAAAAGCCTTCTATGGTGTTTATCCAGTGAAAAGACAAATGTTTCTGTCTAGGATGTATCCAGTTAAACTGAAAGTCTCCTTTTTGTGTGTTGTGCAGAGGGTGTGGATTTTTGCTCTTTATGGTGCCATAGAATCATTTGAGTTGGAAGGGACTTTAAAGGTCATCTAGTCCTAGTCCCCTGCAATGAATCTAGCCTACTGCTAGATTAGCTTGCTCAGAGCCTAGTCCAGCCTGGCCAGGAACAAGGTATCTTCTCTCTCCGGGAAATCTGTTCCAGCGCCTCACTGTTCTTATGTTAAAAAACCTTTTCCTTACATACAACTGCCTTCTGTATGCACTCCAACAGGTTCACATTTCTCCTGTACACTATATCTGGACACAATACTTCAGATGAGGTCTCACCAGCACAGAGTAGAGGGGTAGGATCGCCTCCCTCAGTCTGCTGTTTTGTTTTGTTAGTACCAGTTTTGTTGTTTTCTCTTGGGACCAAGAAATTTTAAAGGCTTAGCAAAGTAGGTCTGAGAACAGGGCATGATTACAGCACTACTTTCCTTCCCCTTTGCACTCTTTCCAACTTCTGGATAATCAACTTTAGTTCACCATAGATTCTAGTGAAATATCTACTCCCTACTAGCAGTTCTCTCAAAACAATATGTTTATTTTTTACTAATCTGGAAACACAATTCAATTGGCCACCATTGCACAGTTATAGCTTATCATAGCTATTGATTAATCTGAAAACAAAATAATACACTGAAGGCAGTCCTGCTCATAGATAAGAGAATTAAGGTCAGAGATGATTTGTCCTCAGAACAAGTCAATGTGTCCCTTGAGCAGTTTGCTTCATTTCTAAATAGGTTTATATAAAAGAAGCCACATGTCCAAATGTACTCATTTCTCTTATTATGAGAGTCACACTGAAATATTTATTGAAATGACAGGGAGTCACTGCATCATGGCTGATGAGACATTGAACAAGGAATCATGAAGACCTGATCCTAATTTCTAAAACTCGATAATTACATTTATTTTCTTCATGATGAATGTTCTTGTTCTTTGAGATACTGAACACCCTTCATTTCCACTGAAGTAAATAAAATGTAGATTTGGGTCTCAGTGTTAATTTATCCCCTTGTGTTGTTCTGTAGGAAAGATGCATGTCTTTTTCTTTTCTTTTCTTTTTTTTTTTTTTTTTTTTTTCCTCCCATCTCTAACTAAACTAGAATAATAATTATCATCATCTTATTATTCCTGTGCTATAAATTAAGAAAACCTTGTTTAGCAGTGAAGGAGCTCTGCAGATTTCAGCATGTAAAGAGGGAAATGAATTGGAAGAGACCAAAGATGCAGAACTCTTGTCAAACATGTTTGAATTGACAGAAGTTGTGAACTACAGCTGCTAATCCAATGAACCAGATGGCATCAATTGTCAAACCAGGTGCAGGAAATAGGGTTGTTAGCCTTCCCGCAAATCAATTAGATCAGCATGAAAAACCCATAAATGTACTTCCCACCACACAAACAAATTTTACCAGGAACTATCTTGGGTGCTCAACTAAGTCATGAATGATTGGTCCCTTTGCAAGTGGCAGCTGCCATTAAATCTCTTTATTTCATTTTGAATAAACTTACCAAAATTTAATTTTCCAATGTTAACACATCATTGGAAACCACCTAATCCAACACCTTTGTCATTGCTGTTCTGTGGTAATTTGAAGTGTCAGAAAGCATGAAGCATATCGTTGAGCTAACATTGGTTACTACTGCTTATGTTTCAGTAGACCTTATTTACCCCATAGACAAGTAAGCATTTTTACTTAAAAAATGGTTCTGTAAAATGTAGGGTAATATTAGTTAAGAAGTACTTGGATGATATTTTGGTACTATTTCCAGTAGAGTCTGATTTGCTGTTTTCAACATAACACAAAATGCTCAGCAGATATCATGAGACAGTATCAAGACTGGTGGACTGCTAGAACAGGTATGGTATTCCTAAATGGATATTATTAGGACAATGACAAGAAAGAAACTATATTTTCAGCTAGCATAATTGCCCATACTTTGTTTTATCATAATTCTGACAGGAGGAAGTCCAAGATGTTTAAAGGAAATGTCCAAAAATAACCAAAAATATCTTTCTCCTTTAGGGGCTACCTTATTAAATATGCTCTATAAATGTCATTCTGATTAAATGTGGAACAGAAATCTGGAAGGTTTTGTACACATATTAACTGTCTGCACGCATTTTAATACGCATAAATATATACACGTATACATTAGCTATATAAACATTACATTCTTTTTTCTTTTAGCTAAGGGAAGACATAGAAATCAAGTGATTTACAGAAAATGAATATTACATTTGTTTTGTAGATAAGTTCTTTAAAATATTTGTATGTTGGAGGAAATTAAGTCAGGGCTATCAAATGAGATTAGTGTATAAAAAAAGAAAAAAATATATCATAAGTTTAATAAACTACCAACTACCAATGAATTGATTGTTAGATTCTCCTATGTTACAGGCAGTATTATTCAAAGTATTTATGTGTAATATTTATGGCTTAATGCAAAAATACCAGAGCAATGATGAGATCAGAAACTCATAACCTATTCCCTCATTACTGATGTCACAATAAAACACTTTTTATGGATAAAAGAATGCTCACCAGATATATGTGAAGTTATCATGAATTCTGGTTAATAGACTGATAGTCCAGTAGTCCAAGTTGTCTAATACAGAAAAATCCGATTGACAATATGCTTAAAATTATTTCACAAAGCCTTCAAACCACCCTTTTCCTAGATAATCTATTGCATTTATCCTCATCATGGGTCTTAACAGTGTCAGTCCTAAAACATATTTCAGAAGACTTGAGATGGGTAGTATCCTTTTCTCTCAGGAAGTTTGAATTTTCCATTTTTATAGATTGGTGTGGCCTAAACAGAAAGCAAAGGCACCAATTTTGCTGGGAGCCCAATCCTAAGAACATTTTACTGGTAGATGAACATGTAAACCTTCTACAGGAATATCAAAGCCTGTAATTTTAACCTTATAGAATACTTAAATGTGGGAGGAAATGTTACATCCTCAGTCTACGCAGAGCATTCAGTCATAATAGCAGCTTTCATTGTTCCTATAGGGTCATCAAGGCAAAAACAGCTACCTACAAACTTTTATAGAATCATAGATATCATGGTTTTGTGGTGTTGCTGTCAATATTCCACATCATGACATCATGTACAGTATGGATCATTGGAAGGTTCATACTCCAGTTCTGTGGAATGGCGGTGTCCCGAGTACCCAGCTATTGGAGGAGAACTGCATATCCCTGAGGACGTCATGGCCAGAGATAAGTCAGGGGAGGAGGACATATATAATCTAGCTCCCAGGCTGGAGTTCTCTCTCTCGGACCCTCAGAGAGTGGGAAGTGTTCAAGACGTGTCGCCTAGAGTTCACAGTAGGCCTCTCGGTTTTTGGGGACTCTCTTTTTTTTTGTTGTTCGATTTATTAGTCTCAATCATATTGCATTATATTGTGTTATTCCGATATCATATTTAGTAAAATAAGTTTTCCTCCATAGATTGCCTCTGCTGTTCTCTTTTCACATTCCCCTTTTTTCCTTTCCCTTACGGGCTGGGGGCCCTACGGGGTGGCTGCCCCTGTCACGGGCACAGATAAATCTAGGTAACCCATGACAATAGATTAGAATGGTTTGAGTTGGAAGAGAGCTTTGAGATATCTAGTTCCAATACACTGATATGGGCAGGGACACCTCCTGCTAGATCAGGTTGCTCAAAGTCCCATCCAGCCTTGTGGCTATGGTATTTGTCTTCCCAAGAAGCTGGTATGCATGCTCAGACCCTGCTTTCCAGTAAGTGGTTAAACTTCTTCTTCTGCTGGGAACTAGTGTATGTGTTTTCTTTTTGTTTTACTTGCACACATACCTTTTTCTTTTTCTACTGAATTGCTATTATCTTGATTTGCAAATCCACATTCCTTAATTTTATTTTCTCCCCATCTCAAAACAGAGGGGTGTGGGCATTTGGCTCTTGGTCAAGGTTAACATGCCGCACTTGCATCAACAGTCTATGATCAGACGTTTCTCTTGAAGTGGTAATCACTGTTCCTGTTATTTTCTCCCAGTAAGATACAAAAGATTCAGAGTCAGAAAGGCAACTAGAAAGAGATTTTATTTGCTGTGATAATAATCTGGATGACATGTCATTTTTTAAAAATTATTATTATTATTATTATATTTTTCTTGTATTACTTGCATATCTTCTTCATAATATAGCATTTAAGCAGTCTGGAAAGCAGGGAGCAAAACTCATGATTACTGTCTCCCAGTTTAGCAGGCTGATAGTGAATTACAGAATCATGGTCTCCCTTTTCAGGCTCTTTTGAGACTTGCAGCATCATGTTGTCAGAGAAGAAAGGTATCATGATGACTGATAGACCTTGCTTGCTCATAGGACATGCAGCATTTGGAGGAAAAAAAAAACAAAAAAACAAAAAAAAACAACAATGACAACAACAATTAAAAAAAAAAAAAAAAAAAAAAAAAAAAAAAAAAAAAGAGCACTATCTTCTTTGAAATACAGTTCTGAAAGAAACAAACTGCAACATCTGTGTTTTAATTCAGCTCAAAATACTCCAGAGAACACTGAGCAGTTTAGGACCCCTAAGTGCCCATAAGTGCCCGATTTCTTGATCTTTTTAGGCTACAGGCAGGCAGCAGCTATTTTGACCTGAGAAAATCTGGTTTGTGTATACAACAATTAAAAAGCATGTTTCCTTAAGGCCTGAGTGACATATACATTTCCAAAGCTAGGCAGGCACCAAACTGGCATCTTTTAACTACAATTTTGAGAAAAGATATTTAGACATCTCCTAAAAATATATGGACTTTTTGTAAAGTAACCTTTACCCTAGACCATGCTAATTTACTTCCAATCTCTCATCCATTTATGAACATTGTGGCAGATCTGGAAGAATCTAAAACGATCAAGCCTGCAGTCTCTTCATTTTGCAAGGGCGTTTTTCCACTCTTCCCTGGGGGATTATCTCAGAATTCCAGTAAGCCTGAAATAAATATTTATACAACATAAAGAGACAAATAATCCAGTCTTGAAAGAGGATAGAAGCTGTCTGTACGTTGTAGAGGCAACTGTTGTCTTAACGGCTTCTCTGGAGTAAGAGATTGCTATTCTGTGCCCTCCTCTCCCATTGAGTCCTGTAACCCAGTGCTTACAGCAGTTTCAGTAGTAAAGATGGTGGCAGATTTAGTTGTGCTTTTATGTCCTATGTTTTGCCATATACATCTCACTCAATTTGTAACACTAGGGAAGTGGCATCCCACACATATATAAGAATGTAGTCAGGGACTGCCGAGATGCGACCAGGAAGGCTAAAGCCCACCTGGAGCTGAATCTAGCTAAGGAGATAAAGGATAATAAAAAAGGGTTTTTTAAGTACGTTAACAGCAAAAGGAAGGCTAGGGAGAATGTGGGCCCCATACTAAGCGAGGGGGGTGTTCTGGTAACGGGGGATGCTGAGAAGGCGGAAATACTGAACGCCTTCTTTGCCTCTGTCTTTAGTGAAAGGGCTCTCCCCCAGGAATCCCAGACCCCAGTGGTTGATGAGAGAATCTGGGGAATGGGAGATTTCCCTTTAGTCAGGGAAGAGGTGGTCCATGAGTGCTTAGGAAACATTAATGTCCATAAATCCATGGGACCTGATGGGGTGCACCCGCGGGTGCTGAGAGAGCTGGCGGAGGTTATTGCTAAGCCGCTCTCTGTAATTTTTCAAAGGTCTTGGAGAACTGGGGAGGTGCCTGAAGACTGGAGGATGGCCAATGTCACCCCAGTCTTCAAAAAGGCAAGAAGGATGACCCAGGTAATTATAGGCCAGTCAGCCTCACCTCTGTCCCAGGGAAGGTGATGGAACAGCTTGTGCTGGATGCCATCTCCAGACAACTGGGAGAAAAGGAGGTTATCAGGAGTACTCAGCATGGGTTCACCAAGGGGAGGTCGTGCTCGACCAACCTAGTGGTCTTTTATGAAGATGTCACTCGCTGGGTGGACGGGGGGAGAGCGGTAGATGTAGTCTACCTTGATTTCAGTAAGGCTTTTGATACGGTCCCTCATGACATCCTTATAAAAAAGCTGAGGAAGTATGGGATAGATGAGTGGACGGTGAAGTGGATCGAGAATTGGCTGACTGGCAGAGTGCAGAGGGTTGTCGTTGGTGGTGCGGTGTCTGGCTGGAGGCCTGTGACCAGCGGTGTCCCCCAGGGGTCTGTGCTGGGTCCAGTCTTGTTCAACATCTTCATCAACGACCTTGATGAGGGGATAGTGACCACCCTCAGCAAGTTTGCTGATGACACGAAGCTGGGAGGATTGGCTGACACACCTGAAGGCTGTGCGGCCATTCAGAGAGACCTGGACAGGCTGGAGAGCTGGGCAGTAAGAAACTGGATGAGGTTTAACAAAAGCAAGTGTAGAGTCTTGCATCTAGGTAGAAATAATTGCATACACCAGTACAGGTTGGGGGAAGACCTGCTGGAGAGGAGCTCTGCTGAGAGGGACCTGGGCGTCCTGGTGGACGACAGGTTGGCCATGAGCCAGCAGTGTGCCCTTGTAGCCAAGAAGGCCAATGGCATTCTGGGGTGCATTAAAAAGAGCGTAGTCAACAGGTCGAGGGAAGTAATCCTCCCCCTCTACTCTGCCCTGGTGAGGCCTCATCTGGAATACTGTGTCCAGTTCTGGGCTCCCCAGTACAAAAAAGACAGTGATCTCTTGGAAAGAGTCCAGCGGAGGGCCACAAAGATGGTGAAGGGCCAGGAGCATCTCCCCTATGAGGAGAGACTTAGGGAACTGGGTCTGTTTAGCACTGAGAAAAGAAGGCTGAGAGGGGACTTGATCCAGGTTTATAAATACCTGAAGTGTGGGAGCCATAGTGGCAAGGCTGGTCTCTTTTCAGTAGTGCGTGGGGACAGGACTAGGGGAAATGGGCTGAAACTTCAGCATAGGAAGTTCCGCACGAATGTGCTCAAGAACTTCTTTACAGTGAGGGTGGCGGAGCACTGGAACAGGCTGCCCAGGGAGGTGGTGGAGTCTCCTTCTCTGGAGATATTCAAGACCCGCCTGGACGCCTACCTGTGCGACGTGGTGTAGGGAGCCTGCTTTGGCAGGGGGGTTGGACTCGATGATCTCTAGAGGTCCCTTCCAACCCCTATAATTCTGTGATTCTGTGATTCTGTGATTACTGTTTTATGCTACTCACAGATATGGCAGAGGAGATGACAAGATTAGAAAGAGTGTCCACACCACAGCAAACAGTGCCTAGGGTGAAGTTTTCTTGGTTTCCATACAAAGAAAACCTAAAAGATTTTCTTAAAGAAGCCTTCATTTTAGATAACTATCTTCAGTGTTGTAAAGTCATGCTTCAGCCACCTAAATTGAAACTTATCCATATCAAAGCCCTTCATCTTATTAGCTATTACTATGCACGAGCATAATCTTTTCTCCCCTGGAGAAAAAGCAGTGTCTCCTTATCACAACAACAGCTCTTAAAACTGAGGTAAAGCAAGGAAATAAAAACACAATTAGCTAGATGGGAAAAAGCATGTTTACGCAGACAAGTGTCATTTTGGTTAATGTTTGAGTGAGTAACAGGCATCTTGCAGGGAAGAGTACATAACATCCATTAATTACACCACTCCCTTCAGAATGGTAATTATTTCACAGGCCAAGGGAAGCTGATGCCTGCCTTGAGGTTCTGAAGCAGACCATTCCATGAAAATCTTAGTGGGTTTTCCACCTTATAAAAATAACACTGCAAAGAAAACTAAGACATTAATAAATATTGCAAGAAAACCAGTGCTTTATCTGCTCAGTACATGAAAAGAGCCCTTTAAAAAAAAAAAAAAAACAACAATAAACATATTCTACCAAATACAGAAAACAATGAATATGTTGTGGATGTTGCAGTTATATTTGTTGCTTCTTTGTAGTAATATATGAGTGGTTTCTGAATGAAATGATAGCAAAAAAAAACAATAACAAATGACAAACAGACAAAAAAACATAGGAGAAAAAAACACAAGAGAAAAAAAAAAAAAAGTAAAACAGAGGCTAAAAGGCTGTAAACATATAGACATACATAATCCACAATAATTATGTATTAATAATTAATATACCCAGTCATGTAGGTATGAGTCAAGTCTTGAGTTAACAAAAAAAAAAAAAAACAAAAATCTATCAGAAGAAGAAAGGAGAAAGAAAGGGAAGGGAAGGGAAGGGAAGGGAAGGGAAGGGAAAGGAAGGGAAGGGAAGGGAAGGGAAGGGAAGGGAAGGAAGGGAAGGGAAGGGAAGGGAAGGGAAGGGAAGGAAGGGAAGGGAAGGGAAGGGAAGGGAAGGGAAGGGAAGGAAGGGAAGGGAAGGGAAGGGAAGGGAAGGGAAGGGAAGGGAAGGGAAGGGAAGGGAAGGGAAGGAAGGGAAGGGAAGGGAAGGGAAGGGAAGGGAAGGGAAGGGAAGGGAAGGGAAGGGAAGGAGGGAAGGGAAGGGAAGGGAAGGGAAGGAAAGGAAAGGAAAGGAAAGGAAAGGAAAGGAAAGGAAAGGAAAGGAAAGGAAAGGAAAGGAAAGGAAAGGAAAGGAAAGGAAAGGAAAGGAAAGGAAAGGAAAGGAAAGGAAAGGAAAGGAAAGGAAAGGAAAGGAAAGGAAAGGAAAGGAAAGGAAAGGAAAAGGAAAGGAAAGGAAAGGAAAGGAAAGAGAAAAGGAAAAGGAAAGGAAAGGAAAGGAAAGGAAAGAAAGAAAAGAAAAGAAAAGAAAAGAAAAGAAAAGAAAAGAAAAGAAAAGAAAAGAAAAGAAAAGAAAAGAAAAGAAAAGAAAAGAAAAGAAAAGAAAAGAAAAGAAAAGAAAAGAAAAGAAAAGAAAAAAAGAAAAGAAAAGAAAAGAAAAGAAAAGAAAAGAAAAGAAAAGAAAAGAAAAGAAAAGAAAAGAAAAGAAAAGAAAAGAAAAGAAAAGAAAAGAAAAGAAAAGAAAAGAAAAGAAAAGAAAAGAAAAGAAAAGAAAAGAAAAGAAAAGAAAAGAAAAGAAAAGAAAAGAAAAGAAAAGAAAAGAAAAGAAAAGACTATCAGTAGGAAATCTACAAGTTGGACAAAGCCTGGAGAGTGTGTCTGAGTTAGGCCAAGGGGCATTCCATACCACATGACACTGTTCAAAAGGCTATAACACTGTGAGGAGTTGATTATAAGGCAAACACTGTTCAAGAATAGGCTTGGTGTCTGCTGGCATGGGGTAAGATCTTGCACTGATGATGGATCATCAGTTAGTATTGTTAACTGGGTGGCAACTATGTATACATTATATGTATATTTATAAGTGCTGCTCCAAAGTAATGCCTCCTATTTTATCATGTTGGCCCATGACATCAGAATTAGATATTGGTGGTTAGAAAGTAGAGGTTGAACCTTCCCAATAATATTTCATTACATTCTATTGCCATGTGACTAATGACTGCAGAAGAACAGTCTTACAAAATGGAATGTGGCTTGGAAGTAAAAATGAAACAAAGGTATGGAACTGAATTGTTCCATGCAGAAAAAAGTGGCACTCACTGGCAGTCATCGATGCTTGCTGAACATTCATGGAGATCAAACAGTGGATGCTGGCACAGTGATGGAGGGGTAGCGTATTTCAGCAATGGAAACAGCAGCATTGGGTCAACTCTGCTAGTGCAGATCTTTACAAGCACTGAATGTGGGCTCTTGTTCATCAGTAGGAAAAACACATCGCTAATGATGGTAAATACATTGAAAAATGTTCTGTAGTTGAGAATTTGCTGTATCAAATAGTGTTACTGTGCTCTTTGTAGCTGCTGTAATTTCCATGTAAATAGATAGGACCCGTTGCTTTTGGAGCAGCCTTCACACATTTTGTTGTCATTGCATTTTTGCTTCCATTTCCCTTTTCTGCCTTAATAAATAGTCCTTATCTTAATCCATGAGTTCTACTTTGTTTCCAGTTTTTTCCCTCATCCTTCTTGCGAGGGATTGAGAAAACAGATGTGGTGTTGAGCTACCTGCCAGGGTATAGCACATGTACAAATCCTAAGGCCAAACAATGTATGACCAAAGAAAAATGTATAAATCAGGTAAATACAACTGAGTAGCAATGTGATGCTCTCTTGAAGCCAAAGGAGTTTCATTTTGTTTCTGTACTGCAGAACTGATTTTTAATTTTATAGCATCTTTCTACTGAGTTTCTCAGATGTAAACTACTGGAGTATGAATGGAAGTAGTGATGCTCCACTGATTCTTGGTGAGTTTACCCTTTCTCTACATGACACACTTACATTTGAAAATAATTACTTGTCTCCCTCAGATTGGTTGAAATCAGTGACCTTGGAATGGATGGTTCACGGTTGGTTGATCTGGTCTTTTTTTCTGGCTGGCTGGAGGATTAATTTCATACCATAGAACGTTCATTCCAGTCTTGTAGATTATCAGAGTAAAACACAGGCTAAGGGAGATACTAGCAATACAAGCACAGCTTCAAATTACTCCAAGTCACTTTCAAAAAACCCACTATGTTTAGCTAACAGATTTTTTTTATTAAAAAATTCAACCATGTATTCATAAAGATACTTCTGCCGAAATGAATAGTTAACTATTGAAATTACCACCACAAATCTTTAGCAGATCAGATAAATTTCTTGACAGTCAATATACCTGTTAAACTTGAATATTTAATCAAACCAAAACAAAAAAAAACAACCCACATGTAAGTAAGCAGACTCATTTATTCTATTATTTTTCTTAGGATAACAATTCACAATTAATCCTGTTCTCTTTTTTTCTGGTTTTCAGATACTCTGTACCCCAATTTTGAATTCTTTGAGTAAACTTCTCTTCTAGTTTTAATAAAATCAGGCACCAGAATCTTACTTCCTTTTAATCATTTAGCTCATTATGAATTGTTCCTTGGCTGTATTCATATCTAATTACTGTTAGTCACAGGAAATACTATGACATCAACTTTGATTTGTACCTGACATTGGAGAGCAGAGTGGAATATACTGCCTAGAAATTCTTTTAAATTAAATACACACACACAACCACATCAACACATAACCACAGTACATAAACACGGATACTTAGAACAGCTTTTCTTTTAGAGTACACATGCTCTTCATTTGTATTTTATATAGTTTTCATGTAAAGATTCTAATAACCAGATTCTGGGAACTTGCATTTCAACTGCATTCTACATGCCACATGAAATATGGTGGTTTGGTCATGAATAACTTGGGACTGTAGCCATTACTCCTTTCCGTATAACAATTAGTGACCCTTCACTTGTTGCCCATGTGTATGCTAATGATTAAAGGGTAATAGGGCAAATTCAACATAAATTCAAGTGATCATGTATGAGCAAATATTTTAGAAATGTGCTGCACATCTAATATTTATTAAGAAAGACAAGAAAGTTTCCTAAGAGAAAGATTTTAATTCTGATGCCCTGGCTAAATTTCAGCTCAGGTAATTACATGCTGCCTGCTTCATTTTTTTCCTTGCATTTTTAATTAGATTCAGCATTCTTCTGCTTTTGTTCTAAGCAATTTTACAGCGTGGCTGCGCTCTATTAACCACTGCAGCATTCTATACCACAAATGCACTGCAGACCTAACTGAAGCAATTTCTTTCTGTATTGCTTTTAACATAAAATAGTTTTGAGACATTCCAGGAAGTACAGTTCTCTATAAACATATGGTAACTTAGTATGAAATCAGTGTAGCAGGCAAATTTTGGCCAGACTCTCTGGTCATGATCCAGCAAAGCTCTTCAACACATGTGAATGTCTTTTGGCTTCATTTCTCCCATGCATGTTTTGCTAGATTTGTGTTCAAGAACTGGAAATTCTGTCTGATTTTCAATTAGAAATGCTGGTGAGTATTCTGCACAGTCTTTGACCTTAATCCCTCATTGTGAGTTGATTTCCAGTGTTTCTCCTCTCTGTTCCAACCACAATGATTATTACAACATCAACACAGCTTTTCAGGAGCAAAGAGTAAAGTATTCATTAAAATATCTACTGTTTGTTTTCAAGGCAAAAAGGACATCATTAGCCTTTATGTAATCTTCAGTTACAACAAAGTTTTCTTTGTCAAAGACAGTGTTTTGAGAGCATAGCTGATGATATACATGCAACTTTTTTTATTATTATTTTAAGTTAATTTTATTAAATGAGATACTCAATAATTAATTGAATTTCTACTTTACTTTTACCTTCCTTCCATAGGTGTCAGGTATGAAAAATATCGTGGATAATGATAATGTACAATTCAGTACAATTCAGTACAATTCAAGAACATATAATATCTTGTTGGGTGGATTTTTGTATGTTTTTTGCTTTCTATGTTTGATTAGAGAGCCAGACCCAAATCCTTATCACTGTGCTTTTTCCCCTTTGTGATGCAACTATTAACAGACAACATATAAAAGCTATGATAATAATATTGCTTAAGAAGCTGCAAGTCACAAAATGACATGCGCTCATCAAGCAAAATGTTCTCAAAGGGCAGAACATCTTGTTTTTAAAAGAAACTGAAGATACTCCTGCCAGAGATATTTAAAAAAAAAAAAAAACAAACAACAGAACAGTATGGATGAAAAGGATACTAAGCATTCCTCTGGGAACACATCTTCATGTTCTGAATTCTAGGAAAATCCTATTAAATTAGTTTGTAAATGCTAAAGTCTTTAGTCTCTTAGTGAAAAAGGTCTAATTTTCATCACAAGAATGTGAAGTCTAGATATAGAAATGAAAATGTTACAAATACAATATGGTATACTTTCTTTTTGGTATGGGTATTATAAGAAATTTTGCATCAAAATCAAATATCTGAAAAAAAAAAAAAAAAAAAAAAAAAAAAGAGCTGACTGAATTACTTTTGCAAGAGCATCTTCCCAAAGAAATGCGTAGGTTTGGTAACATGAAAACATTTAACATGTTTGCATTGTTTCATTGTTTGGTAGTTAACTACTTTGTTTTTAGTTTCAATACTAGTTGTACAGATGCAGCCTCTTTCTGTATTGATGTGATGTGGCATAGAAACCACAGAACAGCACAGATGGTGTTAATGGAAGCCAAATGGCTTGATTAACCTTTGAGACTCAGCCTAGGAATGGACAAACAATCAAATGAGGAATTTGAAAATGTGGATTCCTAGAAAAACTATGGGACTACTCTTGAGAGGAGTACTGAATACTGAGTAAAGAAGGGAAAGTAGAAATTACTTCTGAAACACTCTTCCATGAAGAATATATATCTGCATTAAAAAGAAAATATTTAGTTGAAATGAATATTTTTCCTTTTCCACTAAAAGGCTATGTGAGAGGTATCTGGTCTTAAATTTTAAAGGAGAGAAACTAAAAAGGGACCACTAATATGGGACTCACATCAGTTAAATAGTCTATTAAAATGACAATGTTAATATGTATTACCTACTGGTACTGTCTTTAATGTCTGCTTCTATTTGATGTTCAAAAATGAGTTTATACAGCTCTCTGTATGAGAAAGTATAATGCTGTCATAGTTCTTTTACAGTAAATTCTTTGTCTTAACTCACCATACTTCACATGTATCTAACTAAGAGTGTATATTTGTAATGCAAACCAGAGAAAGTTGCTTCTAAATGGGAGTATTGTTTATTAGTTTTTAATCTACTCTAGAAAAATAAAATTTAATTTGGCTCAAAATGAAGCAATATTCCAACATCTACACTATACACAATATTCCACATCGACAACTATTCCAGCTTCTTTAAACAAGTTGAAGGTCTGTTCCATGAATTTTAACTGTGATGAACACATTTTATAATTGGAATGCATGTTCTTCTCTCCATTTTCATTACTGCAGCTGATAATTTCAGGGCAGCACTGCAGCCACAAACCCTGTTTCAGCACAGTGATTTATCTGACAAATCTGATGATTGATCTCCTAGCACTGAGGAGGTGCTATGAGGCTGTAGTTCACATTAAAACTATGCTTTGACTGTAATGCTTATATTTTTAACTAAGACATATTTTTTGAATTAAGAGTGAAATTTGATACTTTCTATTATTTTATTGTTATATTTTTTATATTATTCTATTAATTTTAGACAGATGATAAAATAAAAAGTTTCAAATTTCTTGTTGACTATAAAATCTCTGAATTTTTGTGCTGTTATTATCATTTACATACACTTAATTGTATCTTTGGAATACATTAATCAGTGCAGAAGTAAAATCATAGAATCATAGAAGCACAGTTTTGATCAGGTGGCTGCCAGTGTAAATAGTTGCCTAATATTACACAAAAGAATAATGACTTTAATAGCTCTTTTATTCACAGCACCCAGGGGTAATTTTCATTTGTAAAGTGTAGGATTTTGTATAGTAAATTCTCACCAAGCTCAAAAACTGTGAAACTTGACAGATTAAAATGTGGAAGACAGATAACAGCTATATGAAAGTCTTCTTGTCTTCCCTGACTTGTCTTTCTGCTGATCTCAATTATACACTAGATTTTTCTACACCAAAAGAGGTCAACAGAGCCCATAGACATGACTTAGTTGTTGAAAGGTAGTATCTGAAGGATTAAAGAACACAGTCAAAGTAGAAGGCAGGAATATTAGAAACTCAGACACTGAGTCAGCAAACAACTCACATCTGTTAACACATAAACAGCCTGTAGTTGCTCTAGAATGATCTGAAAAGACTGAATGGCACTAAGAATGTGGTACTACAGTATTTAACACATCTTTAATACTCACCAGCTTCATAGAGAGCATCTGGGTTACAGAGAAGCCATTCTCCTGCTGTCAAGTGAAATGAGCAGCAGCCAGAGGTCAAACAGATCTACATTCAGTTTGCCTCAACACAAACACTAAATAACATGGCCCAAGAAGGTGGTGGTGTCACTATTATTGGAGATATTCAGAAGCCTTCTGGACATAGTCCTGTGCAACTGGCGCTAGGTGGACCTGCTTGAACAGGAGAAGTTGGGTTTCAAATATCCCTTCAAACCTGAACCATTCTATGATTCTGTACATTACAGTCTTCTCCTATAATAATTCTAGTGCTTCATTTTCCTGTACCAGTAGCAGTCATTATTCATTTGTCTTAGAAACACCCCAGAAAATATACCAAACTTCATTTTTAAATCACCATCCAAGTCAGAGTGCTAAGTACTTATGAGTACAGTAAGTACAGTAACAGTAGCTAATATTCAATAGAAGAACAAAAAACAAAAAACAAAAACACCCAACTCATAATGTCAACAATGACAGCAACAAAAACAACACCACAAATCCACAGGTCTGTGCTTTCTTAAAAGGATAAGACTTCCCTCAAGTCTCTGCTCGGAGATCTTAAAATTTACTCTGGAGGCTGAGCAAGGTAGTGCTTCCTTTGCACTTTTCTCAACCATTCTGTTCTGAGCATGTTATATCATCTCCTCAGTGCTGATAAGATCATCTGAAATCAAGCAGTTTACAACACCATTAATAGATGCTTTTGAGTACAGGGCCACAAGTCAAGACTGTCTCATTCTCAATACCTGTACACATTCATTTATAAAATAAGCTTGTGATGCATAGAGAGAAATCCAAGACCATCTGGGAAGTAAGTGTGCACAGGTAGACCATTTTCAGTTTAAGTCCAGTATGAAGTATGTTGTAGAGACTCTTTTCTCTCTCACTGATCACTCAGATGCCTATAAAGTTTGGTCTTGGATCTCACAATGATTTAAACTATTTTGCAACCTAAACTGTTAACAATTTGAGGTGAACAAAGTCTTTACTCTCCCTTACAAAAATGTTTTGCTATTAACTAAAACCTTAAGGATTCATCTCATTCATATGAAATTGCAATCTCTGAGATATTCTTTTCCTAAATCAGGAAGGGAAAATATTTAAGATTTGGCAGCTGCTAATTAGGGAAAAGGTAAGAAAATTATGGGCTAGTTTCCCCTAGCTATTTCATATTTCACATTTCCAGTTTACTCCTAATTTGCAATAATGGATAGTTCTGATTTACAAAGTGAACTGTAGAAATTTCTGCTTTTGTGTTATTCTAATAAAGTCAATTCTAATGAAGTCAATAAATAAATAAATAAATAAGGTAGAAAAGAAAAAAATGCATCCATCATTGGACTGGACAATCATGTATGTTATACCTGAATTAAGATTCTTCTCAGAGTTAGGCAGCTGCAGTTCAGTATGGCAGGCAACAAAAATCGCACAGCTGTTTTCTCAACCCCACCTTCACCCCAGTGAAGTGGGGGAAGGGAATGAAAACTGAAAACTAGAAGAACACATGGACAGATAATAAGAAAGAAATGAAAATGAGAAGGGAAAATATATATATATATATATTGGTCAGTGCTGCAATTCAACTGAAGCCCACTGAAGTCCAGCCAGTCCCTGAGTAGCAGCAGCCTCTCCACTACACTCTCCCACCATTTACTGCTGAGGATGACACCATACAGTGTGGAATATCCCTTTGATCTGTTTGGGTCAGCTGTTCTGGTTCTGTTCCCTTCGATATGCTTGTGCTCCCCCAGCCTCCTTGCTGGCAGGACAGTGTGAGAAGCAGAAACATCCTTGACTTTTGTAAACACTACTCAGGAACAACTGGAATATAGTTGTGTTATCTACATTATTCTCACACTAAATCCATAGTTTGGCAGCATACCAGATACTAGGAAGTAAATTAACTGTATCTTGGCTGAAACCAGGATATAGACTCTGATAAATGAACTGAAAGAGACTTCAACGGGGAGAAGTGTGTTTACAACTACTTTATTCAAAGTGACGCTGCTATTCTAATTTAAGGGCTGTAGTATCTTCTAGACAATTGTCTTGATTTAGAGAGTGGCAAGTAAAATTCCCTAGTATTGACATTATCTCCAGTCCCTCAGCAAACACAGCCTCTGCACCTGATTTCCTTTGTACTGAGATTAATCTAATGAATCTGTGAAGGAGTGAGCTAACAGTCAGCTTTAGCCAGGCTCTTTTCCTATGAGGGTGCTGTGATGGAGAAAGAGGATAGGCATGTTCATCTGTTCGAGACTAGGAAAGTGTCCTGGTCCAGAAATCCTAGCATAATGAAGTTTTCAAAAGTGGGTGCTGTATACTGAAGAATTTCTTCTCTGATCCATTCCATCACATGAGACAAGAACAGACTGAAATATTTTATATCTTTCTCAGATACTTGAGAATTCATTTCAGAGTATCCTTTTTAAAACAAATGAAAGACAGAATTAAAGTCCACTATGCAATACTCTTAAACAAGATTTTTTAAATGAAGATTTAGGAAGAGTTGGCACACATTTTAGCACTAAAGTCACAAATCTGAATTTGTGCTTCTCCCTTTCAGAGCGTCCCAATTGCAGATCTACTGAGTTACTAACAGGAGCAGCTTAAACATTGAGATAGACTTCTTCAGTCATTTTGAAAAGTACACTATAGTGAACATATATCCCTATTGGGCTTAGAAGACTGAGATATAAAGAAACCATTGGGACTGTGGACAGAGGCATCGCTTTGCAACATGTAAGCATTCAGTACGTAGTGACAGGCAGGAGTTCACATCTCATCTCTTTGGTAGTGGTTATATTTGATCAGCTTCCTATACAAGCATTTTAGACCACACTTTTATGTATTTATCATGTAGCACTGATGCAGTGTTACTAAGTTACTAAATGGCATATGGTGATAGGAGAATGGTTGGACTAGATGACCTTGCAGATCCTTTCCAACTTTGTGACTATATGATTCTATAGACTGGCTAGATGATTGTGAAGAGGAAAGGGACTTGGGGGTGTTGGTCAATGTTTGGCTGAACATGAGCCATCAGCGTGCCCAGATGGTGCCAGGAGGACCAACTGCATGCAGTACGAATAGCTTAGCCAGCAAGAGCAGGGAGGTAATCATCCCCCTGTACTCAGCACTGGTGAGGCTGCATCTCAAGTACTGTGTTCAGTTTTGGGCACCCCAATACAAGAAATACATTGAGGCCCTGGAATGTGTCCAGAGAAGGGCAACAAAATTTGTGAGGGGTCTAGAGCACAAGTCTTGTGAGGAGAACTGAGGGAGGTGGGATTGTTTAGTCTGGAGAGGAGGAGGCTCAGGAGAGACCTCATTGCACTCTGCAACTTCCTGAAGTGAGGCTGTGATGAGGAGGAGTTTGGCCTCTTCTCCCAGTCAACAAATAGGACCAGAGGAAATGGCCACAAGTTTTGCATGGGGAGATTTAGGTTCAACATACGGAAAAAAGCTTTTCTCTCAGAGAGTGATCAGGCACTAGAATTGCCTGCCCAGGGAGGTGGTGGAGTCACAGACTCTGGTGGTGTTCAGGAGGCAATTCACCTATGGATGAGTTGCTTCAAGAAATGGTTTTGTAGCTTAGTCGGTAGTAATGATGATAGGAGGCGGGTTGGACAAGTTGATCTTATAGTTCCTTTCTAACCCTGTGATTCTGCAATTCTACAATTCTATATTTCAAGTATATATTTTTCAGTAAAAGACCTCTTAGAGCATTGTGTTTAATGTCTTAACCTACTTAGAAAAGAAGTCTGACAAATGTCTGAGTCTAGAAAATAAATAAATAAATGAATTAAAAAAAAAAAAAAAAAAAAAAAGAAAAAAGAAAAAAAAAGGAGGGGGGAGGGGAAGGGAAGGGATGCAGGTTAATTAGGTTAATTACAGAAATTCATAAAAGATCTTTTAAAACACAAAAATATTTAGCTAGGAATCTGCATGCTCAGTCAGATACAGTTGAGACTGTAACGCTTTTTCTGTAACCCTACATGAAGCCTATTTCAATAATGTGAGGGTGAAGAGAAAACCAAAGAATTGTACAAAGGCAATAGAGGAATGGTTTTGTAAAGAATCAGAAGTAATGGAGTCCTGATATAAGGAGGATGAGGAGGAATAGGATGGAAAAGACATTGAATCCAAAACAAATATTTATGCCTGTGGTATGATCATTTCTTATTATGCTTCTTGCTGATATGTTTAAACACAGAAGTGAGACTGATAAAAGACATAGGTTCTGAACATAGATGATAGAATTCTCACATAACCTTTACATTTTCAAATTTTCCTGTATTCACAGGGATTATAAAAACCCATTTGAACTGGGATGGGATGAGAACATGAGCCCTACATGAGCACTACAAAAGAAGAATGAAGAGTTGCTATACTGGCCATGATGCAACTGGAATACATCCAAGGTATCAAAAGGTTCAAAAATTGCATTTGACTAGTTACAGCTACTTTGCTTCATGCGATCCTACTGTGACTGTTTGTTGGAGTTAACAGCTTCACACTGAAACATCCAGTGAACAATACCAAACAAAGTAAGATCATAAAAATCACAATCTTTTCTCAATTCATGAACAAAAAGAAATATATTGAGTGAATATAAAAAAAGACTATCATGTATTCAGTGAACCCTTGGAACATTACTGCCCCCACAACTGCATAGTACAACCTTGACTGAAGAAAATGTATGCTTTAGTTCTTGATACTTTAAAAGCTATAATCAGAAATAAGCTGGAAGGCTTTTATATATCCCTATTTATTCATCAAGAATACATTATTTGTTATCTTAATGGTATCTATGAAACACTGAATCACTATCTATCACTATTAAATCCACTTTCATATTTCTCCCCTCTCTTGTTTTCTCAGCTCCATTTGGAGAATTTGATGAGGCTGAATGAAGACTGTAATAACAGTATTTAGTAGGTATAGTTTCTGTTGGTAGACAAAGTCGTAAATGTTGAGTAAGTAGCAGTAAAGACAGAGGTATGGTCTAAAACAAATAGAAATGTGCAAAAACTGCAGATAAATAAATAAATAAATTAGAAAACTAATGAAAATCTAGAATCTAAAGATGCCAAGCTGACTTGTTCACTTTTAAAATACATCAATTGTTAAATCATAACGGGTTTTTGTTTTTGTTAACCCCTCAAAAAGATGTTCATAATTAAAGTAATTGTAAATTGTAGATCACCATAAAAACATATAACTGTTGTGAAAATTCTAGACCATTTCATATTTCAGCTGGTGAGGGAAATAATAATCCAAAGCAAAGAAAGTTAATTTTTTTTCACATTATCATCATTGCTTTTTTTCTGAAGCTAGAAAAGTTCATTTCAGCTGTGTTAGTATTCATATTTTCAAGTAAATTTTTCAAAGAAAGGACTAAAATAATACCTATGTCATAATTTCTACATCCTTCACTATTTCCTCACTTCTCCTAGAAATTATTGCTGCAAAGGTTTGCTAGTCCTTTTTCTATACCAAGAAGTCATATGTAACATGAATCAAATACAACTGTGGGCCTTCTTGGAAGGGAACAGCTATAATAAACATAATCTGTATGTTGTTCATTTTCTTATATGATTTATAAAGTGGTTCAGGATAAGATACTAGTAGACTTAAAATATTTGAGAGCAACATCCACAAGAAGAGCACTTCCTCAAAGCATCTCAAATTGGAATTCACATTCAGTAGTCTTGTCAAGAATATTAATAGTTTTCCTTATCTCTGTGCATAATTAATATCAACCTATTTTCCAATTAATCAGATTATTTCCTTCAAAAATATGAGTATTTTGATTTAAAATAGAGAAGGTTTTTCACTGAAAGATTAGATTTAGAGCATTTGATGCTGAGAGAAAACATCTAAAAACTATGTAAGATACATTATTTTAGGCTTTTAAACTTAAGATCAGACTTTCCAAACATTACAGCTAGGTTCATATCTGAAGTCACTTATATATGCCATTATGAAAAAAGACAGATTTATTTTGATTCTTAAAGAGTATATTATATTTATATTTTCTTCTGAAGGAAGCAGGAAATAATGCTCATAAAAACTGTAAATAATAGCCTAAAAAAAAGGGCAAAGATTCTTGTATAAAATACATTGAGTTCAAGGGAGGAAGTTCTTCTGGGTTTCAAAGATACCTGAGGTGAATATCCTGCATATAGAGAGATGTGTAAACTCATTTTTGCTGATAAGTTGCTGAGCCAACTTATCAGAAAGATAGAAGTTACTAACAAAACTGAGATGACTCCAGTTGACTTGACAGCAAGAGAAGGTGGAAAAAAAAAAAAAAGAACAGTAGTAAAAATATAGATAGTGCTGTTACTAAAAAAAGTAAAAAAATGACTTTTGGAAGTTACAAGGTATGCAATAAAATCTTCCAAAGTGGTTGTTTTAATCATTTTCAGAAGCATATATTGTATCTTGAGACAAAGAGAAAAGAGTCTGATATATATTTAATCATCTGCTAAGAAAAACTAATGAAAGCATCAGAAACATAGACCAACAAAGATTTTGAATACGTTGAGAAAATAAGGCAGTCTATGTTCACGAAAAGGGGTATAGCCAACATACAAAGCAAATCTTATTTGCAAATGCCTATTAAAAGTATCATTTTTTAAAGGCTTCTAGAGATTTGCACAATACTAAAGCCAATCAGAACACTCAATGCAAGGATCATCATAGACAACCACCAAAAATAAATAGTTCTTGTTATATAAACTTATCACTTCACTTCTGAAATGAAGTCTGTTTCACATGCGTATTGTGAATATTTGTGTGACAAATGTTACACGTTAATTTAATTATGTAACAATACTACTGTCATATCAATTTAATTTTAAATTATTTTGCATTATTTTTTTCCATTTTTTCAGAACACAAGCCTTTTGATCTTAGAATTATTTTTTTTTTTTATAAAAAATAAAGAAATACGGTGTTCTGTGTGCCAAAGTATGTAATGTTAGCATACGCCAGATAATTAATATACAGCAATTTAATTGCTGCACCAAATGCACATCTCTGCTTCATAAAAGACACAGTAAAATGTTGGGGAAATTACTAGGTATTCTCCCTAGCCAGTCTTCTGGGTAAGATCTCTCTGTCTCTTTCTTGTCAGCCAGTAGAACAGATTGCCTGTCTTTAAAGTTATACAGTCAGATAATTACAAGTCAGGTTAAAAGATGCCATTTATAGCCTGAATTGACAACTGATGGGTTCTGTCTATGTTTAATTTAATCCCTTCTACCTCCAAATATACTAAGGAAACTAGCACTGAATCAGTTTTTGTTATTTAAAGTGTTTTCAAATCCACATGTACTGGTATCTGTTTTCACTGATTTGAATATTGTTACCCTTTACTCTTTGATGCCAGCTTACTTTCATCTATCAGTGATATCAGATACTTTATTTAAGGATGAATTTGGATTTTGAAATCACTACTGAAGATGTACTTGTGAGGATTCAAATGAGATCTGTTTAAAGTATCCCCTGGGTTTCTTTTTTATAGAAATAGTAGAGCCAGGAAGGGGTCAGTGTCTGCTTGGTTCTCACCATGATGTCGGGGAGGATATTAGCTGAATTTCTGCATCTGGACGTCCAAACTTAAGGGGTTTTCCCAGGATCTATTGTCTAGGTATAGCCAGTGGAGTTTATGTCATGAATTTCATACAGATACTAGCTTCATTTCTTGTATTCTACCACAACTATATTTAAGGATAATGATTTAAAATAATGTGTGTATAATACTGCAGTATTTTTCAGATTTAGTATATTTCCTGTCCTTCCGAATCTTTGATCAGCTCTTTTTAAACTCTAAAAAGTTAACTGATAAATTTAAAAATTCCAGAAGTTATAAATTCTGATTAATTCAAAAAAGACAGATTTTTTCTTAAGTTTGAAAGCCTTCTCATTACCACATCTGTTCCTGTTTTTATATGTCATATATACTTCATCAGAATGAAGCATGTACAATTCAAAGCATACCTTTTCTCCACACACTACAGCATGTATGTGTCTGTTAAAAAGCAAAAAGAAAATGGAGAAGGAAAAAAAAAAAAAGAAAAAAGAAAACAATAAAAGACAAAGAAAAGCTGTTGCAATCCTGAGACTGGATGTATTGTACGACAAACAGTCTGTTTCTGTCTTACTTTAAAATGATATTTCAGTCTGGCTCAATATAAACAGAACATTCAGAATGAATAAAAAAGAATCAGAGATTCTGTAGCCCAAATAAACCTCAAATATCAAATCTATCTGAAGTGTGTAAGACTACAGCAAAAATAACATAGAAATGAAACATCAGGTCTCCTTTGTGAAAACTGATGGTGTTTTTTGTGCAGATATCTTGACTGTTTTAAGTACAAGTGAATATTAACATAAGGTTCTGTCTGCCATCAAATGGCTTAGCATCATTTTTCTTCATTCTCAGTGCCATTTTATTGTTAATTCATTTTTAAGAACAGCATATTTCTTTAACCTATCAAAGTTCTTTTCCTCCCTCTCCCTCATTCCCCCTAGGAATGTCTTGCAAACTGATTTGATTTATGCCAAGACAGTGAATTGTGTTTTATTCTAAATGTCAGATTTACATGTTCTGTGTACTTATTCATAGATACTTTCATCTCTCCATGCTAAATGGGATTTTTTTATACTTCAAAGCTTGGATTAGGAAAAAAAAAAAAAAAAAAAAAAAAAAAAAGGAAAACCAATTATCATATTCTTATGCATATGATCATTGATATGGTAAGAATGATGTCAAATTTCTCAGAAATGTGTGGCCAACTGGCATCTTATTTTAAAATACAAATCCCCCTTGTATATATTTTTGAACAAATTGAGGTCTGGTATTTTAATTTTGGAAGAGAGAGGGGAGAGGGAGAATAAGGTGGGCATCTATTTACTTTTGCCCAAAGCTTGACTGTGATACTGACATTTTAATAATTGACCAAACTGACTTATTAAGTATATGTGTGTCTCTCTCCAATTTACAGGAGGGAGAAGAGGTTTTTTGGTATATTTGTACCTGGTGTGAGAATAAGAAACAACAGTTCAAATGTTGGTCTGACCAGTTTATTACAAGTCTTAATCAAGGAGATGGGAAAGGGGAGGACAGACATTATTACAAGTTAGGATGATGGGGAAGGGAAGGCAGGAGATGGAAGAGATAGGAAGTAGAAGCAAGGAGTCTTTGTAGGAAGCAGGAGGGCGATAGTCACCACCATGGATCCAGTGTAGTTTGTAGTTCAGTCATTGGTCTTCAGTAGTGGTGGATCATCAGGCACTGTTGTTCCACTGACAATGATGGTGACCATGGAGACAATTTCCAGTGGTGGTACAAACTTATTTCTAAGTCCAAAGAGGTTGAGTCAGATTTCTTTGGAGTGACAGCTCAAATCTAAAGCAGTTGGGTCAGCTTTCCTTGGAATGGCAACTTCTGGCTCTGTGATCTCAGCAGAAACTCCTTTGTTCCCATCTTCTGGGTCTTGCCAGCAGATAAGAGAGAGCAGGAATACCCACTTGCATCCTGTCTTTCACAGGACACGATGGTATAATTCCCCCAGTTTTCCCATACCAAGCTGAAGCTATTTAGCCACAGGTCAGATCTTCTGCCAGTAAACACTCCTGAGCACTCTCTTCCAGAGGCAAACAGCTCTGAAGGAAGATGTTTTCAAATGTCCACAAAGTGATGTTGATTGTCACATGGTAACACCCATCACTTGCCTCCTCCAATCAGTGAGAGTCTCATCACAAAAAAATATCAGGAAGCAAGCTTTGAACCAGGAAACAAAGGGTTCACACAACATGGGAATCTTGAAAGTATTAAACTCATCACATACTGGTATGAACTACCAGACAGCTGCATTTAAATGTAAGTATCTGACCCTATATGTCATCCAATCCTGTTTTGGTGCCTGTGAAATAATCATTTTTGGTCAGCAAAATCCTGGAGACAGTTGTAACATCAAACATCTGGTCTAGCCCCAAACCATTTTAAAAGCTAATAGAATTAGCAAGCTCATTCAGATAATATTCCTATTGATACCTACAGCTTTGTACAGGACACTAGAGAAGCCAAAACTACTGGATAAAGTGCTTTAAAAGGCAAGATGTTTCTATAGGTATAAATGTACATTTTAGTGAAGCAATAGAGGAATTCAGTTAATTTCTGTGAATTTCACAGAAATTAACTGAATTCCTCTATTGTTTCACTAAAATGTACATTTATACCGAGAAAAAGATGCATTTTCAAAATATTACTGGTTTCTTATTTAAAATAATTAAGCAATTAACTTAATAAAACATTTTCAAGGATCATTTTAAACATAAGAAAAACAACTTGGCTTCTTCACTGCAATTGTGGCTACACAGAAGGACACGTGGGATTGACTGAAGTTTTTATATTATTAAATACCAAAATTTTTCCTTATGGCAGACTCAAAGAAGGCACTTCATCCCTTTGGATTTGCATCAGCAAGATGTATCTTAAAGACTTAATTAGTATTAATATACTATGTGGTCATGCAGCTGGAAAAAATAATCACCCATACTTCCTCATGCCATAAGCCTCCTTGGGTGTCCCTGAGTCATAAAAAATTTATGAAGAATAGAAATATTTGGCTGACTACCAGAGGTACTGGAATATTTAATTATGTGAAGTGCTCAGAACAGGAACCAGTACAGCAAAAATGTATTGAAAGACAGAACTCATGTCACTGTTTCTAATTTTAATATACTTTCTCAGCCCAAACTCTTAAAACTCTTAAAACTGTCCTAGCTTCTCCACAGCCTGGCTAATATTAGTCAGTTCATTTGAACCAAGGAGAAACTTCCTGATCAAATAGCTCTTAATACAATATTACTCATTCATAACAGGAAAAATATATATATATATATATATATATATATATATATATATATATATATAAAATATGTCAATTTAGAATCTTTACTGAGATCCTTAAGACTCTATTCTGAGTTCCCATTTTAAGCTATGTTTTCTTGGTTATCCTAATCCAAACTGTTTGGGTTTCCACTTCCAAAACAGATATGAGTGGACCTCAGATCCACGTGTCTGTGGCAGATCTCGGCTTCCCTGTGCCTGCAGCTGGACATCAGGCACTGTATGTTACAGAATCTCAAATGACTCTTTCCAGTCACATCATGGCATCTGAATCCTTACTACTTAGTTAAAAGTCTAGCTTGCAGTTTGGATTAAAATTGTTCAAAATTTAAGAACATTCTTTTCTATGGAAGTATGTTTGCATTTTCTTACTATTTCTGTCACAAAATCTAGAGAATCATACAATTTGAGTTAAAAAAAAATAAAAATGTTTTCTTAATTCAGGCACTTGCTTAAATGAAATTTGTCAAAAGTCACCATTCCAATGTCCTTCTAGATACAATCATAGAATCATTTATGTAGCTAATAGATTATTTGACCGAATGTGGTATTAATGCATTTCTGTTCTGTGAGTATTAGTAGCAAAAGAAAACATTGTACAACATGTCCTATACATTAAAAACAAGTTCATATTTTTGCATAATTGACATCCGCAGAATAACTATGGTGGTTATTTTACTGGTACCTCCTAAATTTTAGTTAAAACATATTAAAACCATGTTTGAAATATTAATTCCTTGAGTTATATTCCAAATAACATATGTTGCTCTTAGGCTTCAAGTAGAGACTTGCAGAACGTTGAAATAGAACCTAGTCATAAAGTGCAAGCTACCAGTGATAACTGAGAATCAAAATCGGCCCAGCAATTGACCTCTTTAAAATTTTCCTCCGTGCTATACTATTATTTTAATTGAAAGTGTAGTGAAGGACTCTCCATACTCTGCATTCTCCAAATTTGTCAGAATGGACTAAGCCTGGCTTTGATAATTACAGAAAAAGCTGATGCCTTTATTAGACTGACAAAGGAGTTGTTAAATATTTGTTAAAGTACCAATTAATTATCATGGAAGCTAGATATTATAGTCTGATGACCTAGTTAAAGAAACATTAATTATAGCCAACTAACCTTGTCACATGAGGCTAAAAGCTACAAACCTCCTACAGAAACAAAATTAATATTCTTCTGAGGTCACACAGACGTCTGAGAGATCAACTATTAAAATTTCTTCTGGGTCTCTCAAGATAGAATTCCCAAATAGGAAAGCAATCAGTTCACATGAATGAATTGAAGGACAGAGGACTCAACTGTAATACCAAACGTATATTGATTAATCTTTCTGTAAAAGCCTGCAAAATGTAAATTTCCTTAAAATGTAAACAAGAATGGGTACAAAAATTTGCAAAGAGATGAGTGAACAGCACTCATTTTCTGGTCTTATAGAATTGAAGGACATTTGAGTCAATAAGCAAGCTGAAAACTTTAGAGAGCACACAAGATTACTAACAAGCTCGGGTTTTTATGTGTCCACTCTTCCAGAGGTCATATAAATACAGGTGCACCTAGAATCATAAAATCATAGAATGGTTTGGGTTGGAATGGACCCCAAGGGTCTAGTTCCAGCCCCACTGCCATGGACAGGGACTCTTCCCACTAGATCTCACTGCCTAAAAGCACTATACAGCTTGGCCTTTATCCCTCCAGAGATGGGACACCCACAACTTTTCTGGGTAACCTATTCTGGTGCCTCAGTAAACTCATAAAAGAAGCATTCAGCATATAAACAAGCAGACCAGTCATCACTGGGTCTTTTTTCTAAGAACTGTTGTGACTATAGTGTATGGTTTACTTTTCATATAGGTTATTAAACCTTTTCCAGTCCAGAATAAGAATGAAAACTACATATGCAAAACTACAAAAGCGTATACATATGCCTTTCCCTTTCCATTCACTATTAAAGAAGAAAAGACACTGAATACCGAAAGCTCAATTTTATAAAGACATTTATATTTGCTGTAAAAATATATATATTTCTACATAGTGTAGAGGTATGCCTACAGCTCCAGAAATTACACATTTATGCATTTTGCATAAAATATCACCAAAAGTTTTATCTGACAGAAACCAAAGACCACAGTTATTAGGGATTTGGAAGATGACCATCGAAAATAACTGGTCTTCCAGTTACAAACAATGCTTCAAAATGCTTTCTAGTAGACAGACTTTCAAAAGAAATTTTTGGCATTATAGCTTTCAAGTTCTACTTACTTACTAAAACAACATAGATTCACCGGGAGTAAGTTCTGTTTAATGAATTTTATTTCCTTTTATGGCAAGGTTACTCATTTAGTTGACAAAGGGAAGTCAGGAGACTTGACCAAGCAACTAGTATGCACACTGTGTAAGTCTGCAGATGATACTAAGTTAGGAGGAGCTGTTGACCCCCTTGAGGGTAGAGAAGCCTAGCAGAGAGACCATAACAAATAGAAGGGCTTGGCACATAAATTACATGAAGTTTACCAAAAGTAAGCACCAGATTCTGCATCTGAGATGGAGCAACCCTAGATACATGAACGAGAGACTGGAGATCAGCCCAAAGAAAGGGATCTGAGAGATCTGGTCAAAAGTAAACTGTGAGTGAAAAATTTTTTCCTGGCAATCAGCTATGGTGATAGTACCCAAGGGAAAGGTGTTAAGCTGCATCTGGGCAGGTTTAGGTCAGGTACTGGGGAAAAAGTTCTTAACTGATGGGTTATTGGGCACTGGAAAAGGCTACCCAAGGAAGTGACCACAGCACCAAGCCTCTTTGAGTTCAAGGATATTTTGGACAACACTCAGAAATATGGCTTGATTTTTGGGTGGTCCTGCATAGAGGCAGGAGTTGGATGATCCTTGTAATAATCCTTCCAACTCAGAATATTCTCTGATTCTATTCTACAGGTCATAGAAAATTAACATTTCCTTCTGTGGAGAAACAAACCCCCATAGAAACAAAGCCAGAAATCTGACACAGAAATAGACACATTTTGAAACCAGACATAAATGGCACTCTTAAAAGTCTGCACCAGCAGAGATTACCTACTGTTTCACAGCTTTTCTGCTGGCATAATTGTTAGGAAAACATTGCTCACAGTTCATCTTTCATATGCCCAGACAAATGGAAGTAAGAACGTGCCAAATCCAGACTACACTGTGGGTGCCGTAAGCGCAGCCAAGATTGGCTATATGCACCATGCTCTTCAAACTAGTATCTGACCTGGCATTACTGTGTTGCAAAATGTCTTCTCTGGACTAACTCTAGAAATTTGAGCCTTCTGCTAAATCAGCATTGCAATGTCATGGTCAGGTTGATTGTTGTTCAGGGTTTCAGGAAGTCTAGAAGGAGTATCCCTTTCCTATCTGAGAAGTTATTCCACAAGCTGTTTAAAATGGAAGAGAAAGACTTCCTTCCCCTCCACCAGCTATCACAAATAAGTATTCAATGTAATCCTTTACACAAAGAGATGAAGCCCTATCTTAAAGATGTTCTTACTGGGTAATTCTCTTAAAGATACACTACTTTGGTGGCTACAAAGTTGTACTTATTGCCATCATAATTTACTTTGCTTTAAAATTGCTCTGATTTTTGTTGTGTTAAAAAATTCATTTGATAAATATTCTATGCCTTCATTTTGATTTCCCTTCCTTTGATACATGACAGAAAAAAATCTTTTTCTCATTTTGTAAAAACAAGCCAAAACAAAGAAACAAAAGCAACAAAATGAATAGCACAATAAGAACAACACAAAAACATCTGTCTAACTTCAATGTGAAATAATAAAATCTTAGTTTCCATGTTTATTTAATCGGTTTATAGCTCCACAGCTTTTTTTTTTTTTTTTTTTTTTTTTTTTTTTTTTTTTTTTTTTTTTCCCCAGCTTTACCAATAGTGTACTTCCATTAAGAATCCATGAGTTGTTTCTTATCTGGATTGGAACACTTGTCCCTGATTTTTAAGTTATTTCGTTCAAAATCTTCCTAAATTTCTACTGCAAATATGCCACGATTGAGGTACCTTCAATAATTATATAAGCAGTTAATACTTCATCTATAATTTTTCAGACTAGTTTACAAAACGAGTTATAAACATCTGCAAAGCAGCTCTCTAAAATGCAAGATAAATCATCAAAATATAATCCAGCATTATCTTCTAGTTTTACCTCTAAATGACAAGTTGAATAGCAATTTGCAACAGGTAAGATCAGTACCACTTACTCTTAGTTTTAAACTAGTAACAAAATTGAGAACAGCATTCAGACTGCATGAACATTTGCCGGTAACCATTTTAATGTAACTACCATTCAGATTATTTTAAGCAGTTCCATCTAAGTCTACTCAAAGCCAAAAACATTTCCTCTAGAACTGAATGTAAACTTAACCAAAGACCATTACTGGCTAACATAGCTGCCTAGGTTTAAGAAAAAAGCATGATAATATAACTAGTAAACATTCATACAAATAGTAAAGTAAAACAAATTTAGTAAAAACAAGAAATATAATCTGATTAAGATGAAACAGTAATTAGAAATACAAAAACATTCCATTCTGCACAGCAGAAGATATGGAGTACATGAAGATCAATGATCTAGATAAAAGTTAAGTACTTTTTTAACATCAGTGTGGCCAAGTATCCAGAAATATCACAGTGGGAATAAAACATGTTATATATTTTTAGCTTTCATGTGATCTACATTGTGATGTCATTTTTTAAACAATTTTCAGTCACAACAGCACATTATGATAGTATTTATTTACACATGTCACTTCCAAACTGGCATTACATTTAATTTGTTTCTGGAGTTATACGGTTAATATTGAAACTCAGACATGCACAGTGATATTAACAAAAGTCAGTTCTATCACAAAATTCCAACATTTTTGTCTGAACAAAAATATTGTATGATTCTCTTGACTTATATATATATATATATATATTTCTGTAGTTATATTTATTTTCTTTGCACCACAGTACAGAAAGAAATTGATCATGAAAAAATAAACAAGCAAACAAACAAACAAATAATGGTGTAAAATAAATAGAAGTCATTTCAAACAAAAGTTTGTTTTGTTCAGAACAAAAAAAAAAAAAGAGGAACTATTTTTCAGTTTGACTGCTCTTTCTCTACCTACTCTTGTTTACATGAGGTGAAAGCAGCAAAGGAAAATGAAAAAAATTAAAGCAGGTTCTCTTGTAAGTTGTGGTTTCTGTTGTCATTAGAGTTGGAGTTTCTTTGAAGGGATGAGTAATCTCCATTTCCTTTTGCAAAAAATGAAACTGCTGAGAGAGCCTGTCATATGTCCATTACAGACAAATCGAAGTTGTCACTATAATGCCCACACATCTTCAGCTGTCTCAAATTATCTGATGTAATTTCAGACAGGATGCCTAAGTTTACACAGTTTAGGATCAGGATCTCCTTTGTCAGGAGAAAGTTTTCTTAAATAATTTTGAAAAAGCTTTAATATAATTTTATAAAACTGCTTTTTCTTGAGCATAAAGATATGGTTACCTATCAGAAGTGCTGTTAGAAAAAAAATGGATTAAGTAGGCCTAGGATGAAGGGTTTTGTCTGTTCTCCCCTTTAGAGAAATTCCTTGGTTCACTGTCAAAGATGCTGTTTGTTATGGACAATGAAAATGGAGATTAGTATAGAGTGAAAACAGATAGATCTATTTTGCTGAACTGCATATTGATTATAAAGTTCAATATAAAAGATAACAGCACTGTCTTCAAACTCTCAGGACTTTTTCTCCTTCATATTGTACACTATTCCTAGATATCACCATTTTCACAAATGTTATGATCAAAAGAAAAAAAAAAAAAAAAAAAAAAAGGGTGAGGGGGAAAGGTTTTTTATTGTTTAAATGCTTCAACTCTTAAGTAAGGATCTGACTTGTTAAAAAATTCCAGACCATTAATTTGCATCTTTCCAAAATGTGCAGCGATCATCTTCAAAAAAGAAAACGTGATTTATTTTTGAACTTTCAGTGTGACAAAATATATCCTACTGTACCTAAGAATTGCATAAAAAAGCATACAATGTGTAAGTTATCTGTGGTAGCAACAACAAAGAGAACACTTTGTGATGACTACCACAAGACTCTAAGGAGATAAGAAAAGTAACTTTATGCTAGATACACCCACATTATTAGATGAGATCAGATAGCCCAGAGTACTGGTGTTGAAACAGACATTTTCATTTCTGTTCTGGTTTCTGGATTTCACTTGCCTTTTCATAAATTCTTGTTTTATAGTATTCCGACTATTCTGTATGTTGCAGAAAGGGAAAGCAGAAAGTCATTTATTATGCAGGGCAGATAGTGATGTCCCCCAAACTGTCCTGCCAGAAGCCAAGTAAATAGAGCTTCACATTCCCTAACAGCTTGCAGACCTATGCAGTCCTTTTTGTTAGCAATTGGCAAAGGGATGAATTTATAGTAGTTCAGTGTCAATGTAGAAATGGTTTTCAGGTGCTTATCACCCACAGGACTCTCCAGGAATTTCATTCGATTTCATTCTCTCTGATACATTATCCAACAGCACAGGTGATTGATTAGGAATGCAGAGACCATAGGGTTAGGACTGCAGAGCTGCTCCTCAAATGCATGTGATGAACATTTTATTAAAGAACAGAGCTAAAAATCCTAGCTTCCATCTAATAGGTATTTTGCCAGTAATTTACCTAAGGAGAAACAAAGAGTATAGTCATTAATTAATTAAATAAAACATCAATAAGCCACATGAAGAATATCCAAGAACGTCATTTATGAACTTAAGAACTTTTACTTTGCATAATCAAGGAGGACACCTGTTGTGAATTAATTTTCATGGAAATCACAGACAAGCCAGAGGTTTGACTTTAGTACATAAAGTGCATCAACATGACAGCTTAAGTATAGTTTTAGTGTGTCAAATATTTAAATTCCTAATAATTACATTTAATTGCCAAGTTTCGACTAAATGCTTTCAGTAATTTCTTTTCTGAGAAATATTCATGTACGTTTTTGAAGGCAGTCATACTGAAGAGAACACAAACTTTACACTTTCAAAATTTTTTAGAGCTTTTAAACATGTTTTGGCCAAGATATTTTCCCAGGCCACTTGGAAAACAGCTAATGACAGTCCGTGTTTTAGGGAGATGATAGCAGACAGTACAGGGTGGTCCTTCCATCTCTGATTATGAACTTATCATATCTTTATATACTGCACTGTCAAGAATTATAGGAATGATGAATATGAACAAACTCATTAGAAGTGTTCAATTACCCTAAACGTTGGTCTTTCTATCCCAATACTCAGGCTCCAGCAACCACAACACTATCATCATGTATGAGACAGCTACTGAGGAAGAGCATGTCAGTTCGGCTACTTTGGATGGTCCATGCCCATGTTCTTTCCAGAGCCCGTAATTGTTAGAAGTGCAGGGAGAAAGGGACACATTCCTCACTTTCCCTGGGTTTGTGTGAAAGGCCCAGTGAGCACAGTTGCAGCAGGAGCTGCACTTTATGCAACAATTATTCTCCTGCACCTTCTTTCTTACATCAAGAAAGAACATCAAATATTTGTGCAAGAAGCTTGCTGAATAAAGACTGCAACAACCATCATTTTTACGGCCCCCTCCAAAGCTGTGGGTACATGGACTGAGCAGTCTTGAACATTGTCCAAAGACATGGGTTGCAGCTGCAACTTACATCATTTCAGTGTACGTGACTCATATTTCACTAAGACAGAATCTGTCTCAATCAGACTTTCCTCACATCCTTAGCGCAGAAAAACTTTGGAGAGGCAGTGTTAAAAATCCAACCAAATGAAAAAAAACAAAAAAAAAAAACAAATTGAAATTAGCAAAAAGGGAATTATATATATAAAGAGAGAGCCAAGAATATATAAACAGTTCAGTTAATGTTTAGTATTGTAGTCGCACACATTCTCAAATAGAGGGAAAAGCTAATAATATGGTTAAAATAGTTATTTTTTTAAAAAGTCCTTTCTATTCTCTATCCCTTTCCTCCAGTATTACATTCCTTCCAAAGTTCCTCTTTATCCTATGTGTGATAGTATCAGTCTTCCTCAAGAACTGAATAGGGGAAGGAAGTTGAGGCAAGCTGTCATCCCTAGATCTATGGAGGAACTGCAATATTTATGCTGGAATTTCCTTCTTGGTCTTGGGCTCTTTTTATATACATAACCTAGCCCGCTGCACTGCTCCCATGACAGAGGTAAAATCTGCTCCACAGACCTTTTTCCTATATGTTCAAGGCTGTGTTCCCTGAAAGAACTGTCGGGGGCTTTCAGCCCCATTCCAAAATGACACTATCAAAGCTTAGACAGGCTATGGGTACTTGGCCAAGAGATGTCTGCAAAATCCAACTCATTCTTACTCAGGCTGAGAGTAGTGAAGCCACCTTTTCAAAACTGACTCAAAAGCATCAGCACAAGTCAGGAAAGCGAGTTTTAAATCAATCTCCTACTCATTTTTCTGAAAGCTCTAAAGTGTTTTGGGGTTTGGTGAATAATCATTCTGCATTCACCTTATTTATGACCTTCACGACTCTACAAACTTAAGACATATCTCATCTCAGCTTTCTCCTTTTCAAGCTGAGACCTTATAGTTTTGCTTTGTAAGATAGATACTCTTTGCCCTCAATCACACTAATGGCTCTTTCTTATATCTCCTTTACCCTCTTGCTAATTCTGAAATAACTTCCATGTAACACCAAGACCAGAACAGTAAGTGTTTCTCATTATGTTAAATACTTTATAAGTCATTATATCTCAGGTTTCTTCTAGCCCATTCTTTGAACAAGGTAAACAGATTTTCCTTTGTCTTTTTCCCTCAACGTTTTCCTTACTGTGCAACAGTAAACTAAAGGTACAAATCTCTAATAGCATTTCTAGATCTCTCTACTTCTGTGTTGTTGTGTTGTTTTTTTTTTGTTTTGTTTTTTTTTTAAATATAGACCTGATCTCCCTACCACAAACTTATTTTATTTTTTTATATTCATACAGTGTATCTGCACAATGTGTTTCCACAAGGTGTGTGATATGATGCATCCCCATCTCATCTGGAATAGCCATAACCATTGTTCTGAAAAAGGAATTGGTGTGTGTTGTATGCAGTTATGATGATAATCATCAAAGAATATAAATTTATAAGTCTATAAATCTATAATGAATCAGTATTTTAAATTTATAATACTTCTGGGAGAACAAGCAAGCAAACAAAATGGAAACACAAGAATAAATAACAACTAAAAGGAGTAGGCATTATCTTTAATAGCTTGTCATTCTTTGTATGGCCACTGAAAAAGATTTTAATGACTGTTTTTGGTGTTCCTCACAGTTATAAGACTCTTGTGAGGCATCTACTCTTATTATTCATGCAATAGTTATTTGCTAAAAATCAGGCATCAGTATCTTCATTGCTGCTTCTACGGGTGTTCAATCAACAGAAAGAAAAAGGCTCTAACTTACTGCATCCCACATCCCATTTCAAAAGTAAATCCAAAGCAAGTCTTACGTTGACATGGCTAGAAAAGTTTTTCAAAGTACGTATTTCACCAGTACAATGAAATGATCCTATAAATACTGTGATGACATATGGAACACTGGACAGCACTGGCAACTTGAACCATACCCACATGTTTTCCTGAACAGACAGATGGAGCATCTGGGCTCACAGTGAGGTGATTTAACTGCTTCCCAATTCAACTGGCATTTTCACAAATCCTTGAACAACTGTCTAATTATGTGCAAAACCAGAAACACTTAGGAAAACACCTAGAATAATCACCTCCTGAGTACAGTGCTAAATTTCAGAATTGGTGTTTCTGCTCTGTTGCATCCATAAGCATGAACAGAATATTGATTCTGCAAGACCTAGGTCGTACCAAAACCAAAATTAAGCAACAAAGTTATCTGTCAGAGAAATACATTTCTCAATCAGTGTTACAAAGTCTATGTATATGTAGTCATACTGCACCTTCTGTGCAACCTATTTCTGTTGGTGTTTTCTAGATAAAACAGAGTACAAGGGTGATGAGACTACTTCTGTTATATCAGATACTTCCTTTAACTGCGACATTCTTTAGTTCTCATGTGTTTCATAATCATCTGACTGTTTTCTCTCTTTTGCTATAGCCTTTTACTGAATTTTCTTCTAAATTTTCTTGCTTTTGCTGAGTTTTTTAGTTACTCAAAAAGATATTCTTCCATACAGGCTTTTAGAAATGGATGTCGGTAAATCTCACCTCTGTTCTGCATGTATTAAGTTCAGTAGCTGGCCAACACAATTTTCCAGACCCATCTCATTTTCCTCAAAGATTGTATGATTTAGTTTTCTTCATCATCTCCATTCTTGCCTCTGTTTGCATAGGCAGCATTAAGACAACCAGGATGTGAATCTGAATATAAATGTTCATTTCAAAAATGTTTTTATTCAACAAGCTGATGAGTAACCAATGTGAGCTCTGAGTGCATAGTACAATAACACAGTGGAAAAACAAACAAAGAAACAAACAAAAAAAAAACAAAAACATTTATAATAACACTATGGATTAGATGTTCTTATTTGCCTGGTGTAGAAAGTCGTCGTAAAGCATCTGTTGCAAGATTGCATAAGAAATAATTACAGTATCTCTAGCACTGACATTTTATTAATAGGTTATTTCTCAGCATAACACTTCAGCATCGTCATATCTACATCAAAGCAGACTTGAGTAGTTTCAAGTCTGACAGTCATGAAACAGCTGATGGTTAACAGCGTAACTAGGTATATCTATCTTTTTAGTGTTTCAAAAATCCATTTTGCCATTAGATTATATTTTGCTTTTGGCCAACATTTAGTGAGAAATGTCTTTGGAGTATTAGTTGAATACACTAACTGAAAAAAAATTGCCTTTTTATGCTTGCAGAGTTATGAAGCCAAGAATACAGTGCTGTTTCTGAATAATCGTTAATATGTGACCAGACAATCTGCAAACCACTGAAAATAAATCTGCATAATAAATGTAAATCTGCTGGAGAGAATTCTAATGTGTTCTATTCTAGAATACTCTCTTACATAGCATTTTTCCTAACCACTGACTGTACTTTAAAGAGCAAGAAGCAGAAGCAGACAAGCAGGTAAGTTTTAAATGGTGAAAGAGTTTACATAGAGACTGGATGGCATGTGAGTTGTTTTGGTTTTTTTTTTAGCTCTAATCAAACAAGCTACTTCGAGACAGAATTATGGCAGTTCTTTCAGAAAATGAACATGAAATGCTTTGTTCTCCTTTGAAATGCATACAATAACACAGTATTTCTGCAAAGAAGATTAGCAGATTATGTCTAGATTAATGCATCTTTGTGTTTTTTTGTTTGTTTGTTTGTTTTGTTTTTGTTTTTCACTTTGTGATAAAAACAGCTAATGATAAAACAGAGATGCCCCATCCCTGGAGGTGTTCAGGGCCAGACTGGAGGGGGCCCTGGGCAACCTGATCTAGTAAATGTGGAATTTTGGTGGCCCTGCCAGGCAGGGGGGTTGTAATTCATGATCCTTGAAGTCCCTTCCAACCCAGGTCACTCTGTGTGATTCTGTGTGAGATATTTTACAGACATAATCTCAATTCCTTATGAGAATCACATTACTGAAGTTTTTTTTTTTTTTTTTTTTTCTTTAGAGTCAAACTCTACAGAATGTTAAAAATTCTAAAACCTCATAACAGCACAGTGGAATGGAGAATAAAAAAGACAGAACTAAACGGGTGGAAACAGTTACTGAACGTTTTAACAAATTAAACTCTTTCTCCAAAATTATTAGTTAGAAAAATAGTCTCTGCCTAGTACTTCACAGGATGAGGGGAAATGGCTTCAAACTGGAACAGGGCAGATTTAGACTAGATATTACAAAGAAACTCATTACTCTGAGGCTGGTGAGACACTGGAACAGTTGCCCAAAGTGGCTGTGATGCCCCTTCAGGGAGTAATTAAAGCCAGGATGGATGGGGCTTTGAGCAACTTGGTCTAGTGAGAGGAGTCTGCACCTATAGCCTATATAGACCCATTCCAACCCAAACCATTCCATGGTTCATGATTCATATTCATGATTGTATGATGTTGCCTGATATAACTGGAAATTTTCTTTGATAGAGTGAGTACTTATCAATGTTACACATAGCTGTTGTTTTTATTATTCATATGATCAGGGATGGTGTACAGAGCTTCCTGCACTACATCACTGCTTTGGACATGTTTCAAATTAGTTAAAATTAGTGAAAGTGGAATGCAAAATAGTGATACACCCTTTCCTATAATATATGACTAGAGATAGGAAATGAAATTATAGAATTGGAGCTCAGGAACAAGTAAGGAAAAATGCTTTGCATGCAATGTGCAACAAAGTTATCAGATTTTCTGTTTCAGACTTTTGCAAATTCCAGAGATCTAACTGCATCAAAAAAAAAAAAAAAAACAAAACAAAACAAAAAAAAACCACTAGAGTAAATTTATCAAAGAAATATCCATCAGGTGCTCATTTCCACACAGGTTTAGGATACCTAAAGGACAGAAAATGAGGAGGACAGCATGGTCTGGCTTTGATTATTGATTTAGAATACTCTCCCCATCTTTCTACAGACAAAGAGGTAGGAGGAAAACAGTGCAGTATTCAAGAAGGACTAAGTTTGTTTTTCAAGAAGGACTAAGTTTGTTTCACACATTACCAGTGCATCACCTGGTACACACAAATCACACAAATACATTTATACTATACTAAGATTCGGACTTTTTTTTTTTTTTTTTTTTTTTTTTTTTCTCCCACTGATTTTATCACTCCATCATAAAAGGCAACTCTTTCATTCTCTATTGAAGCCATATTGGCTGTCTCTGATCACCTCGTCTTGTATGTGCCTTAATATAGCTTGCAGGAGGATCTGTTCCATGATCTTCAGACATGAGGCTCATGGGCCTGTAGTACTCTGGGTCTCCCTTTCTCTCATTCTTAAAAATGGGAGTGATATTTCATATTTACCAGTAAGCAGAGCATTTGCCTGACAACCGTGACTTTTCAAATATGATGGAGAGTGGCTTGGCAAACACAGCAGCCAGTTCATCCATGACCTGGAATTTTATGTTTTTGTGCTCCATAGATTTATACACATTAAGTTTCATGAAGCAGTCTCAGATTTGCTCTTACAGTGGGAGAGGTTTTGCTCCACCAGCTCTCACTTAGAGATGTAGAGATGTGAGAGACATGGCAAGCCTGACTACTAGTGAAGATGGAGGCAAAGAACTCACTGAGTTCTTCAGCTTTCTCCGTGTCTGTTGCAAACAATCTTCCTTATTCATTTACCAGTGGAGGTACACTCCCCCTGGCTGTTTTTTTCTGACCAATGTACCTGTAGAATTCATTCTTGTTATTTTTCACCTTGCCAAGTTCAGATGCATCTGTGCCTTGGCTTTCCTGAACTCATCTCTATATGTCTGCCACTCCTATATTATTTTCAGGCCACCCATCTCTGTTTCCAAGTTCTGTATATCACTTAGCATTAAACTCACTACTTATATTCTAAAAAAATAAATAAATAAAAAAAATTGCATTTTAATTTGCAAAGAAAGACCATATCATATAGTTTATCCTGATATTACTTCAGCCTTTGAATTTAATTTTAACCGCAAGTAAAAGTGAGAGAGAGCAAAATAATGAAACAATAATATTTGGCAGTACTACAAAGGAAAATAATTAGCTATCTCACATACCATCTGATTTCAGCCCACTCCTTCAACACGTTCTTTCATGATGGAATATATATATATATATATATATATATACACATATATATATATACTTGCTTATAAGATTAAGGTATGTAAGTAAAATTTTGCTAAAACAAGGACTTCATAATAAAACATATCCCAGAAACCAGTGAGTAGTTCTGTCATAAAAGCAAAAATCATTCTTATTTATTTTATTCCCTTTCCCACATCATTTAAATGCTGCTGCCTTGCATTACTGTAATTTTAGGGGATGGTTAATAATACATCTCACCTTTCTGCACCCCGTAGCTGTACTTGACTGACTATGAACAGTAAGAACATGTATTTTTCTGTTGAAGCAAAAAAAAAAAAGAAAAAAAAGAAAAGAAAAGAAAAGAAAAGAAAAGAAAAGAAAAGAAAAGAAAAGAAAAGAAAAGAAAAGAAAAGAAAAGAAAAGAAAAGAAAAGAAAAGAAAAGAAAAGAAAAGAAAAGAAAAGAAAAGAAAAGAAAAGAAAAGAAAAGAAAAGAAAAGAAAAATCACATCCAAGGGGAGAAAGAAATAAATGCAGGTATTCTGCTAGTCTTCTGTATACTGCTTAATTTGGAAAAGTAAATGGAATTTGCCATGCTTTACGGTAACATTTGTTATGGATACATATTCCACTTGCATATTTGAACCTGCATTGTTTTGTTTTTTTTTTTTCTTTACAGTTCTTTAGACAGATTTGTCACAAAAAATGAGTCATTTTTGAAGTGTACTAAGCAGACTACCTTATTTCCAAAAATCATTTACATATATCATTTCCTAAGGCAGATTCCTGAGGCAATAAAGGCAAGCATGATTTACTTTCAACAGTACACACAGATAGTGTATATCTAACATATGCGATATTCTAGACACTACCAAACAATTAATCAATAACCTAGTACTTCAGTATTACTTACTGTATGTTGCTTTGGTTCAATAATTATATGCTAAGTCATTTTGAAAAGCTAAATTGAAAGAGAGCATATAACAGTGACAGGTACACTGACATATCTCACATTCTTTATAAAACATCCATAGCAACTTTACAGCAAATGCATTATTTTGTCATTTCATTGTTCTTATGCTGGCAAAATACTGTGGCAGGTCATAGAAGTTCTCATGTTCAAAACATATATTTTTAAGAATAAGATTTCTGGCAGAAAATCTTTTTCCATTTATAATTTTCATCTAGTAGCTAGCTAAAAAGAAATGTATTTCACATTTTTGTCTACCTGTGCACAGCTAATAACTACTAAAATCAGAATCACTAATGTAAAGTTTAAGGCAGATATGTTTTCCCCTAACTTAGGGAACACTGAGAAAATTCATATTAAAAACTGTATTTTTTTATATTCCTGTTTTCTATATTTTCTGCTCAAAGTGAAACCTATACCTATCTACATATCCAAGTGTAGCTACTTTAGATCATTTTCATTAGTATACTCTTCTGATGAGCAAGTTTGAGATTGGAACATTTGCTCATTTCCAGGGTGAGCAAAAGGCTAAAGGCTGGTAGGTAATGGTACACTGAATTTAGCTCCTTTGGCCTACATCTCTCTCCTCCTCCATACTAAGAAAAGTATCACTTAGACAAGTGTTTGTTACTAAAACTTTTTGCTAGTTATGTTGTTTTAAGGACAACCTTTGCTTTACGGATTACCTGACACAAAAATGCATATCGCATTTAAGAATTCATGAAGGGGAAAAACATCTCAGAACTACCTATAATGCCACAAAAACTAAGAGAAGAAAAGCTTCTGAACAAATCTTTGTAAGAACTCTGTCATTTTATTCATTCACTCAGAACTCCTTCACCTCTTTCAAACATAAGTGCCACATAAATGTTTCTGGCAGCAGCAGCTTTCCTGCTCTTTTGCTCTTTGCACTGTAAGAGTGTCAGCTGACTCAATGTCCATGCCTCTCCTGGGCAGGCAGGTGTTTCTATCCTTACTTTGAGAAAACCTCTTTCTTACCTCCTTAGGATGTATTTTTAATGGTCCAGTATCTTTTACAGTTAATTCTAATCAAAACTAATTGCATATGGCTGTAGCCATGGCCTTTGAAATTGGCAATTAAAGAAAAGCCCAGTGATACACAGGTTTTCATTTAGATTTACAAGTCAACTAAATGGGAGCCACTGACTATGTATGTAGTGTTTAAAAAAAAAAAAATAAATAAATAAAATTATTTGCATTTATTTGGGCTCCCCAGTACAAAAAAGACAGGGATCTCTAGGAAAGAGTCCAGCGGAGGGCCACAAAGCTGGTGAAGGGCCTGAAGCATCTCCCCTGTGAGGAGAGACTTAAGGAACTGGGTCTGTTTGGCCTTGAGAAAAGAAGGCTGAGAGGGGACTTGATCCAGGTTTATAAATACCTGAGGTGTGGGAGCCATAGTGGCGATGCTGGTCTCTTTTCAGTAGTGCATGGGGACAGGACTAGGGGTAATGGGCTGAAACTTCAGCATAGGAAGTTCTGCAGGAATGTGCACAAGAACTTCTTTACGGTGAGGGTGACAGAGAACTGGAACAGGCTGCCCGGCCGGAGGTGGTGGAGTCTCCTTCTCTGGAGATATTCAAGAGCCACCTGGATTCCTACCTGTGTGACGTGGTGTAGGGAGCCTGCTTCGGCAAGGGGGTTGTACTTGATGATCTCTAGAGGTCCCTTCCAACCCCTACAATTCTGTGATTCTGTGATTCTGTGATTCTGTGATACTGAAACAGTGTACCACTGACCATATAGCTGCATCTATTGGAAAATAATAATAATAATAATAATAATAAGTTACAAAGTAGTCATCTTTTTCTTACAGCATGAACTCCTGGAATATTTAGAGCAAAACTGACAGAAGAATCCATTACAAGATGGGATGGGAAAAGTTTGGTCCTTTGAGACTTAGCTTTGGAGTTTGAATACAATAAAGATAATGAAGTAAAAGACAAATATAGTTTTGTCAGCAGTCTGAGAGAAGGATTCAATATGATCCTTTTCTCTTCCAGATAATGTGAAATAATAAAGCCTATTTAATCTGGAAACTGATTGTAGTCAGCGACAGGAAACGGCCTTAGAACAAACAAGAAAAAAATTAAATAGTAAATTGAGTTTACTGCTATCTCCTTAGTTTAAAAGGAAGATAACAAATACCTATAGAAATGAATAATATAATACTACAAGGAACAGTAAAAAATGAAGAACTACAGTTTTGAATGCTTTCTAACACAGTTTGTACAGTGTGTTGTGCTGTATCAGTTATGTGTTCTGTTCATCTGTGATGTAGAAAATCTCATCAACAAATAAGAATTTGAATTATTCTTATTGACAACTTTAATCATTATCTGTACTAATAACAAGCTATGTGTCAGTAACTTAGTCACAAACTTGACACAATGTATGTAGTGAATGCTTAGCTAATTTGATTTGCACTGAACTTCTGTTATATTTGCCTTTAACTACATGTGTTGTTTTGGGGTTCTTTTTTGTTTTGTTTTGTTTTGTTTTGTTTTGTTTTTGTTTTTGTTTTGTACTAAACATTCTCTTGCATCAGTTTTAGGCTTCAGTGCACATTTATTTAAGCTTTATGTTCATTCCTGACCACAAGCAAAATTTAAAAATACATGCATTTAGACACACCTGTTTCAATGTATAACCATAGACAGCAGTAGATTATTGAATCCATAATTTCAGAGATTATTGTTGTAGCAGGAAGACCAAAAAAAAAAAACAAACAAACCCAAAACAAAACAAAAAAACGCCACAGAATTAGTGTTTTTTTCAGTGATACTTCAGATTCACATTCTGATAGAGCTTTATTATCTGTGACTGCCTTCTCTGATATCTAAAATATTTCTTCTTTCCTCTTCATATCATATATTTATGATTTTAAAAGTGTTGAAATAATTCATAAAATGAATAGCAGAAATTCAAAGAGGCCAATGAAATTTTCCTACAGGTCTACCTACAAATTGCTATCATAATGAAGTATTTTTCCTGTGTTAATAGTGAATGCATGCTATTTGGCTGAAAACTCAATGCTACATCTGGTAGATAGAAAGTATCTAGAACTGAAGGCATCTTTCTTACTGATGCATGCACACACACACACAGAAACCTAATGGAAAAACTCACAACTTTAAGATGGAACAATATCTTTCCAAATATTTTTCTTCTCATACCAGTTTAATGGCATATCTTTGTTACATATCTATGCTACAAAATTCCATACTAAAACACTTACTGTATTTTATTTCTGCCTTTTGTTTACTCCTCTGGAAAAGTGTCAAGAAAGCAAAATGTAGACTGTAAGTCTGCTTGTGAGCAGAAAGGAACAGTATTTTCAGTATGAAGATTCTGTCCAATAGAATACTTCAGTGCAGCCTTTCAGCCTTTGAAGGATCTTGCCCATTAACTTAAAAAAAAAAAAAAAAAAAAAAAGATGCTCAGTGTAGATTTGATAACTGTATTAGTTATATATGTTAGTAATATATGTTAGCTATATATACAGGTTTAGAAATTGCCTGTCACTTTAAAACACTTTTTTATCTGAGGAAAATAAATAATCTGCAAAAGAGCTCTTTGTTGGTAACATTCAGTGAGATAACTCTGCAGTATTTGAGAACATCCTTGGAAGAATAACTTTGCATACATAAAGATGAGAATCAGAATCAGTTTTATAATAAATAATTAAAAAAACAAAACAAAACAAAAAAGAACCAGAAATCATTCATGACAAAATGACTGTGGTTTATGAAGAGATGATTTCTACACAGCACCAGAAAACAACTTTAACAGCAAAGCAGTGCAGTAGTGAAAAAGGTTATACAGAAGGAGTAAGTAACCTTAGTCCCTGAAGACGTTCAAGGCTCACTAGAAAAGCTACAACTGATTTGATCTAGTACTGGCAACTGGCAAGAGACATGGAAGTTCTTACAGATAACCCCCATAAGTAGTATTTAATCAATATTTATATGAATCTGCCATTACTAAAATTCTGGTAATTTCTGTTGCATTTTTCATAGCTCTGTGTGTCTTTGTGAGTCAGGTTACATAGTTATTATATTCAATGGGAGGAAATGTCTCTTCAAACTATGATTCATCTGACTTATTTTTACTTTAAGAAGGGATGAATTGCATCCTAATCTATAATGATTGTAAACACAGCTTAGGCTGAGAACTCCAAATGTAGCTATTAAATTTAGTCAGATAACCTCCAGTTCTCTGAATGCACAGAATACATAATACTGAGTTAGCAGCTGATGGATAAAATGATTCTGATTGTTTAGGGTAAAATTCATAAAAATTATTATGATTTATATTTAATGATATAGAAGCCATTCACAATGAGTTTCACTGTAATACTAACAGTAGTAACAACAATACATAGCAGTCATACATGTCTAAAGACAATGATAATCAGAACTCTTTTGGTCTTGTTCAGCATTTATATACCTGACAGTTTATCTGAGAAATTTCTGCCTAAAAATAAGAAATATTCCATTAGGCTGCTCATCAGCTTGTCTTCAATATCATGGTCTTGTATGAATAATGCAGCTTCAGTCTGACCTTCCTCAAGCCTCCAAAGAAGATATTTAGCTACTGAACAACAAGAAACCACAGTCAAGACATGAAACTGGTAACCTGGATTCCATTACATGTTAAAAGTTGCAGAAAACATTCTTGATTCTCAGCAACAATTGGAAAATGGAACTCATTACTGTTATTTTTAGCAAGAAAAGCAAATGTTAAAGGGAGTTAAGACAGAAATTTAAAAAAAAAATAAAATAAAAATGTGCTTTTAACAAAAAATGGCTTACACTTTCCTTGCAGACCAAATATTGATTCGGAAAGAAACCACATGTATGCTTTTCTCTCAAGAGCATGTTGTCTAATTTAGTTTATCAACTGAATTCTAAAATCCAAAAAGAATAAAAAAGGTAAGCTCTCTCTCTTTTTTTCTTAACTTTTTCTTTTTTTTCTTAACTTTGTTTCAGAATTATTTTTCAGTGGTTGAATATAAAAGATTTTTATTTTTTACTATTATTTAATTATGCTTTGATTCAAGATAATTATTTTAGACTTAGAGAGATTTAAATTTGCTTGTTTTATGGCTTGATTTTCTGAAGCTTGGAGTTTATTTAGAAACTTTATAAGATATTACAAGTTTGACATATGAAAGAATTACCAACGCTCAATTCAAAGGTTGATTTTCAAGGTTATGCATAAGCATTCTGGAACCAAAAGAAAAAATTGTGGATACAGCTGGTGTCTTTATATGACATCTACATCTGCAAATGAATACAGCACTCAAATAGCAATAATAAAAAAATACCACTAAAAATTAAAAGTAAGTTAGATATATTACGAAACAGTGAAATGAGAAGAAATACCATCTTACTATAAGAACTAGGTTAAAGAAGATGAATGTGAAGTGGAACAATCCTAGTGAAAGAGAGAGATTCTGAACCAGTAGAGTTTAATTGTTTTATTCTAAGTTATCATTTTTAATTATTATCATTATAAAAAGACTTCTGGATTCCTCATGTCCATGTCTCCAGTCCGTGACTGACATCCAGAAATGCCATCACATTAGGTTGAGATATACTGAGTTTTCAATTTTATTTTGTTTCTCTCAATACACCTTACTGAATAAGCTGTGCTAGATTATTAAATCAGCAGTAAATATAAATACAGTAGTAATTTCTGATTATTGCAGATCTTCAGGTTATTTTGACTAGAACACTATGCTTCTAGAGTACACTCCTGTTTCTTTGTGTTTACCTTTCTTTGTCCTCATTTGTATAAATAATAGCTAAACAATCACAGTAGTTACATTCACTTACTTCTGAAATATAACATCTCCATTGCTTTCTCATCCAGATTTGAGGCAGACTGAGTTAATGAGACATTTACTTCAGCCTTGTTGTTCTCCTGTGAATCTAAATGGTAACTGTTATAGATCTGTTTACTTCCTTTCTTTTTTAACAGTGGCTCACCTTTGACATATCTTTCAAGTTATCCCAGTTGTCTTTGAAATCCTCCATGTTGCTGTTCATGTGGAAACCTCATAAATAAAGCCTTGTTTTGACAGGTTTCTTGCTTTTAAAAGAATTAGATACATGGGAAATCGATCCAACTAACACTCATTTTGCACTCACTTAAATGCTTCTGTGACTGACAGGTTACATTGTGCAGCAGTATTTTATACTTGTTTTGCATTTCTTTTTGCTACTTAAAGTCATTCCTCCTTCAGTTTAGTTAAGTGTTGTGGCCTTTATAGTGCTCATTTTCAGGTAAGAGAATTTGGTTCAAATTCTGTCTTAGTTTCAGCTGGGACAGAATTGCTTTCTTCGGAGTGTCTGGTGTGATGCTACATTTTGGTTCAAGGAGAATAAGTGTTGATAACACCCCGGTGTTTATAGTTGCTTGGGAGGCTATCTGAACATCAGTCAAGGAGCGGTGAGCAATTGCTTGTTCACCATTGGTAATATACACACAAATATATATAGTCATAATTATTGTCATTCTCCTTTTCTCTATATTAGTAAATATTATTATCTCAACCCATGCATTCTGCTTTTTTCCTTAAGTTCTCTCCCACACCCCAGTAGAAGAGGGGGACTGAATGAATTACTGTGGCGCTCTGCCACATGCCAGGTTGAACCACAACTTATTTTAAATGATCAGAGGCTCAAATCCAGTATCACTCACATAGAAAAATTCCTTTGATAATGAACAAGCTTGCATTGTGCTGTAATTCTTTCTTTCACTATCCATTTTCAATTCACACAAATGTACACACATATATAATAGATGCAAAAAAAAAAAAAACAAAACAAAACAAAAAACAAACAAACAAACAAAAAAAAAACATCAAAATGAGTTCCTCAAAAATATTTTAAAATGTAAGTACATACTAGTGGTGGTGCTCAAAAGAGATTTCTTGTTGCTACAGGAATTTAAAATTTATAGATTTGTCATTTTGCAATGTTTGATTTATATGCTCTTCAAAAGATGTTCCTTGTTGAAAAAAAAAAAAAAAAAAAAAAAAAATCTAAGTGAAGATTTACTCAGCCAACAGTATTACTGGCTAAAACTGAACTCTGTTTATGTTAAAAAAGTTTCCAGTGAAGTTTTGGCTTTGTCTATTTTTATGTTTCAACTTTGTCCCTTTGCCATTCTGGATTCCTAGTGGAACCAGAAACTAATAAACTGAAAGCAGAGTTGAATCATAGAATCATAGAAACATAGAATGGCCTAGGTTGAAAAGGACCACAGCGATCATCTAGTTTCAACTCCCCTGCTATGTGCAGTGTTGCTAACCACCAGACAAGTCTGCCCAGAGCCACATTCAGCCTTGTCTTGAGTGCCTCCAGGGATGTGGTATCCACAGCCTCCTTGGGCAACCTGTTCCAGTGTGTCACCACCCTCTGTGTGAAAAAACTTCCTCCTAAACATTCCCTGTCTCAGTTTAAGACTGTTCCCCCTTGTCCTATCACTATCCACCCTTGTAAATAGCCATTCCCCCTCCTGTTTATATGCTCCCTTCACCTACTGGAATGCCACAAGGAGGTATCCCCGTAGTCTTCTCTTTTCCAAGCTAAACAATACCAGTTTCTTCAACCTTTCTTCATAGGAGAGGTGCTCCAGTCATCTTGGTAGCCCTGCTCTGGACCCACTCCAAGAGATCCTTGTCCTTCTGGTGCTGGGGGCCCCAGGCCTGGATGCAGTACTCCAGATGGGGCTTCACAAATGCCAAGTGAAAGGGGAAAATCACTTCCCTCTTCCTTCTGGCCACTTGCCTTTTAATGCAGTCCAGGATACAGCTGGCCCACTGCTGGCTTATGTCCAGCTTCTCGTCCACCAGGACCCCCAAGTTGTTCTCCACAGGGCTGCTCTCAAGGGGTTCTTTGCTCAGTCTGTATAAACACCTGGGGTTACCCCAGCCCAAATGCAAGATGTTGCACTTGGCCTTGTAGAACCTCATTAGGTTTTCATGGGCCCACTTCTCCAGATTGTCTAGGTCCTTCTGGATGGCTTCCCTTCTTTCCAGCGTATCAACTGCACCATTCAGCTTGGTGCCATCTGCAGTCTTGCAGAGGGTGCACTCTATGCCATTGTCTATGTTGATGAAGATGCTGAACAGCACTGGTCTCATATCCATAGCTCACCAATTTAGACAGAAGGGTAATATGAGGGACCATTACAAAGGCTTTGCATGGAAGTTCAGATAGATGACATCCATTGCCCTTTCTCCATCCACTAAAGCTGTCATTCCATCATAGAAGGCCACCAGATAGGTCAGAAACGATCTGCCCTTGGTGAAGCTGTGCTGGCTGTCTCAAATCACTTCTTTGTCTTGTATGTGCCTTAGCATAGCTTCTGGTGGATCTGCTCTATCATCTTCCCAGGCACAGAGGTGAGGCTCACTGGCCTGTAATTTCCTGGGTTTTCCTTTCTCCCTTTCTTAAAAATGGGAGTAATGTTCCCCTCTTTCCAGTCACTGGGGACTTCACCACACAGCCATGATTTTTCAAATTTGATGGAGAACAGCTTGGCAACCACATCAGTTATCTCTCTCAGAACCCTAGGATGGATATCATCTGGCCTTGTGGACTTATATATACTCAGTTTCATGAGGAGGTCTTGGACTCTTTAACATCTTTTCAATGACATAGACAATGAGTTTGAGTGCACCCTTAGTAAGTTTGCTGATGACACTGAGTGTTGTAGCTGATACATTAAAAGGAAAGGAAACCATCCAGACGGACCTCAACAGACTTGAAAAGTGCACCAACTAGAACCTAATGAGGTTTAATAAGGCCTTTGTTCAAGGCAGTCCCAAAAATATGTACAGACTGGGAGAAGGACTCAGTGAGAGAAGCTCTGCAGAGAAGAACTTGGAGTCCTGATGGACAAAAAGCTGGACATGAGCCAGCATTGTGCTCTCGCATCTCAAAAGGCCAGCAGTATCCTGGCTGCATCAAAAGAAGAGGAAGTCAGCACAGGGAGGGGAATTGTCTCCATCTGCCCCTGGGAGGCCCCATCTGGAGCACTGTGCCTAAGCCCAGGGCTATCAGAACGGGAAGTATGTGGAGATAGTGAAACTCTACTATAAAGAAAGGTTGAGGGAGTTGGTCTTACTTAACCTGGCAAATGTCCTACCTGGAGGCTCCAGGGAGACCTCATTGCAGCCTTCCAGTACTTGAAGAGAGTCTAGAAGCAGGAGAGGGACCAAAAGTTTACATGATCTGATAGTGATAGGACAAGGGAGAATGGCTTCAAATTAAGAGGGGAGATTAAGTTAGATATTAAGAAGAATTTTTTTACTCAGAGGATGGTGAGACACTGGAACAGGTTGTCCAGAGAGGCTGTTAATGCCTCATCTCAACAGGCATTCAGGGTTAGTCAGATGGGACCCTGAGCAGAATGATCTAGAAGCTGGCAACCTGGTCTGTGGTAGAGGGTTTGGATCTTGATGATCTTTAAAGTCCCATCCAACTTAAGTTGCTCTGTTTTTCTATAAACCTGTGCTCCAAGCAGTACATATTGACAACTGCTAACTTCAGAAATGGTAAAACATAACACTTTTGATTTTCTTCTTTGTACAGAACTTGTATGGTTAATGTTACTTGGACTACCTAGTTACCAGAAACAAATTGGAGGGGGAAGAGTCTTCTACTAGAACACTGATTTCCAATTTATCATTCAAAAACTTTTTATCCTACAAAGTACCTTTCAGCAACTACTTTGAACTAGTAGGATTTCTTCTCTGGATTGCTATCATGTTTTTAATTTTTCTACCTGTGTTTTCTTTTTATGATTTCTGGCATACTTCATAAGCATAGCGAAATGGATAAGGGTTTCATAAATATGCAAAGAAAACACTTTGTGCATGCACAGATATGTGACTTTCACATACCAACATATTTTTACATCTCTATCTTTTCATTTGGAAATCATATTCATTTCTTCATCTTTTGAGGCATAAAAAACTGGAAGCTGTTTTGATAATCCTGACTTGTGATGTAGCTAGGAGAGCTTTCAGGATGTCATTAGTGACTGAAATGTGAATATCTTCACTGCAAATCTAAAACACTTCAATTATTAGAGAGTTAATTGGGAAATAATTGCTCTAATACAAAATTGTAGATAGAAAAGACAGTGATGAGTGTCTAGCCATACTTTCTGTACTCTAAGGGATATTCTTTTTCATCTAATTATTCCTGCATTTAGCCCAGCATGTTTGTCTAAGAAGATTGTGTTAGGCTAAAGAAATCCTGCAGGAATACTTTATGTCTTGATCTGTGGATATCAAAGATAAAGACTTTTCTAGTGGTTAATATTTTCATTCTCTGTGATTTTAAAATAGCTATATTTTCTACTATTTTAATGTGTCTCAACTTCAGCATACTCACTGTTTTTATATGGAAGATATTACTGCACTGAGACCATACCATTTCTCAATCTTCTTTTGATTTTTCTAAGATAATTGAAAATTCTCAGAATATTTTTTTTTCCAGCTTTCAAATATCTTGTGTATTTCTTCTATCACCCTCCATGATTTCCTGACAACTATCTAGCATACAGACACCTGACCCACACATTTTATACCTGTTTCAGACAAACATTGTTGTGAAGTAAGTTCATTGATCTTGTGTAGTTCATTTCTCCATTCCATTGCATAAGCAAGTGTCAGAGACAAGTTTTTATAACATCATCATTCCTGGAACTTATATTCAGCAGCTTTCTCTCTGGATTTGGATTGTTGATTTCTATGATACTTTCACATATCTTGTTAAGTATAGTCCTCATGACTTATGAGTATATTTTTACTTTATTTGCTTAAAATCCAATATAAAGATCTCTTGTATCTGATAATGTTCACTCATTAAAAATTGCTTTATAAGATCTGTTAATTTTTTATACTTGATTTAATTAACATGGGTTTTACTGGCATTCTTTTGTTTATACCTCAACTGAGGTAACATCAATCAAGAAACAAAATTTTTGACCGAAACCTAGCTTCCAACTTGCCAAATATACCTTTTTTCTTTACTTCACAACTGATTTCTACAATGGGAGAAAAATGATATCCACTAAGTCAACACTGCTAGTAATCAAAGTATTTTATTACTAGGAGTTGATTTCAAAGTATTTGAGGTTCCCAACTTTGAAATCAGCTCTTACTTTTATATGGCATCTTCTTGAAAGGTTTTCACATTTCTAAAGGTGAAATCAATAATTTACTTGTTTTTCCAAAGTTTCTGTGGCACTTTTGTTTCCTCTTGTTTCAACTCTTCACAAATCTAGATTAAAAATACATAAATTGGTATTTCATTGCTTTTACTCAATAATATGACTTTGAAAGAAGCTAATCATTTTTCTTTGAGTTCAACATTTTGCTTTCTACTTTTTTGCTAATTTGTTGTCTGACATTGTAGAATTGCCCTATTGAGGGAAAATACATCTTCCCATGGTTCCAGTTTTTGATGCAATTTCAAATGACTCAGCATGAAAATTCAGCAAAACTGTCTTGGAATCGTATTCTACACACCGGGTTTTGTAAAATTAAGAGTATTTTCAGTAACAAAGGCATTTTTAGTACCTCAGTCTATTAAAAAGATGCAAAATAATATCTCGTTTGGAGAGAACAGAAGTGGTAATATCAAACTGTGAACTAATTTGGATCATTGGAACTATACATCATCAGCTAAACTACAGGAAAATTACTATCTATTTTTTTTAGTATATTGTTTCTATTAAAAATACAGAAGTTCTCCTACCTGTGTATAAGAAAATATCTATCTTACAACGTGTATGACGTGTTTCTCATTTTAAAAAGAGATGTTTATTCAGTTCCTATAGAATCATCATAGTTTCAGTATTCTACATTGTTATCCAGTATTTCTCCCATTATTTTCAAATACCTAACAAAACTTTTAAAGAAAGTAGAGCAAAAATTTCAGTGGGAAATCAGTCAGATGAATAATCTGTGCTGATATAGTTTTGAAGCTCATTAAATCAATGAAGTATTAAAAATGCTATTACTGAAACAGTCTTATAATATTTATAATTCACTTTCCCAGTACTGCTGAGGCCAATTGAAAAGTAGCCTGTAGTAACTTAAAATTCTAGGATGATGTCCAGTCATTCTCTTCACTTTCAAGCAGTTCATAGTTCATTTTTATTCATTAGGGTAAAATATGCAGTTTTTTACTCAACCATGCTTTCAGTTGTTCATAGATCATTGAGAAGTATATCAAAATGAAGCTTGAAGCCACTGCAACTTTGTGGTCTCATTGATGGCATGTAAATATGCTGATATGTGATAAAATACTTGATATTTACATAATGAAAATATTTTAGGTATGAATAACTTCTGGGTCTGTATACGACAGGTGCCAGCGACACTGGGCATTGGTTCCTTGCCTTCATTTCTCCTCTGCTCCCTCTTACCAGGGCCTAGCAACTCTGGGCCCATGGCTTCAGTAGGACTGCACTTGTGCCTCATCTTCAGACCCAGCCATGCCCATCTACTCACAGCAGTCAAGGCTGCCAAAGAACCCCACTGCTACCTCCAACTCTGGCTGCCACACTCAGTCATGCTGAGATCACCTCCCAGCTCCTGCCTAGCACGGCAGGGAGGTCAGTCCCCATGCCATCATGATTCCTCCTCAGTGTAATCACCTAGTGACATACTGATGCCATTCTATGTATTTAACAAGTTACACCTAATAAGCAAGTGTAAAATGTTCTGCTTTACAATCAAATGTAGTTCAGTGCACAGACTAACCTTTCTGCAGCCCTTGTGAAAAATGAAAAAGATGTTCTCCCTATTTGCAATAAATATTTTAAAATAAAGAAACACAAACACAGTACTCCTCATAGATGATGATGATGATGATGATGATGACGATTATTAATGGTAATTCTAATGCTAAATTAATTGAAAAAATTATGAGAGTCCTCATATTTTGAAGTTATGCTTCTAAATGCCCACGGCTTGAAAATAGAATAAACACAGTGTAGTTTAATGCACACAGCAGATACATCAAGTTACTCAACAGGCCTTATCTTTTGTTATTTGAATGGATCTATTACTGTGGGTAGCATCAGTTTGGTGACATTATGTGCGCAATCAAATGCATTCTAAAAACACATATGATGCATATTCTGCACTTTCAGCAACAAAGAACTGTACAGATACTCTGCAGATTTTGATAAAGTGTCTGCAACTGAATTCTTTTGAAAATATATTGTGTTAAATGTGCCTTGCTTAAATGGATTCACTATTCATACTTATGGAATAAAAATCCTGAAAGTGCTGATCCAGTGTCACTTGAACTGTTTTAACAGCCTCTACTCACTAGTTTAAGATGATGCTTTTCTTACATTGTTTCCACACTTACCTGTATTAACTCTTTTACTCTATCATTTCCAATTATTTTCCAAATGCACATTTACCTCTTTTTCTTGTTAGGAACTTACATATGTGTCATTTCTGAAGTCAGGCTATAAAAAAACTTTTTAATATTTTATCCAGACTAAGTTGGTCTTATTGAGTATCTTCCTTTACAGTTAGCAGATAATACTGTATTTCAGTTATCTCTGAATAAATCTGTTTTATACTCTGAATCCCAGAAATTACATTCAAGAAAGGGAATTCAAGAAGGACTTTTTGGAGAGCTAGGAAAAAACGGAAGATAGTTCTGAGTGATCCAGTTGACATTAGGCACAAAACTGTTTCTGCCATACCCTATATTTAGGAAAGCACAAAGATACTGAAATCATTCTGCATCTCCACTGCTCATGCTGTTTCTTTGAGAAAAGCAGTTAAAAAACTCATTCAGAACCATAGATCTTTCCTGAGCAGAATAGAAAGTGCTATGAATAAAAAATGCTTGCGATAGAAATGGACTGGCTGCCTAAAGCATGAAAGGAATGTTTGATCTATACTTGTCATAGCACAAAAACAAAGGTTGAAATCCTACCCCACTGAAATCAATGGCAAAACACTCATTTTAATTTAGCAGAGGAGTTTTTACCTGAAAGACCTGCAAAGAGCAAAGAGTTATGTGTTTAGGTTCTTTTTGGGGCACTATGAAAATACAGCCAATAATTTTCCATCATTTTTAATGTAATTCCTTGCTTCAGTACTAGCATTTGTTGCATCTCAGCAGATGAGAATCTGTTGACTTTGCAGTTGTATAGGAAGTGTGTAGGCTTGTGAATTTTAAAGATTTAAACTCATCCCCAACCTGAGGAACTTCACTCAATCAAGCATCAATCACAAGCTCTTCAAAGTAAAAATACCATGTTTCTCACTCATTTTTTGACAGATTCCAACAGAATTCCCTATTCTCATTTCAGCTTCAAACTCTTTTAGTTCTCTATGTATTTTCAGGTCCAAGAGCTTCCTCTTCATTTACATGAAGAAAGGTGATCAGGCTATCAGTCTTTTCCTGTTCCAGGATGAGGAAAAAACAGTTCTTCAAGTCTTTTGCTTTCATTAGCTTCTGTAACTCCACAGCATGCTTTATATATGAAGTTTTGTTACAGTTACACAAGGAATATCCAGAGTCCTGAGGGAATCTAAAAAATTCCATTATAAGAATATTAGTAATTTAACTATTATGGAATTCTGTCCCAGAAAGAAGAAGCCATGAAGTAACACCGTTAGCCACATGTGACCTCTATAAAATTTTCTCCTTTTCTGTTTCACAGTTTCCTTTAAGTCTGCAACATACACGGGGACTTTTTTTTAGTTTATCATTTGTCCTTAAAGCTTATATTCATGTTTTATATTCTATATTTGATGCTTTGTCTTCTTAATATGTATCTTTGAATGACAGAGTAGTCAAATACATTTTTTCATAGACGTATCTTCCTTCATCTGCTTGACTTAACTTTTTTTGTCTACATACTAGCCATTATATGGTTTATCTTTTTGTTCATTTAACGAAGAGAAATAATAAACAATTTTAAATTGCAATGTTATTCACTGCATCTCAAGAAGTGAAAATTAAGACATTATAGAAGAACAACTTGACAGTGGAATAAACAATTTCTACTTCTGCCATTTCTGTTAATTATCCAAATTAATTTGTTCTTTTAATTGGATCTGTTCTTTCTTCTTTTGTGGAGAACAAAATATATTTGTTGAATGATAATTTATTAATTTAATGTACCATAAATGTACATATACTAAAGGAAAACATGGCACTGAACTATCATCGTGTACTGCTTTTTTAGTGAAATCCATCAGAATTACGTACATTTGAAAATTCTTTTTGTTAAAGCTCATATATTATAATTTCTGCAGGTAACTGAGTAATTCAAATAAAAACATTCCAACTTACCAAAGTGCACAATAAAAAATAAATTAAGTGAAAAATACATCTGAAAATTATGGCAAACTTTCTTTACTTTGCAGTTAATAAGCTCTTCCGATTATACTGGTTTTGAGTTCACTAATATAGGTTCTTAATGCACACTCTAGCTCTTCTTCATATTATTTTGACTTCAGAAACATAACAAGAATAGGACCATGCTTCTGTTGTGACTGTTGTTAGACTCTGAAGACTAAAGCTAAAGCTAAAATGGAACAATGCTTACATTTTAATTTTCAAGAAAAATGTGACTCCATCTTTTATTTTAGAAAGTTGATATCTGTGAGAAGTATGAAATGTACATCAGCAAAGGACAGTAAAGGGCTGAATACTTCTTAGAGCAGGATAAAGTTGCTCTTGTTGGTATTTTACTTTTAGATTCAGAGACTTGAATTGTAGAATCTCATAAAACGCAAGTGGTAAATGTCTTTGGCCTACTTTGACTGAGGAGGTAAACCAGTGAAGGGAAATATTGAGTCAAATTCATTTTTCTACAAATGAACTGGCAAAATATGCTACTAAACAACATATATATATTAAATGCAGATGAAAATAAAAGACAAAAATATGTGAATACTTGATTTGACCCATAAAATATCAGTGGCATCACTATCCTGCTCCAAGTATCTTTTGTTCTTTCTGTAAATGGAAGAAGAAAAAATTCCTATCTAGCTTGCTTTTCTTCTTGGGGATTTTAAGGCTTTCAAATTCTCCTACATGCTCCTCTTCTGGATTTTGGGAAGCATGAGATGAGTCTTTCATCAATCTCAAAATGAAAAAAAAAAAAAAAAAACAGACACAAATAGGGAATTTTATCTAGGGAGTGCACATCAGGAGTCTGGGAACATGCACCTAATTATTTGTTATCACAGATACTTGCTTGCAGAAACAGTGTTGCCAGCAGGAGCAGAGAGGTGATTGCTCCCCTGTACTCAGCACTGGTGAGGCCTCACCTCGAGTACTGTGTCCAGTTATGGGCCCCTCACTGCAGGAAAGACACTGAGGCTCTGGAACGTGTTCAAAGGAGGGCAACAAAGCTGGTGAGGGGTCTGGAGCACAGGCTTTATGAGGAGAGGCTGAAGGAGCTGGGAATGTTCAGCCTGGAGGAGGCTCAGGGGAGACCTTATTGCTCTCTGCAACTTCCTGAAGGGAGGTTGTAGTAAGCTGAGTGTCAGCCTCTTCTCTAATGTCCTTAGTGATAGGACCAGAGGGAATGGTTTCAAGCTACAGCAGGGGATATTAAAGCTTGACATTAGGAAGTATTACTTCTCAGAAAGGGTGGTCAGGCACTGGAATGGACTGCCCAGGGAGGTGGTGGAGTCACCAACCCTGGGGGTATTCAAGGAAAGACTGGATGTTGTACTGAGGGACATGGTTTAGAGAGAGTTTTTGGTGAATATTGGACTGGATGATCTTTTAGGTCTTTTTCAACCTTGGTGATTCTATGATTCTATGATTCTATACCTCAGCCAGATCTCTGTGCCTCAGTCAACTTAACTACAAATGAAAAAATCCTATTGTCTTCACCAATTATAGGTGAACGTTTAGTTCTTATGTGATACAAATACTAGAGAGTAAACATTCTTTTAAGTGAGGCATTGCAGGGGCAATTTCTTTTAGTTTAACTCTGCACAGGTGAAAAACAGATAATGATGTTCGAGATAATTAAATTCCCCATCCTTGAATACTGTTGTTGGTCTTGTGAGTGAAAACAATCTTAAAATCTGCAATCCAAAGACATCCATTTCATTTTTCATTGCCCTTTTATTAACCTTGTTTGAAAAACAAAAAAATGCACAAACAAACAAACAAAAAAATCAACACTCTAAACTCTGTTTTTAAAACTACTTTCAGATAAAACATATGATCAGAGATGGCTATTCAGCTATGAGGTTATCTCCAAGTTTCAATATAGAATGACATTTTTCAGTGATTTGAGTCCAGACATACCTCCCCTGAATTAGTCCAGCCAAAAGTCATTTAGATGGTTCCCAAAATTAGCCAGCTGCCTTTCATTTGCAAATAAATATCCTTAGGCCAGATAAACCCTTCCTTTATATCTCATAGACTGTATTGTGGGTAGTAGGCACTTGTACTGAGCAATCTGTTTACTCTTTATCTTGATCTGGACAGCTGAATAGCCTGAAGTTTGTAAGGTACTCCTATGCCAGGCCCATAAGAACTCCTTCCTTCCTCCACAACTTTTCAAATATATATAATTACTGCTACGGTTCTCCTTTACAAGGGGAGTTGATTGTTGTCTAATATGTGGAATAGAAAAGAATTGGTCACATAAGTAGGGGCAGCAAAATAAGATATTTCTCAGATTTAGGTGATATTGTTCCTAAACACACTTGTTTTCTGATTACTCCTTTGACTCCTGACTTCTTCCAGAAGTCCATTAAATGTTAATCTTATTTGTTCACTAAATAAGAAACTTAATGAGAGTTGTCCAGAAGGAACAAAGCCACAGAGAAACTAGAAGACCAGCATGACCATGTGGCTTCATGCGTTTTGAGGCAACAACTACATGAGTATCTCAAAGTGTCCAGGGCAACAACCTGAGAAAACAATAAGCATAAGGCTAGGAACTCTTGCACTCAGTGTCATGAATGTCTCCCTCCTCAAAGCTATGAGTTAGATATAATTCATTTCTTGATAACCTTTTAACTGCTTTTGAGTACTTAGTCAAATTCAACAATAAAAATAGTGAGAACCTTATCGCTGGGATAAGACAACCCTGACATCAGGGTCATCATCATGAAGATTAAATTAGAAAAAGTATATCCCAGAAGAACACAGTGAAAACACTTGAATACTGATTCAGGAATTCATTAGGTAGGATAATGAATACTTACTTAGTCATCTGTCACTCGTCCCTTCTGGCAACATAGGCTATCTAACAGAATAGCATGTGAAATTGCTAGGAATGTCAGTCAGTAAAATTCAAGTGCAGGTACAAATACACTCTGTTCTAGGTTGGAGAAAGCTCTATTCTGCAGTGTTTTCTCTTATTCTCATGCTCGTTTACCTAACATCTTTGTAGCAGACCCCTCTTATAATGAAGAGAAAAAAACCATCTGAACCTCCAGCCTTTCTGACCAGTCTTTCTTTTCTTGGTATGAACACCTAATTGCTCTAAAACAGACCTCTCTGTAAATTTATTAGAAGATAAATCTTCCACTTATTTTTCCCAGTTCCTCTCACAACATATTTGAAAATTTACCTGCAGTCATTCCAACACAAATTCAAGGGCAAATTATACTTCCACACTACTTACTACAGTCAATATAATAGCAGAATGTTTGATATGGAGTTCCTCAAAGTCCTACTAAAAATTTTGTGTGAACAGGAGGAAAAAAATATCTTTGCAAGAGAAATACAGAGCTGACAAGATGGAAAAAGTGCAAGAAGTCTGCTGTGAACATTAAAAAAAAAAAAAAAAAAAAAAAAAAAAAAAAAAAGCGACCTTAAAACTTAATGTTTTTAGATTTGCTTACTAGGAAAATGTTTGGGGTAGCCTCTTAGTTTCATAAAACCTTTGTTTTAACATGAAAGAAAAAAAAAAAAAAGTGTATTTCATAGTAAATATCGACACAGATATTTCTTATAACAACAGTAACAACAGACATCTGACTTCTGGCAGGTTGCTCACTACTAGCAATATGGATTCTTCATTAGCTTTCATGTAAACATTGTTCTATAGATTTGAAAGGATTCCTGTAACGGCCAAAACCTCTTTGAAATATCAGTGTGTATTCACGAAGATTAGGAAGAAAACAAAACTAAAATGTGCCCAGTAGGAGTTGAATGATCTGAAACAAGTATAGTCAGTATTTATCTTTGCTTTCTTTGAACTTTTCTCACAGTTTAACAAGGAATGATGAAATAGATGTGGTAATATCATATATTTTTTAATTAAAATCTCATGGAAACAGACTAAAAACAAATAAACAAAACAAAACAAAAACCAACAAGGAGTATATGAGGAGTTACCTTGAAAGCCTTCTTTCCATATTTCTTTCAACAAAACAATTGGTTAGACTCTGTCAGGTCTGTTTCACTAAGTTGGGTATAAAAATAGTATTAGATGTTCTTCTTGAGGGAAGAAGTTACGCTTCATGCTTTTGAAAGGAGAGGATGCACAGTGTTTTAAGTACATCTCAGAAATTCCAAAAGATCAAGGACACTGACAAAGCCTCCTGCCTATCTCTCCAGATATTTCAAAATGTGGGACTGACTAACACTCTCTGCTTACAAGCTTTACTGTTCCTCAAGACAACCAGATGGCATAACTGTGATAACGTGGAACAAGTTTGATCACCACTGCTCTGCTATAATATCCAGAAATTACTTTTGAGTGAAGAACCATCAGTGACAAAGGACACATGCTGACACAAAAAGATGGGAATTGATTTCTTAAATAAGTCATTGGTCAAAAAAAATATGTATTTGTTAAGTTATTCTCATGCTTTTGGCTGTGATCAAATGGTACAGAATGATTGTATCTTGTAGGATAAAATAGGATTAAGACACTATTGTTCTTTGTCATTTGTTCTCCGAGACTACTGTGAATGTTTGATGAGCCCCACTACAACTTTATAGTACACCTGGAGATCAATTATTGAAAAAAAAAAAAAGAAAAAAAAAGAAAGATGGCGCACATCAGTAAAAAATGAAATAGCCTTATTATGAGACTGATGAAAGAGACAAAGGAACAGAAAATAATAACTGTAAGAACCACATAACTTGCATCTTGAATCACAGTTTTTTCTCATCACTTTGAACTCTAAACAGAAGAAGAGCACAGTGGCACATATGACCTGGGAGACTATATCAAAACTAAATAAAATTTGAGGCTAAACTACATTAAGAAGTAAATAAGTTAAATTATTTTGCTCTTCTGCAGATAAAGGTGAAAAAAAAAAATCAATTTCAGTGACATTTCTTGGAAATAACAATGACATACTGTACTTTCAAATGAATAGGAGAAGAAAGAACAACTGTAACTGCTCATTATAAAACTGTTCATTTTATTAAAATGCATATTTATTTGTATTTTCTATTTATTATTTTAAAACTGCATAACTGCAACTGTATTCTTATCTCAGGAAAACAAAACAAAACAAAATCCCACATCACTATAGCTCCTCTGAGTAACATGTTTGTATTGAAGTACATGTTAAAAAACATATTCTTAAACATATGTTAATTAGCATCTGTATGTTGAATGAGAGAGTCCAGCTACCTCAATTTTACAGCCATTTTCTAAGCAAGGAATTGTTCCTTAGGAGATGTCTGGAAACTGTATTTGTGAAAATAGTCCATAAAGAAGACTTTAAAACCTGTTATTAAACCATTATGTTTTTAAGAGTACTTTTTCTGTTTTATTCTTTATACATGCCCAGCAGTATTTATAGAGAACTAAATGTTGCAATACAAGCTGCCTTCCAGTTTTATGGTACATTGCTCCTCTTATGATTTTCTGTCCACAGCGTTGTATTAAAAAGCTCTGTCTCTAGTGGAAATTTAGAAGATGCAAACACATTCCATTTTGCTGCCTGCTGTATCAAGTAGAGTAATTTAATTGCATTAAGCATCTATTTAACACCACCAACATTATGACACTGGTGTCGACTCTTCATACATAAATGCATTTATCCTAAATGACATTACTAAAGTTCTAGACATCATTCAACATAAACTAAAAACATAGACACCATCAGTAATAATTGCAACCTTTTTCAATTCCAAATATTTTACCAATAGCATAAATTTCATTTCTTTCTTTTACTATTAAACAGGAGTTACATTCAAAGAAATATTCACGAAATACTTTTAGCTTATAGAAATGAAATGAACAGAAGAGATAAGCTGGCTGTGTGAAAATAAAATACTTTCAGATTTATGTGAATAATATTCAATATGAAATCAATAATATATAATCTAATACTTCCTCACTTTTGTCTGTTAATTGATTCTGTGTTAGGAATCTTACCTTGACTGTCTTTTAATTTGACACTGATACACATGAGCATGAGAGACACTGATGCACACAGCATGAGAGACTGTATGTCACTTATTTCCTATAGCAGACCAGTCTCTTGTGATGAAGGTATAAACAAGTGATACTTCTGAAAAACAGGTGCCTGTATCCCATTCTACAAAATCACAGAATCACCAAGGTTGGAAAAGATCTACAAGATCATCCGGTCCAACCATCCACTAATCACCAATACTTCTCACTAAACCATGTCTCCTTCAACACAGTGTTCAAACGTTCCTTGAACGTTGCACTACTGGTAATGCCAGAGCATAACTAGGTGCTCACAAGAGAAAAGAACAGACGGCACACTGTCTTTCACATCTTTAATTTTAAAGTTCTAGTTAGTGATACTAGCATCACTGTCATCATTAAAATGCTGCTTTTCTTTACAAGATAGTTTTCAAAATATGCATTTTCTGTTGGTAGTTATGATCTGATCTAATCTAAATAGTCATAGAACTAATATGATGAACCTTATCAATTTAAAAACATGCAGAGGAAGAAAATATACAACCCCTCAGCTGTAAATATTCAGCCAAAGTCAAAATACATACATTAATTTTTTGTCAGTAAGAACTGTCACTGTTTTCATCAAGGTGCTATAGCTTAACCAGCACTGGTTACAAGAATGTACCTTTCATGCCTCTAAGCAAACATCTCTTCCAGACATATCATCATATGAATGGAGCTGTGAAAGACTGACACATAATTGATTATTTTAGCCTTCTAATAGTCATCTAGAAAACTAAGCAAAATAATGCAGGGCAGAGCAATTTTTTCATTTACAAAACAAAGCCATTGTTTGTGAAACAAAGCAAAGTTTGCATGTATCACAGCAACTGAGAAGCTATTGTCGAAGGGTGAATTCTATCTGCTGGGAAACATTTTTCCATGGCAAATATTTTCTAGGTGACCTACAGTGCTTTTGTCTCGAAGCAGAGCAAAATAAAAATGGCAAATGATTGACTGGATTACTAAAGCAAGCTTCTTGAAGAATATTAGGAGGGGAGGGGGAAGAGAAGATGAGAGACTTAAACAAAATTACAGGGAGATGTTAAAAATTGGAAGAAAGGATATTAGTAGCAATACAAAATTATACTCTCTTCTTCAGCATAAGATCTGAGAGAATCATAGAATCATAGAATCACAAGGTTGGAAAGGACCTACAAGATCATCTAGACCAACTGTCCTCCCTTTACCATACCTACAGAAAACCACTAAACCATATCTCCTAGCTCCTTATCCAGACACCTCTTGAACACTGCCAGGATGGTGACTCCACCACCTCCCTGGACAGGCCATCCCAGTGCCTGACCACTCTCTGAGAGAAAAAGTTCCTTCTTACATCTAGTCTAAACCTCTTCTGATACAACTTACAGCCATTTCCTCAGGTCTTGTTAGTTGCCTGGGAGAAGAGGACAATCCCCTCTTCATCACAACCTACCTTCAGGAAGTTGTAGAGTGCAATGAGGTCTCCCTTGAGCCTCCTCCAGGCTAAACAATCCCAGCTCCCTGAATTGTTCCACATAAGACTTGTGCTCCAGAAGGAAGAAGAAGGGAGGAAACCACTATTTCCAGATACTGAGAACGTAATTGTGACCTAAAAAAATTCAAATCTTATAGATCTACCCCATTTCTGTTATTCATCATTTGTTGTATAGAAATCACTCAGTAGATGATTTATCTAGAGCTATGTGGATCTGGCTGACTATATCCTATAATTATTCCTTTAGAAAATAAACATCTTTATACATAAACTGTCCCTGTTGTCACTCACTAATGTGCACAGTCATCTCTTTCTTCAGAAAAGTCTGAGTGATACATAAGAAGCAGTCTACAGAAGGTAGATTACTCAGTTTCTTTTACATTTTTAATGAAGAGAGTTAAAGATTTCTTGTTCTCCGCAAATCAACTTTGAGTAATTCAAAACACGTACCGTTAAGTACCAGCACTGTCAAGGATGCAAGAACAGGCTCTGATTGTTCTAATTGTCCTGGAAACATCTTCTCCTGTGATCCTTCCTTGCGACCTCTACCCATCTCTTTGTCATTGGGCTGTCCTAGTCACAGGAGCGCAGCTTGACCACTGACTCTATGTCTTCCATGACAGCAAGAAATTTATCTGTGTTTTATCAGGAGCAAAGTGCCACCATCACACAGTGATTTCCATGCACTGCCAGTTGAAAAAATTAAAAGGAATCTGTTGTCTAGCCACAGGTCCACTGTAGTGTTTGTTGCTGCTCAGAGCACTGCAACAACCCCCCACATCCCAAGGCCTGTGACTGGGGTTGATAATTATAATACAGCCATACCAACTCTGACCTTGCTGAGTCATGGCCCCTCTTCTGCCACCTCATTACTTCTGTGTTAAGTTCCCTACAGTTCTAAAATATGTTTCTGCCCTAGGCATAAAGTCCCCTCAGTAAAACTCCCAGCTGTGTGCTGGGAGTGGCCTAGGAAGTACCTTTGCTCACAGAACCATCCTATCAAGTGACTCAGAAAAGGAGGTACCCTTTGAGTATATCAGTGTCTTGTAGTACTTAAAATCATCAGCCCTTCAAGATCACCACAGGAGGCATCTGGACTCATTTACTCTCCAGTGCGTTCACATAGCCTTTATACAACTCACTGAAAATAAACAAAAAAAATCATAAAATCATGGAGAGGGGGACTGTAGAATACCACACAGAAGGGCAGCTAGAGGACAGTGAGGACAGCCAAAGATGGGTGTGTAGTGCAGGGGGGCCTGTCAAGTATAATTATATAAAATATACCTAAATAATTCAGTAATAAACCTGTCTGGCAGTGAAGACCGAGGCAAAAAATACTCATTTAGTACCTCACCCTTCTCCATATCTGCCACAGCCAGTTCTCCTTTGTCATTTGCTGAAGGCCTGCCTCTTCTGGCCAATGTACCTATAGAATTCCTTCTTGCTGTTTTTAACATCCCCCACCAAGTTCAGTTCCATCTGCAACTTGGCATTCCTAATCCCCTCTCTGCAATTCCAGACAGCATCCTTGTACGCTCCCCAGGTGACACACCCTTGTTTCCACAGCTGGTTAATAACTCTGAATATGCTTTTTCACCTATTTGTCAACTTCTGCCATAAGCAAAATTTTCAGCCCCAATGGGAAAGAGTTCACCTTTTCATCTTTCTTATTTGAACTGTGCCTCAGAGCTACGTTTTGATAGCAGAGACCTTTATGTATTTGCTGTCATTTATTCTTAAAAGAAACATCACAGAAAGGATACAAGATGAGAGCCCCAAACTGTTGTGTGATATACTAATGAAAAATACCTCCTCCACTGCACACTAAAACTGTGAGTTGGCATCTTTCAAGCTATGCACTGAAATACTAGAATGGAATACATCTTCAAGTTTATTCTACGCAAGCAAACTATCCTGCATGCATTGTATAGGTAAGTTGTCATCAGGTTAGCTTTAGATACTGAACACTCAAATATATCTGCAGTAAATTAGAAGTATTTGGATTGCTTAAATGAAACCATCAAGAAAACATAAGGAGCCATTTTCATTCACAACATACATTTTTATCCACCCAGTCTGATATACTCAAGGGGCACTGCTATCATTGGAACAATCTGACTATCACGGGGGTGGTCTTGGAAAGACACTTTCCCTCCTGCTTCTTTATCTTTGATAGAATCACAGAATCACAAAATCACCAAATGGAAAAGACCTACAAGATCATCCAGTCCAACCATCCACCTATCACCAATAGTTCTCACTAAACCATGTCCCTCAACACAATGTCTGAACATTCCTCGAACACCTCCAGGGTCAGTGACTCCACCACCTCCCTGGGGAGCCCATTCCACTGTCTCTTTCAGAGTAGTGATATTTCTGAATGTGCAATCTGAATGTCTCCTGGCACAGCTTGAGACCATTCCCTCTAGTCTTATCACCAGTTACATGAGAGAAGAGAATGACTCCCACCCCACTAACGGTGATAGCAGCAGTTTTTGTGACCATGTGGTGAGCTGAACTGGAATGAAGATCCCTGAAAACTCCTTCAGATCACATCAACAAACTAATCTACTGGGTAACAAAAAGCCATAACTGAGACAGAAATAATAAAACCAAGGGCAACAGGTAAGACCTCCTCTTTTGGTCAGTATTCATTATTCCGTGGTAGATGTGTGGGCATCACAACCCCATGGACAGAAAAGGGAATAATTGAGAATGAACTGTTGTGGTGAGGAATAATTTAAATTATACAACAGGGGATGAAGGAAGTCAAGATGTTCAAAAAGTCAAAAGAGTCAACACAACTCTTTCCAAATAAGTGGAGTGTTTGATAAAAACTAGACATTCAGGTTAAATTATCACTACTCTGTCCCACAAGTCTAATCTACATAAAACACAAATTTCAGAGGAGTTATAAATAAATTAAAATAAATCACTGATCATCATTTTGTGCACATCTAGCAGATGGATGCATAATTGTCTCAATCTGGATATATTATTATTATTATTTTCCTATAATGACTGTTTTATCTGTAAAACTGTAAGACATTTTGAACAAGTATGCTTTTGTAATTTGGGTATGCAGGAAGTTACATACGCTTTCCATTTGAAAAGTTTCTGAATCCATAACTTTGATGTAAAAATGTAAAAAAATGAAAATGCATTACAATATATTAACCTCTTATGAATAGTGAATGTCTCCCAGCTACAGATAGTCCTGCTGATTTTTGACTCTGCAAAACTGAGAAAGTTTAATAGGACATCAAATGCTGTTATTTTCTTAGTCCTGCAACTCAAGAAAAATTAGTCTTTAAAAGAATTGTTCAAAGTAGAAAATTACCAAATCAGAAATAATAGTCTCCTGAGACTACAATAGAAATTAATGTCTTTGCTGCATCAAATGCTTGTGAGATGGTCTTATTTTATACAAACAATTTTTAGTACTGCTTTAAATAATTATACATAAAAGAAGACTGATACAAGATCAAATAAAAATACTAATTTATTAACCATTATTTATGAACTTCCTTAAACTTAAGTTAACAGTAATTATGAGCATCTGATATAAATTATGCATGCAAAATCATATAGGAAGGTTTATCTGAAACTACAGTATGCAAAAGTGCATCTAGAAATAGCACAGAAATGTCTCTCTGGAGGAATAAACTTTTTATATCTTGCCTTCTGGTTACAAGACAAAAATAATACACTGCAAAAATAATTCAATTTTGTTGTCTACGAACTAGCACTACTTAATCAGTTTTCTCTGATTAGATAAAAGAGAAAGAATAAAAGAATTATATTCAGCAATAATGAAAATAAATTGATACTCAGCTAAGTGATTAGCTTTGTGGTTAAATTAAAGCAGAATGGTGATGTAGGAGAACCTTCTGGAGTAGAAATCGTTGCTAAAATACTTCCTTGTTTGTTTGTTTGTTTCATTTTTATATGCACCTGTTATTGAGGAAAAATAGGACTTACTGTGGTATTAAAATTCAGAAAATTTGTCACAGTTAATACTTTTCCCAGAAGCATAATCAACTGCACTACTGAGCACCAGAAGATACAGAAAATCAGTTCAAGTTCAGTAGTATTAAAAAAATGAGAGCGACAATGAGAGCACAATTTTTTCTACATTATTTCTATGGTGCAGTGAGCAAGAGATGCCCTCAGTGACTCTTCTCGTAAGGCTAACTTTCACAATCCCCCTGTAATATAGAAAATTCCTAAAGAATTACATTGCTGCTGTCTTAGCAGTGAATTTCTACAGTGACAATGGAATTTCAATGTTTTCTTAAAGAGGAAAATTCAGTTAAGTACAAAGAAATGGACTTATGAATTTACTATAGGAAATAAAAAGTCAATGAGTGATACAAAAGAAAAAGCTTGTTAATATTCTCAGTCATAGAGAATAGTTTTTGATTTTATACATAATACTATTTTCAAGATGTCTTTTTCACCTTTCATTCACTTCTTTCATCAAAAAGTATAATCAACAGGAAAGAAATTCAAAACACATTCAATGTTTAACATCAAATATTATACAAGTCTTAGTAAAGAAAGACAGGTACATGCTAATTCAAGGCACTGTAGCATTTCAAATCAGGAGAGGGAGTAGAACAACTACTAACAATTTTTTGTAGGACATCTACAAACAGTTAGAGTAAGCCCAGAGCAAAAACACAGAATGCAAAACCTCTAACAAGTAGTAGGTCAAAGAGGCTGAGCACTGCACACCAGTCAGTTTTATAAGCTCTCCTGGCAACAACAGCTTGTAAAGTCAATATTTACAGAACATCATCTTCTTTGAATGGATACAAGCACAGCTCCAACAAAGATGCAAGCTCTACGAAGATTAATAGCCATTAAATGGAGAAAGGAAGATGCTTTTGCAGTGAATAAAATATAAAAATCATATGGAAAATGAAATGAGAAATTAGATAGAGCAAGCATCAAAATCTGATAAACTGATGAAGATGGTACTATGGACAAAGAATAATGAGAAAAATTTGAGCTGAAAATAAATACTTATAATAAATAGAAGTGCAAAAAGGTTAAAAATCTGAAGAAAAAAAAAGTAACATTTTAAAAAACGATACTGTATCTTGAGGAGAGAGAATTTGCTTTTATTTTTATTAACGTGAGGCAAATGGCAAGAATGAGCTTAGCATTTAGGTACTGAAACAAAAAATGCTGCCTTTTGAAATTTCTTTGTCCATTAAGAGCTCTGATGATTCTTTTAAAGATATTCCTGGAAGTTAAAGTTTTGCACCATTAAACAGTGGCCCAGCATGTGTTTCACCCTCTGTGTCACCTATCTGAATTGCAGGCAGCTGTGCTGAAAGAAAACAGGCTTCATAAGACCTCATGGAAGGCCACGAGATGAGCAAGACTTTTCTGAATGCAGCTCCTTAATCTTATCACTAAGTGACAATTTGTTAGTGGGGGCACTTTCTGAGGTTCTATAGGGGAAACCATACTCTTTCCCACTACATCTTCATAACTGACTTTCATTAAGAGGTTTTTTTCTTACCTAGTGGTTGTATACTTGCAATTCCATATCTGCCATTTATCACAGATCACAGAAGCTAGATAATGTTTTGTACAGTATGCCCACCTAGCAGGTATTTAAACAAGAAACAGGATGTCAATTTTTGGCTTAAACAGAAGTCACTAAAAACAGCCTACTTAGCACCTAATTTTGTCCAAAGGCTTTTAACTCAATGGGAAATAAAAAAATTATGTTAGAAAAAAAATGTTGTTTATAAAAAAATTCTCAAAAATAATTTCAATATATGCTTAATAAAACATTATCCTGCCTGATCCTAATCCCTACCCCTCAACTTTAAAAAACAATTATGAGCAGTACAGTCTTCAAGGCTTAGATTTTTGTTGCCTGTGTAAGGATCCAAATTTAATGGATGAATCAGGGTGAAGAGCTGGTAGTCTAAAAAAAGTAAAATCTTTATAGTTTAATCAAAATACAAGAGTTACTATTAGAGTAATCACAGTAACACTCATACTCTTATACCAAATTAACACCAGAAACCCTCATTAACAGTACTGTTAACATTATTATATATAACATAGGAACATTTACTCCTTTTCTCTACCCACCTTCCTGAAAGCCTTAAGTGCATTGGTGTTACTGAAGAAATCAGAGCATTGCTATTTGCAGTTATGCAGCCAGCAAGCCTCTGTCCAAGCCAGGCTATAATCAGACCTCTGATTTCAGCAAATCTCTACTATAGATTTCTCTAAAAGCTGGTGCAACTTAAAATATACCTGTAACTCCTCATATGGGAGATAAGAGATGTTTAATCACTGAGTACTCTTGAAATTCGTCCTTGCCATTTTGAAAAGAGGTAACGGAAGAGCAATAATACTTACAATAACAAATCACTCTAACAACATATTGTTGTGTTTTACTGTAATCCCCAGCTTTGACCTCACTCTCTCTAACACTGAGTGGTCATGCAGCTTTTCTTATCTCGGAAATGAACCTTTTCTCACCAGTGCTATAGATTTCATAGCTCATTTTCTGCCCCGATGATAGTGTTCACTGGGAGTTCAGATAAGAAACATGTTCAAATGCAATTATTTGATTATGATCTAATTACACAGACACCAAAATATAAATTATCTTAATATAATTTTGCAAAACATTCATAATACAATCATATTGCTTCCATTTGCATAAACTAAAACAAAACCAAACCAGCTAAACCTACAGTATTTATGCTTGTTGTTGGTTGTTGGTTATCTTGTTTTCCTTTTTTTTTTTTTTTTTTTTTTTTTACTGTTTATTTCTTGTCTTTTGATTTCTATAAAAGGAGTGAACCCATCTCGTATAAATAATGCACTGATTAAACAGAGTGAAATGTGGCTAATTCATGTCATGAATATTTGAGTTCATTCAGCAAGAAAACAGAACATATGAACCTTTGTAAACCCCAGGAACTGTTCCTAAATTAAAGTTCAGAAAGCAGCAGAACTGATTTTTCATCTCAGTAAAGACAGGAATGACTCTAGCTTGCCAGTGCAACATTGTAAGGCTCTGACTCATGATGTTAACAGAGAATATCTGATTTTGTCCCTCACTGACCTTCCAAAAGTCATATTACAAAAGTTCAGTGCTTCCAAAAATCCCCATATAAATTTGCTGATGTACCTGCTCCCCCCTCTTCCAGATTGGATCTGCATAAGGCATGCACCAAGGGAGAAGAAATATATCGTGTGCTTCCTGAAGCATAACCCTAATTTAAGAAGAAATATCTATGCAAAATTGAACGACATTATAGATAGATAATTTTTTATTATTTTTTTTTTTTTTTTCAAAACAGTTATGTTGCCAAACTCACAGCTCCTCAAACACAGCAAGAACTAAATTTCCTAAGATCATCACTGTGGAAGTCACAAGTTGTCTCTCAGCTGTTTTTTTCATATGTATATAACTGTTTCTGTGAAGTCTTCTCTCATATATCTAGCTTTCTCTACTTTACAGAAAGTTCCTATGAAAATATTTTGTGATTAGATCTTTATTTTTGTAGATGAATACAAATTCACCATTAAAAAAATCTATCCTTTGCTAGCCTCACATTCATCTCATGCAGTGTGATGGGATGATAAACCCATCATCCCATATTATATAAGACAGATAGCTTGTGTTTTTGTTGTTGTTTTTGTTGTTGTTGTTTGCTTGCTTTTTTAAGAATAGGATTTGTGTTCAGTAGACCTGCTCAAAACTAAAAGGCAAATTTCATGATCCTCAGCAGTCTGTTACTCAATTTTTAAATATATATACAAGCACAATCAAATGAAGTTGTTGTGAGTTGCTTTTTTCTATTATACACATGGCAATTACACTAAGGAGATACACAAGGTGCTTATTTTTTCCTATATTTGCCTTTTATGGTTCATTGAAAAAATGTACAAGTGAGATTACAAAGTTGAAAGAATCATTATTACTTTAAAGAGAAATTGCTTACAAAAATAACAAAGCATAAGCAGGAATTGGCTACAGATTTGTTTATTCTAGCTAAAATGTTGGAGCTGGCTTCACAGGTGGTTATTTAGCATCTGAATTGTACTCATATCCAGGTGCTAAATCAAGTGCTGTTTAAGCCAAATTCTCATCAAAGGGAAATATTTCACAATGACCTTGGGATAGATGATTGATATCTGTGAGTATTAAACTTGCTACTGCTTTTAGCATACTGAATCAGTGAACTGGCCCAAAGCTATGAAGGTTGTCCTGGAAACAGTAAGCAGGAGTCCTCTATAAAGGTCAGTATTGTTCATGAGAGAAACATTTGACTCCACCAGCATGATGTGCTCTTTTGTCCTCGTAACAGTATTTAGGGAGACATCCTTTCTACTAACCATTCTAGCCCTAGGAATTGCTATATAAGAGACCATCTTCTGGACCCAGAACTCTCCTCCAGATGTTGTATGGACTGAGACATGAACTCACAGGAATCAAAGTTCCTGAAGACACAAAGCACAATAAGTTTATACTGTTTACTCATTTGCCTGTGGAACCACTGTGATTCACTATTCAAATTCATTTGTTTTTAAAAAATAGAGTTATATAAATAGTTTCCTACACCCTAAATCCCAAAAGAAAGCAATTCAACTTTAGCAGGAATTCAGACTTTAGGAAGTGATACTCAGGCTCTCTTTTGAAGGCATGAGACTGAATCAAGTCAACACTGTTCTAAATCAAATTTGTGTGAGGGAATTATAAACTAAAAATTGGTAGAGTTGGGTAAGAGAAAATAAAGCTAGCATTGGCTTTTAAGGTCTGAAGTGAAATAACAGTGATGTTTTAGTTAAACAAAATTACCTGAACTCAGTTGATTTCCTTACAACATATTCATCTGAGCTCTTCACACTTTCCTTTTGTCAAACTGAATTCAAAATGAATGATTTATATCCTGCACTATCTTTACTACTGAAGTATAGGGGTGATTTATTTTCCTTTAATCTTTCTATGTACATTTAACTCAATATTTCTCAGCTTTAATGACATGAAGCCTGCCTAAAATCCACATCCTAGACAACATCATGTTCTGATGATTCCTTCATAGACATATAGATCTTTAATATGATTCACTTTTGTTCTTTGCCTTGATTTGACAATTTTATTGTTTTATTCTATGTACACTTGTGGTGATCCAAAAAAATTATGCTCAACAGAACACTCCTTTTATCTCTCTCTCTCTTTTTTTTTTTTTTTTTTTTTTTTTTTAAGTTTTCTCTATACAAAGCACATAAATCAATCTGAATTTCCAGCTTTCATTTTGGGACCACAGTTATGAGGACTAAGATGAATTACATGAATTATCTGTATATCAATTCGCCTTCTTCTTGAATTAAAACTACTGTTCTTCACAACTGGGCTGTAGATGTTTACATATGCCAAGTGCTTCAGAGCTCTAAATATTGAAAGGTGATAAATGTTCTTAATTCCCATTTCCCACCTCTTCTGCTGCAAAATGCAGAAATATTAATTTCAGAAAAAAAAAAGGAGAGGAGAGGAGAGGAGAGGAGAGGAGAGGAGAGGAGAGGAGAGGAGAGGAGAGGAGAGGAGAGGAGAGGAGAGGAGAGGAGAGGAGAGGAGAGGAGAGGAGAGGAGAGGAGAGGAGAGGAGAGGAGAGGAGAGGAGAGGAGAGGAGAGGAGAGGAGAGGAGAGGTGAGGAGAGGAGAGGAGAGGAGAGGAGAGGAGAGGAGAGGAGAGGAGAGGAGAGGAGAGGAGAGGAGAGGAGAGGAGAGGAGAGGAGAGGAGAGGAGAGGAGAGGAGAGGAGAGGAGAGGAGAGGAGAGGAGAGGAGAGGAGAGGAGAGGAGAGGAGAGGAGAGGAGAGGAGAGGAGAGGAGAGAAAGATATGGAAAATAAAAAGAGGAGAGTAGAGGATAGGGGAGGAGAGAATAAGAAAAGAGAAAGGAAAAGAAAAGGAAAAAGAAAGTTTGAAGAAAATTTCTTTGCATCTGGGAAGGAGAAAGGAGAGGGAGGAAGAGGAGCAAGTCCTACCCCAGAGTTACTGATGCCACAGGGAAGGAATCTCTCTCTCACAGTGCTTTAAAGGTGGAGGTTGGGAACACTTATCTGTTTCTAGCAGAGGTGTTTTCTCTCAGACTCTCACTTACAATGAATATTTAAAATATATTAAATAGGTCCAGTAGGCCAGGATGGGGCAGAGAGATGGCAAGCAGATGGATGGTGATAACAAAGTTTTTTATTTTTTGACCAGTTTCAATACAATAGCTGCTTACTTCAAGCACACAGTGTAGGGATCCAGGATACTGATGTCTTGCATCCAGGAGGACAAAAAAGGAATGGTGCATTCTATTAGGCTCAGTGAATTGGCTTTTTCTACACAGACTACCTAACACCATGGTGTTAGATTATTAACCTTAAGGAGATGTTACTGATTTTTGTGACCTATTTGACTCCTGTGTGAATAATAGCAAGGCCCAAATGTAGAGAGATGGGACTGCAACTACATGCACCTCAGTACTAAAGGCTGTGTCCAATAGAGCTTGGTTCCTGCTCTCAAATGTGCAGCACAAGGAGGAGTATGTTAGAGGTACATGCAGGTTCTGGTGGGGTCACATCTTTTTAAGGTAGCAACACAAGAAATTACAAGGTTTTAAAGAGCAGAGGAGTGCTGCAGTTGCCCAGCCATGACCCGTGATTACACTAACAAGACAGCAACATGAGAAATGGCAAAAACAGGAAATATTAGAGATAGCAAAGGGGGTGATAGCTTCTGAGTTCCTGACTTGAGGTAGTAGTAGACTCAAGAGCAGTCTTGGCCCACACTGAATAAGGGTGTAAGAATAGAACAGGATATTAGGTGTTCATTTGGGAAGGAAAAATAATGTTGATAGAGAAGAACTTGGGAAGAGAAAAAGGAAATGTGAATTTAAGGGGTTACAAATAATATGACTTAGATTATTCAGGGGCTGTCAGGCAGCATGATTCCTAATTAGCACAGTGGAATAGGATAATTAACTCGTTGTGGTTGCAGGTGTGTCTGTTATACACTCCTGAGAGTTGGAGGCTTGGGGTACAGATGCAAACTGGACTCCCCAACCACCTTCTCCATAACTGATTGATAATAGTCCAGAAGAGGGTATTTTCATATACAGAGAAATTTTAGCAGTGAAATAAAGAAATACAAGTGTGAAGAAAAGAGGTGGTGAACTAGAGGAATACATTGATTTTAAGGGTTAGAAATATCTCCAAAGAGTATAGATCTAGCCATAATCCTCAGTAATAACCACAGAAACTTAAAGGAAGTAAGCTAAGCAAGTTTAACTTAACAAATAAATAACATCAATTAATTCTTATAAGAATTTCAATATTTCCCACTCTTCACAGTCATCTCTGAAATCCCACTATGATTCAAATAACAGTACTGAAGATTAATATAGAATTGTATTATCAGTCATACTCTGCTCATAACTGTCATCGAACAGCCTTCAAATTCTAAAATGTAGCACTGTGTAATCTTTCCTGAAGATTCAGTGGTATAACACAGCCCCATTCTAAGCTAAAAATGTAATTTGCTCTCCTTTCCTTTGTCTACGTACTACCTTTTGACAGAACAGATTCTAAGGCTGTTCCACATTAATGGATATGTGACAAAGAAACATATTTATGACTTGTCTGTTTACACTCTGATATATTGGGGGGGAAAAATGGGGAAGGAAGCAAGATATGTAGATTAAAGTAAGAAAAAAAAATAAAAAAAGTATTGTGAGTGAAAGGCAATAAAAAAGCCTGCTGCTTAAAAAAGACAAGTGCCAAGAAAGTACACTTTTAAAAAGGTGTTCTATAAAACAACAAAATGTCTTTTAATTTTATCTAATCCTAATAGTTGTTCTAACCAATATATTCTAGTATCTCCAAAAATCTGATATAACTTTAGTTTAAGTGTCCTTACAAACAGGACATATGTCCACAAAGCTCTAGGGAAACAGTTCATGCTATGAATGATACATTCTTTTCATGCAATACAGCCTGCCCACTACAGTATGAAATTAAAACTTATATGTAAGCTGCAATATAGAAATGTAATTGAAGCAATTTAAAATAAAATAAAATAAAAATAATTTTTTTTTTTAAAAAAGTAAGAAAAAAAAGAGACTGAGTCACTCAAAAAAATCAAAAGATAAAATTGTAATTAAATGGCAGAGTGAAATAAACAGGCCAAAATCCAAAAGGTGGCAAGACAAAAGTTAATCAAATGGCAACAGTGAGGTGAAAAGTGGCAGAGTTAATTAATGGCAAAACAACTCAGACAGATTATCAAATAGCAGTAAAAAAAGGATTAAAAACGTAGAGTGTCCAGCGGTGTACACTGCAGCCCACTCAGAATATATGGTGAGTACACAGCTCTTCCATGGAGATTTGCCACTTAATCCCCCAGAAGACAGGAGACATAAGAGAGTGAACTCATACCTTTGAGAGCTGTTTTAGAAGTAAGATCTGTTTCAGCCTATCTCTGCTGGGCTGATTTATATGGCACTTAATTCCTAACAGGAAAAAAACTGTGAATCTTCATGGAGTATACAGCAACCAAGGTTATATCTGCTTCCTGAAGATTAGATTGATGTTTACCAGCGAATAACTACATATATGCAAATGGCAATAAATGGGAGGTTTAGCTAACTACTTATTCATTCTATGGCCTACATGAAAAGAAGTGGTATCTGAGGTTGAGTCTTTCCATATTTTGTCTGTTCTTAATTGTGTTCACTAAATATCCAGGTGATTCATGGTGCAGGGGTAGAGGGATAATATAGCACCACACAGCATTTAGAAATGAGTGCTGTGAAAAACAATCCCATAATCCTTATTTTCTCCCTGTTTTTAATTTACCCAGTGAGAATGTTAATTCTGGATGAGACAGGGGTGAAAAAATTCAATACTACCGTATCATTCCTTTCAGCATGCTTTTGACTACACTAAGAACCATTAAGATTTATTCTACAAAAAACAAAACAAACAAAAAAAACCCAAATTTGTTTTTCCCAATCTGTTGAATTATTTGTATTTCCACTAGCTGTTTTTTATAGTTCCACCAACGTATGCAAAACTATCAAAGTTGTGAAAGCAAAGCATAGTCAGCAAACAGTGGGTTACAGTCAAGAAGCATTTTACTACTCACACCATATTCTCCAATGCCAGTACAAAAAATGTGAGACAGAATATAGGATGATTTGCTTGAAGAAGAAAAACGCAAAGTAATGTCTCATCATAAAGCACTAACTGTCATCCGCTGTAACTATGGTCTTACTACACATCAAGAAGTGCAGAAAACCAAATATACACGTGAAAGAGTTCTGCATTTTTATGCCTATTGATGTCCCACGTTAAATACTTTGTTCCTTTGCTAATGAAAATTAACAGCTCCTTCTATGAAAAACAAACAAACAAACAAAAAAACCTCCATAAAAACAAAGCCTGAAACCAGGTACAAAAATAGAAACAGTCTGAAGCTAAACACAAATGCCAGCATCTCTAGATGAAACAAAGGCCAACACTTCCATGATTGTGCCCTTCAAGGGTATGAACCTCATCTGCAGAGGTCACTTCAAAAGTAATGCCTCTTATTTATTTCCATAGAAACTGCAACATATACAAAGAACATAGTAACAACATTCAAATGAGCAAACTCTCTGCTACAAAACACTAATCTTCAACATAGTCACCACCATTAGCTATTCATTTTCACCAGCAATGAACTAGAACCTGTCTTCCTTGCTTGTGAAATGCATCACCACTCTGGTCTCTATATTCTTTACATTATTGAATCCTGCTCTGGGATTCAAGGAAGAGAAATGGTGCTTGGCAGTCACAAATTCATGCAGACAATTATTATTTGTACAGCAGTGCAGCTTGAAATCCTCAGCCTTTAACTCAAATAAATAAATAAATAAATAATAATTGCCATGTACGCCTGCTGTAAAATTATAGAAAGTAAAAGTTATTAGCTACACATAATGATGAGCAGCATATCCTAGAGCAGCCACAAAGACAACAAAGTGTTCCTGTTTTTCTAAAATGTCTCTTTCATAAAGAAAGACACAAATTACAGGAGACTAGGACATAGAAGCAGTTATTTTGGAATGAGTAATTTCAGATGTATTTTTAGTGTTGAAAAAAAATCAGAGCTTTTCTTCTTAAGCATTTGTTTACTCTAGAAAAGAGTGGCATTTCGATCAAGTAAGATCCAAGTAAAAATTATCTGCATAATTAAAGCAACTTTTTTGTTTAAACATCCTGTGTCTGCTGCATTACTAAGTATGGTTAATTGAACAAGCAGGAAAAATCATTAGAGATTCCTGACAACTGTGCTCATACTATAATGCTAATAAAAAGAAGACTTACGTTTACAAGACTTGATTACATCACTTCCAGTTTTATGCCAGCAAAAATGATCTTGAAGGCAATTTTTCAACATTCAGAAGCTTCAATTAATGCAGGAACACTTGTTCACCTGATCACAGATTCTCCAGTGGAATAAATTGCCATAGTTCCCTAGCCACATGAGAACAATTTGAACAGCTGAGAAAATATCTTAGAGAAAAATATTTAAAAATACCAAGACAGTTTAGAAGACACAGAATTCCCATGACATTTTACCATATTTGCATTAAGACAACACTTTAAAGTTTATTTTCAGAATAACTGCCATATGCTATAGCCTCATGTATAAGAAAAAAACGTTTATGGTTTGACTGAGACTTGAGATGCACAACCTCTGGTGGGAATCAGGAATGAAAGATGCTGTTTTAGCAAACTTAACCCTTACAAATAACCCAAAGCCCTTCTGTTTTCTGTAGTGCTCAGTATTATTTTGTGTAAATTTCTACTGAACAGCAAATTGCTTCTGAACTTCTGAGTATTCTTTATCCAGAATGTCTGCCAGAAACACAGTTGTTTGTAATGTTTGGGTGCAAGGGCAAAACTGGAGGTACAGTCCCGGAGAATTTTGAGTTCTCAGAGTAAGCAGTGAGTAGGAAGGCAGGTGGGAAGCAATAAAGCTTAGCCAAAACCTACTACTTGATTAGTTTAAATACGATGAAAGTGTTTGGAAATGATCACAGGAGCCACTCCACATGCAGATTTACAAGCAGCAGACAGCATAGAGCTTCACGGTGATAGCAAAGAATAAATTGGTAACTGTAACTTCTTCCAGGACAAAAGTCACAAGTATGAGGCTAAAGAAGAGTGTGCATTTTGTATTTGTTGTCATTTTTTTTGTCCCAGTTACTGTTTTAAATGTACTGATAGAACCTAACTCAATCTACACTCTTTTATTATTAACCTTCTATAGGTTGATATTAAATTCCATAGCTCCCCCCCCCCCCCCCAAAAAAAAAGGCTATTTTAGTTCTGCTTGCTTTATACTACTCAGTATAATAAAAATATTACTGCATCTAAAATATTACATGTGATCTTTTTAAAAAAATACATTGATATACATACCTCTGAACAATAAACAAATGAAGACTTTGCTCAAGTTCAAAGCCTGATTATTTTTAAGAGAAAAAGTTGAGATATGACAGCCTATATTGCCAAAAGTCAAAATGAGATTTTATGCAGGCTTCTCTTTATTTTGAAGTCTAACAACTAACTACATTGAGCAGAAAATAAAGCCAGTCGTGTGCTCTCAGAAGGTGAAGATCCTCCAATCTATTAAATAGTGTAGTATATTTTTATTACAGTAAGAGCCTTTTACACATAAGTTTCATTTGTTTTGATTGTTTCAGTTGATGGAGGAGTAGTCCTTTCTATATTGTCTCAACACATTATTTTTATATCGCATCTCAGATTTTTATCATACAAACTCACGAACCGAACAAGACGATGAAATCAGTTTGCAGTATGATGATGGCACTTAAACTCTAGCTTTGAAAGTTAAAACTCACCACATTACATACTCACAAGCCTGATATGTAAAAACCAACTTTAATCGTTTCATTAATTACTGCAACTTGGTTTCACTTCTGCTAATAATGTAAGCTGGACATAACCCTTAAATGATTATTTTTATTTTCTTGTCTGAGAAATTGAGGTGATACTAACTTATTTTCCATGCTTGTTTTGAGAATAAAATACTAAAGACTTATCAGCACATTTGAAATGCTGTTGTTTTTCCATACATTTTTTCTATATATTATTTTTTTCTAGTAGTGTAGGTCTAGAGTGTAATAGGAACATAACACACTCTTTTTTCCCCCTCATTTTGTCTCTTCTATATTTTTTTGGGAAAAAAAATACAAGACAAAAAATAAAAAGCTACATAATACTCCATACATTCAAATAAAATATTGTTTGGTTCATAGTTACATTATATATTAAGCTGGACTTAAGACTATTTTTCCATTAATATATGCTATTACTTCTCCTTTTCCTCCTTCAGAAATCTAAAACCTCTTTAAAAAAAAAAAAAAAAAAAAAAAAAAAAAAAAAAAAAAGGCTATGTGAATTTCGTTTAGTTACAGAAAAATTTAATGGGGCAAGGATGCAGTAGATACACAGTAGTTTCCTCACTTCCCTATTCAATTTTATTATTTGGCAGCCTGTGGCTGATGTAGCTGCATCTCTTTCCATTGTCCCACTGAAGATAAACAAATCATCTTTGTAGCAGTTATGTACCCTAAACACTTGTTATAGAGTCTGTCTTTTTCGGTTCAATGAATATTTATTTATACATAATACATGAGTAGAATTACAGGAGAGAAAATCACACAGACATGCATAATTGGAAAACACACGAGCATTTAGAGTTGGCCAAAGAATTACTGCACACAACTACACCATTTTGCTTCATTATAGATAGGAGTGCCCCTAACAAAAGTAGACAACAGCCAGAGCTTCAGTTCTACTTGTACATTTCCTGGAAACTATTTCTTAAATTTTGATGGACTCCGTGAACACTTAAAGTCCTCCAGTGTTTTTGCTGTTGCTGGGAAAATCATAGAATGGCTTAAGATGCAAGGGACCTTAAAGACAACTTAGTTCCAACCTCCCTGAAACAGGCATGGTTGTCTCCCACCAGCTCAGGCTGCCCAGGGCTCCATCCGCTCTGGCCTTGAGTGCCTCCAAGATTGGGATACCACAGCTTCTCTGGGCAGCCTGTGCTGGTAAGATGAAAACAGAATTTAATACATTAAATGACAGTTCACTAATTTCAGGATCAAAAAAACTAAAATGAAGAATAAGGAAAACAGAGACATGAGGAATATTTTCTCCTCTGAAATATTTTTTCCCACCTAAAAGATGCGAGATTTAGATTAGTTATAAAGAAAGAAATGGTGAAGCACTGGAATGGGCTACCCAGAGAGGTGGTGGATGCCTTGTCCCAGGAGACATCCAAGGTCGGGCTGAATGGGACTCTCAGCAACCTGATCTAGCTGGAGGTGTTCCTGTTTGATGTAAGGGAGTTGGACTAAATGACTTTTAAGGGTTCCTTCAAACTCAACTCTGTGATCCCATGACTTTGGTGAAGGGGAAAGACACTGAATGTACTACTCCCTCCCCCAAGTCTATGTTAATTTTTGAAAAAAATTATATTGTGATCTGTGATAACATAGGAACATTAAAATTAAAACAAACAAACAAACAAACAAACAAACAAACAAAAAAAAAACGGGGTTAGATTTTTCAAAATGTGTAACTGAAATACTCAGGTACACTAACAGTGTTAGATTGTTAAAATGGTATCAATATCCCAATTTATTTTTATTTTTAATTTATTTTATTTTCAGATTCCTTCTCGCCTTCACTGGATTGAAGAGTTTACCTATTTGAAATCCTAGGTAATCATTTTTCTCCCAGAGGCACAAGCTAAGTTCTGATGAATCTTTTATGCTTCTGTGCCTTTAACTGATCACACTCTTCCTTCATGTCTTGCCAAGAACTGTGAACATTAGAGTTCACTATGTGTACTTGTGAACATTGTGCTTAGTGGTAACTGTGCCAGAATTTCTTGTAAAGCAAAAGTACGTCCTTCTTAACATGGATGTGAGTTGCCATGCTTCCTTTCTATTCCATCAGTCTCAGGGGAGTATGCCTCTGCTGTGCTTGTGCCACTCCTGAAATTATTCCACCCTGCTTACGCCCTGTGGGGTGGTTCAAGAACACCATAAAGACTAGATTTCTGAAGACAACCTTCCTGATCTGTAGCAGACACCCATTTCATCATCACCTGGATTGTTCTTTCTAACCCTGGACCTGGAAGCTCTCATCTGACCCACTGGTGTCACCACCAGTGTTGAGCACAAAGACAGTCACCAGCAGTCCCTCCTGCTGCTGGAGCTTGCTAGCAGTCACAGCTTTCCATAGCTGTCTTTTGGGCAAGGGAGGAGACTGTCCTCTACTCTGCTCTGTGAGGTCCCATCTCAAGTACTGCATCCAGACCTGAGGTCTCCAGCACAAATCACTAATCCAGGTTCACCGTTTCCCTTATATCTTTCTAGATCATCTCCCATTTTAGGAGATTCCTTTCATTTCTTCTTACCTTTTTGCCTTCTCTTATTTCTCTGGCACCTCCTAGTTTACATTCTGATTATATTCATTTCTACACACACAGAATAAAAATAAAAATTAAAATTAAAATTAAAAAAGTCATTAAAATTTAAAGTTGCTTTAGCTCTGGGTTGGCTATTTTCATTGAAAGCTTTCTTCTAATTTTTTTTTTATTTTTTTTTTTTTTTACTGAGTCTGATTTCCTTTCAAGTCAGAATTTATTTAGAGAAATAAACCACTGAGTATGTTGATAACATAAGTATCCAAATGTCAAGTCTTTCAAAAGATCACTTGGTGAAAAGTGGAACAATCCAGACATAAAAATTTACTCTAATAATACATGAGATTTACATTAATGGCTCAAAATACTGGTAAGCAAAATCCTGAGAGATTTCTCTCAAGAAGGAAAATACATATAGGTATAGTGCTTTAGTAATTGAGTGTCCATCATCATTTCTTTTTTAAATCCAGATTCTGGGCAACACATTCCACTTGCTTAAAATTAGATCAAGAAATTTGGACAATTTATATTACTTTAGATATATGCAATAAGCTTTGCTTGAGCTCAAGTGGAATTCTTCATATACTGCTATCCTCCGTGTTACTTTTGATATAGAATTTAGAATACAAAAAATGTTTATTATCCAAATGAAAACTTAGGAGTAGGAATTAATCTTTTTCCATAGGCAGATAAAATGAATAGTTATAAATTAGCTATATAATTTGTTACAGTTTACTGGCAGTAAATAGTTTTGTCAAGCAAAATGAAAAAAGATTTTCACAAGAAGGTCTTCAACAAACTACAATGGATTTACCATATATAGATTGGAATTTATGTATTATATTGATCGGAATCAGTTTGACTATTTGAAAGATGATTGTAAAATTTGAACTAGGGTTTGACAAATCCTGTCAAAACTTGTCCCTGAAGGGGAAAAAAAACTGAAATGATCTTTTCTAACTGCGCCATTTACACAGCAGGTCCATATTATTAGAGGATAGCTTACTCTTGGTTCTGGAGGTTTACAAAAGCACTCTGACACAAGAACACTAGAATACTTACAATGTGGTTAGTAAGAGATGTTAAAACAGTGGAGCCTTCAGTGATCATTTATTGCTTCTCTGTTTGGTGTAGTGACTATGATTGATAGTCTCTATTCTATTAACACATCTTTATTCTCATCATTATATAGTTTGTTGTGATATGGCTCCTCCTGGAAGTAGTAAGAGCTATTTCTGAAATTTAGGTGGCAAAATATGATGTACATTCATTGACTATGCACTAAAAATTTTAGTAGAAACTTCAGTTTCATAAGAGGGTATGTCTGTCTCCAACACAAGTAATGCCACCACATAAATCAATCTTAATTAATGCCATGACACATTACACATTATATTCTTGAATACTTTTCCCCATTCCTATACAAACTGCTTCATCCAAGCCCTTCATCAGAACATAAGTGATTAAGAGGATAGCACTGAGACATACAAGTCTCAGAACTTTTTTATTCTTATTTGGTCAAAAATATCATCATCCTTATCTTCACTATTTTCCTTGATCTTTTCCACACTATATATGTGTGTCATTTGTTACTTCTATTCTTTGCATCAAACTCTAGTTTTTATTCAATCTTTGACACTTTTGCTGTATGGAACTAGATAACTATCATACTGTTTCAGATTTGTCCTTTTCGCTTCTTGCAATTCTTGTATCATGGTTGCATTAACAATGTAATTAAGTAACATGTCAGCATGTTGGCCCTTATGCATTATTCATCATTTGTCATCTCTGATCCATCATAATGGCCTAGTGGGAGCTTTCTAACCACCTCATTTGATCAACTTAATCAATTTGCTACTGTAGATTAATATTGCTGTGTGAGTGAAAGGCATGCAATTGTAAAGTATATCAAGTTTTACTCTAAATTCTCTTTCTTGCTTTTATCAGTATTTCATATCATGACATCAGGCTGCAAGCTGTTTAGTGCTGGAACATAGTGCTGGGAAGTTGCACTTCTGGGTCCATTCGTAGCGGTCTCCTCTATTTGGACTTCCTGTGTCCTGGTGCTGTCAGCTATTCTGACATGACTTCCAGCTCTCATATACACTGAAAATAGACAGACAACATTTCCTAGAAGTCTCCAGTACTCCAGTACTCTCCATGTGATTTCTAAATGAGTTCTAAGTGAACTGGGCTTTTTACTTCTTTGCAGCTCAATTAGCAGCACAGTTGAAAAATCCTTCTCTCTGATTTGTTTGATTTATTACCTGTAACCTCTTTTTTATATCATTATCTTACATTCTTCTGTAGTAAATTTGTTATCTCTCCTTATCTTAAGTGGGTTGATCTGTTTTTCTTCTCCCTGAAAAATAGGGGAAGAGAGGGTAAAAGGGGCTGGGAAGACCTTTTCCCACTTCTTTCCCTGTGTCACACATGAAACTGTGACATTCTCTCTTATTCTAAATTTGCTTATGGAATGATATAAATATGCTATGTGTGTCTAAGTATCTACAAGTCCACGGCAAGAATCAAATGGGACTTTTAAAAATTACACAGGACTGGTTTGAGAAGAAAAGGTGAAAAATCATAGAATCATAGAACGGTTCAGGTTGGAAAAGACTTATAAGATCACGTAGTTTCAACCCCCCTGTTATAGGCAGGTACACGTCACTCTAGACCAGGTTGCTCAATGCCCATCCAGCCTGGCCTTGAACGCCTTCAGGGAGGGAGCATCCACAACTTCTGTGGGAAACCTGTTCCAGCATCTCACCACTCTCACAGCAAAGAATTTCCTCCTAATATCTACTCTAATCTACCAAATACCTAGACCTGATTATGTCTTTATTTAACATCAATTTCCTTTGTCTAACCAGCCAAGATCCCCTTCTGAAGTGCCGCTATGCCTGTTCTGGTATATTTTGACTACTATTTGTACATCCAATGCTTATGTAAAACCTCATAGTACACCCATATCATTGACTTAGCTGGAGTAGACTAGTCAAAAATTCACTGCTGCTAGTGTACAAGGAACAGCATATTGGTATTGCTAGTCATAAAAGAAAAGAGACAATTGCAAAAAGCATTTCTGTAACAATGGGTATCAGCAATATGCAATTATGAGATCCTTCTATGTAATCTGAAGTCATAAAATCCTCTTTAAGAGAATCTAAGATAGCCTTGAATTACATTTCTTCAGAGCACATTAGCTTTTATCCTCTTTGTAAGGTAAGTATTGTTTACAGAGTTCCATCTTTTGATTCCTGTAATTGACATTCTATGTTCAAAACTCACATTATAATGTAGCCTACAATAAAGCCACATGTTTGATAGGTGGTAGCTGATTAGGGTGTCTAAAATTCACATCTGCACATCACTGAGGCTTCAAATTTGTTAAGCGTTTGTTCTGAACAGTGTTCATCTTGATCTGATAGAAGTTAGTGTAAAAGCAATTAATTAAATTATATTTTAAAGAGGGATGAAAATATCTTCTGTGAGATCGCATAGCAACTCCTATTTTCCTATACTAATGCTGTATTTAGAGTGCTACTTGGGTAAAGAGGATACTTTTCTGTATTTCATGATTTTAAAGAACTGGTCTCTTCACTGATATGAAAATACTAAAAAAGGCTATCTCAGTAAACTACAAACTGTCACCTGCAGAAGTTTTCTGACATGTCAAGCAGAATGTCCCCAGAAAAAAAAAAAAAAATAAAAATCTTCTTCAGTGATATCTCCTACAGCATCTTAGTGTGATATAACTCAGTAGCTATCTTATGTAGAAATTGGTCTAGACACACACCTGATGGTGATGACAATATGTGGATAAGAAAGTTGACCAGCAAATGTCTCCAGAAGTGGAAGGATATAATTCTAATCTGTAAACAATGCAAAATCTTTATTATTAAAATAATATAAATGAAGATTAGTTACCTATTGTGAGCCACATATATACAAGTAAAACTAATTAAATCATTTTCTTTTAACTGAAGATGAGAGACAGGGAAAAATCCTCTTTCTTCACCGAGTGGAGAGGCTTTTCAGTATAATTTGGAAAGAGGGTGACCAACAGACAGTTTATCTTGCTTTTAAAACAGATACAGTAGATCTGATAATAAACTTTAGGTGACTTGAAGAACTAGGTGATTCCTAGAAAACTTTATGCTTATTTATTTTCCATTTTGATTTAAACACCCTATCAAGAGCTCTCTTAAGACCTAAGTTATGCAAAAGGACAAAAGAAAACAAAGGAGGAAAATCAATATCTCTTGAACCATGTTTGAAACAGGAGTTACAATACATTCTACAGATGTACAGTAAATAAGTGCTCAGGTCAGTAGCCCAGTTAATGAAGAAAAGCAACAGTTATGTCTGATCTTTGCCCAAGTGTTCTGATTGCCCTTGCACTGACTTTTAAGCCTATGTACTAATTTTCACTAATTGTTCAATCAATCGCTACTGCTTCTTATCAACTCCTCTGACTATTAATATAACACTGAGGGTACTTCACCTTTATCTATGCTCACTTTTCTATGGCATACACAAACAGGGACAGAAAATTTTGCAACTAGCAAAATGAAGCAAGGTGAAGCCACATTAATACCCTCCTCTTCCTTTAAAATGTGCAGCAGAAGAGTTACCTGAATGATCTTAATTCTACAGTTACCTAGCTTCTAAGTTGCCTGATCTTTCTCCTCAGAGTGTCTGGAATACATGTGGACATACATGTTTTGTATGTGTATGTGTAATATATTTATGATGTGTATGTGCATGTATATACATACATATACGTAAATGTGTATATATATATATATATATATATATGTAAGCTTATATATCAGAATATTTCATAAGATATTCAGACATACTATTGGCTTCAAACCATTTCCTCCTCTTAATATTTGAAATAATTAGAGTGAGGTGCTAATTATTTTTTAAATGAATAATGGTTACCAGTGGAGTTAATCATACCATACACTCTGGATTTATAAAATTAGGGTAAGATCTTGAATAATATATATATATATATGTATATATATATATATATATGCATAGTACTTCAGAGCTTGAGGAATAAGAGAAAATAATTTCCTTGAATTGAAAGAATTCCTTTAATTTATACAGGAGTGCAGATCTATATCCAAAAGATAACCACAGAGAGCATTATTGCATGGTCCCACATATCAGTGCCTCAAACAAAATCTATGCTACGTGTACTGGTTTAACAAATCTATGTCTTTTTGTTATTGTCTTGTTCTTAACTGTAAATTGTTATAGCTTTATCTAAACATCTCTACAAGCAATTAATATTTATCATCATCTTACTTTTAAAATGAGATTTAAAACTCACTGGAGAGATCATAACCTTGATTTTTTTTATTTTTTTCTTCTATGCAGGGCATCTTTACATCTTCTGTCTCCTATAAATTAGTAGATAAAACCTGGTGCTCTAAGCAACTGTACTCCACAGGACACTAGTTAATTCATCACATATTGAACCAAATTAACTTCAAAATGTAACATCAACCCCTGAAAAAAAATCTGCTTCATTCAGATTTCTAGCAGCTGAATTCAATTTACTTTATATGTTCTTAAAAGAATTTTGGAAAGCCTCCGGATATTTGCATTCCATTAACTCCTAATGAATGTGAACATAGATTACTAACACCATTATTTTTCCAGCAAGGCTACCTGGCTGGAAAGAAATAAAGTGGCTTATTCAAGAGTCTAAGACAGGCCTAAGTTGAACTTACTTAATGCATTATCTACTTCTCTTTCTGCCCTCATATAATTCTCTTTTTACTTCAACCTTCACATTCTCTCACTAACTACTGATGTTTGATAGTTTCTAAAATGTCAAAATGTAAGTTCCCTTTCAAATTCCATATTTGGCATCATGTTTTATTTAACATAGTTCCTCCTCCTTAACACTAACAAGTTAATCCTACCTTTCCTAATTAGAATTATTATCCTGAAGCTAACGTTTTCTTCATATTGTGAGCACCCTGAAATAAAAAGAAAGTTTTAAGCTTTAAGTGATGATCAGTAGCAGTATCTACTGACAGCCTTAAAGACCCTGGAGCAGCATTTTTCTTATGAGGAAAAACTCGGTAACCTGGGTCTATTAAGCCTCACGAAAACTGAGAGGGGATCTGATCAAATTTTATAAATATATAAAGTGTAGGAGGCAACTGGATGTGGTCAGACTCTTTTCCGTGGTGTGCAGTGAAAGGACAGAGCAGCGGCCAAAAACTGGAACATAGGAAGTTCTGCACTAATATGTGGAACAACAACTTTACAGTGAGGCTGACAGAGCGCTGGAACTGGCTGTTCAAAGAAGTTGTGGCATCACCTCCTTTGGAGACATTCAAGACCCATTTGGATGCCAACCTGTGCTACCTACAGTAGGAAACTTGCTTTTGCAGGGAGACTGGACTTGAAGATCTCTAGAGTTCCCTTCCAAACTCTGCAATTCTGTGATTCTACAGTACACTGTTTTTTCTGCTGATCAATGCTTCTCAGGTTTTAAAGACAGCATATCTGAGGAGCCTCAGAGCTGTGGCACAATTCAAAAGGAGAGAAAATACTTTTATTTACTCCTAGATAATTTTATAATCAGGATTTTATAAAGGAACAACAACTTTTTTTTTTTTTTTCTTTTTTGAGGGACATTTGAGGGCATACATACTCCAAAACAGGGCTAAAAGTGAGATAGTTTTCATGGAAATATAGAAAAACTTAGGATGAAATAGAGTATAATTTTGGCCAGATTTACAAACATGCCACGACATAATTTCTTCGGATTTAGAAAGTAGTACATTATTATAGATTCTCTTGCATTAGCATTCTGTTTTCTGCTTATCTTGTCAATGACTTACTACTCTTTTAACTTTGGTTACATAAACTTTCACATGTATCTCCAGTGCTAAAACCACAATCATCAAGACTGTCTAGAAACTTAGGCTTACATACAAGTCATAGAAGACACTAAACTTGAGAGAGAGAAGGCCTTATCTTTGTATCTCTCAGTGCAATCTTTCCAATTATTGTGCCACAGGTTTCCAATTATTGCTGCACATGTTTTGTCTTGGAGACTATCGAAATTAAGAGAATGTTCTCTGTTGCAAAGGAGGACAACTGGTGAGAACTTTGAGCTAGTGCCAAACAAAATTCTAATGGCAATAAGTACAGCAGAGTCATATCAGTGTGGAGCTAATTATCTCTGCTGGGACCCTCAGCTAATCACCACAACTTTCAATCCATGCTACTGGAGTTGTACAACTTTTGCAATTAAGCTGCTGTGCCTGTTCAGGATTACACTGCTCCATGCAGCTTGCATGGACCTCAGCAGGAGGACCACAGAACATCTCACTGGGCTGTAAAGGAATACCTTGGAGTTCCTTAATACTTCAGAACATCTCACTGGGCTGTAAAGGAATACCTTGGAGTTCCTTAATACTTCAGAACATCTCACTGGGCTGTAAAGGAATACCTTGGAGTTCCTTAATACTTCAGAAACACTTTGAGGAAATCAGATGGAGGATGCTTTAATGCCACAGAGGATTATTATAACTTATTTTTGAATGTAAAACAGAGTTTTGCACAACACATTGCTTAAATCCTGCTGTTCTGAGTTTCCTGTTTCAATCAGCTCAAATTGCAATGTTATTAGCAAAAGTTCTTGGCTTTTGTTTCTGATACAGAATGCTCTGATTCAGTATTCAAGCTACAGAAATCAGTTTTTCCATATTTTTAACGAAAAATTCCCTTCATTTCCACTTTTCCCTGTACTTGAACTTAATTATACTATTCCAAAATTTCACTTGTACAATTTTCTTGAAAAATGGAAAAATTGCACCACAGATTGTGTATTTATTAGACTATGTGCAGGATTTGATGTTATGAAGACAAATAAATGGTTGGGCAGTGGCAGCTGGAAACAAAGCCAATAATCTGTGCACTTTAGACAGTTGATATTCACGATTTGGTAGTGCCACAAAATATAAGCAAAAAATATGCCAGGCCTATATCCACATGCACAGAATGAAACACTGAATACTAAATCAGAAATCCTGTCCTTGAAACAGAAACAGACATGACAGTTTTGAAGAGCATAACTATTACACGCCAGCTACTAGATGTTTATTTGGCTTAGTTTTTTAATTGCAATTGTATACCTGGAAAAGTTGCATTCCCTTATTTTTTGACAATTACTATCATTATACTGTTTTGTTGCAAATTTTAAGTAACCCATATGTTTGAATTTACTCTCCTTTCCATGTTATTTTCTATCAGTTGACTGGAAAGAATAGGAAGGACAGACATTCAATGAGTTTAACTTATCTGTATGTAAATCACTGAATTTGAAGTACTATTTTTATTTTTATCTGAAATGTGACTTGAAACATCTACTACGGAAACAACAGAAAACCATAAAATCGATTTGTTTATACAGAGTGTTTAAAAATGTACTATACACGAGGTTTGCTTTATGTACTGAGTACAGTGATTTATTTGCTATTTAGGGAAAGTAAAGTCTAAATGTGAGGCAGATACAGTATTTGATAGTGAATTATATAAACACACAAGGGATGCTCTGAAAGTAATGCCTCCTATTTTATTATGGTGGCCCAAAACATCAGAGGCAAATGATGGTAGAATGGCACCTTGGAACGTTCCTGCCAATATTTACATATATGCTGCTCCAGTGTGACAGACGGCAGTAGAGGGGTAGTCTGAAAAAATGGCATCTGACATTGAAGTCCAAATATATATATGCCATGAAATTCCTCCAAGTGGATAAAATGGCACTCACTGACATTCAACACTTTCTGGATGTTTCTGGAGACCAAACAGTGAATGTGAGCACAGTGAGGTGGTGGGTGGTGCATTTCAGCAGTGGTGACAGCATAAGTGGGTCACTTCTGCTAGTGCAGATTTTTATGGGCAGGTCATGCAGGCTCTTGTTCATTTTTGATGAAAATGCATTGCTAATGGTCATATCTGCTGCAAAAATTGTGTGTTGTAGTTGAGAATTTGCTCTAACAAATGGTGTTATTGTGCTCTATTAGCAGCTATAGTTTCCATGGAAATAAATAAAGCAGGCATTACTTTTGGAGATACCTACATATTATTGCTTTAAAAAAAAATACTATCTGGCTTCACTTTACAAGAAGTTTTTGAGTAAATTCTGATCTTTATGTCCTACCAGATTAGAACACCGATACTTTGAATCTCTCGTATGTTTTAGGCACTCACATTTACAGGTGATAGTTTATATATACATATGCATATATATATAAATGGCTGACTAGAAAAAACTATAAACAAAAAAGCCCATTCTCTTTTCCAAAATAAGTGCAAAGCAAGAGCTCAGTGGAGAAGATGAGACAGGTACATTCAAACCATTTCACCTAACTGTTTTTAAACAAAACATTTAAAAATATTCCAGATACTTACAAAACCATTAAACATGAACTTGGGAGTAATACATACGCATTCACATCAGAAACTCCTTTGCAAGGGGTTTCAAAGTCCATTTATGCTTAACACAAACTGCTTCTTTTGTACTTATCATACACTGCTATCATTCATTATCCTTTCAACAGCAATCTTATCAGCCTGAGAAGCTTCATTCTTTTAGACAGATAGTTTTTCTTTTATGTTTTCTGGAATTTTATTCAATGGTTGTAGAACAAAACCATGACATAACTTTTACCATTTCTTATACTTACTACATTCTTCATCATCCGAATTCCAGCAATGTGATGACTGCAAACTAGGAGAACTCACGGAAACTAAAACAGCTGTTAGTAACTCATTCCGTTTGTTTCATTTACTTTAAATGAGTTTTACTTTTAAAGGATCTTGGGTTGACTTCTCTTTATTATTTATTACCTAATGAGCACCAAACTGGCTCAGTATTTTAGTATGTAAAGAAAAGTCAAGGCTCTTTCTGCTTAAATTTGCTGGAATAGGTAGGAGCCACAACACATTGCATATTATTGCTTAATTGCCTGACTGATTAACTGCTCATTATTTGCCTAAATGCTCATTTTCCATATCTCTCATTAACTGCATAATTGCTATATTGCCATATGGCTTATATTTTGCTCATCTACTGCCCTTTCTCAGAATTCTACCTCAGTAACAAATTTGTTTTGCCTCCCTTGTTCCTCCCACATCATCAGCAATCCTTAGTTTTACTATTCTGCAGTTCCTTATGTTTCTTTCCAAATACTACTTCTTTTTTTCTTGTCCTTTCTCTTTACAGCTACTTCTGTTCCATAACATTTACAGTCACCATTCCTTTTATACAGTTCTTTTCCCTAGACTTCGCTCTCTACTGTGTTTACCAATAGCCCTCAAATACTATGCCCTAACCAACAAAACATGTATTAGATTGATTTAAAGCCTGTCTTAAGAGATCTCAGCTGTTATCAAATAATCTAATGTACAGTGCATAATTTATAACAAAAATAGGACAAAGGCTCTATAGGGTTTAAGCTAAAGTCACAGCATGACAAAGTTCAAGACATGAGATAAGGAGTAACCCATCTAAGCTGTACTGTGGGAGTGTTTTTTGTTCTGAAATCTAGAATAGAACTTATGTTGAAGTAGAGTCAAGTACTGATTTTAACGGGTATGTTTTATATCCTTTGTTAAAATTCTTCCAACTTCACATAGACAACAAAATAATAAACTCCTATCACTCTGCAAGGTGATACAACATTCTGTGATGTACTTTATGCTTGCAAAACTACCTACAGAGCGTCAGAAAACCTGACATGAAACTGTTAAATTGAGGTCCTAGAAACAGAAAAAAATCAGGTAGAGCAAACATTGAAATCCATTCAGATTACACCTATGAGTTTAATATGCCTACTACTTTTCTTGTTACAGATGTTAAAATGGCATATGAGATCTCTTCATTTCCCTGACTCCAAAGAGTGCATGTTAAATCTCATCAGGAAAAAGTACTTTTTTACTAACTTGAACTAAGCAAAATTTAATCATCCCTATGTGGGGTAGATATGCTAGTTACAGACATGGTTTCAAAGAAAGAAAATAAAAATAAAAATAGACATGCAAAACTTCTACTGTCCACAAATATCTGTTCCATTAACCACAAGTGAAATTTAATTCATCTCCAGAAAATACTTATTTAGTTCTAGTCTTCCTGCCTGCGCTTGTATGAATTGACAGAGACAGACCAGAATTTTATTTGCAGGGTGATATTTTATCAGTCTGACAGTACTGTTGAATTCAACCGCTTTTAGTCTGTAACAAACTGAACATAGTGCATACCTAAATAGTTCTGGTGAAAAAGTCTACACACTTTCTTATCACTTACAGTGATAAAATGAAGTAGTACTCAAATAACATGGATGCTCATGACACAGAAAGAGAGTTTACCAGTATCTTATCCACCAAGAGGGGTTTTTGTCTGTGTGCTTAAGAATATATTAAAATTTGACACAGAATTACGTGGATGCCTCTGCCTGTGCTTGCAGACACACTCTCCTATTGCATCCTCTTTATTTCCATCAAGTCTTCATATCCATTATGATAAACTACACCAAATAAGACAGATCCACTCTATCTAGCATGGTTGGAGATTCCAAAGGAATAAGAAACTTTGCACTGATTTGTCTGAATGCCAGGTCCCAAAGGCCTTCCTGCCACACCACTACTCTTTCATATCAAATCTCACCCCATTCTCTTCTGCCTGGTTCTGCTTCAGTGGAACCAACACATCACAGGCAGAACCTGAAGCCCACCCAGGCACTGTAATGCCAAGGTCATCATGTCAAACAGGCACCTGCCAGCAGATGCTCTAAGAAGAAACTTCTGCCAAAGCCTCCCAGAAGGAACAGAGGAAACTTGGGTCTGGCAGTGGTAGCACCATCCCCTTTCTAAGGGCTAAGCTTCCCAGTGCCATGCATAGCTGGGACCAGGAACAGTCAGACAGAAGCAACAGAGGCCAAAAGGCTCCACAATCACCCCAGCCTGATAGGACACCAAGACAGCATTACAGGGGCAGTCTCTAGGCTTTGAACTGAGATGAAGGACACTAGCAATATTGCCCGTGAATGCAGAAAAGCAGAACAAAATGCTAAATCAAGATAACAAGTATGTAAGAGCAAAATGACCACAGAAACTCAAAGATGTGTCTGTAAACAATTTTGAGGAAAGACACAGACAGAGGGAATGGAGTTTAAGAAAACACAGCTACATTACAGGTACCAAGCAGTCTTAGGAAATGTTGGCATGTAGCACAAGCAGTTGCTCCCATCTATGTAGGGAGACCTCTCAGCCAGGTTCCACTGGTACACCTCATAGAGCCTTACTTCCTACCATTGGTTCCACTCCTGTGTCTCTTTAGTTTGCTCCTTGCTTTGCTTCTTCTAGGCTGCAAGGATGTAAGAGAGGAATAAGGGATGTACAGGATCACATGAAACGTATTTCAAGTGCATTTATTTGACTTTAATTCAAACTGCAATATCTGGAACTAGATGTAATGCCAGGGCTGCTAAAGAAGATGAGCCTTAGCCAACATAAGGACCTGAAAAGGTGCTTTTTTTGTGCAATTTTATCTGTCTTTCAAGGCTTGCATTATATTTTAACCAATAGACTCTCCCAAATGTTCTAGTGATTCTGAAACAACTTTCTAAGTAAACTTAAAGGCCTGAACATAAAGTAGGACAATTTTGTCGCTTTTTTTTTTTCCTATTATTTTTTTTCTCTACAATTCCCATTGTATATATTTTTCTCCATCTGTTATTAACAGAATATAAGATTCACAATACAAAACTTGTGCGTGGCTTTTTGTTTGTTTTGTTTTTAAAAAAAGCATTTTTAACACAAGAAGCAAAACACTCTGTAGTGGAATGGTGAAGAAATAAAGTCTATTAAGGTGAACTTACTCAAAATGTCTGCCTGATTCTTGCTCAGATCAGCTTAGTTGTTTTTCTATTTTTTTTCAGCCAAGCTAATTTTCTCATAGCATGGAGTTCTGAAACTGAACTTCATATTAACTAGAAGACATAGATCTCTTTGCTGTTAACATTAGGAGAGAGACAGCCACTATTCCCAAACATAAATGCTGCATAGCACAACCTAGCTGAAGATCAGCATTTGATATAGTTGCAGTCTCCATTGTAACCACTACAGATGCTGAGTCATGGTCTAAACCAGAGTGAGCACCTGGTGGGAAGGCAGAGATAACCCAGGGAAACTCAAGTGCAAGCAATTGTTTTGCTCTAATTTATAGGAGGGAGAAGAGGTTCTTTGATATACGCAGACCTGATGTGAAATTAAGAAACAACATTTCTAATGTTGGTCTGACCAGTTTACTACAAATCTTAATCAGGGTGTGGGGAAGGGAAAGCAAGAAAAAGCAAGAACTATGTAAAGTGTGGATAGTTAACGGAGGTCCTGTTGCTCACTGCTCTGATGGTCTGAAGCCAAAACACAGGGGGAGAGAGCATCAGCAGAGTGGCCAGCCTTAGGCAGCAAGCAGGTATAGCAATAGTGAGTCCAGGAGGAAGAGATAGGTCTCATGTAGCAGGCCCAGGAGAGTCTGTCAGCAGGTAGAAATTACACTGTAAGGCATCTGATGTCAGACACCTTTCCTCTTGGTTGTTGGCCCCTTTGTATCCTTCTTCTGCTAAATTTGGCATTCCTGGGCACTTGGGTAAGAGTCACATGTGGTACCTCCTGAGATGGTAATCTCCCTCAAGACAAGCTCGCACAGGAGACTGCTTCCTAGCCATTAAGCTGTGGCTTATCTCTCTTTGCCCTTGGCCTGCAAATCTTCAGACAAAAGATTTCACCAACTCTGATCAGGATTTGCCTGGACTTCTCCATCTGTGTCCTTCAGACAAAGGATTTTGCAGCCCTTGATCAAGGCTTGTCCATCAGTCCTCAGCAAGGTTTGAAACAGTGCTGCAAAAAATCTCTACAGCAGTGTATCTGAGTGATCAGAAGGGGTGGATCCTGGCTCCACCCCTGCCCAGACCTCATTTAAGGGTGGGCAGTGGAGGCAAGGGTATCTCTCCCTGTCAGTGGTTTTCTAAAGATAAGTTGTTTTTCTTCCTTTGTTTTTGCTGCATTTGGGCTTGTTCTCAGCTGCTGCTGCTGCCTCCTAGGATTGAGCTACTCTGCTGTTATTGCTGTGCTTTCTATCACATTATAGTATTACAACCTCTGAAGTTCTAGTTGGTCAAAGAGGTGGCCCTTGATAAATATGCAACACAACAGTTACTAAAAGGGTGTCTTAAAGAGAGACTTCTGTGCACCAAAAGTAAATCATTCTAATATTTGAGGTACATATGGAAAAAAAAATAATAATAACTAATTTACCATTCTTTCCTCTTCACCATCTTGTTCTTTTCATATACCATTTCAATAAAGGAGCCTTACTATCTGACAAATAGCAAAAAGGATCATTTCTTTCAGTGCATGATGATATATTTGCTTTTAATAAATACAAAATAAATCAGTGGTACAGAGAAACTGTGATGAGAGTCCATCATTCTTTAGTTTATAGTTGCTCACTTTTTTCCCCCCAACTGACACTGGATAACAAGTCACTTTCTTTTCACAGTATTTATTTCCTTCCAAAAGTGAAAAATTATTATAACAGTAAGTTTTTAAATATATTTTACCACAGGTTGAACCTTTAAAGTGATATGCATATCTAAAGCAGATAGAAATTTTCCTGAACATTTAAATAGAAGTGTCACTGGGCTGTTACTTCTTTAAATGTTTCATTAAAACAAAATCTTCATTTGTACCCCATCCATATAGCAAGCACGATATACTTAATTATATATAGAAGTATTTTTAACTGAGACAGATACTGAATACTAAAGCCACAAAACTTCAATTCTGATTTAACACAGTGGTTATTTACTCTGTGCATTAGGCAAATGAAGCTGTCCAGCTGCTGTGTAGTTTTAACTTAAATCAAAGGAAGTGACTAGAGCTTGTTTTCATATTCAGATTGATTTGTAATTAAGTATAAAACTGCTATATATACAACATTTATGACACTTTGTAGAAGAGATAAGAAAGTTGCAGTATAAAAAGAAAATATCTATATTATTTGCTTTGGTTAGAAGAGAATAAGGTAACATCAGAATTATCCAATGACCTTGTCACTGGAACAGAAATGAATCAATAGCTTAAAATAAAATATTATATCATAAACTGAAAAAAAAAAAAAAAAAATCCACAAAAAAAAAAAAAAATTGTCTTAATTTCTCCCTCTGAAGTGTCTCCCAAATGCTATTTTAATTGGTTCCATCCATGTAGAATTTGGCTTTTTCCATAGCTATAATGAAGCATGAGCTGTAAACTTATTTCTTTTAACACCAAGCTGTGCTCTAGAAATGTTTGAAATGTATTGTGAGCTTGTAAATACTATTTCACTTTCTAAATATATGTCAAGACATAACTTACAACATGTTTCTAACTAAGAAACATTACTCCATTGAAATAATAAGTCATGTAAACAAACCATAAATTAACACTTTAAGTGTATTTGAAACTAAAGTATTTTTAAACAAGAGTGTATTAATTATTGTAGACACAACGCCGTAGTGCTAACCATAAAGACAGATCACATCTCCATATCAATCCAAGATAATTAAAAAAAATAAAATAAAATCATAGAGCAAATGCTGAATTATACAAAAAACTTATCCTTTCACAAACATTTTCTAGAGCTGTTCTTGCACATCATTATGCGTTTTGTCACAGAAGTTAATGGAGGGGAAAAAAAAAAAGTATGTGAAAATCTTCTACTTTCTATGTTGTCTTTTCTTTAGTTTTGTTTTTCAACATCCTTCTTTTTCTGTTCTTCTAAAGATGCTGCTTCTGGGTCTCATGCATTAAAAACTAGAAACATTACAATTGTCAATTGGTTCCCTGACTCAGACATATGTAGAATAGGACCTAAGATCAGAATGTGATATATAAAAATAAGTAGAAAACAAGAAACAGAAAATAACCAGTGCAGGACAGAGAGCGGGTATGAACTGTCTCTGTTTCACAAAATGTGATGTTACCAGGAGAATTCTTGTCAATCAAGGATTTGCTCCCAGCTGCCACTCAAACATTTCCTTAATAGTCTCTTAGAAAACAGTTCATTAAAAGGAATAATCAAATAATTCACTAAAATGCAAAACTGATTATCTAAATTGATAAACATGCTATGTTTAAGTATACTTCTGTACGTTGGTGTTCCCCCATCCCTCCCCAGAAGCTGGTATTATCCTATCCTTAGTAATTTTTATGTCTGTGGAGAGCACAATATATTCCTCAAGCCACAGTAATTCAGTAGCTCCCTACCAAATGAGATAAGATGTGTGTTATGCATCTCATGGTTCAGTGTCTTAGTGTCTAGGCTGTTGCAGAAGTAATATACAATTCCTAAAGGCAATAAGATAGTAAAAACAAACAAACAAACAAAAAAAAAAAAAAAAAAACCCACAAGATTCCCTAATTCCAATACTGCAGCTTTATATTATGAAAAAATTTAACATCTCAGTAAATTATAAATAATACTCTATGCATATATTTTCTCTGAAAGAACAATAATACCCGTGAAAAAGGCAGTAAACCACTTACACTAAGACAATAGCTCAAGTGTACCTTCTACAAAAAGATATTCTTGCCAATGACAGCTACCATCTCTATGTTTTGTTTACACCCCCCATTTACCCACGTTATTTTCTTTTTCAGTGCTACACTGCATGAAAGGGACGAAAAACAAAAGTGTAATACAGAAAGATTGAAAAAATCAAAATGCACAGAGAATAAAAACAAAGTTTTATTTCTGGTACTTACCTCTTCATGTGCCCTGGGACTTAACATGCACTTAGCATGCAAAAAATGTGACAGCATCCTCTACTTCACATTTGGTAAAGTAATTTATCAGTATCAGTGAATGTCAATGGATGCCATTTTTTTTCCATGTAGAGGAACTCAGTGACACACCTCCACTTCATCTGGACCCCCATGCCAGATGCCATTCTTTTAGACTGCCCCTCTATTACAATCTGTCACAAGGCAACAGAATGTAATGGAATGTAGGGGGCCATAGCACTAACATCCACCTCTAATATCATAGGCCAACATGATGAAATAGGACCTATTAATTTTGGAGCAGTTCAGATTCATATTACAAAATTTTTGTCTTTCTGCCTCTTTATCATTTAAAGATAAAATGAACATTTTTAGTAACCTCATACTATGTACAACTTATATCTAATGTAGCTAACAAATCTAATATATGCAAAATATATCCCTAACATCACACTCTAAAATGACAAAGTGTAAATTCCAAATAAGTGTTGATTAACTATGTTTATTCTTTTGTTTTTTTATAATTATACTATCTGTCATGTAACTATAGTATCATAGTTCGCTACTTTCCTTTACAAAAAGGATAACTTTTCATGAATTATTTACACAGGAAAGCAGCTAAACAGATTAAAAAAAAAAAAAAAAACAACAAAAAAACATTAAAGCCTCAGGCATATGACAATTCAAACAAAAACATATTGACTACAACCCTGTACAACTTGCCTTTCAGATCAGCAAAATATATATATAAAAAAAAAAAAAAAAAGGAATTTTATCTAGAAAGAAGAATGCTTAATTAGAAGGGGGGGAGGGGAAGAAGTAGAAGAAGTATTTTTATGTTCACAGTGTCAGGGAACACAGCAGCACAGGGACTACACTGAGGTGGAAGCAAACTGTCAGCAACCCAAGTGCAGGCAGAACCGGCCCTGAACATAGCAGGCAATGCTGAAGGTGTCAGTGGGTCCTGTCAGCAGCCCAAGGAGCCCTGATGAAATAGACTGGGACATAAGACAGGGTCCCACCAGGGCTAGGGTTGGGTATAGGCTGCTGAGGAGGCTGGATGGGACTACTTGCCCAGGGCAGGAGGATCCAGAGGCATAGCATAGGGCTGTGTCCTCCAGTCTCTGCCACTTGTACTGCTACTACTCACATAAATTAACTTTGAATGAAGAACAGAAGAATCTGAAGGTCCAAAGCAGAGACCACATGGTGTGGTGGGCTGGGCAGCAAAGGCATTAAGTAAAACCACTGTTTTTAATTTAAGAAAAAAATAATAAAATAATATATATATATATATATATATATATATAAAGATCTACATGATAAAAACATTAATTGTTTCTGAGAGCACAGTGATTTCAGAAAATCCTTTAGTTATCAAATTAGATGAAGTTGAGTCCGTTACTTAGTTCACTGCTTATAGCACACAGAAAAAAGTTACTGACCCATGTAATCATGAAAAATCTTGCAATTGTCAGTAGTGAATCAGACAGTTGCCTTAATTATTAGTGGGGTTCTACTATTTACATGATGTAGATAAGTGCCAGGTAACAGGTAGAAAGCAAATTATGTGTGTATGCACAAGGTATAGGTGCAGAGGTGCTGACTCTGAACACTGCAAGGCTGCAGCATGAAGCAAGATCAGGGTTGGCCCAGGCTGGACACAGCCCATTCCAAAAGCTCCAATGGCCCCAGCACAGGGCATAGCCAGGTCCAGCAGCCAGCCTGAGGTGGGCAAAAAATGCTGCACAGAGAGTGAGAGGAGAAGAAAACAACAGTGAGAAACAGCAGAGTGAATATCAAGATCAAAGAAGGCCCAAGAAGGGCTCCTTTGCAGAGCAAATATCCTTACTGCTGCCTCTGGAGCTCCATGCTGGAGCAGGTTAATCCTGAAGGACTGCAGCCCATGGTAAGAACTCATACTGGTGTAGAGATAAAGTTTGAGGAGGAAGGAGCAGTAGAGAAAAGCTGTTGTGGACTGGCATGCATCCATATTTCCCATCTCCCTGCATTATTCAAGGTAGAAGAGGCAGAGAAGTCAGGAGCTGAGAGAGAGGAGATGAGCCTGGAAATAAGATGAGATGAGCCTGCAAATAAGAAGGAAGGAGTTTTGTCTTTCTCACTATCCTACTGTCAGTAAGCAAAGCTACTTCTCCACAAGTTAAGTCAGTTTTCTCTGTGATGACAATTCTAAGTCAGGAGCTTTTCTACCTTACTTTTTCTCCTGCCCTGTTGAAGGGGGGAAATAAGAACAACAGTCTCAGCATTAGTGAACCAGCCAAGGTCAACCCACCACAACACTTACAAATCTGGTGGAAGTAATCACAGCCTGTGCAAGTACCACAACCTCAGGCTGTATTTATGAGCTACATTCATCAATTATGTATGTTTTTTTTTTTGTTTGTTTGTTTTTGTTTTTGTTTTTTTTCCACCAAAAGGGGAGCCCAGCTGATCCTTGATGTTCCTCTGCTGCGGCCTGTACAAGTACTAACATTCAGATACCACTCTTCAGAGACAAATCACAGGACTGTTACCTGAAAAGTAGTCCCAAAAAAAGAGAGTAGTTTTCAACTGAAACAACTAAGTGATCTTCAGAATGAGGCTTCATGAGTGTTTTGGGGTGAATCAATTCTTCTAAATAAAGATCTTTCCCAAGCATCTTCTAGGATATGGTATTTTTCCTCTTGTATGTGACTCCTCTCCGATGGAGTGATAACAGTCTCTTAAAGTGCATCACTATGGTACATTACTGGGCATAGTATCTTTTGTACCTTTCCTTTTAACAGTAAGGAGAACAAGCAACTTCACCATCCCAGATAGACAGCTCAACATGACACTGTTTATGCTTGGGCCACCTCATCTTAGGAATATGGAGTAGAGCTTTTACTCATCCTTGAGTAGGTAGCACTGTTTTTCAGTTAATTGCTTAGGAGAACATGGTTGGGTTGTTTATCAATATTATTAAACTGTAACATGGCTCATCTGAGATCATTCCACATTTGCCTGCAATAATCTCTCACAGGCCCTGAGTATGGAATCCTCAGGGGGAGTCTTAAGGTTTAGACTTCCTGAGGACAGTATTCCTTTCTCTGTATTGCTCAAATATTATGCTTTGATCTTAGGTGCTTAGTTTCTCTGAGGCTAGCCACTAATTCAGTGCTCTGTAGAATTATGGCCTTCAGAACCATCAAAGGATTTAAGATTGCTAAAAGCACCCCATGGTGATGGGGAAGAGCTCACTGTAGAATTCTATCTCTCATCCCTGTAGTGAATTTTACTAAGTCAGGACTCTCAGAAACATCCTTATAGATTGCTTCTCATATAGCTGGCTCCCAGATGGAATTCTTGAAATTGAGCTCCACAAACTACTATATGGGTGAATATATCTGGTTTATCAGGACACATCTATTAAATTAGGGAATGTTTTTCTCATTGTGTATGACAGTAGCATATAACCTTTGTTGGGGGTATCAGTTGGAAATTTCTGGTCCATTTACCATGACACTTTCAGTTCCTATATCCTGTAGCCTCAACAATCAGGCCAGGCCACTTTCCCTCACCTTCACTGGAATTATTGGACTAAGGTTGGACTAAGTTCATCAATTCACCAGCTGTTATGAGTGTGCAGTACCATGCACTGTAGTTTGGGGAGGAAGTCACTCTCCAGGTGGCACAGGTCTTAGACTTTTCTCTTTTTTTTTTTTTTTGGAGTGACTAATGGCCAGATTTCTAGACAGCCTACTTCCATCACAGCCTCTAGATCAGAATTCTTAGGACTCATATCCAGTGCTTTCAGGACTATGAGTCTGATTGCTCAAGGTCGCCTTTGTTCATGAGAGACAAGGCTCTGACTAGTTGTATTACATTAGTTTGGGTAGACTTACCCATTAATACAGTGACCTTCATAGAAGAATATAGTGGCCTGGGTTGAAGAGGACCATAACAATCATAGAGTTTCAACCCCCTGCCACAGGCAGGGTCGTCATCTATTAGACCAGGCTGTCCAGAACCACATCCAGACTGGCCTTACATGCCCCAGAGACAGGGCATCCACAACGTCCTTGAGCAACCTGTTCCAGTGCTTCACCACCCTCTGTGTAAGCAACTTCCTCCTAATAACTAACCTAAACCTCTTCCCTTCGCTTAAAATTATCTCCCCTTACATTCCAGCTGTTTTGTTTGCTCACATAATAGTTGATTTTCATCCTTAAGATGCAGTTCAGATGTATTTAGATGATTTAAGGCAGTATCAGAGGCCAAGCTACAGTGGATTCCACAAGTTGTCTTTCTTTGTTTATGAAAGGATAACTTTCTTAGGCCCTCAGATTATACTATTGCTCACAGTAGGAAGTTGGTGATGTTCCCCCCATCCCTTAAAGGGCCCCAACCTTTCTACTGTTAAAGCTAGCCCATGCTATGGCAAACCTATAAATCTCAGGATGTGCCTGGGCAGTTCCTTTCCCAAGGAAGCAGTCTTCCACCATCCACACCAATTTGTTACACCCCTTAAACAAAGCCATCTCAGAATTTATATAGCCTTGGGTAATAGCCAAGCTAACTATGCCTATGGGTCAGAGCTCTCTCTCTCTCTCTCTTTTTTTTTTTTTTTTTTAACCCTTCAGTAGTGAGATATTTTGTGTGTAAAACAACAGAGTATAAGAAAATACCTATCTTCTCTTCTTGGAGAATATGTATCTTATAGATACAGGGAAACAGTCTTTTTTTTTTTTTTTTCCCCTTTCTTTTTTTTCTTTTCTTTCCCTCATTTTCCCATTCAGCACAAATATCAAATAATTTTGGATATTATCAAATAATAATATGATATTTGGGGGATCAGGCCCAGCCAACATGGGTTCATGAAAGGCAGGTTATGCTTGACCAACCTCATCTTCTTCTATGACTGGATGGCCAGACTGGTAGATGAGGGAAAGGCAGTTGATATAGTCTACCTATACTTCAGCAAAGCCTTTGACACGGTCTCTCAAAGTATTCTCCTGAGGAAACTGGCTGCCTGTGGCCTGGACTGGTATACCCTTCTTTGGGTAAGGAACTGGCTAGAGGGCTGTGCCCAATGGGGAGTAGTTAATGGAGTCCATCTGGTGACCTGATACAAGTGATGTCCCCCAGGGGTTGGTACTGGGGTCCATCTTGTTTAATAGCTTTACTGGTTACCTAGATGAGGGGATTGAGTGCATCCTCAGTAGGTCTGCACTTGACACCAAGCTAGGAGGTCGTGTTGATCTGCCTGAGGATAGGGAGGACCTTCAGAGGGATCTAGATGAGCTGGATCGCTGGGCTGAGGTGAATGAAATGAGATTCAAAAAAGCCAAGTGCCGAGTCCTGCACTTTGACCACAATAACCCCATGCAGTGCTATAGGCTTGGGGCAGAGTGGTTGGATGACTGTGAAGAGAAAAAGGACCTGGGGGTGCTGGTTGATGCTTGGCTGAACATGAGCTGACAGTGTGCCCAGGTGTCCAAGAGGGCCAACAGCATCCTGGCCTGCATTAGAAATAGTGTGGCCAGGCAGGGAAGTAATCATACCCCTGTACTCGGTACTGGTGAGACCACATCTTGAGTACTGTGTTCAGTTTTTGGCTTCTCACTACAAGAAAGACACTGAGGCCATGGAATGTGTCCAGAGAAGGGCAACAGAACTGGTGAGGGGTATGGAGCACAAGTCCTATGAGGAGCGGCTCAGGAAGCTAGGATTGCTCAATGACCTCATTGAACTCTACAACTTTCTGAAGGCAGGTCGTGATGAGAGGGGTTTGTCCATCTTTTCTCAGGCAACAAACAGGACTCAAGGAAACAGCCACAAGCTGTATAGGAGGAGATTTAGATTAGACATAAGGAAAAACTTTTTACCTCAGAGAGTGGTCAGGCACTGGAATGGCCTGTCCACAGAGGTGGTGGAGTTGCCATCCCTGGCATTGTTCAAGAGGCATCTGGATGAGGATATGGTTTAGTAGCTTGTGGTAGCAACAGTAATGGGAGGACAGTTGGACTAGATGATCTTGTAGGTCCTTTCCAACCTTGTGATTCTATAATTCTATGGTTCTATTATTGGAGAAAATACTGCACTAATAAAAGCTCAATTTTATGGCAGTTCATAGAAATTTTCTTCACAGGATGAGGAGCACCTCTATTTTGGAGTTGTTATTAGTTGTTATATAAATTTACATGTGTTCTGTATTAATGGAAAATAAATATCAGGAAATATTGCAGGACACATAATCAAAATTTACATCTTAAGCAGGGCAGGATCAAAGTAGTCTTGGTCCTATCCAGTCTCTTGCAGCCTCTTCCTCAGAATTTCTAGAAGCCACAGGGGAATTCTGGATGTATATGTGCTGATGAGATTATTGACTTTCTGACCAATAGTGCTGTTAGAGATCATAGAATCATTTGAGCTGAAAAGGACCTTTAAAGGTCATCTGGTCCAACTCCCCTGCAATGAACAAGGATATCTCTCTACAACTACCTAAAAGGAGGTTGTGGTGAGATAGGGATTGGCCTCTTCTCCCACATAACTAGTGATATAACTAGAAGGAATGGCCTCAAGTTGCACCAGAAGAAATTCAGGTTGGATATTAGGAAATATTTCTTCTATGAAAGAGTAGTCAGGCACTGGAAAGGGCTGATAGGAAGGTGCTGGAGTCATTGTCCCTAGAGGTGTTCAAGAAATGTTTATATGTGGTTCTAAGGGGCATAGTAGGTGGATGGTTAGACTAGACAATCTTGGAGGTCTTTTCCAACCTTAGTGATTCTATGGTTCCTATATCCCCCTCTTCAGACACTGAAATGAAGCTATCAGGTCTCCTCAGAACCTTCTCATCTCCAAGCTAAACAACCCCAGTTATCTCAGTTTATCCTTGTAGAGAAGGTCTTCCACGCCTTGAATTTCTTTTGTAGCTCTCCTCTGGACACACTTCAACAGGTCTATGTCTCTCCTATACTGAGGACTCCACATCTGGATGAAGTACTCCAGGTGAGATCTCACCAGCACGGAATAGAAGGGTGGGATTAGCTCTCTTGACCTGGTGGCTGTGCTTCTTTCGATGCAATCCAAGATATGGCTGGCTTTCTGGGCTACGAGATCATGGGTGTATGTTATTGGTAGCAAAAATGCTAAATGGAACGTGTGTAAATATTAATAGAATTTACTTGCCTGCAGAATGGCTACTTTCTTACAGGCTTGATTTCTCTTAGTTTAGTGCCTTTATGAGTTGTAGCAATCCATCCTGATCCAACTAAGTTTTCCTGGCTGTTTGTTGTGCCTGTCAGAAATCTCACCCCTGTGACTCTCCCACATCCTCTGCCTGTCATCTTCTCTGCCCCATGCATCTGGAAGTTTTCACATTATGAGTTCATCTCCACCCAGATGAGAACAATTTAAATTTCCACAATTCTCCATAATCAGACCAGCATTATTTTTTAAAAGGAACACAATAAGCAAATAAAATACAAAGTGCATGACATAATGTGTCAATGGATGTTTCTTTTACAACAGCCAGCTAGTCAGAAAAAGGTATTCTCATTAGCAACATTCTGTTTCTGAGTAGTTTCAGGCAAAATGCTCATTTCAGTGCTGATGATAATTTCAGTTGTACTGAGTGTGAGAGAAAAAGCATCCAACCTAAACTTATTTTCAACATTTATTCCTAGAGCAAAAGATGCTGTCTTAAGAAAAATAACTGCTCTTATACCTTATGTACTACAATCTGTCTCTTCCCTTTGCCTCTATAAAATTATTTTAAGGAAATACTACTGGTACTTCTGTTCATCACATAAAAAAAATATTTTCCAGGATGAAAAAGCACGTGTAGGTGTATAATGAAACCTATAAAGAATAACGTGTATCAAGTCTGCAAATAAAGTACAATCTGAAATTTCCCACTTATTTTTATAATGAAATGTCTTCAAAGTAATCACAAGAAAAAATAAAAATAAAAATAATTTTAAAAACCACAACCCTCCAAACTCGTAAAAAAGAATAAAAAAACATCACTACATAACAAAAATGAAATCACTGTTTGGAACCTTGGAATATTTACAGCTCCACGGCAAATAGAACATTTTAAGAATAATCTGAAGAAATTATTAAACTACACATAGTTTATTTCAACTCGATAAAAGAATATGTGAAACCCAACATACTTTCTTTTTGTAATAATTAGTTGGCATTACATAGAGATTTACAATAATGACATTCTACACGACACTTTCTATGGCTCACAAATACTACAGTCTCATAGAATAATAGAATCATAGAATCCTGAGTTGCAAGCTGACCCTTAAAGGTCAGCCCAGATTACAGCTGGTTCTCCTGCTCCTCTACTCTGTGCTAGTGAGGCACAAATATTTGTGAATATCTTCTCCTGTATTCTGGCCATTTTCAACTTATTTAAATATAATGTCTTATGAAAATAAAATAGGTTGTAATAATACAAGCTGCCAGTATAAAAGGTAAAATCATTTAATTAGCATAGGTTCTTAACATTTGCTTCGGTATTTGCTTAGTATTTGCTTTGGTTAATATTTGCTTTGATGCAGTATCAAGTTTAATTATTCTACGTTTTCCTAAAAGCAAGTGTGTGATCTTCCATGAGTCCTAGTCTGACATCAAAAGAACTTGCAGTACATATATATATATACATATATATATATATATATATAAATGGTTGCACCACAACTCAGGATAAGGTACAAAGGAATCTACAGCTGCTCAGGCTCCTTTTAAATTACCACCTTGAATTCTGATGTTATGAAGGTATTTTGACATCAATGCACACAGATTTAATGCAAAGTAATGAATGATTTACAGGAGGATCTGAAGCCCAGAACTTTTCCTTTGTAGACAATAGTCCAAACATTATGCCACAGAGTCATTTTTAATTTTTTATCTACTGAAGTACATTAGTAAATATTTTAGCATCCTATTCTAACTGGGAAAACTTGGGAAGAAAGAACTCCTGTTTTCCTTATGACTCCCACCAAGACATTGAAGGCACATTATTGAGAAGCTCTGAATTTTACTCTAAGCATCTTTTTAAGGGCAGTGCTACACCATCCTCTCAAAAGTACATGGGTTGCTCTGAAATTAAATCCTTGCTTATTTCCGTGTTAACTACAAGAGATACAAACAGCGCAATAACATCATTTGATAGAGCAAATACTCAACTAGAAAACATGATTTTTCAACATAATCATCACTGCTAGTTATGCATTTTCTCCATCATTGAACAAGAGCCTGCATGCTGCATTCAGAAAAATCTGCATTAGCAGAAGTGACCTGCTGTCACTGTCACCACTGCTGGAAAAGCACCAGCCAGCACCTCACAGTGCTTATATCTACCACTTGGTCTCCATAAATGTTCAGTATGCATCGATGAATGTCAATGAGTGTAATTTTTTTCCACATAGAGGAATTCAGTGACTCAGCTTTTTTTTCATATGAATTTCCATGTCAGATGCAGTTCTGTCAGATTATGCCTCTTCTGTCACCTGTCACACAGCAACAAAATGTAACGAAATATTGGTGAGAAGGTTCAACCTCTACTTCTGTACTACTAACATTTAGTGCTTATGTTGTGGGTTAACATAATAAAATAGGAGGCATTACTTTTGGAGCTGCCCTCGTACATAGGGTTGGAGATACAACACATTGGTGGGAGATACATTACTCAACTCTTTTCAATTTCTATTCTGGGCTCTCTCCAAAAAAACCTCTTCTTAACAGTCTTAACACATTAATATGACTGTTCTATAATGAATTGAGAAAGGTTAGCCTTCACTTTAAACTAATAAGTAGATATGTTGTTTGGGCTATTCATGAAACTTACTGATGAAAGAGTGAGAAATGGATAACATAACTGTCTTTATTCACATTTCCTTTCTGTTGTTCAGTAAACTCTTTGTTGCATTGTCTATTTGCATAACAACTGTATAACTGGAAATAACTGGAAATACACTGTATGTACTGGAAATCACCTGTGATGAACACAATATATGGAAATTAAAGGTCAGCATGTTTCCTGTGCCTGTGCCCAGGTGCATAAGCATGTGTGCGCAAATGGAGTATTTTCTAAATATCAGACGGAATTCTTTTATGATACTGTACTTTTAAATAAGAAAAGACATTGCTTAGGATGGGGATGAAAAATATAATTTCAAGACCTCAAGGTCTCCATTAAAGAAAACTGTATCTGTATAATCATCTTGGCATGATCATACATTTTTAAGCTTTTCCGAAAAACTGAAATGTAGCAGCACTAAATTACCTATAAATTGCAAGGCTGTAATTTTGTGTGCTCATATCTTTTATTCTTCTCTGTCTCTGACAGAGTAATCTCTTAATAATATTTTAATAGATAGATTTCCAAACCAGTACCTACAAAAAAAAAATAATAAAATAATAATAAAAATAAAAATCTGCAATGTGATTCAGATGCATTATATTTTAAACCCCTGGTGTCTTTAATTAACTATTTATTTTTTTCTGACTATCCTTGTTCTAATTCTGTTTTCATTTCCATTATATCAGAGAAAAAAGCAGAGTTTGTTCAGGTACATACTTGTTCATTTCATACAAGTTGTACAAGACAGCTTCTTAAAGTTCAAATACAGCACATTAAGCAACCTAGAAGCAGCAGCAAAGAAACACAGATATTAAACTGAAGTCTGAGAGATCCATCTCCTATATTTCTTTCATTTATTTCCCCACCATTTTATTTCATATGAATCATAGAATGGCTTAGGTTGAAAGGGACCTTAAAGATCATCTAGATACAAACTCCCTGCAATGGACTGGGTTGTAACCCACTAGATCATGTTGCCCAGGGCCCCATCTAATTTGGTCTTAAATGCCTCCAGGGATGAGGCATCCACAATGTCTGTGTGAAACCTGATCCATTGAATCACCAACCTCTAGTAAAGAATCTCCATCTAACCGTAATCTCCTCTTTTTTTTTTCTTTAGAGCTATTTTCCCTTGTCCTATCTCTGCCAGACCATGTAAAACGTCTGTGTCCCTCCTGCTTATAAGCTCCCTTTAACTACTGGAAGGCTGCAAAGAGGTCTTTGTGGAGCATTCTCTTCCCCATGCTAGACAAGTCCAGCTCCCTCAACCTTTCTCCATAGGAGAGGTGCTCCAGCCCTCTGATAGTCTTTATGGCCCTCCTCTGAACCTCCTCCAACAGCCGCACATCAGGTTCCCAGGCCTGAACACAGTACTCTATATGGAGCTTCAGAAGGGCAGAGCAGAGGGGGAAAATCCTCTCTCTCTTCCTGTTGGCCACCTTTTGATGCAGCTCAGGACACTGTTGGCCTTTTGGGCTGCAAGCACATGCTTCTGGCTCACATGAAGCTTTTCATCCAGTAGGATCCCCAAGTTCTTCTCCACAGGGCTGCTCTCAGTAAGTTCTTCTCCAATTCTGTACACATATCTGGGATTGCCCTGACCCAATTATAACATCTTGCGCTTGTCACTGTTGAACTTTGTTATGTTCATGTGGGCCAATTTTGATCCTGTCCTGGTCTTTCTGGATGGAATCCCTTCCTTCTATTGTATTTTCTGCAATATTCATCTTGGTGTCACCAGCAAACTTGTTGAGGATACACTTGATCCCATTTTCTATGTCACTGAGAAAAATGTTGAAGGACACCAGTCCCAAGACTGACCTCTCTGGGATACCACTCATGCTCAGTCTTCATCTTGACAAAGAACCATTGATAACAGCTGTCTCATTGCTATCATGCAACCAATTATTTATCCATCTGATAGTCTGCCCTTCAAATCCATCTCTCCCCAATTTAGAGATAAAGATGATGGGTGGGACCACATCAAAGTCAGGGAGGTGGTTGAATCGCCATCCCTGGATGTGTTTAAGAGCCGTTTGGATGTGGTAATGTGGTACTCAGGGATATGATTTAGCAGAGGTTGGGTTTTTTTTTTTGTTTTTTTTTTTAGAGATGGGGTACTGGTTAGGCTGCGGTTGGACTTGATGATCTTCAAGGTCTTTTCCAACCTGGATAATTCTATGATTCTATGAATTAGAATCTAATCCTCTGAATAACTTTTAAAGTCCTTGCACAAATCCAGGCTGATGGCATCAGCTGAATTGCCTTTGTTAGCCAATGCCTTCACTCCATCATGAAATGCCACCATTGTTTGTTGATTATTTTTTGTGCCCACACAAGGGCATGATCTGCATTTGGTGAAGCCATCCTGGCTGTGTTGGATCACCTTCTTGTCTTGCATGTGTCCTAACATAATTTGCAGGAGGATCTGCTCCAAGGTGAGGCTCACCAGCCTGTAGTTCCCCTGTCTTCCTTTTTTTTTTTTTTTTCCCCTTTTTTAAGAGTGATGTTTCTCATTTTTCAGTCACAGCAGACTTGGCCTACCAGCCATGATTTTTCAAAGATGATATTACTTCAGTCTTAAGTCTATCAAGTGGTATTTATAGAATGATGAAGGATTAATATTAGCCTTGTCACTCACACATGTTGAATGACAGACACGGGCAAGACATGGGACAGGCTTCTACAGGTATACAGAACCTTTAAGTTACAAATTGGGATTTGCTTTTGTTCTAGGATAAGCTTGCACTATCAAATACAGGCAAGAAGTATTATAGTGACTTGACTGCTTTTACCCCTTGTATCACACTGCCATCTACTTTGAAACAATTTGTCATTTACACAATTTCTTAGATTTGGAGAGAATCCAACCACTATCAGTGACCTCTCCTGCTTAAATAAAGACATTTTTGTTTGTTTGTCTTAATGCATTGGAGTCTCCTCTACTATAGTCTTAAGTTATTATCCTGTAGTATAAATGAATCTGTGCTATCTACAGAGAATAGTGGGTTATTGGATTTTTATGTTTTTTACTTTCTATTTCTATTTTACTTTCACACCATCACCACCTGCAAGTGCAGGGAATTGATTCTAACAACACCTCTATTCTCTCCCACTGCCTCATAAAAAAAGTTTCTGTGCTCTCAAACAATCATGAATTCATGAGTTAGGAGAAAAAGTGCAGTACAGAGAGAACATCTCGGACCCACTGCAAACATAAGCAAGGTTCAACACAACTTTTGAATGAACTGTTTTATTTCCCAAGGGGATAATCCTACAGATCCAATTTGGTAAAGCATATATGAATATAGAAGTCATTAGGTTTAAAACCCAATTCCTCACATTTATTCTATAGTTACTACCGTTCTGTATAAATCTTGGGAAATCAGGAGTATTTGTGAAATGAAATTATAGTTTCTATATTAGTAAATGCTTGCGTTGAATGATGCTGCTTCTTTTCTTTGCAGTTTCACCCCTTCCTGTGCACAGAAATACAACAAACTTAACAGAATGCATTTTTTCTTCCATTTCTTTATGAAACTGTTGCTCCAAGTGCTTAGACAGAGCAAGGCAACCTTTCCATGCTTCTACTATCTTGACTTATCCAGTCCTTTTCCTTACAGCTTTGTTATCTGAAAATTAAGTACGTTTTTCTCTCCATCTCATTTTCCCATTTCTCTAGGTTTCATGTAATTCCAAAATTTATCAATGCCACTGTAAAGTGGGGAAAAAAGATAGTGAAAGGCACCAAACTCTTTTTTAAGGATCATTATATTTTAGTAAGTATTCAAAATACATAATGCCTGACTTCTTCTGAAGTACTTAAATGTGATAACAGCAATAGAGACCTTTACAGCAATGTTCTGTAACGCATATTAGATGATACAGAAATAGGGAAGCCAGAAAGCAAAAATCACTTGTAAATATTAAAGAACATATACAATTTATTTTGTATGTGCAAGAAAAGCAAACAGCCTAGCAGAAGAACAAGGACATGGAGTGGCGGCTGAATATGCAGGCTGTAAAGGAGGGTGCACCAATGCTGAGGTTGTAGCAGTGACTGCAGTTAGCATAAAACCAGCTTAGATATATTGCGACACTTACTTAAAGTATCAGTACCAATTTGGCTGTGGCAGCACAAAGTGCAGCATAGGCTGCAAAACCAAGCCAAGGCGCAGGATACATGAATCTGTGTTCTGCTCTCAAGACTAGAATCCCCCTAGTGTACAAGATAGCTGTTATCAATCAGATCAGGGATCTCTATGCAGTTGCTTTTGCGCCTGCCCTGGAGATATAATCTAACAGAGACTTTTTTTTTTTTTTTTTTTTTTTTTTTTTTTTTTAAATGAGGGTGATGGAGGGTAGAGAGGCTGTCAGGGCTGTGGGTGGCAAATTTAGAGACATGGTCGTGCATGAGACAAAAACAATCAGCATAGCGAAGCAGAGACTGCTCTGTTTTTCCAGACTGCACATAAAAAAAAGATACAACACCATGATCTGATAAAAATGTTTTGCTCAGAATAGACTGTGCATATAATAAGAATGGCTCAATTTCCACTGGGCTTTTTAAACCATTTCTTCTTCTCCATACTACTTTTTCATAACCCTTTTGTGACAGGGTATGAAGTATTTACTTTTTGATAATTAGTGCAGGTTTTCAGTTTTCCCTTCTTTATTCAATGAGTTTGTTTGCATTATTTACTCAAGTGCCTGCTACTGACTACGTGGGAATTGGGAACTCACAAAGATAAATGAGACTGTTGACTCCTTACAGCACTACTGTTCAGTCCTCCTTCAGGCTTATTTAGAACTCAATATAATGGCTATGTATTGCATACACTGTATACCTTCTGCAATTATTTTTTTGCCTTCAACCTTAACAAAATATTTTCATTTTTTCAATAGAAATTAGGAGATGTTTCAAGAGAACATAAAGGCCATAAGGAAGTTAACTCAGCATTTTACATATAGCCATATATTCAGGATGTAAAATATCTCCTTCTGAGTCCTGAAAAGGTCTGTGAGCATTGAAGCTTGATGTTAAACATCCATTTGAATGATAAGTGATCAAGATAGATTTGACAAGAAATGATAAAACTCTCTTAAATTGCCTAGATATGATAGTAAGTGAAATAAATAAGGAAAAGTAGAAAAACAAAGTCAAGCTGCTTGTCATTAACAATACCCATAGGACTGGAAGGAGTCACTTATTCTTCTGCGCTACGAATAGAAGACAAAAATAACAAGAGATCATTACTAATACTTATCTTAGTGATCCAGCCTAGAACGTTTCCAGCATTAGAAGTCTCTGTTGACATTTAGGTGTTAAGCCATTTTGTTTCTCTATTTTTTCAGGTTCATTAGCCACTAGTCCCAAGAAATGTTTCAGCAGTCATCAGTTGGTTTCATCCCTTCAGGTTGTTGTCCTTCAGAGAGTTATCCTGCAAAAAGAAAAAGTAAAAAACATGCACTGGATCAATTGGGTTAATGTATTTTTGAAGTATTATTCCAAAGACTAGCTGTCATTGATAAAGCAATTTATTTTACGTTTACACAGTTATATTAATCTATTACCTTCATCTGAACTGTTTGTGCTGCAGGATTGTTTTAGTTTGTTTGATTTTGTGTTGTTTTTGTGGGGTTTTTGTTGTTGTTTTTGTTTTGTTTTAAGGGAAGGGGATATTGTGAGTTTGTGGGGTTTTTTACATTTTTACATTAATTTTTTACATGTTAGGACATCTCCAGGGAACAGTTCCTAGTGAGTTCAGCTCCAAGCTGTCTTCCTTGGGTCTCTGCTTGCTCTAGAGCCAATACAATTTGATGTTTTCATAATTTTGGCATTCTGCTATTTTCTAGAGACATTAAATATACTCTTTAAAGTGACTGCTATACTGTTCGGTCACAAATTCTAACATTTTGGGAACATCTGCAAAAGGATCAGCCACCTTCTCATACTGGGGCTCCTATACCCATCACCCTGGGTATACATATGGCAAGTTAAGGAATTAATGAGTACAGAGAACATTGAGACTCGAGGGTAATTTTCCTCCTGCAGCCTGCTAGGGCTGAGCATATGTTTACAACAGGCAGGCAAAAACACAGCCAGCTACTAACAGATGTACTGAGACAGAACTGTGCTTTTGCGGGCAGCACATGCACATAAACAGCACACACATAAACAGGAATGATACAAATGGCCTCTTCCTGTTCTTACTCACTAGCTAATCAGGCCTGATGCATACTAGCAGATGTCATGCTTGTATCCATCTCCATGGCAAATGCTGGAATCTTTTACACAGACACTACATGCTTCTGGCCCCCCAGAATAATAAAAAAATGCATCTAACATACACCTAGGTGGCTCACACAAATGCTTGTTGCCAATACGTCCTCCTAAACAAACACACAGAAAGCAAAATGGTGCACCAGACAGCCCATGAGCACACCTTCAGGACAGGTGTCACACAGACATGCCAAGGGCACAGTGCCACTTGGATTGACACACTCTGTACTTTGAGGGACAACAATATACTGCCTGCCCTGGCAGCAGAGATAACCAGCACTGTCCCGGGATGTTAATAAAAGGGGCACAGGTGGTAGACTGAGAGAAGGGTTTGCACTCTTTTAATCAGCCCTAGTAAGACTGCATCTAGATACTTTGTCCAGTTTAAGATCCATTAGCACAAGAAAGACAGTGATAAAGTATATCAAGGTCTTGGGAGAACCACCCAGCTATTTACAGGCCCCACAGGTAGGAATGGAGGGATCAGTGATTAGCCTGTAGAAGAGAGAGCTATAGAGAATCTTTAGTGTCTGCCTGCCTGTAACTTCATGGACGTCAAAGAGCAGATAGAACTGATGGTGCATAGGAAATAGAGACAAAAGGCACAGACTGAAACAGAGGTTCAGGCTGGATATGTATTCATTTGCAGGTGAGAGAAGCTGCTGCGCCCTTCTATGTAGATAGTCAGTAATAGGAAAATGTTTAATGTCACAGAAAGCAGTTTCACAAGAGGCTGATACTGGAATATGTGTCCTTAGATCATCATTTATTATAGTGCTGCAACATTCTGGGCCAACCTCTCTTCTGAAAATTTGCTGGACCTTCACTAAGTCAGAAAAGAAACTTACTTTCAGACTAGGAAACCAGGATTCTGCATAAGAAATCTCATTTATTTTTATTTACTCCTGCTTCTTTTTTTGCTGTTTTTTATTTTCATACAGTCTTTCTTCCACGTCACATACATGTGTAGAGTGGGGTCTTTTGTTAAAGAGACCTTGCTTAGATAGTGCTGGTCAAATAAACTCTCACCTCTTCGCCTTCTCTGAGGATAACTGTAGGAGTATGCTGCTCCTCACGCCATCCCAACTGAGATTCATTTAACTGTTGCAGATCTGACAAGGAGACAAAGAATGTGGCACCAACTGATCTAGTTTTCCCCCAAAACAACAGGAAAGATGGAAGAGTCAGAGGAAATTAATCTCCATTTCTATTTTGCTTTTTACTTTTTTTTTTTCTTTTTTCTTTTTTTTTTCTTTTTTTTTTTTTTTTTTTAAACATGGTTCTAGTCCAGACTATTCCTAAATCTCATGCCATTCTTACTTTTTCTTAGCAAATGCTTACTGTCTTATTTTATTCTGTCATTAAATTAGATTAGAATAGACCAGACACCTATCCAGACATTCTTTTCAAATTATGCTGCTATCTAGCATTATATCACTAGTTGGAAAAAGAAACATGTTCAAATTCAGTTTGATGAGATGATTTTAATGTTTCATTTAAAGAGACTACTTCAGGGAGTCACACATGCAAAAGACTTTCACAAATACCAGATCTACCAAAAAGCCAATATAAACCCCATTATTATTATGTTTAAATTTTAAAGTCTTCTGGTGTAAACTCTTTCAAATTCTAGAGGAGTGGAACTCAAATATACGATTTTAAAGTTCTCAAAGTAGTTTACAGAGGAAGTCACATATTTAGGCAGAAAGGCAGCTGCAGCAAATACCTCATATAGCCTCAAAATACCCTGTAAAAAGAATGAAATTCTTATTCAGACTTGTCTCTTCAGCTAAACCAAACATTTTTTTTTATCAAATATTTGTATTCATGATTCAAAGAAGGAAGAGTGGATATCAGAATTACAGCAGGAAAAAAAATAATGCTGTAGTTAAAGCATGTTATCTTCATTATTTCTGTCTTTATCAGCAATCTTCCTCCCATGAATTCAAAATTCATAATAGTAAGAATTACTTGAATTAAAGTGGGAGAGGAGAGGAGAGGAGAGGAGAGGAGAGGAGAGGAGAGGAGAGGAGAGGAGAGGAGAGGAGAGGAGAGGAGAGGAGAGGAGAGGAGAGGAGAGGAGAGGAGAGGAGAGGAGAGGAGAGGAGAGGAGAGGAGAGGAGAGGAGAGGAGAGGAGAGGAGAGGAGAGGAGAGGAGAGGAGAGGAGAGGAGAGGAGAGGAGAGGAGAGGAGAGGAGAGGAGAGGAGGCTGAGAGACTTGGGGTTGTTCAGCCTGGAGGAAGGCTCAAGGGAGACCTTATGTAGAAAGGCTCAAGGGAGCCTTTCTGTACTTAAAGGGGGACCTACAGGAAAGCTGGAGAAGTCTATCAGTTTTAAGTGATACGAAAAGGAGTAATACCTTGAAACTGAGAGAGTAGATTTAGACTACATATTAGGAAGAAATTCTTTACTTAGACAGTGGTGAAGCACTGAAAAAAGATTGTCCAGAGAAGCTGTGGATGGTACATCCTTGAAAGTGTCCAAGGCCAGGTTGGATGGGCTTCTGAGCAACTCAATCTAGTGAGAGGTATCCCCACCCATGGCAGGGGGGTTGGAACCAAATGATTTTTAAGGTCCCTTCCAACCCAAACTGTACTATGATTCTATGACTTACTAGCAGGGCTGGAAATAAACTCCTGTTCTTGATTTATTGACCATAGATTATTCTGCTGTGGATCACTATTCCTTCATGAAAATACCATATAGACCCATAGTTTTGGCAAGAATCTGCTTTGAATTTTGCTTACATTCTACATCTTATAAATCAACATCATAGTCTATTTTTAAATATGTTTTGGGAAGGAGCTAATCTTTTCTGCCTTTTCTGACATACTCCTGAGGGTGGTACTACATGGAGAACTGACTGTCAAATAAGTAATGACTTCTAATATTTATACATTCTTTTTCACAACACTTCAGTTCTCTGAGAGATTCTCAGCAGGGGAAAGGGACCAGATAAGCCATATATCTGAAAATGAATACCATTACTCTCAGAGCACACATATGACTCAAAATATTCCTGAAGACCCAACCATCAGAACTGGCATTTGGTTCAGTTCATACCACAGTCCCCTGAGACTTCCCCCCTGCTAACTGAAAAAGAAGTTGCATTATTTCTGACATTCATTTTATAATGGAGGGAGTAGCATCTGAAAATGCTATTACATAGTGTCCATTAATTAGCGCTGTTATAGAGTGCAAACTATTTCATAGTGTATCTAGTTCAAGCAATAAGAGAGTATTCAGCTCTCCTATGAGCTATAAAGGTGAGTTAACATTAGAGCACTACTAGCAAAGGATAAATTTTAGGGCCAATTGTTTTTGCTTCAAGTGACACAGAAGAAAATAATGACACATTTTGCTAGATGCAGAGCAAGTGAGAAGATGGTTATTTTGGGTTAATAAATTACATAACTGTAATGCAAGTCAAAGTTTTAAAAAACAGAGAAAGTTAATTGATTTTAAATCTAAGCCATTCTGTTTTTATGTTGAGTTTTATATCTGAACATATTATTTTGCCACGCTACAATTTACGATTTTGTAATTACATTTTCCTGGCATTGTGTTATTTCCTAGGAAGCTTTTCTATTCTTGCATAGAAGCAACAAAATAAATTATAGATGTGAAGATAAGAACCAGAGTTTCCTTCCCAGTTGCCATTGTCAGGTAGGGCTTTTACTGAAAGAGTAGTGATATATTGTATGTTTTTATTCATTTTACAATATTCATGAACTGTTTAAAATGTGGAAAGGAAGTTCACTGCATTACAGTATTGTTCTCTCATGCGTTTATTACAAACATAGAATGCATAGTTTATAAATAAAGTCAAAAGATGAACAATAAAAGAAAGTTAACATTCAAACATGTCATTAGAAATAGTGTAGGAAGTGATCATCCCCTGTACTCAGGAAGAAATACCTTGAATGCCTTTTTCAGTTTTGGACACCTCACTATAAGCAAGATATTGAGACCCTGGAGTATGTCCATAAAACGGCAAACAATCTGGTGAAGAATCTAGAGTACAAATCTTGTGGGGAGCACTGAAGGCATGGGGACTCTTTAGTCTGGAGATAAAGAGGCTCAAGAGAGATCCCATTGCTGTCTACAATGATATGAAAGAAGTCTAGCAAGGTAAGTGTCTGTCTCTTCTAATGGGGTACCGAGTGATTAGACAAGAGGGAATGGCCTCAAGTTGCATCAGGAGAAATTCAGGTTGGATATTAGGAAAAATTTCTTCTCTGTAAGAGCAGTGAGGCAGTGGCACAGGCTGCCCAGGGACATGATGGAGTCACCATCCCTGGAGTGTTCAAGAACCATGTGGATGTGGCACTGAGGGACATGATTATTGGGCATGTTGGTTATGGGTCAGTGGTTGTACTTGATAATCTAAGAGGACTTTTCTAACTTTCATGATTCTATGGTTTTGTGATTCATTTATGAAGTCTGTTGTGTTGCTTTGTACTTCGGGTTTGGTTTGGTATTTCATTCTCACTACATGCATGGTTCAAGAGTTTTTAATACTCCTCATAGTCAAAATATAGAAAATGCATGTTATTTTTATAGACCATGGGTATCCAGTGTTTTGGCTTGCCTGCATTATCTGCATTATCATCTGCATTAAATGAAGAATTGTCTTGGGCTGCATATAGAATATATAATATAGTTAATGCGTATAAGTAAAAAAAACTTCTTTTCCTTTCTTTACAGGTTTTATTAATATATATATATATAAAGAGTTAAAGCATAAGGATAGTGCATATTTGTCCTTGTTTTTGTTAAGCTAATGCATAATTTGGAACACAGCATAGATAAGTTGATTTTTACCTTGAAGATGCATGTTTAGCTTATATAAATTAGTGATCAGATCCACCAAAAAATGCTAAATCAGTGAGCCATTTTTTCATCTTCAAGTAGTGGTACAAGTTTTCCTTTTGATTCCATACATTATTTGATTTCATTTCACAAATTAGAAGATCTTCTTAGCATTTTACCTTCCCAGCCACTGCTCCTCCTACTTAAAGAGGGGAAAATCATCAGAAACTTTCTTCTGATTATTAAAAAGAAGGGGAATCAGGGAGAAATGGGCAAACAGACCTGATGGGATGAGGAGCCTCAGCATCACTGTTGCCCAGTTGTAGTGTCCATCCCCAACAGCATTCTTCAGTAAAGAACTGAGTGAAACCATCTTATCTGAACAGTAATACCTGCATTCTGAAGGAAAACAAACAAACAAACACTTTGAAAGAGCCTAAGTATTATAAGAGTTGATAGATACCATTGAGCATAACAAGTTTATCCCTATGTCCATACTATTTAACTTACTCTAGGTTTTTCAGGTTTTGACGTAAATGATTTTTAAAGAAAAGCAGTCCAGAATTAAGATTAATACATATATATATATATATACATGACAGAAAATATATGTACATATAGACACCTCATAAAGTAACAGCAAAGTATTTGTCCATTCTTCAGAAGTAGAAAAATATAATTAAACTCTAATCATGTTTACTGACTTCTATTTGACATCTTCTGAGACTCATGGGACAGAAAGACAAGAAGTTGACACAATTTAAATATGTGAAACACTTCACCAAATTGCATTTATTGAGGTGAAATACAGCATCTAAAACTTCATGAATTTGACCTTAAATATCAGTGTTCAGAAAAGGAAGATTTACACAGGGGGAACAAAACAGGACAAGAAACCAGTAAGATGATTCACAGTAAAGACATCATTGAGTTACTCAGAAATTACTTGTCCAGGATTATCTGTCTGCTGCATTATTGGCAAGACTATCACCTGTTTCTAACAGCTTTCTCCTAGATAGGGATTAGGCAAGGCATTATTATATCTTCCTGATCAATGTCAAGTCTTTTGAAGTCTGGGAATCCTTTAGGTGCTTATTTACTCTTTGTTTCCTTTTTACTTTACTAAGAGAATAGGCACTAGCTATTTTTCCATGTAACACCAGGTTTGAATAAAAATCTACCATGTCTTACATAAAGACTTCCATGTGGATTTTCCTTGGTTCAAAACATTACTGTCCAGCAAATAAAAATGAGGGGAAAAAAACGAAATAATCAAACAACAACATCACACACCATGAAAGGGAGACTGAAAAGACACTTTACCAGGGAACACTATACTTATCTCAGAAGCATCCTTTCCACCATCAAGGCTGCTGGCACACAAGCCTTGAAATGCCAATCTTACTAATATTCACTCAGGACTGGAAATGAAATAGAACAGGAGACCCATTAAGCATGATTTTTTTTTTTTTAATTTTTTTTTTTTTTTGTCCAAATTTGCTCTCAGTAAACTCTACTTTTACAAAAATTGTCATCACGTTTTTATCATTTTACATAAAAATCAAGAATTCATTAATTAGGACAGCATAGGCTGCCTGCAAAAGAAATACGTTTTGTATCTAGCAATAAAAATCTTACTCCTGGAGCCACCAGTCTGCCTTGATAAGGGATATTTCATCAGTTCAGCATGCTTTCTATTTCAGTGTACTTTGGTTGCAAAAGATTTAGATGTATTTCATCTCTTCAAAAGATGTAGTTCCTATGAAGGAAATTATTCACAGAATAAATAAGGCTTCTGAGTGCTTGAAATATTTTCACTTTCCTCTACGCCAACTGCTTTTCTTGATAGCAAAATTTAGAATATACATTGTAGAATCTGATTTTTTTTCTCTCTCCAATGTTGTCATTTCATGTACTCTCAAGCTTATTTTGTATATTTGGTCACAGAAGCACTGCCTAAAAGTGACACAACTGTACCATTTTTTATGGCAGAGATTTACATTTATGCATCAAATTGTGAAATGACTTCTGACTCCTTTAAAATTCCCCGCTAAATTTTATCTGAGGATAAGGATAAGGATACCTTTTTAAACAGATATGCTCCTCTTTAAAATTGTTAAGAAAGGCCAACATTTTCATAAATTAAAAACTGATTTTATATTTTAATGTGTATCAGAGACTTTAACCTAGAAGACTGTTACACTGTTTGGAACCAGCTCAGCTAACAGGATAGGGATAGGTATATCTCACAGCAGTTCAGATGAAATATGAGTAGTTTTGTTCTTTCCAGTTGAAGTTATAGAAGACTTACCTGAATAAAAGTGAAAAATGAGGAATTTTTAACATTTTCAGTTTTCCAGATAGGAAAACCAAGGCCTGTATGTTCAAAAATGCATTAAATAAAGATGTTCAGACAATCACTAGCAGCAGTACTGTATTTTTGCATAAAGTTGTCATTCTCTATGGTTTCCTTTGGCTTACAGAGCAGATTGAGAAGGGAAATCCTATAATAAGTCAAATTTAAATACATATGTATACTTAAAAATCTGTAAGTTGAACACAATTAGCCTGTGCTACTATTAATTACTATATCATAAAATATTGTATCTAAATTATGAAGCTGTTTGGGGATTTAAGAAAAATTAACAATAGATTCAGAAATGCAAAACATTGAATAGAAATAAAAGGTACTGGAGGGGAAGAAAGAAGAAATTTGTTGATTTTGACAGGAAAAATAACACACTGCCAAGTGGTCTGGACACATCACTACAAGTTAAGAAGACAACATCAATTACAGTAGTTTATCGTTCCAATAATCCCTGCACTTCTTGAAGTGTCTTGAGCAAAAGTAAGTAAACTATCAAAAATTAAAGCCAATTAGGCCAAGTCTGGGAACCTGTAAAGTATTAGTCTTCTTTTCTAGACAGTTTGCAAAGAAAGTAACAACACAGAAACTAAACTAAACCCTAAAGACTGGAAGCTTGAATCTACAAATCCTGTGTGATTTGACCATACATTGACACTGCCCTGAGAAGTTCCAGGTGGGCCTAAACTACGAATGAAATTTTACCATTTGGATGGACTAATGACTTCTCTGTTTAATCATTTCTCACATATAATGCTGTAAGAGATAAGCACTTAAAGAATGTTAAGCCAGCAGGATACCCTACTGAAGATCCTTGCAATTGCTGACTTCATTTGCTACATATCGCCTACACCACGTACATGCAGAAAACCCACAACTATTCTAATTAAAGCAGCATCATGATAAAGATTTTAGGTAAAATGGCAAGTACAGTCTTAACCATTCACTGGATAATAACAAATATCTCCACAAATCAAAGGATAAATGTACCCACTTATTTCTTTGCTTAGGTTTCCTGTTTTTTTTTAACAGTAGCTGAATAGGCTGCCTCATAGTGAAAGGCATCTTAGGATGCACAGGCAGCTGGAACTGATGAATGCTTTCTCATTATATAATAATATTTCTGTAGAATGTTTATGACATTAAATTACTTTACCAGATTAAACTTTCATTCAACAAACATTACATAAAACAAACAAAGCTCAGCTTTCAAGGATAGGAGTCTTTCCTACATTGAAGAGGTTGTGCAAGTATTTCTCCATACTATCTGCAGCTATGCTACATTTGGTGTCTTTAAACTTTAGAGTGCACACGTTCCTCTGTTCTAGAAGAAAGCATAAAGGGCAGACTAGAGCAGCATGAAAGAGGTCAAAGTCAATTTATATTTAGATGTCTTGAAATAACAGCCAGAAGCCATCCAAAAGGAACCTAGCCTACTGGGATGCAAACTCAGCCCGCTCCCTCTGCCTGTGCAAAAGGAGCTACTGCTGTTGGTAAACCTTGGACAAGTAAGCCTCCAGCTTCCTAGCAAAACCACCCATCATACTAAGTTTCCCAGTGCAGACAGTGTCAAAAGGATTAAGTCACATTCCTCTGGTTTAACTCAGCATGCATTTCACTCCTTAGGGCCAGTACAAAATATAACCAAAGGAAAACTCCCAGATGACAAAGTCACTGCTGGTGCAAGTACACAGCATGTCAAACTTTCTCAATTTGCATGGTGATTATTAGACGAGGACAAGCTGTAAAACCAAAAACCAAAGATGGACAAATCTGTTATGGAAACAAATTTCATGCTGAGGGTTCTCAGGTGTTTTTAGTTTCACTGACAAATGAGAAATATTATTCGAAATAAATCTAAACACAATTCACTGTTATTTTTCTGCAGCTTTACCTGGGGGGGGGGGTGGGGGGGGGGAAGATAATTTTGACTGCATTAACAGATGCAGTGCAAATCTAGGCAGGACTAGTATTTTTAATTTTCACAGAATCATAGAATGGCTTGGGTTGGAAGGGATCTTCAGGATCATCAAGCTCCAGTTCCCCTGCTGCAGGCAAGGCCACCAACCTCCATATCTAATACTAGACCAAGCTGCACAGGGCCCCATCCAGTCTGGCCTTGAACACCTCTGGGGATGGGGCATCCACACCTTCTCTGAGCAGCCTGTTCCAGCACCTCACCACTCTCTTGGTAGAGAACTTCTTCCTGACATCCAACCTAAATTTTCCCTCCTTCAACTTAAAACCATTTCCCCTTGTCCTGCCATTATCTACCCTTGTAAAGAGTTGACTCACCTCCTGTTTATAGGTTCCTTTAGGTACTGGAAGGCTATAATGAGGTCACCCCACAGCCTTCTTTTCTCCATGCTGAACAAGCCCAGCTCTCTCAGCCTGCCTTCGCAGGGGGAGGTTTCTCTTGTCCCTTATAATTCAAAGGGAAATGTGATAAAACCACATTTATTTACTGCTATGTAGACAGCTGCAGCAGCAAGTTCCCATGGGAATGCTCTTTTGTTGGATAGTAGAAATGATGAACATAGTTGTCTTCTTTGTGAGAAAATCCCACAGGAGCTCATAGGAACAAACTGAGGAACACTTGCATGGATGGACTCTTCATAGCATGCTACACCATGCTTCAGGGCCCATTTGGTGCTAGACTGCTCAGGGCTCCCACCTTCTGAAGGGACAAGGGATTATCCATACTGTTCATTGTTAGCTCTAATAGACAGCATTTAAAATTATCTTTTGTAGAGTCTGAGTGCCTTTCTTACCAGGATAACAACAAACCAGCATCTGCTGGTGCAAAGCAGACGGAGAGTATCATGAGTATTCAAATTCTGTTTTCATTCCTCTCTGATCATGAGGTACAGTCAATCTGAGCAAAACATTTGTTTTCCCTTCTCTGCAGATCAGAGAAATAGATGTTGGGCCTGAGATGGCTAGCAAAGAAACTTGTGCTTGAAAGAGAAATTAATTTTCACAGGAACAATCCCAGTTAAACTGCTATTTAAAATGCATATATAGTGTGATGTCCTTCAACTGCAAAAAAACCAAGGCTGTTCATCATACATAACTGTCACAGCAAGCAATGCTTTTAACTAGAGAAGTGTTACTGCTAATCAGAACAGACAAAGGGAGCCCTCTAAAGCAAATTATTGTCCTGACTATCACTCCATTTGAAAATCTGTTTGATAAAAGGTTATATAAATATAACGTGTGAATACTAAAACAGTAGAAGGCTCAATATGATGTAATTTGTACTTAAAGAGTCATCAGAGTGTGCTGTCAGGCTGTCTTGCAAAAACTTGTTTTCTTTTTAAGTGCTTAGGTACTAAAAATGGCAAGGGCAAATATTGTGAAGGAGTCCAGCCAAAAATCCTAAAATGAATGAATCGGTTTAGGATTCAGGATCACTGACAGTGCACTGGAACAATCTGCCCAGAGAGGTTTTGTAAACTTCTCTGGAGATATTCAAAACTTGCCTGGTTGCTTTCCTGTGCAACCTACTGTAGGGAACTTCTTTAGCAGGGGATTGGACTAGACTGTCTCCAGAGGTCCCTTTCAAAACCTACAATTCTGTGATTTCTGTGAGCTCCTACAGAACCCCTAAGACGCTGTACATTGCAAATTACATCCCTAAGAACAAAGCCAAAATAATGAACAGTCTTTCGCAGACTTGATGGTGTGCTGTGTAAAATGGAAAACCAAACCAAACCAAAACAAAAACTGTTTTCTTTGAAATTCTACAAGTTTTACTTATCCAAGTATACTGTACAGCAAAGAACACAATTCTTTTAAATATCTTTCTATTTCTAGATATATTTATTTTCTGTCTTGAAGCCTGCTTTTGTAGTCAAGCAACAGATATGCCATTCTGGTTTGCACTAAAGTTAAGAGGAGCTCTGGTATGCACTTTATAAAATGGTAAGCATTGAGCTAAAGCATAAAGAAACGCCAATGTCTTTCAGTATTTCATACAGCATTTGCTGTTCCACTGGATTTGCCATGGATAAAAGACAACCTCAAACAAATATAAGATCAGTTATTTGAAATGTACCTCAGCTTTTATACAAAATGAAAATGACTACTTCACAAATACATGAAGCAGACATCATAATATAAACCCAAGAAATCAAGATGAAAACAATTTAAGAGTCATGGGTACTCAGGTTTAAATTCTTTATCAGAATAACTACGTAGTTTATTATCCTTAGATTGCAGACTATTCTAGGTACTGTATGTAGCAAGATTGCAGACAAAAAGAATATAATCAACATTCTTTTCAAGTACATGTGTGCTAGATACCAGCAATTTGATTTAAATTATTCTTTATGAGCCATACTACTATTATACTGAGATAAAGTGTCCTCAAACAGGTTAATAAACAACATTTATCTAAATCCATTTCATTATCTGCTCTTCAAAATATAACAAAAACTTAAGTAACAAGAATCTTCTTTACTCTTAAGAGCATAAACTGAAGAAAAAAAATGTTTTCCAGTACTGACACTGCAAGGTGCTGATATATTCAAAGAAACTATTCAGAGGCAGGAAGGAAAATTCACAGGAGACAGAGTTTAACAAATAAGGAAGGCAAAGAAGCAACATAATAGTTAGAAATTGAATTGTAGTTCATATGATTAAAAATTAACCAAGTGCTTTTATGGTATACTTAAAACACCATACATTTCTAAAAGGTCTAAAAATACACAGAAATCCATAAGATTTCCCCAGCAGAGGATGAGTGGGCTGGCAGTATTTCTAACAATGTTTAATTAAAACCTGCAAATGGCTACTGATGTCCTTCAGAAGATTCCTTTCAAATTTAACTACAATGGAATGAGGTTGTTAAAGTGATATCAAAGATAATGACATTAAAATGAGGACAAGAATTAACAGCTTTTGGAATTATGCTCCTCATCTATTGTCTTTACCTTCAAAGCAGGTCTAAGCAACAAAATATTCTTTGTTTTTGGCATTGGCAAACTTATGTGAGTTCAGTTCATGAAGAAAATAATGAAAATAAAAGCAACTTCATGGAAACTACCTAGTACAACATGCTATCTGGTAAGAAAACATCTCTGTTACATCTAGGCATTCTGAAATACCAGTTTGACAAAGAAAGTGGATGGAGTTTTTGGTGAAGTAAGAGAATACTATTTTTTCAACATACAATTTAAATTGGCACGGGAGAGAGGCTGTGCCCTTGAGTCCCAAGTGAGTAAGGAGCAGACTCACTGGGAACGATTCCTTAACAAAGACTCAGCATTAGATGTAAGAATGAAGACTATATGAAGCTGAGATTTCACATTGCACTTTTTATCAGAGAATCATAGAGCTCTGCTGAAGGATGTTTCCTCATCTTTAGAAGCAGAGAGGCATGATATACTAAAATAAACTTAGTCACAGTCACACAGCAATTCAAGGACACCACTAAGATGAGCTCTAGTTCTCCCATTTTTCCAAGCCACGTCACTACACCATACTGCTTTCTAAGGACAGTTGAACATATAACTCACAGAAAACAGTGACAAGTGCAATTATGGATAAGGTACCTTAGAATCTGTATGCGGATTACACTTATTAAACAAAATTTGACTCTGAAAATGAGAAATTACTACTCATGGAACACCGTATTTGTTTGTGTATTAAATGAAGGACAAAAATATGAAAAACAAATTCTTTGAAAACATAACTTGGTTTGCAATACTACTGTTCTTAGGAAATCACTGAATAAGCTGTAGTTCATAGAGACAGATGTGCTGGCCAAGCCTGGCCTGTTACTTCCCCAGAGGGGAAAAAACTAAATCCAAGGCAGCACTTTCTTTTTTCCTCCTATCGCTTTCTCTGCCCTTGGCAATACACCAGCTTGTAAGTGAAATCTGCTACTGTACAGTCCTGCTATAAACTAAAAATGAGAAGAGGAGCCAGAAAATAATGGGAGGGAAAAGATGGCTGTGCAGACTGTTCATGCTCTGAATTAAGAGGTCCAAGCTGGCAATATCTCTGCATGTCATATAAGGTTTTCCAGATTTGCTGCTAACCAGAAAATCTGAGTTGATGGAAAGTGGTGACCAGTAGGCTTCTTCTTGTCAGTAAGACTCCAGAATGACTTGAGGAAAAGCAGAAAGTGCTCAGAAGTTAGAATGAGGTACAGAATTAGAGAGAAAAAATTGGGGCTGACAAACCTATCAAAACTGAACAGCAACAGTCTGAGAAGTTTTCTTGGACTTTACAGACAGTCGGAAATGTGGACATGATCCAGCCATTCAGGCAGACTCTGAAGTTTTATCCTCACTTTCAATTTATCACAGTATCACAGTATCACAGTATCACAGTATCACAGTATCACAGTATCGTGCGAGTTGGAAGGGACCTTAGAGATCAAGTCCCACTCCTGGGATTCGAGCCCTCTAGTGTAGCAGAGCGGCAGTTTTACGCCTTGCGCCACAAGGGGGATTTGAACCCGGGCCCTCTGGTGTTGCAAGCGGCGGTTCTAACACCGTGCGCCACCGGGGGCACACATTTATGATGTGCTTATATCGTTCTAGAAATGTATGTCAGTATGGTGGTAATATGAAGGATAAAGGAAAATCTTAGCATAAGAATACCACCAGAATTTACCACTTCTGGACTTCATGCTTTTCTTTTTTTGGGGAAAGTAAATTTTATAAAATACTACAGTCTCTTCTCCACAGACAGTAATATATGAAGAAAAGATTAAGAGAAGGAAAATACTTAAAGATACATGTATACATATATACACATTCAATTTGATGAAAGTATGTGCAGGTATTATCTTGTTTCTTTACAAGAATTACATCTCAAAGGCGAAAATCAACCTGTGTATGGAAAGCGATAACATTCACTGCAGAAAAATGTGAGAACCATTGCAAACCTATAAATGTGCAAGAACAGAAGATAACATTTAATGCAAGAACTCTTCTTTCTGATTTATCAAACACTATTACAATCATCATCTTGATAAACTTCCTTGACCATTGTTCTTTCTCCCATTTATATCCTTTTTGTCTTTTTCTTTCACATGAAGTTTCTCCCATGTATTTCCACCAAGTCTTCTTCTCCGGCAAGAATACATGCAATCCTGTTCTCAGCCTATGCATACAATACAGTATTTTCAACTTGCTAGCTGATTTAAACCTGGCTGAACAATAAAGTTTTTTAATGCTCCTGCAAAGGCAGTGAAAATGGTTAGCCAAGTAGGGGAAGGAGGGCACGCTGAGCTTGTTGCTGAATAACAGTTTTCAGAGAATCACTGAGAAAAGTGACATTAAAAATGTCTCAATCCCAGAAAAGGCTTGCAGATCTTAGAACAACAAAGGCAATCAAACTTCATTCACCCTGGTGATGTAAATTATTTCTTACACCTTAGTTCTTACTGTGAAGTAAGGAGAGACTAAAATATAGCCTTATGTATTGAAAAAAACGATAGTGATCTTAGCTCACACCACTTATATTTCAATGAGCTGAATTTTGCACTCTGTTTGCCTGCATTTCCTTTATATGAGCACTAAAAGCCATGAAATGACCAATTTGAAATTGCAGTAGGAATAGTTAAAGTTTTTACCACATCCATTTGTAATCTTTTTCAGACTACATCTGTATTGCACAATTGTCTTTTTTTCCTTTGAAACCTGCAATTAAGCATCAAAATTTTAATATCCCATACAATCGGCGACAGGCGCTTTACTACTTCAACCTTTTCAGTATGCTGCATTTTCATTGTCCTCCTGCCTTTTCCTTCCACACAGTTCACAGTCTTAGAGAACAGTGGGAAAAATGTTCTGTCAGCAAGCAAAACCACAAAACACTGAAGCTGAAAGAGAAAAGGTCAGGAGTTTCAAAATCCACTGCCCTATTTTATGGATTTCATAAATATTAATAACCTCAGGAGGAATCTTTACATTACCTTATTTTAAGAAAGGATAATTTGCTATTGAAAGTTTTGTTTTTGCTTTTGTTTGTTGTTTTTTTGTTGTATGTTTTTATAAAAAGAGAAGCATTAATTGATTACATTTAATTCATTTTTCAGTTAGAAAAGAACAAAACCATGTGAATTGCTCCTCTTTACACTGTTCTTCAAAATACTAGTCCAAGATACAAATTTCAGGCATTTGTCATGTAAGAAGAAAAAATGAAAGGCTGGTTTCTTAATTTTGAAAAACAAGGAGGTTCCACCAACCCCATCCCTTTAGCTGCTTTTATGCAACAGCACATAAAATGCATCAAATCCATGTTTCATGCTGTCAGCTGTTTGGGAAGGCTGAAATCTCTGGTTTACACAGGGAAACCTCTGCCCACAAAGCAGCCTTGTAAGTCAGACCATGGGACAGTCCAGTGCTGTTTTCTTTGGTCTCCTTATATTGTAGCTTTCAAGTATGTAAATATTCCGTAAATCAACTCAAGAAGTCACCACGAAGCATCATGGGGATGTGGCATTGGATGCACGTAACTGAACAGATCCTTGTGCAAGCTTCATTGAATTTAATTTATATAATTTATATATAAAACAGCTTAAATTACACTAAGTGAGACCAATTCATCAAACTCAGGACTGTCCTACAAATAAGTACTAATCCTCTTCCTACTTTGCCAGAGAATTTTTCCAATCTGCAGATTATTTGAAACTGAGAAAACATTCTGGAAAAGGGCTGCTGCATACCTGTTTGCTGTTTGTGTTGCTTTCTGGGCTGCTGTGGTTCCTCACTGCTCACACACGAGTGAGGTGGCACCATCTGCACTTTGGGCCTGTACTAAGTGCTGTTCATCCATCCTGTTCTCTCCTTCTTGCCCTGCAGCCCAAAGCTAATAACATATTCAGACAAACCTAAGAGTAGCTAGGTATTTGGGAAAAGGTTATTACTGAAATGGAAAGAAACAGCTAGATTTACAATAGACATCCTAATAGCCGCAGGAAACGACTAGAAATACAATACATTAAACTTACTGAGAAGGAAATAGATAAATCTTATTCCTTTGCACATCAGCAAGGTATAATAAAGAAATTAATTCTTCAAATATTTTCTTCATTATGAATTGAAAGGCTAAAATGATCAGAAGTGCCTACATCCTCTGACCATGTTTACATAAAATGTTTACTCCTTCAAAGGTGAATCTCCTGTTGTGGCAAAATGTGCTCTGGTAACATCAAAGAATTGAGACTACATTCTCTTTAACCTTCTTTCAGTTGTTCATAAAGACAAGTATAATGTTGTTTAAGGAACGCAAATTTAGCAAAACAAATTCCAAAACCTCTTCTCCAGCTGCAGTTACTAATGTTAACACTGATCAACAGCAGTGCTAAAGTACCTAATAAGTCTGAATTCAGCCATGCTCAATCCCCCATGACTTGAGGTCACAGTTTCCAGTACAGAACAACTGCTTCAACTCCACATAGCAACACAAGCTCCTCTACAGAATTTTAGTGTATATCTATAATGGCCTGTAAAATATTCTGACTTGAGAAGATATCTCATTAAATTAAATTAAAATAATTTAAAAAAAAAAGCACAAAAACAAGCAAAACAAAACAAACAAAATAAAGTTGTCAATATGAGGTGAGTAAAACAGTAAAGGTGAGTAAAACAGAACAGCATATTAAGACTAGTGACACTACCTCTCCTACTTTTAGCAATGTATCCACAAGTCGTGGTGCATATATCTGACACACAAGCGATCAGTTGCTACTTTCCACGAAACATTAATCCATGCTTTGTTTCAGTAACCTGCCACGTTTAAATCTGAATGTTGTATTAACCACTGAGAAGTAGAGCATGGCCACCATGAATGATCTCTGACCACATGTCAGAAGTCTGTGATTCTCAAGACCAGAGACTAGTGCAATTACTGAGCTCAATGAATTCCAGTGCAACCTTCAACTGAGATGGTTATTTTGTGTTATGCCTAAAGTTGTTCTAATACTTAATGAAAAAAATATATATATGTGTGTGTACTTGGGAAGCAGGTGGGTATTTAGTACATTAGCAGATGAAATTGGTTTGGTCACTGAACTTGCAAGTAGGGAAATATAGAATTTTAGCAGGTTCTTTGGAAGTATTATTTTATTTTCATTAATTTCCTCGACATGACCTCTTTCCTTCCTTCATAAAATGATCTTTGCATGGTGATTGATTACTTGTTTGGTTCAGATCACTGCAGATAAATCCTTTATCCTTTTAGAGTGGATATTCTCAGTAAGATTTGCATCCATGAAAATACCAGTTAAATGCATCTCTTTACTGATAGCAATAACGGGCACCACTTCAGTACAACTGTAAAAGATAAGTAAGTTAGAACATGTGCACAAGCTCTGGACTTTGGTGAGATTATTCCTGTTGTTTTAACTGCTAGCAGTGGTCAAATACTGAATTATTCTGTGTATCTGTAATAAATTCTGCTATTACTAACTGCTGATAAGTAATGAATTACTTTCAATTTGAGCAAGTTATCATTTTGGGCGAGTTACCACCTTACCAAGTTCCTTCAAAGCACTCACCTTAGTGGCTACAAAATGCAGCATGTTTCAGAGAAACCCTGAGTATCTGTGACAAACTGCAGGGAGTTGCAGCTGTACCCATGAGATGTTGCAGTTGCTGCTGATCTATCCACAACATAAGAAGAGCTCCTTAGCTTGTGAACAAAACTGTATTGCTTTTAGAAGTCAACAAAAAGAACAGAACTACGAGCACATACATTACTGCCTCCCCAGTTTTTGTTTTTGTTTTTTTTTTTTGTTTTTTTTTTTTTTAATAAAGTCATGGATTTCACAGTACTTTTTCAGTATCTTCTGGACACATCAACTAGTGGATACAGCATGTGTTGGGTTTGTTTGTTTGTTTTTCATAATTACTCATGCAAGTGATTTTAAAAATGTGCAAATGCATTTTTCCAGGAACAAAGTTTGCAGCTAGAGTTAGCTGCCAGGAATGCAAGTTGGGCAGACCAGCACAAGTGGCAGCTTGCTTTGCTGCAGCAAATGTGGAACTCTTCCAGATTGTTCTTTCAGGAAGTGTATGAACATAAAATAAAATTTAAAAAGAAGAGAAGCTAGTGGTATTCTCTTTCATGAATAATGTCTGCAAAAGACAAAGCAAGTAGTGTTTGAAAAAGAGTGACATTTATGCACACTAAATGCTTATGAAGTTCTTGATGTTTTCCATATGTAATTATCTCTCAACATTGCATCCTGACACATAGAGAAGGCTACAACAGCTGTTCACTTTATAGCCAACTGTTATTTTTGCTTTCATACAGATAATTTTTCAATGTTTTTATGTACATATATACATGCATGTATGTGTACACATTCACAGAAATGTATTATTTCTACACTTGCACATATATATTAATAAATGGCTAAGAGAGCAAGTCTTCCTTTTGCTTCATAGTCTATCAGTGAATACCAAAACTGACAAAACTGACACTCCTGATGAATGGCTGAGTAGGATATAACAAAATTAAGAACTGGAAGTCAATAAGTTTTAATGGAGATACTTTCTTTAAGAAAAATAAGAAGAAAACACAGAAGAAACAGAGCTTGCCTTCATTTTTATTTTGTATCCTTAAAAAAATACATCTGCTTTCTGACAGTTTTATACCATCTCACAAACAAATCAGGGAACAGAATCTGGGTTCAGCCATTTTACTCACAAACAATCCATTTCTACATGTTTCATTAACAGTGTGGGAACACTCCATTTATCATTGTGGGAAAGGGTATCAGACGTGGTCTACAGCTAACTTGGAATATTATAGTAGATAAACAAATCTTCATTTAAGAAAGATAAAACTACTAATGATTCTCTCCTTTTCTTGAGGGTGGGAGAGTGGGGGTCAGGGAAGAAGGAAAAAAAAGTAAAAAAAAAAAACAACTACTGACTGGATTCTTCTATTCTTCAGTTTCCTCTGGTCACTTACCACTGCTGAGTCAACATGAAACACTAAAGTACTTGCTCTCTGGCTTCAGATGTCCTGTGGAGAGTCAGTCTGCCCTTTCAGCTGACAAATGGTTAGGATGTAAAGCTAGTACAGACAAAGGAAGCACTAGCTGTTAGTGCCTCCCCCCTTCCCACTGAACATACAGAGGACATCCCGGAGAAGAATGAATGGGAATAGTACATGACACAGCAGAGCTCTTCTATTTAAAACCTTGACTGCTATGAAAGTTAACAGCTAAACTAAAATAATACCAGATGATATTCCATCTATAACACAGTAAGCGGGTAAAAGATAATTATAGCAAGTATATTAGTTTAGAGAGTTTCTCTGATCACTGGTATCTGTTATTAGTTATCATATTTTTAAGTACCAGTAGGTTTACAATTTGTTTGCAAAGACTAGTGAGGAAAGTCTTGACTGATCCATACTGGCAATTTTAATCAAAGTTAAAGTGTAATAGTACATCAGTGTTTTCAGGTCAGGAGTGGCTGCAATGAAATGCGCACTTTTTTGGAGGGACCATTTTTTGCTTAGTTTTCTGATCATTCTATTTTCCAACCAAATTAAAGGCAGCATTAAATTTCCAGGCCTTTCTTACCAAATTCTAAAGGATAATCTTGATGTTCATCCAAGGTTAATATATTGAGATGATAGGTATTCAAAGTCCCAGGATTTTCCACATTAGAACAGTATTCATAGCACTTTCCTGAAAATAAGCAATTATTGTAAACAAAATCCAACATCCTTTCAAATTCAAACAAATAAAAAAGAAAATGTGAGGGCACTAGATAACAACAAAATGCAGCGAACACAAAGGGACTGTGAAAGAGATGAAATGTGGAAAGCAATGATAATAAGCATAGAGTTTGTCCATGGTCAAGTTTAAAATCTCCTTATCAGCTGGGTTTCTTATGTGCTTGGCAAGGCACGCTTTAAACTAATATTGCTGTTATGCAGAAATTTCTCACTTGGCATCCCTTTCTAAAGGTCATACAGCAATTTTTTCTAAAAGGAAAACTGAAAATATTTATTCATAAATAAATATATTCCATAACAGCTTTAATGACATTTAACCACCCACTTACATTCAGTCACCCCTAACAAGTATATTGTTTCTATATACCGTAATTACTGTACAAGATAAAGGTCTCATATGTGCAACTAACCACTTAGTAAATGATAGGCTGTGTTGTTAATTACAGACATTGCTGAAATAATAAAATGAAAATCTTTTTCTAAGTTTCCTAATAATCTTCCCTCTAGGCAGTTTCCTATTAAACATGAATTCTATAGAAGCCTTAAGAAATTGTCATAATGCAGAAATATGTGTTTGAACAGTTCCTGCTGCCAGCAGCAAACTATAATTTATCACGCTCTGGGATACACAGGCTGTCATTAGTTCAACTTGAATTCATGAGAGCTTATTTATTCTGTTTTGTAGTCACATGGAAAGATTTGGTCTAAATAGCATCAGTAGCATCTTGCAGGAATTTCTTGATGATACTGAAAGTTGTTCCAACTTGTTGGTTTAGAATACCCTTCTTCCCAGCCTTCAAACCATTATCCAGTTATCGCTGGTAAAAGGTAGGTAATTTTTGAAAAATATTTTTTAATCCATCTCTGCTGGCAGCTAAAAAAAAAAAAAGAGAGAGAGAGAGAGAGAGAGAGATTTAATGGGAGATTTGGCCTGCTTAAATTCGCTTCAGATCATAAATTCCACTCAGAAGATAGAACAAAGCAATGGTGTAGTAAGAGGGAACTGATTGGAGACACAAACTGGACTTTGAGAAAAAATATCACTCTGAAAAGAGATTCTGTTGTTATACATGTAATCTGGTTTTGCTGTAAGTTTCTGAACCTGTCTACCCATCCGAGACTGTATTGAATGCCAGTACATCATGTATTAAAGTGTCTGAGAACTTTACAGTGCCTTTATAGATAAGTAAAGGGCATGTTTTACGAACACTGATAAAGAGTATAACTTACATTACTTGCTCTTCTCGTCCAAATTATGGGCAAAAGTGATTGTAGCTTTTTCTTGGTTGGCTGAGGAAACTATACATTCCAGACTTTCTACCTCATATCTCTGAAATGTCTATACTCTCTCTTCACTCTAACAGAAAAATCTCTGAAAGTTTATAGTTGCCATTTAGGAATAAAAGGAACTACTGATTGGACTTTTGATTTTTTTTCAAATACTTCCTCACCATATTAGGAAGGACCAGAGTCTGGGTAACCAAGGGTCTCCGTTCCAAAGATTTGAAGGCTCGGTTTTAAATTCTTCAGAGTTGCATCAGTAAAAGAGTTATGCATTTTCTTATTTTCTGTGGAGACTATGTGTGCACAAGTTGTGATTCTAAAACTACAATATGCAATATTTTCACAGCAACATTCTATCTCAAGATCATTCTATAGTTGTTCCCGAAAATGATCAGTAGAACAGCTGGCAAATTTGAAGTTTCCTAAAACTTCTGTATTTAATCTCAAGGCTGTCAAACTCTGCAAGATGCTCATGCTCTTCTCCTAAAAGAAATACTGAAATAAATTCAAGGTTTCAAGCAGGGAAAAACAAAACCCAAAACAGAAACAAGTTCCTAATAAGGATTTATAAATAAAAGGAAAAGCCACATATTTATTTCCAAAATGCTATTAAAAAGACTCTGAAACAAACAAACAAACAAACAAACAAACAAACAAAACATTGCTTCCAAATTTTACTTTGAACAAAGTTCAATTGGTGAGTTAATCATATTACTCACAGAACCACAGAATGATTTGGGTTAGGAAGTATCTTCATCTTGTTCCAATCCCCTACTATGGGCAGGGTTATCAAACTAGAACCAGTTGCCTTGAGTGCTTCCAGGAATGGGGCAGCCTGTGTCAGTGCCTCATACCCTCTGCATAAAGAATTCCTTCCTAACATCTAACTTAGATTTGCCCTCTTTTAGTATAAAAACATTCTATATCCTTCTATAGTATAGTTGCTATTTTACTTTAATCCTCAGTTCCATAACGTCATGTGGTAATATAAGAATTTTAGATTTTGCTATTTTCTTTTTTTTCCTGGCTGCAAAGAAAACATTGAATTGAAGGACTGCAAAACAGAACGTAGATCACCCTCCTCCCCCAGAAAAAAAGAACCCCCAAAGCTCCCACAATTAGTCACTTGCATGTAAATTTATGTTTTGTTGTTTTTTTTTTCTGAGGACTAGTGCATGATTTTTGAATGCCAAATGTTGGCAATATTTGATTATTCTGATTGTTAAAGACAAATTAATAATCACATTCAGTTAATATTTGTTCTCGTAAACATTTAATATCATGGATAATTTTTGAGGCTTGTTATCTATTGTCGAATGAACTGTCTTTTGAGTTCCAAGAAGTGACACATTACCAGAAGAACGACATAAACACTTTTTCAACTTTATTAAAACCTTCTCAGAAGCAAACTTTGGATCATTTTCAAGCAAGTAGTTTGTATGTGTTCAAAGGTCATGGAATTTTAAGGTAAGAAAGAAAATAGCAGTTTAACAAACTCATTTCATCTTAGAATACCTATGTTAGTTTATAGCCCCACTATCTTCTGGCTACTGTCAGCAAGAATGACTGAAAGAGTGAGTTGTAAAAGTAGTCTATGTGCTATCTGTTTAAATGGGAGACATACACAGACAAAGGCACATTCACATTCACATATGCCCTTCAAAATCATTACACATCTCCATATAGCTGAAAGGCTTCAAAAATACGCATGGTAAAGATTAAAAACCGAGCTGTTTAGTTATGTCTTGACAAAGAGAAGTAACTGTGGGTAAAATGTTAATACCACTCTTCCCTTCTCTTTTATGTTGAATAAATTATTAATCTGCCATTTATTAACTTGCTGTGCATATTTCATGCTTTCTTTAAAGATTAATAATTACTTTATGCAATTTGAAGTATTTACGCAGGATCTATAAGATTTTTTTCCACTCTGACAGTTTAAATGCAACATCATATAAAATACAGTGATTACTATAGCCTGGTCTGAAAGAAAGTTGTAAAAACATGTCTCGTTAATTTTATGAGGTCATACAATTGATGTAAGGGAGTACTGGAGATTTCAGCTCATAGCTGTAAGACAAGCAAATTCATGTGCGCACACAGGTTGTGCCTGGGAGCAATGCTGCTGTACAGTCCACCAGCCAAGCAGGCCATGTGGCAGCCAGCCTCCTCTTTGGTGGTACTTACTTTTTGAGCGATAGTGGCCTGGTCACACATGATGAACCATCAAGAAGCTCAGCATTCTTGAGGGCCAACACAGAACTATGCGCGCAAATTTTACTTAAGGGCTCTGCTGTAATCTGCGAACATAGATAAAGGAACTATTAATGGAGCCATTTGAAGGAGGGGAGAAGCACATGGCAATGTGCCCAGGTACAGGTCCATGATGATAAAGCAGCATGTTGTTGCAAAGCAGAATACAGAAAAGGTTTACCAGAACCAGACAGTAACAGAGTATGTCACCTGTACTGTGCTGAAACTTACTAGTTTTGAACATTCTAGTTTTTTATATGCATTTGAAATGGCCTAATAAGTTCAACTATTATTTTTTGTATCCAAATGGATTGGCAAACACTAATTCACAGCTACGTTAAAGATGTACATCTGAATCATTTCAGTGTAAGGGTAGGTGGACATCTAAGTTTCGGGGCCTAATTCTCAACTCACGCATACTCATAAATATTAAATATAGTGCAGAAAGGAAAAGAAAGCAAAACAAAACAAAACAACAACAAAACAAACACATTAACCTCAGTACAAGGCTGTTGTCAAGCTCTGCAAGTGTCACTGAGCTGGAAGTGATTGCACATTAATAAATCACACAATTGAGTTGGAAGAGACCTTTAAAGGTCAACTAATCCAATCCCCCTGCAATGAACAGGGACGCCTGCCGTTAGATCAGGTTGCTCAGAGTCCCATCCAACCTGACCTTGGATGTCTCCAGGGACAGGGCAACCACCCCCCTCTCTATGCAATCTGTTCCAGTGCTTCAGCACCCTTATCATTAGAAAAGATCTTATTCCCAAACTAAATCTCTCTTTTAGTTTGAAAACATTTCCTCTTGTCCTTTGACAACATACCCTGCTAAAAAGTCTGTCATCTTCTTTCCTGTAGCTCCTCTTCAGATACAGAAAGGCTATACACTATCCAGTCTCCCAGGAGCCTTCTCTTCTCCAGGCTGAACAGCCCTAGCTCTCTCAGACTGGTCGGTTAGGAGAGGTGTTCTATTCCCTGGACCATTTCTGAGGCCCTCCTCTGGACATACTCCAAGAGGTCTGTGTCTCTCTTGTACTGAGGACTCCATATCTGGACAGAGTACTCCAGGTGAGGCCTCATTGCTGCAGAGCAGAGGGGCAGGATCACCTCCCTCAACCTGCCTGCCACATTTCTTTTGGTGCACCTCAGCATACAGTTGGTTTTGGGTTGTGAGTGCACATTGCTGGCCCATATCCAGTCTCCTATCCACCAGTACCCTCAACTCTTTTTTGTCAGGGAAATTCAATTGTCAAATCAGTTATAAATTGTGTTTTCTCCAGAAAGGCTAAATCAATATAGAATGGAGATACAAAAGTTTGTTTCAAGATACAAACAGAATTATCCTACATAAAAGACTTTTATATGTATTATTTATCTGTTGGTACTGGTGAAAAATAGCATCATCATTGAACACTTACTGAAATCCTAATTTGCTAACATCACCATGAAAGATTAAGAAGAAAAAAAACAGTACATTCTGCAGCTGTAGTAATGCTGCCCGTGGCAAAGCTGTATCACATATCAATAAAGATGCCTTAGACAACCGTGCAGTCCCTTTCAGTCTATTGGGTTTTGTTTGACTTTTTTTCTTTAAATACTAGGTCTCTGCTTACTATACTGGCAATTATGTTTACATGTTGCTATACAGTGACATGGAATATTTAAGGTAACTATACAGCCATTGCTAGAAGACAAGCAAGAACCTGAGAGCAAGCACTAAAGGTAAATGCATATTTTCAGTAGTCAGCACCATTACTTGTAAGAATTTAAAGAGATGGCAGACACAAAGTATTCAAAATTAAAATTAATAAATAAATACAAATATCTCTATCCCTCTTTATCACTTTGCATAGTATTACTGGCTTTTACTGTGCTCTGTTGCTAAGATAACATGGATAAATACTTCCTGTCAGAAGAATTAGTACAGTAATTAATACTAATGCCAAAGTTCCAGCTATTTCTAAAGTGATCAGTATAAGCAGTTGACATTTCCAGAGACTATGCACTTTATAGATGATTGCATATTTATGAGCATCTTATGCGCTTAATGTTAAAGTAGAAAAATACAAGAGGCTCTCTAAATATCTTTGCTCCTCCTCCAAGTGACATTCATACAGCTCTATAAGAAATCTCATAAAAGAAGGAGATTCAGAAACATGCTCAAAGCTCCTCAAATGAGCAGGTCAAGAGTCACAAGTACAATTTAAAAGATTTCAAAGCAACTAGTCAAGTTTTTACTGCCATGTACATATTTTCATATCTCAGTGAATCAAATTCATAGTAGCCCTCTATCATTTCATCTAAATTCTGAATGTGCAGTATACCAGCGCTTCACACTCCTGACACTTTCCATAGTTTTATAACACTGAGGAGCAGAAGAAACATATAAGCATTAAAATGTGAAAGTTTCAGCCATAGCCAGAAAAGCAATTTCTTCCCATACAGAATGTAGTTCGCAGTTGAAGAGTTCAGAGGATAACACAATATTCATTGCTGGCTAGGCAGTAGTCTAATATTGGGAATTATCAAATTCCAGTGAGCATTCAGGGTAGGACAGGATAGACCATCACCACAAAGATGCATTTCTGTGTTCTTATGAATATAGTTTTGGGTATTACCCAAAATCAGAACAAATAGTGACAGAGAATAATATTAGAAGCATCACTTTTCCGGCAGACTGCTATCTGCATTAGCAAACATTATTTCAGAGTAGAACACAGTGTAGAACATGAAGGGTAAAAATCTTAAGTAATTCTGTGGAAGAGAAGGAAATTAAACCAGTTTTTACTAATCTACAGGCTTTTGGCCACTGTTGATATAGAAATACCTGGTAGTGTGTGCGACTAAAGTATTTTACTGCCAGAAACTCAAGGTTTGGTAGATAACTAAGGTGATGTGTTTGTCCTTCAGTAACTGGTGCAAGCTACATTTAAAAATGAAAGAATAGCTACACAAAAGATTAACAATCTGAGTAGTACAAGAGTAACAAGAGTACTCACTTTTTTCTTCTGTAGAAATACATCATCTCCAGCCAACTTCCAAACACCTGAGATTTTAGGATTCCTAAATCCCATTATTTTTGGTCTAAGAATCTGATCAAAGCAATTTGTTATAAACACATTTAGGTCTCTCTGATAGTAATGCCTCCTATTTATTTATATGGAAACTGCAACAAAGAGCACAATAAGCCAAATAAATAAATAAACAAACAAACAAATAAATAAATTTCAGCTACAAAATACATAGTCACCACATTAGTTACGCCAGCAATACCACCATTTTCACTAGCAATAAACAAGAGCCTGCATGCTGTGCCTGTAAAAATCTGCACCAGCGGAGGTGATCCACTGTCACCACTGCTGAAACGCAGCACTTACCACCTCACTGTGCTCACAGACACTGTTTGGTCTCCATAAACGTTCAGCAAACACTGATGAATGTTAATGGTTGTGATTTATTCTGCATGGACAAATTCAATGACATGCCTTTGCTTCATATGCACTTCCATGTCAGATGACATTTTGCCAGACTGCCCCTCTACTGCCATCTGTCATACAGCAATAAAATGTAACAGAATATTGGTGGGAAGGTTCAACTTCTACTGCCATACCACCAATATCTGCCTCTGACAGTGTGGGCCAGGATAATAAAATAGGAACATTACTTTCAGAGCAGCCCTCAAAAAATATCTTTTGAATGACCTTTTCTAAATTAGTTGCTGATTTTGATTACAGGAATGAAGTGACTAAAGAATGGATTTGAATGACCTGCTTACTCCAGTCTGTAACACTGTGGGTACACATGGAGCCCCCATTGCTCCTCTCAGACTTAATTAGATACATAATATGAAAGTTGCAGCTCTAAACTAGAGTGCTTGATTCTTCTTCATAAATAGAAAAATTTAGCTTTAAAAATCACTAATCGATACTTAGTCTTAACAAAGGTATATAATTTCATTGTTTTTATGCTGCAGCCTTTTAATAATGAATTCTGAGATTTAGAAATAAGTGCTGAATAGTTTAGAATTAGTTGATACTTGCAAAACAACAGAAACATACTTGTCTGAAATTCAGATTAGAAAAATAAAAGTCATGGAACATCCAGAGCTGTGAGGGTCTCACAAGGATCATTAAATCCAACTCCACACAGCACCATCCAAAACTCAAACCCCATGTCTGAGAGCACTGATCAAATTCTTCTTGAATTCTGTCAGCTCAGAGCCATGACCACTGCCCAGGGGAGCCTGTTGCAGGGCCCAATAACACTCTAGTGAAGAATCATTTTCTAACTCCCAACATGAGTTCTGACACAGCCCCATGCCTGCATACATTCCATGTAATGAACTCCAGCAAAGTCCAGGAGCACACTTGGAGACTTCATATCTATTCTGATGAGCAACACACTTCAAGGGAAGTCCTGGAACAGCCTGCAAAACTCAGCATGTATATATATCACAAAGACAGCAAAACTGTCTTTGCATGCATATATATCACAAAGACAGCAAAGCTTACCTCACAGTCATGACTATATTAATCTGTGCAGAAATTAATCAACTATCTTCATGTAGTTAGTTACATCTTATAGACAACATCCACACCTCACTCAGTTCACGCAATTAAGTATTTATAACATCCTAAGGTTCGTTAGTGTTTTCAAGCTATTCTCCACTTATTCCACCCACTTTCATTCCCCCCCATGGTACTTTTTTCAGTGGTGTGGCAAACTGAAATTCACAAAGAGGCATAACTGAGTATTATTCAACCAATGTTTTAATACACCCACATCAGCTGGAAATCTTCAGGAGTTCACTGCTGTTGCCCAGATTTTTTTGCATTCACGACTGCTTCTGTAATGGGATTAAAATTATTTCTAACTCGCTCCTACCAAAGTAGTCACTTCATTCTTTAATTATATTGCAATCTTCTTGTATTTCACCCCTCCACACACAGTCCATTGCACAATAATTTGTATTTCTCTTTATGCCTGTACTTCTGCTTCTGCAGTTCCATTATATTTTGAATACAGAACTGTAAATACTTGGACTTCCATTTCTTAAATTCAAACATAAGTTTTCCTAAAAAACAAACAACAACAACAACAAAAAGTGTTAAATTCTGATGCTTTGAAGTCCATGCAAGCTAGTCATATTTGGAAATATCTAAAAAAAAAAAAAGGTGTTCTTCCTTAACAAAGTACTTTTCAAAAAACTCTGCTTTCAGAATGTATATGAAGCAATTAGACCTTTACTGTTTTGAGGGGAGGAGGGAAGGTTCTAAAACAGCTGTGTAGTAATGATAGAATGTTTTCTTTGTTCCAGGATTCAATAAACACAGTAAATACGTCTCCTTATATAGAAAGATGGATGCAGGAAATGAATGCACATGTGTATTGCTCTGAATGAAGGCCTGAAGAAGTCACTGAAAGTTTTCAATTCCTTTTTAGACATCTTGCATTCTTGTCTGTATGGCTATTCTCTTTTAGGAGCATATCATAGAATGAGCATATCATAGAATCATAGCAACACCAAGGTTTAAAAAGACCTGCAAGATCATTCAGTCTACCCGCCATCTTTTCACTAAACTATGTCCTTAGGCAGCCTGTTCCAGTTCCTGACCACTCTCTCAAAGAAGTGTGTCCTAACATCCAAATTGAATCTCCCCTGGTGCAACTTGCAGCCATTCCCTCTATTTCTAGTTACATATGAGAACAGGCCAGCCCCCATCTCACCACTTCTGGTAGTTGTACAGAGAATAAGGTCACCCCTGAGCCTCCTGTTCTCCACATGATATAATCCCAGCGCCCTCACCCATTCCTCACAAGGCTTGTGCTCCAGACCCCTCACCAGCTTTGCTGCCCTTTTCTGAACACATTCCAGGGCCTTAATGTCTTTCTTGCAGTGAAGGGTCAGCTAAAAGGGTGATTAGCCCTATCATTAACTAACTAAAGGTGAGAAAGGTGGGGTTGAAATCTCATGACCACTACAGCCAACTATCCAAGCACCTAGAGGTAGTACACCCGAATACTGTATGTAAGGGATGTGCCTTTCCTTTCTTGGGGTGTACATTAGGAAGGAAATATCCCTGTGTAACTGCTACCATAATAAAGACTGCCTGCTTCTTAATATCATTTTTATCTTAAGGAGTTTTATTTGGGCTAATGTTTGTCTGGAAATGGTATGAAGTTGTATCAAGCATTTTGCAGAACTAAATGAATACGAAATGAAGTGGCATAATTACTTATTGCCAGGAATAATAATATGCATCTAATGTCTATCAGAGCTCTTTACAGTGGCCTCCAAAAAAATTAATGAAATAGACTTCACTTATGATTACTGCCTTAAAGTCACTGTGTGACAGATTGCATTTAAAGCTTACTGCTTAAGCTATTTATATGCCTCTACACCCCACTAACTATGTAGGAAACTTTTTTTCTTTCTTTCTTTCTTTTTTTAATTCTGAGAGTAAATTATTGCCATTTTGCTAGGATGAATCCAATAATTTTCAAGAGACTTTTGACCTAAAAGTACATCCTTTACATTTCCATATTTTTCCTTGCAGTCCCTTTTCTCTGTGCTGAAATCTGAACTCAGATTAATAATGAAAAAAGCTGAGTAAAGGCAACAACCACTGCTAAATTCAAACAATTTGCATTTAAATCCAACAGCCAAGGCAAACCACAATGAATTCATTCCTTACATCACAGGATATGGGAGATAAAAATGTCATCCTAGCCACTCATTCCTTTTGACACTGATGAGACTGTAGGAGTTAAGCCACATATGGGCTGCATTCTCCATGGCATTTCCCACTCAGTGCCAATTAAGGGATTTCAGAGGAACAACTGCCTCTGATTTGGGTTTGAGTGTTTGTTTTGTTTTGTTTGTGGTGGGCTTTTGCTTGTTTTTATTTACTTTGTGCATGTATTTGTGTTTTGTTAAAAAAACAAAAACAAAAAACCTTGCCTCTAGAGACATTCTGTCTTCCAACACCTCATTTTGACTTGTTGAAATACAATGGTAGTGAAAGTACTCCTTATTTTTGATCCCACAATACAGTTCATCACCTTCAAAGAAAATCCCAGTACATATTCTTACCAGAAAAGAAACTTCATAAGCTTCTTGAGATAAAAGAGGCTTGTGAACAAGGCGTCCTTGCAGACAAACTGTGCAGAAGCTTCCAGATTCCTCTCCACTTGTTTGTACTTACTTCGTAAACTTTCACCAAATAAAGCTTAAGTTACAAGGCCTCAACAACTTGAACTTGTGAACTTTGGACTTACAGTTCAGAACTAATAGGCTAATTAATATTAACTCCTCAGCTTTCTAGGCAACAGAGTTAATTCCACATGCAACGCATGATAGATGGGGTACAGTGACACACAAGGGAGAACCTCTCCAGGAAGCCTGTAACCTTCAAGTATTTCAGCCAATGAGGAAAGGAGAAGGGACAATGAGGTAGGGAAACGGGGACAAGAAGAGGCTGTGCCTTCAATACTTTGAAAGACCCTACAAGGGAAATGCCTTGTCCACACTGGACTCTCCCTTTATTCAAATAAAGAAAGCTAAGACTCACCTCTGTCTCTTTTTGAGATAATCAGTCAACTGATCTGAACAAAAATTTTCACGTCTCTGAAAATGAATCATCCTCAGAGTCTGATCCTTGACAAACACTTATTTCTTTAAACCATCAACAGAACAAGGTCTCTTTTGACTCCTCTATAGTCTCAAGTGCTTAATTTTACTTTTGACTCAAAGCTGTTCACTACAAATTCCCAGAAATGGGCGTACCTAGACAGATGTCACCTAGCTTGGTATCTTCTTTGAAGCTCCTATTTTCTGCTGGCACTGCCTTGGTAGGATGTTATCCCTCCTCCAACCTCCTGAGTTCTTGCTTAGAGACTGACAGCATGCTCCCGATTGCAGTCCTCTTGAGACAAACTAACTCTTCCCACAATCCTCTAGTTCTCTAAAGCATTCAGAGTTGCAGTTTTCCTGGGTGAAGTCCTATATGCAGCCGTACTGTGCTGTGCTTAACAGAAAGCAGTCCAGAATTCAGGCTTCAAGTAAGCCCAGTCTGCAAGCAAGATTATTCAGCTGGTCATACACAAGAAAAAAAAAAAAAAAAAAAAAAAAAAAAAAAAAAAAAAGACCACCTCAGACATGTTCAGAGCAGTATTCATTCATTTGACGGAATACTCATAAACCAACAAAATAAATCCTTTTATTTTTTCTTGAAGGCTTAACCACCTGAAAAGATTTGTGTCTGATAAGCATCGAATATGAGAATAAGAAAGGTTACCGAAGAAGCCTCTCATTAATACCTATGGTCAATTAATTTACAAAGTAACTCATTGGGAAGCCTCTGAAAATCTTCAGAAGAACATTAATAAGCTTATCTCCTCTCCTGATGCTGGATATAAAAACAGGAACAGCTTTAGAATGCTCCATTGAAGAAAGGTGTCACCCTTAAACTCAGTTTCAGATTTAAAAAATAGTTGCTTGAACCTGTGTTATTAAGTCAATGACTATTTACCTATGCTTTCCAACTGAGATTTTTTGTGCAATCCACACATAAAGATGTGTAGATTTCTTTGAATAACATCCCACTTCACAGTGTGACTGCAAATATTTGAAAAGAAGGAGTTTCTAGAATACTTCTCACAATGTAAATCTTGGGTAATTAGTACCTACTAGAATTTGCTTCAGACAGGATTAAACAAATAAAATACTTTTTTTTTTCCAATTATTATTAACACGTGACCTATTTGATCTGTTGGAGGGCATTACTGTCAACAGCATGTGAATATCTGTTCTGTTTAAAAGAAGTAGAACTATTCTGCTTGGAGACAGGCTAATTTTGTTTGTACTTTGGTGTTTCAGAAGCTGTTAATTTACAGCAAAAAGACACATACATAATTGTTACATAAAAGGCTTTTATGTATATATGATGGTGCCTGGAACACAAAAATGTATTCTGCATAGACTTCATAAGAAAATCAAACACATTAGAAGTCAAAGATGTTAGTGGGAACAATTTTGTGTAACTGTTCATTTTTCAGTCCACATTGATAAAATAAAGACAGTTTGTGTAAACAAATGTAACTATTTGACACTAATCATTACCATTGGTGTATTAGGAAATGTTCTTCATCAGCAGATTTAAGGGCAAAGATAAGGACAGCAGACTTACAAGTTGACTTGTAAATCAGGAGGAGGTGGAGAGACTGTTCTGCTGCTGGGCGCAACCCTTTCCCCTCTCCCCCAGGATTCTGTGCTGAAGTTATCAGTATAAGCCTGTGCTGTCTGCTCCTCTGGAAAACTGCTCTCTCTTTCTTTTTTTAACTACTTCAATAGAGCTTTTCCCTGAAGAAAAGTTCTTCCCTGAATAGCTAAAGGGCTCAAACTGGAAAATGCAAATAGCCCAGGAAGATTTTGTCCATTCTCACAAGTAGTATTTATCCAGAATTTCTTAATAAAATAGTGCATTTAGCCTAGGTAGGCATCACAACCAATATGTTAATTAGTAAAGATTAATAAAAAAACAAACAACAACAACAACAAAAAGCAGGTTGGAATTTCAGATAAAGTGCTACAGATGATTATTTAAACTTGGAGAATGACAAGTGTTCATTTCAGTTATCTCATAGCGCCATCATGTTCAAATAACAATTTGAATTGTTCTGCAAATAATATTAATTCAGCATTAACTCTCTAAAACATCAACAAAAATCAACCAACAAACACCATCATCAAAACCTACTTTTAAGCAGGTTTTATTAGGCAGAGAAAAATGTATGTTTCAGGAAGAGAGATCAGGAAATGCTGGGAAATGAGGTTATAAAGAGGCTTGAAAATATTCCTTTATGCAAACACCAGGAGATGGAAAATTCTGCTCTAGTTATTTGCTAAGAGTAGCTTATAGTCAGAAGGATGAGGAACGTGAAAAATGATGGTAATATTTTTCAGGTATGAGTATGGCTGAACATATGACAGGGATCTGAGTTCATGAGAATTTGTACTAAGAGAAATAAACTGGATTGATGATGCAAAATACTGGGGATGAAGGTAAGAAGGTGCGTGCATCATTGTCAGCTGAAAAGTATCTCTGGGTAGAAAGAAAGTAGATGTTATAAAGTTATGATGAAAGAAAGAAGTTTTCATGCAGAAATCTGAAATTTTGTGTTCATTTATCACATTCAGTATGTTTTCTTTTACTCACACAAGAAACCTAACTGAAAAAAAAAAAACAACAACAAAAAACAAACTAATCAAACACCAAATAAATCACTATTAATTGCCATTCTTCTCAAAGATGTGGAGAAATGAGGAATGGCATCTGTGATGGAATCTGCCTTCTCTCTGCTACCTTGGTCTGATTCTTCTACCAGCTGCTTGCCTTTTTACTGCATTGTAATAGCATCTAGCAAAGAAGTCTGTTCTAATGACTTGTGCAAGAGAAGTTTTTTCATTAATACATTAAGAATTCTAATCCAACATACTACAGTGACATAAGTTACAGTTTCAAATCTACATATATCTTTGTTAAGGTTTAATGGTAGAGTAGTAGAGTTAATGAATTATTAGCATCAGCTTCTCTTCCATATATTATTACAATGCAATGATTCATGTAGATGCATGCTATTAAGTTATAGAAACAACGCCTTTTATCCTACAAAACTCTTCGGGAGAATCAGAAAGTCCAAAACACTGACTTTCAAGTGACACCCTTCTGAATGATTGTCTACAGTCTCTGCTATAGTTACAAGTAATAAACCATATTTTTACAGATGTAGTTAAAATGGTAACCTCAAATACCATTGAGGCCTTGATGTCCTTTCATGATACATCAAATATGGAATGGGACCAAAATATATGCTACAGAAAATTGTATATAAAAAGAGAAAAAAAAATGTTCCAACACAGACAGTCATCAATAGGCTGCTTTGCAGGGAATGTAACACCTGGGACAAGAGAACAAATTTTTCATTTGGTGTGAAATGAGAGTAATAACCCATGAAAAAAAACCTAAAAACAGCTACTGTAACAAGACAATGAGAAAAACCCAACACTTCTCTCATTCAGGACTTTAAAACTTTCTCTACATTGTTTACAACTTATTTTCAATACGATCCTGACTATGGAACAGTTTTTGCATCTATCACATAATTGTCACAATTATTATGCTGTCACAAACAAGTCCTCCATTCACACTTCCTCCAGCAACAGCTTCAAATCATTGCCCACTCTTGCCCTACAGCACACTATTCCAGACTTCACAGAAACTCTGGAGACTCGTCATTCTTTTTAATGTAGCACCTTTTTTTACTCACCTCCTTTTTCTTGTATCTGCCCTACATATTTCTCCTACTTCTGAAGTAGCTCAAAGTAATCACCTCAATGTGACCACTTCTTGGTTCATTTCTGTAGTGAAAACTGCAAGCTGCAAGCAGTTCCACAAGGTAGAAATAAGAAATGTTTAATATTCAGAAGTGCAAACAAAATACACTGCTCAAAATATTCTCTAAACAGTTTATATATATATAATATATATATACACATATATATACACATACATATACAGGAAAATAAAGGCAATTCCATGGAAAACTTAATAAAAATTTTGCAGGGAGTCTTAACACTTGGGACAAGAGAACAAGAGAAGTAATAGATGTTGAAGAGTGATATACACCTGCGTGCAGAGTGCATATCTCTATTCTCTATAGTAAGAAGAAAAATAGCATCTCTAAAACTTGAGGGAGTTGTGAATTAGCTGAATTAATGCCTTAAGCATTTACTCAGAACAAAGATAAAACTTCAGGTCTTCCCTGCGGAGTCATCCATATTAAAATGATAGCTATCTCCTTCCATTAATACAGTAAATAGAGATAATCAACCACTAAGCAACTAAGTTTATTAAAATTAGTTAAATAAAGCTCTGTAAGTAAGTAAATGAAATGCGTGTTAACCTGTTATATAGTGAATACAGAGAGAAATTTACTGAGAGAATTCAAGATGTCTATGTGTAAAACAAGTTTACTTACTACAGCGCCTTGATTAATTTCCAAAGTCAAGCTTCTTTTAAGACAGTTTAGATTATTACTGCATTTTCAATAGGTACTGAAGATGTCATGTTACCCAGGTGAAATCCTTTCAAGAAATGCAATCATTCAATTACTAGGAAGAGTGGAACTTTGGTTTGGTAGAGAAAGGATTCAATTGCAAGCAACCTTTTGATCTGGATTCTTCCTGTGGAAAGTGCCATGTTTTACTGAAGGAGTTTGAATTTATAACTCCCAGTTAAAGGAAGTATCTCAACAACTCTCTGCACTGCTGAGGGCATCTGGTTCTATCTAATAAATTATTAATTTTACCACGGAGATAAATTTAAAACTATCATTTGAGCTCCTTTCCTATACCTATATTGCTGCCATGCTTTAAGAGAGCTACAGTAGAGTGCATTCAGTGCCCAGTCCTCTCTACTCATCAGAAGACAAGGCAACACCCTTGATATGCCTTCTGTTAGTTCAAAGGGAAGACTCGGTGGAAGTAATATAGGCCTGTTAAAAGGAATGAAATAGAACAACTTTGTTTGCATAAACCTCTTGACTCACCAGTAAATAATTTCCTGGAAAGATAATCTGAAATGGTAATTTTGCTTTAGGAAATTAAATGGAAAACTTCCAATATCTATGCTATACGTGGAGTTATCATACAGAATTACATGTGTTTTATGTTTGTTTGCTTTTTAATAAACATCCTTAGTTCTATTCCAGGACAGGAAAAAATGATATGGTATATTTTGACTATGGCACATCACCATTTTCTCAGCCTGAGGACAAATGTCAGCTAATATACAGTCTCTCAATCAGTGACAGCTGAGATCCATTTACAAAATGGATTAAGAAATTACTATATAGAAAAGGAATGTAGTAAGACTATTGTCATGACTGTTCTTCACAAATGCTATTCAGAAAATGAGTTTATATATTTCAGCTGCACATGCAGAAAATCACCCTTTTCTAGTTTACTGCTCCTTAGGCCAAGGATGTTTTCATTCCCTGGCACTCGAACACGTCTGAAATTACCATTTCTCAAGCACGAGAAGAAACATAAAATCTTTTGGCATTATTTGTCAGCAAGAGCTGTATTCATTACTGTCTTTATCCAGACATTTCAATTGTCTACTCTTAATGTTTTGTATATCAAAATTGTGAGAAATTAAATGTTACTGAAGTCATTACAAAAATAACAACCTTTTTATGTAACTTAACTCAATTACATGCACTGATCCATTTAAACAAATGTGAGAAACTAGTATATTGTTATGACAGAGACAATAAGGCGCACTCCCCTTAACAGTGTCCAAATCTTTCTTAACAAGCCACCTCTACTATCCTTGTCCTGCAATTTCACAGTTGCATTTAAACAGATGGTCTCTTAGGTTCTGCTTTTTTCTGCACTCTTCTGTAGAAGTGTAAACAGAAAATGTACTGGGCTAAAGGTGATGTTTGCAAATGATTACATACAAGAATGGAATGTTTAAGCCTACTCCGTTGTTAATGAAAACATAAGTGCGGAATTATTGAATATGTTTGTATTGGAATGTAAATCTAACACACGTGTGGTAGCTTAAGGACCTGAGCCACAGGAAATTCAGTATTTACTAAAACTTTTTAACATACAGGTATATATATAGTATATACACATATAAATATAAATATACTGTGTACTGCATCTGCACATATATACATATATCCAGTCATGCTCTTGTGCAGTATGACCTCCCCTACTCCACAGTTTAATAGCATATAAACAGGAAACAAGATTATAAGACTGTAATTAAGACAAATGTTATTCCTTTAGAGTTTCTTGACCTGACTTTTGATCAACATAGCAGACCTTTTAATAGCTCTTTTAATAGCAACCATCTGTATTCAAATACCTGGTAGATAATCTTTACCTGATTCTCTCCTGTGTTTCTGTATGCCCACACATCTTCTACAGAGGTCGAATTGTCTTGGAGCCACAGTGAAATAAGATGCAAAGTGACTGAGGAGCCTTCAAGTCATTAAGAGTCAAAATAATAAAAAAGAGAAAAAAAGTAAAAAATCCATTTCTATTTGAGTATAATTTAGGAATTACCTTAGTATGCAGATGTGTTCATTGTTTTGCATTGTTTTCAAAACATTTGAAATATGAGTTTGGTGGACTCTCAATTAAGATAAAATGGCACAAACAAATTTACATATATTTTAGATGCATATATTTAGTCCAGCATACTTCAGAAAATACACTAACTTGTTCAATAAAGAGTTGTCAAAGTCACCTAGAGGAGCTGACTACGGAGCTTTGTGAAGCAGAATGATTAAGTTCTTTTGGTTCCAAATCAAGCCTTGCCTTCTACCCAGAATATTTTATGACAGGATCAAAACAAAACAAAACGAAACAACAACAACAAAACAAAAACAAAAAACAAATAAAAAGTCTGTGCTTTAATCTGTCCTCTGTCAAAGGGCTTCTTATTTCTCTTTTTTATTATCCAACATTGCATCTAAGCTCTCATGAATCAGGGAACTCCACTCAGGCACTAGGTCTTAATTATCTTTTTAAAAACTGCTTTAAAACATCCATTTAAAATGCTCTTTTTGGATGAATTTCTGATTCCGCACTCCCTCATGAAAGACATGTTATGAATAAATGTAACTGTTATCATGAAAGTGACAGTGATGAACAATGATGAGCCATGAAGAGGGGAACCCACCCCATGTTTCTGGGTTAGAAAGCAGTAAAACAGCAAGAAAGGTATTTTAATCTGTGAAAGAGTATATCAAATGGTTACAGACAGCACAACCAATCAATTTGCTGTGCTTATTTCAGAAATTAGTATGTCTGAACCACTGAGACTTGATCTGTAGGTTTCAGGCTTGCTATTTTCCTTTCTTGCTAATACTTACTTTGAAAGTATGTTTAGCAGGAACCCATACCAGAGATGACAAACAAAAATTTTGCAGAGAATTAAAGCAATTTCTTCTAAACAAATATATTCCTCATATACTTCAAAGCATACTGAATAGCAGAAGCTTACAACCATCTGACTTTACATTGGCTTTCTCTAATATTTTTCAGTATCTGCTTTACAGCAAATTGCTCTCAACTCAGTTGCCTCCTTCTTTATAAAGAGGAATGGGCAGGGAAAATTTAATCAGTAACCATCCATTTGATTTAAGCTCTGAGCTTCAAAAAATGATGTGGAACTTGGACTGTAAATGTTGACAGATGTAGCAGTGGGATTATTTTTTAAGTTTTATTGAGATTCTTTAATATATTCTCTAGTGATGAAAGAGAGTCGAGCTAATGCTGGTTGTTTTATTATTATTTTATTTATTTATTTTTGTTTGTTTGCAGATGCATAAGGCTAATTTTTTTCTCTAATATTCTCAGTAATGTGAACAGTCTTTAAACAAAGTTGCTTGATAACTTTCTTTTGAGCTAGGCTGCACTCCAAAAATTGGTAAAGACTTATTTCCCATGTTAGATATTTCAGGTACCTTCACATCTTTTTCATGCTTTAGTTTAACACTATATAGTAGAAACAATTTCCAGTGGTAGCCAATAGACATACTAATAACATAGCACTCATGAGTATTTCTTGCAAGGTGCACAAATAAATTCTCACAAATGTGATTTGTTGTTGCTTTGAAGAGCAACTTCCAATGTAACAACTTTGCAAAGAAACCAATTATTATAAATAGCTAATGAGAGGAAATGGGTGAGAAGAGTAGTTTCTTCTTTCCTGAAACTGAAGAATAGAATAAAGGAATAGAAAAAACTTTCCAAATTTTTTCGCTTGTATGTGTTGGATTCCTACCCAAACAAATCAAATTTGCATAAAGTCATGCACAATTTGGTAGATGCATATTTTTTCTTTCAGCCATGGTGAAGATTGACAGGATATTTTTACATATGCAGAAATAGTAATAATAAGAAAAACAAATCTCACAGAGTTTAGGGACATCCAGCCCAGCCCATGTATTCTTCTTCAGTACGCAAAAGAAACTGTGGACAGCTTTCGTGATACTAGGAATACATTTATATATTTATCCAGCGCAGGGTCATTAAATTCATCTTCCACACATATCATTCAAGCATCCTGCAGCAAAGGCCATACCAGCCTTCAGAAATTTTAAGAAATACCAGGTTAAACAGATGTGAAAATCTACAACTTTAGAGAGACGATTGAAGTAGCCACGCTACCTCCATTTCTTTGATCTCCAATGAAAATCCAAAGCTAGTGAAGCTTGGGGCATACAAAGATCTCTCGTCTTTTCTGGTTTAATAATCAATATAAAAATCCTTGTTAGTCATAGGCTGAGTACTCTTAGCTTTCTGTACTGCTGAGAAGGTTATAAGTCAGAAAGTTTAATGACTTAGGACCTATAGTTTGACACTTTGGTAACAATGTGCCAGCTGCTAGACGATTTGCACAGTGTTTGCACGCTCCAAGGTTCCTCAGGATTGCTTTCTATGGTTTCGTTTCTTTTGTTATCTTTAGTATTTGAGCCTAACATAAAAACCCACATACCAGTTATACTTCTCTGACAAAATAAGCTTTATGAAGTCATAGAGTAAGTAGATAATATTTCTGTAAGGGTATGTAGGAGAGTGTCAGCACCTTTAAAGGTATCTGGTGAAGGACCTTACCCAAGGGAAGCGGGAATTATAAGAAAGGGAGGTGGTGATTAGGACCTCCACAAAATATTTTTCTAGTGATTCCAAAACTGCAGCCTGAGACATGTAATCCAATAAAAAACAGTATCTTGCGCTCTGAAAACTCCCAGTATCTAAAAGCTTTTTCACATCATCCTGGTTCATGAGTTTTCCTGAGTTTTCTATTAAAATATTTCAGATGTTTTCTGTTTGTCATTTCAGTAAATAGACTGTTACCAATTCAAAGCATATTTTTTCACTTTTTAACTAGTAGAGTCTGATGAAATAATCAAACAGAAAATGTTCAGAAGTATCTATTCTGGGTAAGATATCTCAAGTCTCAGAACCAGAATATCTCATTCCACTCCATGAATGGGGTTGGACCATATGAATTCAACTATTTTTCACTTCTGTTTTCCAGAAAAATATAAAAATAAATAAATAAATAAATAAATAATGTCAGGATTCCCAAGGGGACTGAAGTTTGGAACAAGAAGTGGTGTTTGAACGTATTTTAAATCACGTCCACTGCCTACCATGAAAGCACCACACCCTCATATTTCTGTTGAATCTAATTTAAACTGTCTAGTTTTATGAGTGAAGCCCAATGACAGATTTCTGGTATCTATAATTTAGCCCTCTATGGTGTAGAGCTGATATCAGATCACAGGCTGACTTCAAACCTCTGCCTATCAAAGAATGAATTAATTTCCACACAGTTCCCATATCAGTATCTAATTTGCAGAACTGTCATGCTAACAGCAACTCTGAGTTAACTCTTTTTGGCAGATCTTAAAGAAGAATGCTGTCATATGAGGACTTCGAGAGGTTCCCCACTATGCTATATCATGATGATAATGAAGATAATGCTTCTGCCAATGAAATGACAAATGGTTGGTAGATTTTTTTAAAGCCATTTCAGATGACTACCTCATGTCTTCTGCGCGTCTACTTCAATTTCTACAACTACATGAAAAACCTAAATTTACCTTAATCCCTTGGTGAACCTGTAGAACACAGCCAGCCATATAAGGTCAGGACTTTCATAGAATCATAAAATCATAGAATCATAGAATCACAGAATCACAGAATGGTCTGGGTTGAAAAGGACCACAATGATCATTAGTTTCCCCCTGCCATATGCAGGGCTTCCAACCACTAGACCAGGCTGCCCAGAGCCACATCCAGCCTGGCCTTGAATGCCTCTGGGGATGGGGCATCCATGACCTCCCTGGGCAACCTGTTCCAGAGTGCTGCCACCCTCTGTGTGAAAAACATTCTCCTAATCTCTAACCTAAATCTCTCCTGTCTTAGTTTAAAACCATTCTCCCTTGTCCTATCACTATCCACTCTCGTAAACAGGTGTTCCCCCTCCTGTTTAGCACTCCCTTCAAGTACTAGAAGACCGCAATGAGATCTCCCCAGAGCCTTCTCTTCTCCAAGCTAAACAATCCTAGTTCCCTCAACCTTTTCTCATAGGAGAGGTGCTCCAGCCCTCTGATCATCTTAGTGGCCCTGCTCTAGACCCACTCCAAGAGTTCCTTGTTCTTCTTGTATTGGGGGGTCCAGGTCTGGTCGCAATACTCCAGATGGGGCCTCACAAGAGCTGAGTAGAGGGGGACAATCACCTCCCTCTCCCTGCTGGCCACCCCTTTTTTAATGCAGCCCAAAACACAGTTGGCTTTCCAGGCTGCAAGCATGCACTGCTGGCTCATATCCAGCTTCTCATCCACCAGGACCCCGAGGTCCCTCTCCACAGGGCTGCTCTCAAGATCTTCCCCCAGTTTATAAAAATACTTGGGGTTGCCCCAACCCAAGTGCAACACCTTGCACTTGGCCTTATTGATCCTCATTAGTTTTACACAGGCCCACTTCTCCAGCCTGTCCAGGTCCCTCTGGATGGCTTCCCTTCTTTCCAATGTATCAATGGCACCACTCAGCTTGGTATCATCTGTAAACTTGCTGAAGGTTGAAATCCCGCGAGTGCAAGTGTGTGCATGCCTGTGAAATCAGTGGTGAATTTTCACTCAGGGTTCAAACCTCACATAGAATCATCCCTAAGACCTCATCACAGAGCATTTATCTTATTAATTCCAGCCCAACATGTGACAAGAAGCTACCACAACTTCATCTCACCTGTTTTACAAATAGTTCTTACTGCATAGTAGTTGCCACACATTGTAAATTAATTAGAAAACCACTACACATTAAACTCACTTGAGAATACTGAAGTTAGGATAGGAATCCATTTCCATACAATAAGTAGTTCTTCACTTTTTCTTGCTTAATGATTGTGCCTTTTGAAACCTCAGTGCTTTGGTACCTGAAAAAGTGATATACTTCCACTTATGTAAAGCAAACAACATTAGAACAGAAGTTTATATCTCTGAAGAAATTATGTGTATAAAGGTGTTTTGTTTTAGTAGCCCATTTCAGCGTTTACAAACCTCCTATTATTTAGGAACTAAGCCACATCATCCCAGAATTTGAATCCATGAATTAGCTGATGTATGTACATAAAATGGCAAATAACCTTGCTGCACTTGAACACCTACTGATCTGTAAATGCTGGCTGCTGTGCTAGAAGTTATCTTGGCTACCTGACTGCATTAACTTGCAATCACAGTTCTCCCTTCAGCTCAGCCTTTTTATACAATTATGTCTAGGAATGACTTGAGAGATCTAACAAGTGTAGTGTTTCATGGAGGTGAACTAACCAGGAAATCTGTTTGCCATAGCAAATCAAAGTTCTTTAAATGAGCTCTGCAGTATGATCTCAGAAATAAGGTAAAAAATACCATTATATTCCAGAAATATTCACAGTAGAATAAAAAAGCGCTTTAAGAAACTAAACAAGTTGCAATTTGTCAAATACAGTGTAGTATAAAGCCACTTTCAATCTAAATGTATTCACATTATAGACAGGTTCAAGAACTCAGTCTACAAATGCCCTCCGCACAGAAGTGAGTTTAATTTAAATATGATTTTTGAAAATGTGATCTCCTTAAGATTTTTAAGTAAAAATAAGAAATATTTATTTGATGTTGGATAGATATTTAAACACAAAACACGCATAAACTAAAATCAGACAATACAGCTATAATTTAATAATCATTTGAAAATAAACTGCTATTCAGGATAGACTCTTCTAGCCATAATTTCATCAGAAGATTTTTATTCCCTGAAACATCTAATACAAAAAAAGATCTGAACCTAAGACACAGAATACAATGTCCTCGAGTGAATTTTTAGCAGGACTTAGGAAATTAATTCTGCAACTGTTACTATTGTTAATGGGAGTTATTCAGCCAAATATTCATGCACAAGTTTCAATTAATATGTACTCCTTATGTGTGGTTTTTTTCTGCATATTATCTGAAATTAATTTCCATAAACAAGTTCCCAGCAGTTATTTAATACACTAGATTTGATTCTGATTCCACAAAGGTCCCTTGATTCATTTCAATCTAAGTCTGACTGCACAGCAACATTAAAAGAAGTAAAGCCCCCAGATGAATACTTCAAATTAAATACTCACTCTGGTGTAATTTGAGTAACTTCAGTTCAAAGATACACTGATATAAACAAAATCAGAATTGGACCTACAGTGGAATTTCTGCAAACCAACTTGTTCCCTAGCTTATCCACTGTTACACTTCCACATCAGTAATTTTTCATCTGTAATCTATAAACACTTCACCTCCTTGCTCAATTGGCAACTGCTTTATGTTTAGATTTAGTATTGGTGGGGAATATTCTAGCCAGATCTTCTAATATCTCTTTTAAATTTGAAACTCTGTCACTACTTCACTGAGAATATACACTAATATGAAAGAAGTGAGGAAAATTGTTTGCTGTTTATCCTATCTTTAACCTTGCTTGAAAGGAAACAGTAATCTAATATATTTCAGTACTGGTCCAGCTCTTCACTGCATTTTGCAAGAGTCTCTTGCATTTAAGGAACTCTTGGATAAACTGAAAGGAAAGAGGGTGGCCCATGAAATGAGGAAAAAAGGCCTGTCTACCTCAGAAAAGTATTGGAATGTTGTCAGGTCCTGAAGGGATACAACGAGAAAGGTCAAGGTCCTCTTGGAATTATCCTTGCAAAGGAGGTGAAGAATAACAAGTAAGGTTTTTTTAAGTAAGTCAACAGTAAAAGGAAGACTAGGGGGAAATGCAGGTACACTGCTAAATGAGGGGGGTGTTCTGGTAACAGGGGATGCTGAGAAGGAAGAGATAAAGAATGCCTTCTCTGCTTCAGTCTTTAATGCTAAGACCAGCCCTCAGGAATCCCAGACACTGAAGTTAAGAGAAAGAGTCAGGGGAAAGTAAGACTTTCCTTTGGTTAAGCAGGATATGGTCAGAGACCATTGAGCCAAAATCCATGCACACAAATCCATGGCCTGGCTGGAATGCATTCACATGTGCTGAAGGAGCAGGCCAATGCTATTGTTGAACCACCCTCTACCATCTTTGAAAAGTCTCGGCAAATGGGAGAGGTGCTTGAAGACTCAAGGACAGCCGGTGTTACTTCAGTTTTCAAAAAGGGCAAGAGGAAGGAACTGGGAAACTGCAGGCCAGTCAGCCTTACCTCTGACTCTGCAAAGTTAAAGAAACAACTTGTCCTAGATACCTTCTCCATACAATTGGAAGAGAAGATTATTAGGAGTTGTCAACATGCATTCACCATGTTTGACTAACCAGGTAACTTTCTATGATGTCATCACTGGCTTGGTAGACTGAGGTAGTGCAGTGAATGTTGTATATCTTGACTTCAGCAAGGTATCTGACACCATTTTCCACAACATCCTTGTTATGAAACTTAGAAATTGTGGGATAGATGATTGGATGGTGAGGTAGATGGAGAACTGGCTTACTAGAAGAGCTCAGAGGGTTGTTATCAGTGGCACAGAATCTGGTTGTAGGCCTGTAAATAGTGGTGCTCTCCAAGGGTGGGTGGGATAAAGTGCACTCTCAGCAAGTTTGCTGATGATACAAAGCTGGGGGGATTGACTGACACACCTAAAGGCCATGCTGTCATTCAACAAGACCTGGACAGGCTGGAGAGTTGGGCAGGGAGGAACATTACAAGGTTTAACAAGAGCAAGTGTACAATCTTGCACGTGGGGAGGAATAATGCCATGCATCAGTACAGGTTCAGGAATGACCTGCTGGAGAAGAGCTCTGCAGAGAAGGACCTGGGACTCCTGGTGGACAACAGGTTGGCCATGAACCAGCAGTGTGCCCTTGTGGCCAAGAAGGCCAGTGGTATCCGGGGATGTATTAAAAAGAACGTGGCCAGCAAATTGAGGGAGGTGATCCTCCCCACCTATTCTGGCCTGGTGAATCTAAATTTAAACTACTGCGTCCAGTTCTGAGATCCCCAGTTCAAAACAGACAGGGATCTCCTGGAAGGAGCCCATCAGAGGGTCAGAAAGATGACTAAGGGCCTGGAACACATCTCATATGAGGAAAGACTGAATAACCTGGGCCTGTTTGGCCTGAAGAAAAGAAGACTGAGATAAGATCTGATTAATGTTTAGAAATACATATAGGGAGGTGGGAATCAAGTGGATGAGCTAGGCATTTGTCAGTGATGTGTAGCAGTAAGACAAGGAGTAACAGCCTAATACTTGTATATACGAAGTTCCATATTAACATGCCAAAGAATATCTTTACAGTAAGGGTTTGTGCTTAGTTTCAGACATGACTTGAACAGTTTATCCTAACTTTTGCAATGCTGTCATAAAAGTTTCCTGTCTACAGTACCATTTGCCACAGTACCAATCCTGCTAATTTTGGTTTATGTGCATTGCCTTATGCAGTGATGGAAGGAGCAAGCCAGTTTGTACAGATGAGGAGGTGCTGACAATATGCTGGTCTGCTATTTCTGCTGGAGGCTTCTACTCCTCCTCATTGGTACTAAAAAGACATCCACAGGCACAAAAGCACTAGCTGAGGCTTAGGTATTGATGTAATGAATCCCACATAGGCTGGCCTACTATTGAGCAAGAAGTGATTAAAAAAAAAAATCCATTTAAAGTACCTGAGAGATTTTTTTTGTTCTAAAAGTATCATTAACAAGACAGGATTTGTTGTTGTTGTTGTTGCTGTTGTTCTAATATTATCATTAACAATTTATGTTACAGAAAGCAAGTTTATAAAGCCAGTCTGGGGAAAAAGCTCAACCAGGCTCAGAGCTGTGGTGAAACCAGAAGTGGTTGTACTTCTGAGAAGACCTTGAAAGGAATATTATTATGCTTGTGTGGTACTGCATTTGCTCTAGTAAATCCTGCCTACCTCAAGGGTCTCTGTGGAATCATCTTCATATCTCTGCAACCGCAGCCCTGCTTATTTGCAACCCTGAACTACCCATGGATTATAAGAGCTTGCTCCATTTCCATACCTCTAAACCTAGCTTATATATCCTCTTATTCAGTCTCTCATTCACCATCTAAAGCTGAGTAATGTCCTATCTTAAGCTATTAGATTAAGATAGAATTAAAAGACATGAGAAAGGACAGCAGAGTACAGACTACAGTAATTATGATTTTCTGTAATTGTCCTGAAAAATAAAAATGCAGTAATATGTAGCAGAGAGAGGATAAAATTGAGTCGTCAGTCTTTGTAGTTTTGGAAGGAGGCAAGATGCTGATGCTACCTGAAACCACATGGAGTATCTTGCATTTCAGCCACAGTGAGAGTATAACAGCTTATCTCTGGATCTGCTCTTGTAAGTAAAAGCACGTGCTTGCAAAAATGTTTCCAAATCTATTTTTTTTCTGATTTGAAATAGCATCAGCATTTTTTTTCTGTGTTGCATCTAACAACAATAAGGAAAATAATTGGTTTTTTTAATGATAAAGGTGTTGAGACACTAGCACAGGTTGCCCAGAGAGGTGGTGGATGCCCCATCCCTGGAGACAGGCTCAGACAGACAGGCTCTGAGCAACCTGATCTAACTGTAGATGTCCCTGCTCATTGCAGGGGAGTTGGACTGGGTGACCTTTAAAGGTTCTTTTGAACTCAAATGATTCTATGACTCCATTATATTCTATATAATGAGAGGTAAATGCAAATTAGAAAGAAAAAAAAAAAAAAAAAAAAAAGAAAAGAAATATTCAAATGACAAAAAGTCTGTGTGCCAAAGAAATCTCTGAGTAATCTTTTAGAAGCAATCTACTTCTGCTAATATACAAAGAAATCCCATGTCAGAAATACAGTTTGAAACCTTATGAACATGTGTATCATTAAAATCACTTGAAGAGTCTGTGAATTCAGGAATTTAGATTAGATCAAGGCTTTGAAAAACAGCACCAAATAGTTTTACTTAGGTGTTTAAATACCTGAAATATATTTAGATATTAAATCTAGAAAGCAAGTTAACAAAACATACTGAAAATACTAAAAAGAAAATAAAGTATTTGAACAGAAGAAGAGAAAATACAAATACTATGGGATGCTGTGAATTAGCAAGAGAGAAGAAAAATAGCAAGGTTATATTATCAGACTGAAAAAAGCAAGAAGAAAACAACTAAGTGCACTTGGGAAAAACAGATAGGAAAGCGTTAAGGTAAAATGCTAGCCTAGCAGCCCTCACACATGGAGAGTATTTTTTAACTAAAATTCACTCCTTTTAGCTTAGCACCTCCATCCATTTGAAACAGTCAAAAACAGTTTTCTCATTTAGGTCAGTTCAGTACTAATCAGCTCCACAGCTGCAACTCATGCCTCCCACCTTCTCTATGGGGCATACCATTATGCTCCCTCTCTTTCATGTACTGTTCTATTTGGGTTCAGTGCTTCATGGGGAAAACAGTACTTAGGAATACTGTAAGGGAGGTACTCCATATTTAGAAAACAGACTATGGGATATCTGCACTTCAGCTACATTAAGGTACCATGCAAAATGCACAGATGTAAGATGAAGTCTTAATGCAATACTTCAATATTTTTTCAAACACATAATACATGCCACATTTTCTGAATTTTTTAGAACTTGTAATTAAGAAAATATATGTGATATGAAAGCAATCACATTAAATGCAACATACCAAAATTCTTTGCCGAAGAGCAGAGAGGGTCAGGTCTGCAGGCAATTAAGGTGGAAGCTGTTGTGCATCTCTTCCACGCTGCAAATTTCTGAACATGCTGTGCTGCTGCTGAATCTGCCTTCAGCCTACTCAAAGCTCAGGAAGGTGTGTGAGTCATCGAGCTGCACTCCAGGTATCATCTCAGTAGAGAAGTGTGCATGGAGGTGGTGGTCACCTTGATCTTGCAGGAGCTGCGGGAGGACAGCACCGTCACGTGGCAGTTGTGTGACAGAGGCAGACACCCCAAGCTGGTTCTGGAACTAACAGGCCATTTTCTTGACATGCAGGTAGGAGCCATTGCATAAGGCATGTAGCAGGCTGGGATCCTGTTTCTCATCTCCTCCTGAGCATGGTGGAGAAAGCAGTAGCTTCTCCCTTGCACAGGTGCAATCCAGATCAACATGCAGGCAGGACTTCCTTGCTGGTATCTCCTCAGCATCATCTAGCTCCAGGTGGAAGCTGTGCCCAGGGGATGGACTCAGGGGAATGAGCAGATGGTAAAGGACATTTTCTTCATGGGCACTCCATCTTTCATATTCACAGGCCACCCCAATGGCCATCAGCAGATGTGGCCTGAAGGTGTGGCAGGAGAGTCCCAAAGAAAATCATCCACCAGCTCCTCCACCACCTGGCACTTGTTCACTATGTACGGCGCCAGCCACTGGGTGCCATCAGCCCAAGCTGTGTCCAGGTCACACATCTGCTGCCTTTCTCTGCCTCACTACCTTTGTCCTCCTCCTTGCCTGGGGAGTTCTCCTGCTTGTTGCTGCTGTCTGGATTACACCTCCTCTTTCCAAGGAATTGCCAGAGCAGCAGCAGGTGCCCAGAAACAACCCAGAGCTGCCACTGCTGCTAGGCAGTGAAGAGTAGGGCTGCCTTGGCCACCCTGCTCTGCTCCCAGCTCCCCTGCACCACACTGTGCTGCGTGCAGTATTCAAGCAAGGCCATAAAAGCAAGAGCATGTCCTCTCTTATGCACCCCAGGATATACATGGCCCTTTGAGTTATCAGGGCATACAGTGGACTCAGATTCAGCTTGTCATCAGCCAGAGACCCAGATCCCTTTTTCACAGGGTTGCTCTCCAGCCTCTGTCCCCAAGCCTGTACTTAGATCCAGGACTGCCTTGTTCCAGGTTCAGAGTCCAGCACTTACTCTAGAACGCCATATGGCTGATGACTACCCAGCCATCCAATTTGTCATGATCTTTCAGGGAGGACTCTCTACCCTTAAGGGATTTAACAACTTAGTATACTTTCAAGTATAGATCATTTATAAAAATGGAGGCCCAGGGAGCCCCATCAATGACTGAACACAAAACTGATGTAGCCCCACTTACTACAACCCTTTAAGCCTGCTCCATCAGCAGACTGTTCACCTGCTATATTATGCTTTTTTGCTATTCATATGCTGGACATTTTGTCCGAAAGGATATTGTAAGAAACACTATTAAAAGCTTTGCTGAAATCCATGTTATATCAACTGGCTTTTCTTGATCAACTAACCTTGCCATAAATAGAAAGTAATTATGTTAAATAGCTCTTTCCCTTCATGTACCTGTGCTGACCACAACCAGTGTCTGTGTTGTTTTTCAGTTATTTTTCAGTAACTCCTACCATTATCTTGTCTGCAATTTTTCTGGACACCAAAGTGATACTGACAGACTTGTAATTAGCAGTGTCTTTTTTTTTTTTTTTGTATTCTTGAAAAATGGGATAACGTTTGCTATCTTCCAGTTGACTGGAACCTCTCCAGATTTCTAAGGCCACTGAAAAATTATTCATAGAGGTCTTGCAAGGATATTTGCCAGTTCTTTGAATACCCTGGGATGAATCTCACTGAGCCTTATAGACTTACATGCATCCAGCCAGAACAGCAAACCTTGCACAAGCTTGGGGTTGAACAGGAGGTTATCATTACTTCAGTCATGCTCACTAAACTCAGGACTACAGGGGTCCCAGAGTCCACCAATGATCTTGACAACAGAGGCAAAGAAATTTGCAGTACTAATCTATAGCTTCAGACTTGCTCAGTGCAGAAATGTGACAGAGAATTTAAGATAATTTTGCTGACATCGACTTCTCCTAAAAACATCTTATATCGGAATAGCTCCATATACAGAAAATGCTTTTTACTACAAAACGACTGTAAGTGATTAGTCTATAAAAAGTTTCATTTTTCCTACAACAGAAAATGAACAGATTTGCTCAGGCATCTGCTAGCAATGGAAAACACATTTTGTCTTTGGCCAAATGTCTGAAATAATGCTTATATTCTGGAATTGTTTTTCTATACTATATTTCCCTCATTTTTTGTTTTGTAGATTTTATGCGTTAGTCAACACAGTATTATTAACACCACTAACTTTTTGTATTCCTTAATAAGGAAACCTATGGTTTCAAATTAAAAAACATCACCAGAATTAACATTTGCATAGTCATTGTAGAGGAGTGATTAGACTAATCAAAATTCTTTGATTAAAGAATGTTTCCCAAGTGTCTGTCCCTGAAAATTACTATGCAACCACTACAGCTTAAGATGCCATAATTGGAGGCATTCAAACAGACGCTTTTTTACACATTTACAATTTTTTTTTTTTCATTTTATGTATGTTTGTAAGTAGCTGATAGAAGCGTATGACTTTGGATAGAGTAGTGTAGAAAATGCTATGGAGCATATAGTGAGATCACAAGTGCTAACAGTACAAAAATCTGTACTTCAGTTTTCTTAGCACAATTTCACTTAATTCTTCCCTTTCAAACTGAAAAGCATGACACCACAGGCTTATTGCACACTACTGAATACAAAAGATGAAAAAATACTTTAAGTAGGGAAAAAAAGAAAAAACAGATATGAACAAGTACGGCAGTAATTATTCTAAAATGTCTGCTCACTCTTTAATAACACATCCTTCCTACAGTGCCGTATGAATGTATCCAATTTTTTGATAGATTTGTCCTTGACTTTGCAAGATAAGAAGGTTATTTTCTGTTTTACAAGTTACCTTCATAAAAATATTTTGATTCAAGCGAAGTATCTGCAGCCTTGTCTATTTAAGAACTCAGCTACACTGACTAGAAGCTTAACTAAGCTAATTTACAAAGAATTGTTACTGATCTTTTTTTCTTTTATTTAAACATCAAACAAACAAACAAACAAAAACACTTAACAGAGGTAGGCCACAGCACAAAGAGATGTGGAGGAGGGAGAGGAAGAGAGCTAACCTGGTGCACTTGTGCCAGTGCTGAGAGACCAAGTGTCAGTTCTTTTGTCCCTTTCCCTGGGTTTCAGCCTTCATCTCCCAGCCAGCAGGAGCCCGCAATCTGTGGGCTGTGCTAGAATGAGAACCCTCTCTAACTTACCAGCTGAACTTGTTACTTTTTTTTTCTGAGGACAATCAGAGGCCAGAAGTCTGGTCAGGAAAATAAAGGAAAACACCTGATTATATATCGGTAAGAGGACAGTGTAAATTTCAGTGCCCACTCTAAATACTTTGAATATGTTTTACAATAAATAAAATACATCAGCAAAGTTCAGAGCAAAGATCACAGCCATTTCCTGATTTATTCTTATTTGCAGTCCCAAGCACAGATACAGGCTGGTCAGAGAATGGCTTGAGAGCAGCTCTGAGGAGAAGGATTTGAGGGTGTCAGTTGATAAAAGATTCAGCATGAATCCGGGCAGCAGTGTGCATTTGCAGCCCAGAAGGCCAACTGTATCCTGGGTTGCATCAAGAGAAGTGTGACCAGCAGCTCAAGGGAGGCAGTTCTGCTCCTCTGCTCTGCTCTGCTCTCGTGAGACCTCACCTGGAGTACTGTATTCAGTTCGCCCAACATGAAAAGGACATGGAGCTGCTGGTGCGGGTCCAGAGGAGGGCCATGAAGATGGTCAGGGAGCTGGAGCACATCCCTTATGAGAATAGGCTGGGAGAGCTGGAGCTGTTTAGCCTGAAAAAGGTAAGTCTCCAGTAGGACATAATAGCAGCCTTTGAGTACCTGAAGGGAGCCTACAGGAAAGCTGTGGAGGGGCTTTTTATAAGAGCGTGTGACAGCAGGATGAGAGGAAATGGTTTTAAACAGGAAGAGGGTACATTTAGATTAGGTATCAGGATGAAATTCTTTACTGTGAAGGTGGTGAGATGCTGATACAGGTTACCCAGTGAGGTTGCAGATGCCCCCTCCCTGGAAGCATTCAAGGCCAGACTGGATGGGGCTTTAAGCAACCTGATCTAGTGGAAGGTGTCCCTGCCTATAGCAAGAGGATTGGAACTAGGTGATCTTAAATGTCCCTTCCAACCCAAACCATTCTATGACTCTATGATTCTATAATTATTCCTTGATATTAGGAAATGTGGATAAAAGAAGATAATGAACATCTTGAGTATTGAGACCACTTGGAAATGGTCCGAAGGATAAATACTCTTTTTGTTCTCTGGTACATTTGAACATTATGCTACATTGGGCATACTGAACACCTAGATATTATGTTGGTTTTTCCAAGTATAACGTAGCAAATTCACAATTCGTGGATAAATGGTTTAAACAAAGCAGACACCATGCTACTCAGCTATGGACAAGACACAAGAACACTGAGAAATTGAAGTATCAGAGAAAAAATATTGCCTTGCCATTTTTTTTCTGGTAAAAGCTCTGTTCAGATTTTGAGACATTCATACTTAAAGAACAAAGCACTACACACACAGCAGCAACTTGCCCAAGGTCAAACCACCTACACAAAGATGACCAACTCCCAAGATCAGAGTTTCCAAGATCACTGCACGTTCTTACAAGAATAAGGTTTAATAGCAGCTATAATACGGAACTTAATTGCTTCCTATTTTAATTGAAACCAGAAATATGCTGGTAAATATATTCCGGATAATAGCATTCCCTTTACAGTATTAAGAAAATATATACATCACTCAATCTCACCTTTTTCTTTCACTCACAATGTTTGAATTATTTATGTAAACAGCAATTGGAAGGATGATTAAATAAAACTGTCTGGAAGAAGCTGTGCATAAATCTTACTATGTTTTTTCAGTCACAGTTGCATCATAGTGAAACATATATAAATCATAAAGGTTGTGTGAGAAGACACAAAAAGAAATAAAAGCATTTTACTTCTTAATTGGTATAAGTTTGATAAAAGTAACGTAACACCTTTATGCTGTGCAATCCTTTAGAATGGTGCATGAGTTCACTTCCACATGGGCCAAATGTAATCAGCATTAATAGCATCTGCTTGCTTCCATTCATAGCATGGCAGCAACAGCAATGCTGTTCTGGCAGGAAAGAGAAATCACTGAAATTACTGCATCTGTGATAAAAACCGTTGAGTTGGTGATTTGGTACTTTGTCAGGCACAAGTGCTTATCTGGCTGATCGAGTTCCTGGGAATGAGTGCTGCATTACGTGTTTGGAGGAAAGGAAAGCAAAAACCAAAATGGATCCATCTGTAGGGTTTTATATTTGTATTCAAGAAAGACAGTGATGCCTGGCTTTAAAAACATCACAAGTGAAGGGGTGAGAAGCAAGAAAGCAATACCTAATGTTCTTTAGAAAAAAATAAATAAATTCAATCTAACACCTACCGGGGTTTTTTTCACCCCACTATAAATCTGTATTCACTGACACAGCTAGCAAAAAATAAAAAGGGAAAAAAGTGACCTGTGCGCAAAAATCTCTTTTACTCTAGGTTGATACAATGTTTACAGTACTCATATGTGCTTTTGTCATTGTTCTAAGGAGATATTATTCCTTAAAACAAAATCCTTTGAGACGTAAGCAAAGAATTTTTGTTTAGTGTCACTAGCTTGTTTTGTGTTTAAGATGCTAATGTTGGTGATGGACTGAGACTGAAAAATTAAAATCTTTTAGCATGAAATTTAATTTCATGCATTACTTAATAAACATTAAAAATGATATGTAATATCTTCTTTACTCAAAAGAACAATGCCACCACAGAGGTTACAAGACATTAGCAGGACTTTAAAAGCTGAGATACTCATATCACAGTTTTTACATATCCTGGAATTATTTAGCTTCCTGACTTTGACAGTGCTTGGTATGAGTTTTGGTAATAGAAGTAGAAACAATAAAACAGAGGATGTAAGATCTCTTATGTCCTGTGTATTACGGCCTTTTGGTAAGGAGATTTAATTCATCTTGTATTTCCTCCAGTATAAGACAAGTACTTGCTCTGTTAACTTTCAATTATTGATGATAAAACAGAAAGGTTTTAATTAATATGTCTAATTCTTAACATACAAGACTGGTTGTACTTACTTACATTACGTCCATGCTACAAACAAATCATCTCAGCTGTCCTGGAATAGCTGCAATTATTCTTGAGAAATTATCGCTCCAAAAGTATTGCATGTAAGGTTTCCATTGACTTCAGTGGGGCCACAGATCCACAAGCTGGGCATCTCCTTAACATGTGATTAGAAACCTGAGCCTAAGACTATGAAAATTTAGAACAGACATGAAATCCACTCCCTGCACCCATGCAGAAAATTAACAGTGTCAAATTCCATCAGAGGTGAAACTGAAGTGCAGTCAGAAACAACTGCAAAAACTAAGAACAAGGAACAGATTGTGATTCACAGATTTCTCACGGATTTCAGAAACAAAAAGCAACACAAAATCATTCAAATGAAATACACCACAGGTAATGCCAACAGACTGCACAATAATAATAAAAAGAACAAAAAGAAAAATCGTTGCTCAGTACAGTCAACTTAATTTGATGAAATTCATAAAATGGAGATGAAATTAGTTCTCCATGTAGTTCAAGTGGTTGACATTCTGTGTTTGTGACAATTGATGTTTTTTGTTTGTGTGTTTTTGCATTGTTTTATTTTGAAAATGAAGCGTGGATTTAGTCAATAACATTTAGATAGGATGAAATGCGTTTTTAGGAATACCTGAAAAATTTGCATCTTCTGTTTTTCCAAGACTGCTTTACACCTCGTTCTCTGTATTACTCCATATACTGCCTTACTCCATATACTCCATTACATACCCTTTCCATGCACCTTTAGGGCTAATTAAGCAGCACCTGTTTTTCTCTTCCAGGCAATTACTAATTCAATATTATCTAATTACTAATACTGGAGAACTAAAATGGTTTAGAATTGGATGTTCTGTAGGCTAGTTGTGCAGACTGAATTGTACACATCAAGATGAAAGCTTCAGACATCTTTGCAGCAAGTAATTTGTGGGTACACACGAAAAAAAAAAAAAAAAAAAAAGAAAAAAAAGAAAAAAAAATATGAAAACATTTCCAACAGTCCCCTACTTTCTGTCCTCTGATTCCATGATTCATCTCTCTCCGCCTCTTCAACATATGTTTATGTCTCATGGTGCTACATGAAGGACATGACTGTCCCACTTGTCGTTAGTACAAAAAAGGGATTTAAAGGTTATTTGAGCTGACCTTTCTCAGCTAAGCAGTTCCTGTCTAAAATTAAATAGTGCCTGGTGTTAGCATATGACCACCCTGATTTATCTATACATTACACGTGCAAATATGTTCTCACTGATGTACTGAAGTCCCCTGAGGGCAACAGACATGTCTGCTTAGCATTCACCTGCAAGATGGTCTTTTCAAACATGTCCTCTGCAGCACTGTGTTACAATTATTACAGCAATGATGGTCTAACAGTTTGTCTTTTCCAATGCCACAAAGTCTATATGGAAAACAAAATCACTGTGCAACTTCAGCACAAGGTTATAAGTGAAGTGAGAAATGCAGACAGGGTTGGCATTCTTCAGTTTTAACTGTACATAGAGTTATTGTTTTCTACATGTGCATTTGCTTTAGAAAAATGGAGTAAGACAAAAGACTTACAACAGATATTTACCATCTCGTCCACATAATTATGCCAGGACCAGGGAACCCAGTCTCTGGGCTCTGCAATAAGGTCAGCTTTGCCATTGCTCAGGTGCATTTTTCGGGTAAGATCACAATCCTAATAACATAAGGTAACAGCAGTGAGACATGCGGAAGAATAAGCAAAGACACCAGGACCTGTCCTGATCCACATTTTGTGCAAAGCAAGGTGCTATCATTCTTAAGGAACATTAAGCCCATTTCTCTAAGATAGCATCTGACCAAACTACAGTACTTCCCATACTCACAGCATTGTTCTTATGCAGACTCTTTTTGGCTGCTACTTTGTTTGTACATCTGTCTTTCAGACTTTCACACAATCTAAGACATATAAGCTGTTCAATATAATAAGTCAGTAACTACTAATGGCTTCCTGAGAAGGTTTTGGCATAAGTTCAGTGAAAGGCATAATTTAGCAAGCAGATTTAGCAAGCAGCAGATAAAACAATTAGAATAAAAATCTTTGGGAAAGAAGTGGCTGACAGCACACCCGCCGTGAAGGATGACTTTGTAATTTAGCAAACAGACTTTATAAGTGGCAGATACAACAATTAACAGAAAAATCTTTTGTGAGGGAAATAACTCATCAAATATACACAGAGAAGGTGCATTTGCATGAAAATGATGTGTGGTTTTCCACTGAAAAGCAATTTACTTTTTTTCTGCCTTTACCCCCCCCCCCCCCCTCCATATTAACAGGGTTTGTGCTAGAAGAGTAATGGAAAACAGAGCACTTTATAAAGACATAAATTCCAGACAGGGAGTATGGGTCTATTTGGAGGATCAACCTAAAAAAATCTTGCATTAGAATTCAAATAATTCTGTGTATCAACTAACTTACCCTTTGTTCTTTGTTGTTTCTTTGTTTTGGGGTTGTTTTTTTTTTTAATCAAGCTTCCTTGTTTTATGATTGCTATGCTTTATTGTTTTATTTTAAATAAGTAAAATATATTTTAAATAAATAAAGTATACAGCCAAATGTTGACTGAAACACTGCACTGTAAAATTATGTTAAAGAATGTGGCATGCTGCAATTTTTGTTCCTCTGTGTGAAGGAAGGGGAAGTCACCAGATCTACTATAAAGACCTTGATCTCAGGTAACTATTTATTTCCATGGTGATATAAGTATATATAGCGCTAGAACACGTTTACCAAGCAAAACAAAACAAAACAAAAAACAAACAAAAACAAACAAACAAATAAACAAACAAAAAACATTAGTCCTGGAAAAACTTATGATCTTGGTTAACCACTTGACAGTACAACAGAATTTGCAGGAAATGGAAAACAGTTCATATCACAACTCACTAAGCAGGGAGCGCATCCTTGCAGTCATCCCCTGCAATCACTACAGAGCCTCTGGGGAAGAAGAATAAATTTGGTTTCCTGAAGAAGACAGCAATGTCTGTATTTATTCCGTCTTTGTAATAGTGAGACTGCAGAGCTGGTCTAGGTGGAGACTCACTGCTCAGCTGTGCCCTAATATACCACAGTGCATGAAGGATTTTCAGATAGTCTCAGCTATTTAGATAAATGCATCATTCTTGCCATATGTTTCCTCCAGTTTGAGAAAAAAAGGGGATCTGGACACAGACTTTGCAAATGGCCTCCTATGTGTGTCATTACAAACAGAAAGTGGTAACTGCTGCTACTATCACAAGAGTGTTATCTTTATGTGCAATTCCTTTATTTGCATCACTATAGCAGCGATCTTTCTTACACTGCAGCAACTAGCAAACAAGGAGCAATAGTAAAATAGTAGAAACCACATCCCTATTTCCCCTCCTACCTTCACAGAGTTCTTTTTGTTTATATAACTACCAGCTTGCACCACAGCACATATTGTTAAAGACAATTCATTCTCAATGGTACAAAAGATATGTCCAAGTTACCTGTCAAATATTTATATATACTGTGTACTTCTTCCCTAGAAACAACTCGTCACTCTATTTCAATGCAAATTTTTATCTCATCGATTGGTTAAACAAAAGATCTTCTAATCAGTTACGTTTTTGAATGTCATTTAGGCTTCTGTAAGGCAGTCCTTCTCACAGGATTAGCAATACACCCTTTGTCTTCAGGGAGTACATATTTAAAACAGTCAAAAACAGACTTGCAACTTTGGATGGATCAGGCCTGACAGCTCAGTCGTCACCAAAGACAATTCCATACAGGACACGTACCCAGGAGTCAAAAACTCCGATTTGAGACAAATCTGCTGCAACTTTCATTGTGAACAAAATATTTATGCCCATTTTATTCCCACTGTTAATGCATCATTGTCTCAAGAATGTATATACACCTAGCAGCACTACTTCCATCTCCCACAAAGATGTGTGAGAACACATTAATATAAATGCAAGATACAGTTTCTTCACAGTGCCATTAACTTTGACTAACAGAGTAGCTAGCTACCTGGTGATGGACTGCTTTATTATTTGTTTTATTGTAATGAGGAGCAACTGATTCATCTTTTCCACAGCTGCTCTGGCAACAGAAATAAGCAATTTTGCCCAGGGATACAATTTAGATGCTCTCAAGGGAGGCTGCTAATGCCCAAATTTTATCAAAATATAAAGCATGTGTAGATTTGGCAGTTTAAATAGAGTAGCTGGATTTTTTTGAGTTCTCATGTACAAAGAGAAGAGGCAGCAGTTATCGTTTAAAAGAAGAACTAATGTAACATCTTTTTATCAGTAAATAGGAATTACAAATGTCTGTGGCATTTTAAGCTACAATTATTTTGATTACAACTAAAATGAATAGCTAGAAGATACCTCACTGAGCATGAAGACTTGCAACTTCCTTTTGGGGCTGCCAGCAGTTAGTAAAGGATGCCACTGTCATTGCAGGGATGATGGGATCACCTGAGTGGTGTACAGCCAGGAGGCAGCTTCCCGAGCATTGACTGGACAGATGCTGAGCCAATGCTCACTGCAGCCACAAGCTGCATGCCATGAGACCCAGGTCAGCATTCTCCATTGGGCACGATGTACCACCTTATTCAAGCAAGTGCTCTTACCTCACTTAAATAACATGGTTTGGCAGCGTGTGTACCTTTCTTCATCAAATCACGCTGGAAATTTTACACTCTGATCTGGCTCCTGCTTGTAGGACCTCCTGCTGTAAGGCACCTCCAGCATCCTTATCTTTATGACATGATTCTATCTCCAAGTTCAAATAAGCTTTTCTCCTTTGTCAGTAGTGGAAAGATTCCCCCTTGTAAGCTCTATTTGGATACCAAGGAGTACTTGTGATGAGAAATGCTGTGCTTTTTCTAGTCGTTAATTTAATTTCCCAAAAAACAGGCTTCTGTGATCAAGCTGTTCATTCAAACACTGATGCTCTTCACTTCACTTCTTGACTCCAGTTTCAAAGCACATCCCAAAATTCAAAATGTTGCAGGACAGAGCAAAAAGCACTCACAGAGAGTGCAAGAATGGCTGTGAGGAACTCAGTTGTTACCTGCTCAGCATGGGCCCTGTCAGCAGCACAGAAGCTCTGCCCGCCACCATCTCTCCAGACCTACACACTTGGCATGGAACCTCCCCTTCACCTGGCCTGAAGCTTTGGGAAATGAAACAAGGCTGAGATCACAGCATAGAACAGAAAAAGGAGAGGGGCAATACTGGTTATATACATCAAGATACCTTCTATCACATGTACATATTTACAGCACATGTAGGTCTACTTGCAGGAATAAAATATGAGCAATAAAGATGCAAAAAGTGCATTTTGCTGTTACTGAGACCAACCAGACAGGCCACCTCCAGCTTCTGTGAACCATCATGATTATTAAGCCATACTCAACAGAGATATTGCAATTTAAATATTTTAAGATCAGAACAAAGCAAGTTTCTCCTAAAATACTACTTCAGTTTGGCCTCTGTGCTCTGGACATCATACATAACCACAAACACAGAGCAATAAAACATGAGCTATGAATGAAACAACAGTTCAAGTTCCTCAGATAACTCCCATGAAGTCTCCATTACTTGCTTGTGAAACTCTCTGATGAAAACTAGCTTTTCAGAAGTAAAACACTATTGCACTTCAGACCAGCTCAGGGAAAGCAAATTTTGACAGTAAACAAAACAGCAGCTGTTATGACTAGGTGGGTGTCCTATGAGTTCAATGAATTTTCTTCCTATACGCTTTACTTACACAAGGAAGTTTTCCTTCAAACAGCTTCACATGTATTGTTTGTTAACTTATTACAATAGAATGAAATAATAGCTGTTAGCAGAAAAGGTTATCACACTTATTTCAGCCTCAATTGTGGATTGCCATACTTTAGGAACAGGCTAGTATCATTTAAGTGGCTGCACAACAGTGTTCTCTGCACATAAAATTAGCTTGTGAGGTATGAGTAGTTCTCATGGGCACTTTCTAAACCACTTCCTTGTATTTTTAAATTAAATCTTCAAGATAAGTATTTGTAATGTCAACGACAGTTGTCCAAACTGCTTCAAGTGCTTTTCCTTTGAAAACAGGCATGCAAATGACAACCAAAAATCACTTTGTTCACAAATCAGTGAAAACAAAGCAACTGCTGACACTAGCAAGTCAATTTAAAAAGATATTTCAAGAACATTCCAATATGTTGAAACAACACAGCTAACACACCATCAAAAATATAGAAAGGAAAGAAGTGGAAAAATGACAACTTTTGAAGAGGCAGTATGTGTAAACAAATATGAACCATTCGATAGAGATGAAAAACTTACTGTTATTAAATAAATCAAATAATTATTACCTATTACAATACCTAACCTAGGACTCCCCCAGAAATCACAAAAATTGCTAAATTTTATTTATTTATTTATTTATTTATTTTTAAGTTGGGTTTAGAATATGAAGAATAATTTTGGGATATGGAATTAACTTCTGTGGGAAACCACTCTTAGTCTCCATTGTACTATACCCAATATCTTGGACTTCAGTGAGAAGTCCAATCCAGACAGTGAGTCTCTGAAATTTTCCTTGCAAGGAAGGAAGGGTTGATAGGTAAAATATATTGTTTTCTTACATATTTTAGCTGTTCGTGTGCTGTCATAATAAAGGCATAAAAGACCCTGTGCTAACTTTAAATAATAGTGTCTTTAAAATAGAACTAACCCTAATGTTCCCCCTTCTTTCTTTCATTCAAAAACATGTCAGCTGTTAACAAATAATATGCTCATTATGATTTTCATCATCTTGGACTCTCTCCCAGTAAGTAGTAATATGTTCAGTGGTAATAATTCTTGACATACTTGAATTGTGATAATGTACTTCAGCCAGAGCCTGGGTGATACCTCCCCTGAGGTGATCCACTGACAAAATGCATCAGCGGCCACTTTGCAAACTACTTAATTGTAGCCATGCAAGTTCCCAGGCTATTTTGGAAGTGGAAGACCACATCCAAACAAGAATTGCTTACTAAAATTTAGTAAAATTGTCACATTTATAAAAAACAGTGTGAAAGGCTATAACAGACAGTGCATATTTTTATCCTCACAAATCAAAAGAAAATTACATTTGTCTTAGTTTCTGCTGGGATTGACTGTTTTCTTTGAAGTGCCTGGTACGATGCTATGTTTTGGTTCCAGGAGAGCAATATTGATAACACACTCATGTTTATAGTTGCTTCTAAGCAAAGCTGTGCAGAGCCAAGGCCATTTGCAGCAAGGTGCCCAAGGAGCTGGGAGGGGACAGAATCAGAACAGCCAACTCAAACTGGCCAAGGGATATTCCATACCATATGACATCAAGTGGAAAGAGTTTTGGAGGAGTGGGAGTTCATCTCTCTCTCTGCTGTTTAGAGCCCTATCTGGACATCAGTCTGGGGGTAGTGGAAAATTGCTTGCACATCACTTCTTATATACATTTATATATATATGAGGATGTATATATATATACACTCATAAGTTTTATCCTTTTCCTTTTCTCTATCACAGTAAGTAGTTTTATCTTAACCAATGAATTCTATTTATTTATTTTTTCTCGATTCTCTTCCCCATCACACTGGAATTGGGGGAATTGAGCAAACAACTGCATGGTGCTCAGCCACCTGCCAGGTTAAACCACAGTGTTTCCTGCAGTCACCAGTTTGCATATAACATGCACTGAAATTGAACTATAATATCATTCAAGACAGTGCAGAAGGTATTATAAAACAACAGCTGCATCAGTAATTGTTGGATTTTTTTCC